>NC_045703.1:42898254-43523254 GCF_009834535.1 Camelus ferus
AAGGAAGGAAGGAAGAAAGAAACAGCTGAACCAAACATAAATCTAAGGGACAGAACTAAAATACAGACTGCCATGAACTCCTACCAGAGCTCACGCTTGCAAACGCTTTATTCCTAAACTGGCTTTCTATCAGGTCTTTAACAATCTTTTTGACATTTCTGTGATTGGTCAATGACCCTACTCTATACATTACCATTAAGATAAGATACAATTTTCAGATGTATTTTTAAATGGAGATAACGTTTCCTTACTCCAGTCATCACATCAGTCCAAAGGAGCCACAAAGGGTGCAGTGGGTGGAATTAAGCAGCCTAGATAAGAGGTCTGCCTTCGGCTGAGTTGAGAGCTGAGGAGGCCACACCTAAGTGGGAGAGATTCAACAACAGGCAGAAGGAAGGACACTCTGCCCACACCCACTGGTAAAGCCATATACATTCAGGGCATGATAATATGAAGGACACGATGCTGTACCAGGCCCTCCTGTTCAAAAATCTCAACCCTGCCACTTAACACTTTATCATCAGGGACTTATGCCTTTGCAATTACTGAGGGAGGGGATCCCACAGTGTAAGCTGATATCCAAGAGGGATGAAATGGCAGCCACTTGAAGAAAGAACTACAGAAAAGCTAAAATAAAGGATGAAAAGTTTGTGATGTAAAAGGCCACTGAGAGGGTGGGTAATTGTAAGTTAAAAAAAAAAAATTCCACATATGTTACTCTTTTCCCTGGATAAAAATTCCATACCCTGGTTGAGGAAAGGGAGCAGTAAGAATCAAAGCAAATAAAATACATATGAAGCACCTAGCATATAAATGCCTTGTTGTAGCTGCAGGCTGTAAGAAACAAAATGTAGAAATCAAAGTAAGAAGATAAGCAGGAGGCATAATAACAGAAATCAAAGTTACAGTAATTTGCAACTGTGATGCAAAATCTTAATATACATTTTGTACTAAATGTGAGCATTTCTAATTCCACGTCTGGCTCTATATGGAGATTCGACTCTGTTGTGACATGGAAATAAACTGGTACTTGATGAGGAAGATGCTGGCCACTTCTTATCACCAAGGGCTCCATCTACAGTAAATTAACTGTGTGAAAATGTTATGCAGATCTCAGAAAACATTCACTCAAACTCTGCTTTGAGTAGATACCAACTTACAGTTGCCAGCGAATAAATGTATGATTTCTTCTAAATAAATACATAAAATACATAAAAGAAAAATAAATACAAAATAATTTTTCCTCCCCCAATTCCTAAAGAGAAAGTTTCCTAAAACTATTTCCTCACAAATACAGGAGGTGTCTCAGCATTCAAGTATGAAAAAAGCCTAAAGAATTGCAATTAGGGATACTAAAACAGACTCCATGTCTTCTTAAATAAGGTTTCAAAAACTAGGTGTTCTTTTTGCAATAGCATCCTTTTACTCATTCTGTCGTCAAAAGTTTGTTGAGCATCTCCAAATGAGCAAGCCACATTGCATAAAATGAAAATGTAAGCAGATCACTTGATCCCTACATTTAAGGAGTTTGAGGATTTGTTGAAGAGATTAACAAGGGTCCAAAAGATAACTATAAGGCAAGGCAGAAAATAAAAATGCTGAAAGAAAAATGAAAGCAAAGTGCCAGGAAAGTTCAGAGGAAGCAGAAATCATTCCCATAATGCTGGGAGATATTTTTCATGGGGAACATACCAGCTGAGTAGGGCCCTGAAGAACATGTAGGATTTTTACAATTGCAGATAGCGGCTGAAGGAATTCCAAATGAAAGAAATAGTGTGAAAAAGAAGCAAATATGAAAAAGTCCAAGAAGTGTTTGGGGGAAGAACACATAGTCCAGTTGTGTATGTTTAGTGATGGTATAAATATATCAAGAACAAAATGCTAGTCCTGCACAATTTTTCTAGAGGCTCCTGGCTCATACGCAGATTTGCAAGGCATGCTCTTACACAAACAATGAACTGTCTTCTGTTGAAATAATATCATAAAATTTAGATCTGGGCCTTTCTAACTCAACCTTCTGTTTTAGCAGAATTGAAAATCTGAGTTTCAAAGAAGATAAATGGCATTTCCAAGTTCATTCAACTAATTAATGGCAGTTTGGAGACCCATAGTGGAGTTTATTATTCTGGTCTGGAAGGAAGGATTTTCCCTGTACATAAATACTCTCTTCCTCCACACCTCATTTCCCCACTGATGCCAAGATAGGCATTGTTTCACAGGCTGACCCATGCAGTCTATGACCAAGGGACAGGGTTTTTTTCTCTGTAAGATGCTAATTGAGTCATACAATGAGCCAAACTCTACCTTGGCCTCATTGGCTCCAGGTTCTCACTAACTCCTGGACTGGACTCTTATTAACTAAGAGGGTCAGACAACCTTGTCACCAAGAAAAGGAATTTCTAAAAAAGAACCAATAGCTGTTGAAATACATGAAACATAACTTTCTTAGTTTTGACTCCCTCTAGAGTATGTTGGAGGAAAAGACTTGATCCAGTGAATTCTTTTTCAATACACATTTTAAAACATGGAAAGTTCTTGATACAGTTCTTAGGGGAAATCCCCTCCCCCACAAAATCTACACGCTTTCTTAAAAAAAAAAAAAAAAAAAGCCAAAACAATTCAGTCATCTCTAATGGATAGAACTAAAATGATTCTGGCTGAGTAAACTACTGATTTATATCTCTAACTCATTCACCTGCTGGTACCAGGACTAGAGATCTCCAAAGTCATCATTAAATACTGGCTCTATGATTTAAAGTATGAAAATTCCAAATTCACAGTAATTGCTTTCGTGTGAGGCAGCTAGTGTTTTGTTTTGGTTTTTAATGGGCTAGCATTTAATAAATGCTGTCAAATAAACCTATCATGAAGCCTTTATTTCTACAGCTTAAAGTTCACTAACCAAATTCAAATGAGATTCAGCTTTTTCACATGTGTAATGAACATACATTCATTTGTAAATGTGCAAATGTTAAGGGTTCCTTTATGACAAAATATACATGTATCAGTTCCATGTTGCAAAAAGGGAAATCAGTGACTTGCTTAATTCTCCAAAAATCTTAACACTTCAATACATTTAAGAGACTTCTTTCACCTGTTTTGTATTTTCAGTCTCAGGTAGGCTTATTCAAAATATAAATTTTGTCAAGGTCACTGAAATATTATCGTACATCAATAACAAAAGAAATATTTATGAAAACCCTCAAAGGACTAATTCCCATGCTAGGATAATCAAATTACACCTAATCATTTTTATTCTTTCTGGCAGGAAATCTACATAAAGTGCATGTATATATACTTTATAAATATATATGTATAGAGATATAGTTATGAGTATAGATATACATTTTAGTGAGTTCTGTTTAATGAGTTTCTGCTATTCTAGGTTCGTAGACCCTATTAAAGTGTTATGTTACTATCCACCACCCCAACATTTAAATAGTGTATTTAAAGAGACTTGAAAACAGTATGAGAGAAGAAACCACAAAATCTTAATTTGAAAATACCTTAACCCTCATCCGAATTTATGCAGGAATTCTGCTCTGCAGGAAAACACATTCCATCTTGGGCAGCTCTCATGGTCCAAAATGACCCTTGATGTCATTCCCTCTCAAAAATGCTCCTCCCAATAACGAAATCTCTCATTAGGCCTCGGGTCCCCAGCTATTAGTTGATTAGTAAAGTACTTTGGCTTGTCTACTCATATTAATAATTAACTTGATTGATTCATATACATTAAAGGGGCAGAGGAAAGTCATGCTGGTGGGAACCTGTAACAGGTTGGTTATTTATTTGAACACTACGGTACGTTAAGAGTTCATTTTGACTTCCTTGAATACTACATAGCAAGATAATTGCTCACTTTCTGCAGAATTGAGGAAAAAACTCATTTTTCACAAGTTGCAAAATGTAGTGACTAATCCTTATTATATTGTATTACACAGTTGTGTGATGGCTCCTGATGTCAACAGACCACTTCCCATTCCACAGACTGGACTCACTTGACTTTCTGTTTATTTAAGTGACACTTTTGTTTGAAACTCTGGGTGCTTCTTATCCCTTTGAGTCACACACTGCGTCTGGGAGCCTCTGCTCTGACACTTTTAGCACCTCATTAATTACTAACTGTAGCAAAGTCCTGCTGTTTTGCAACTCCTCTGCCTTTGTTGGGAAATCACAACCCCTTGCTAGAATGAGAAGGTAGACAATAGGTATTTGCCAAATGTCCAGTTTGGAAGCATCTTACAAAGGCTAATTATCTTAAGGTCTTGTGATTTCCCTAGATATTCAAACTAGGTAAGATAACTCATTGTGTCTCTGAAGTACCTTTAAACTTAAATCCAGGAAGTATTTGCATTCAAATAACTAATATTAAGAGAAGTTAAACGATTGTTAAAGCTGTAAGTGAGAAAAAGTCTCTCGTTCCCAGAGGCACTTTTTAGCACAGTGCCCACAGGCATAGCCGCACTCCCCCCTTCTTTAGCACTTACATCTGAATCTCCCATTTGGCTTTCAGTGTGTGCTCTGCTTCATTGTTATTTATTTTTATGCATAGAAGTTCTGACCCCACTCCCTCAAAAAACTTTAAGCCCTTCAGAGGCAAGGATTGTATCTTTCTAATACTTTGTAATATTCTGTAGCACCTAGCAGAGCACTCCACACATTTCTCTCTGTAGATATTTAAAATAGACAATATTTTCCTACTACAAAATACAACAAATAAAAATCTCAATAATTCTACAAATCAATGCAAAGTCTTAAAGACCAGGTCTTGAATGATAACTAACAGTTTTATGGAGAATTAATCTGTCAGTCCAATTTGGTGTTTTATGTCAAGATGCCTGAACAGACGCAATAAGAGTCATCCACGGTAGTTATTAGAAATGTGTTGTTGCCCTTTGTGTCACATTTACCAACAAAAAGACTACACGTCCTTGAAATCAGTATTCTCAGTTCGGGGTGTTAAGTAAAAGAAATCCAAAGGACAGTTTCCCAAGGTCCTGAAGAATATCTACTCGTTTCCTTCATAATGAACCGTAAGACTCTCAGTCATGTTAACCACTCTGGTTTGCTCTCTCTCTTCCCCTAAATACTATGGTTATCTTCTCTGAAATGTGCCCTTTCAGCACCACCCCTTTCCCAAACAAAGAGATTTAGAGTTGTTGAAAATCATTCACTGACCTGGATGCAGCAATGGCTGTTGATACAGATAAGGGGGTGCAGGCTGATTTGAGCCCCTCTCACCTCCTGCTTAGATCTTATCAGATATTTTGGAACATACATCTCATCCCACATTCTCTACTTTCCATGTTACCTCCCTGCTTTGTGAGTCTATTCCCTCTCGTCATCCAGTAAAAGGATATAGAGGCACTGACTAGAACCTCCTGGGAATTGTTTAAATCATACAGATGCCCAGTTGCCAGTGATTCTGGTTTACCTGTGTTGAAATAGAGGCCAGTCATCAGTGCTTTTAAAAAACTCTCTCACGTGATTATATTGTTAAGCACCTTCTCAAACTTTAATGTGCACGTAAATCACCCAGGAAAATGGTTGAAATGACTCAGTAGATCAGTTCAGGGTGGGGCCTGAGATTCTGCATTTCTAAGAAGGTCATCTCTGGAGTGCTGCTTTGTGGACCACATGTGAGTAGCAAGGCCTGTTAAACTGACAGGTTTGGGAACGGAGCCAGACCTAGAGCTAGCACTCCCCCACCCGCCTTCCCTTTTCCTCTCCAGCTACCCGCCCCCCCCCACATTACTTATATATTTTAGATTCCAGTGCTGAGTAAGACTAATAGCCTAGAGGAAGAAATTGAAGAAAACCTGCCAACCTGCCTCGATGGAAGAACAATTAGGTCAGCGAATGCAAAAGCATACTCTATGGTGCCTTGTGTGGACTCTGGAATCACCTGTGCATCCGCTCCTTCAGAACCTGAACGTTCTGAAGGAGCAGACGCACAGAGTGGGCCCTTCAATAAGTCTCCAGGGAGAGAGGGGAAGGTTTGAGCCTAAGTCTTTCCTTTGAACAGTAAGACCGTCAACACCTCAGCTGCCCTTTCCCTGTGTCTTCATCAGACTAGCTTCAAAATCTGGTTTAACACCCACGTATTCAAAGATAGATATTTTCACTGAACTGACCTAGTTCTGCTGACTTCTCTGTAGTGTAAAGAGTAACCTTTTTCTAAGGATAAGGATGTATATATAGCATAACATTTTCATTGCTGATATATTTCTTTATGTCTTCTTCATAACTAAAGTATGAGCTCCTAGAGATCTGTGTCCGTCATTTCTTTGGTGTAAGTCTCACAACAGTTAATAAATTTATGCTTATTGCCCACATGGTGGACATTCAACATTCTCACTAATCAGCAGTCTGGAAGCAGGATCCAAGTAATTTTTATACATTAAAGTAATTTGAAAATAAATGAATAAACTTCAGCAGTACAAGTATAGAGTAATATATGGAATAAACACATTGCCTTTAATTGAAGAGGTTACAATTGTTTTCCTTATGTACAATTAAATTGAAAATCAGGCCACTCACGTAGCAAATTCATATTGGAATTCTCTATTATAAAAACAAATATGGGCTTCGGTTAAGAAGTAAATACAGAAATACTAGCTCTTCCTTCTATTATATTCAGAATTCACCTGACCCTAGACTTTGCAAATACAAGTAAATGAAAGTCTATGAAGAATTATTAAAAGGACCAGAATTAAAGTGTTGAACCCAAGGAAATGGATAAATTCATAATTAGTTTAAACTGTATGAAGAGTTCATGCTTTGTAAATGGTAATGAGGATCAAGGACAATGCCCAAAGAAGGCAGTAAAAGAATGTTGAATGAATGTGAGTGGATGAAAGAAGGAACTAGTGAATGAATGTGCTGTTCTCAGATGCCATTGATGTGAAACAAAAGGGTATGGATTTCCAAAGTAGCATGAGTGATGAAACAGTGATGTCAGAAATATCCTAGTAATGAGAGGGACTGGGCTGTAGTCTCAGCTTTCTAATATGACCTTGGGTAGGTCGTGTAATCTTTCAGGTCTCAGCTTCCTCATATACAAAATAAAATATGTACTAGGTAATCTCTAAGAGTCCTTTCAGTTCTAGAATCCCATGAATCTATCAAGTGAAATTAAACTAAAGCTTTCATTAAGAATCAGAAGATTTTTACCAGTTTCTAGACAAAGATTCTAGTTTGCTTTTGAAATTTCAATTCAGTATAGAAAATTTATGTTGGCATACCTTGCGTTAGAGGGAAATAAAATTTGTTATGTATTTTTTAAAACTTGCAAAGAAGGTTGAAAATTCCTCCCCCGAAGGTCCTTAAAAACAGTACAGAATTTTGTGTCTCATGGATGTTTTAAATGTTCTCTTATCTCAGGTTCAAGTGGCAAACTGGTTCCCCTGTGGTATTCCAGCTCCCATCACAGCATAGAGCTCTGTATGTAAAGCATCCTGAAGCCCATTAGGACTAGGTGTTCCAAAGTGCCACAATCACATCAATAACGTGCCCTTCAGAGGCAGGGAACTGTAGCGCCAGACTGAAACATATGCCAAGTATGAAAAATTAGATTAACTTCCTAACCCTTCAAGTTCTTTAAAATATTTAAATTTCAACTTAATATTAAAAGTAATCATTCTTGAATGATGGATGTAATGAAATAAAAGAATTCATTCTTGTATTTAACTTTTAAATACCAATTAATTCAGCAATAACAAAAATATCTTATTCCAGGGGATTTTGTTGTACTATCTTTCAGTCAGTCTTGCCCATTATGAGTAAGAACCTATTGACTCTTACCCTGTAAATTATCCATTATTACTATTTTGATGGAAATTGTCTACTTTCATTCTCTTTTTTACTCCCCTTCTGCATACGTATCTTGATTTACATATGCTAGGACCTATGCTGACCGAAGGAATCAGAATCTGACTTAAGGGAAATCTCGGTAGCACAATAACTAAAAAGTTGTGTTTCTCCCTCATGCTATATGCCCAACATAGTCATCAGGGGGTAGGCAGTGAGAGAGGGCTGTTCACCGTAGTCCCATGGGGCCCTAGTCTGATGAAGGCTTCATTTCGTCACGTGCTTTCATGATCATTACAACACTAGAAAGAGAGTATGGTAAACCTGACCCTGGCTTTTACAGCTTTTAGTGACTCAGTGTCACTTCTGCTCTCATTTCTTTCAAATTATACATGCTATGCCTAATTTTAAAGGGAATTTGTAGAACAGGAATATGAAATTTCTACCTGTGTCCAGAGAGCATAGCAAAGACAGACTATTTGCTGAACAGTCTCAAGGTGACCACATGAAGCCATGCCTGGGCTGGCATTAACAGGGAAACCAACTTTGGTCACTTTGAACCCATAGCTGAGTACTGTACAAGACGTCTCCAGTCCCCAGGTAGCCCTGCCCTTGAACTATTATACTCAGTCCCATGAGCATAGACAGGCATTCTAGCTCATCCTCTGACCTTTGATTATAAATTCCTTATGGACATTTTACACAAGGCCCTAGAGATCCGTAACAATTCTACCCCTCCTATATGAAAAGGGACATGAATGGATGCCTCTCAAGAGGAGAGTAGACTACAGCTTCTCTGTCCTTCTCTTCCACTGCCTTTCCTCCAGTTCCAGAAGGGCTCTCCACACCCTCTTCCTTTTGACAAGGAAATCTTTAGTGATGATACTATGACTTTCAGTAAAACTCTATATTTGAATCTCCAACTTTGCTTGTATATAAATATATAGGAAAGTTTTAAAGTTTAGAAATCTCTTGTCTCTCAAAAATTCCATGGTGAGATGAATATTACTGGGGATCCAAGAAAGGGGACATTGAGACTCAAAGCAGAACAATGTAACTGTGGTCTAGGTGACATCTGCCCTTACCCACAAATAACAAGTGGCCTTGATTCAACAGTAGCTGTAGAAAATATAACTTTCAGAGAATGAGAGATTCATCTGATTAAAGCTTTTTCAAAACTGTTATCTTCAAATTAAGCTATGTAGAATATTAAACTTCAGGGCAATAAATTAAAATGTTTTTCATTAGCTGGGGGAGTCTTTATGAAAAACGTAATATGAGTCCTCATATACAATTAGATATATCTATGCTGTCACTGATGTTTCCCCAGGTGAAGCATTTAGCAGTCAGTCATATCAGGTCTTATCTTTCATACATTTCTCACTAACAAGCTTCAGTTTGATAACTATTAATTTTTAAAAGAAAATGGGTAAAGAGTAAAAATGGCATAATACGTTTTGCCTCACTTTTTTGTGTTCAAGAGTATATATTCATCTACTTTCAATCTTCAGTGTACTTTCTGGATAATTTTTCTTCTTTATTATGTCATAGGACATGCCCACTTTCAGATAAAGCTATGTCAGGGAATTTCAAATTATTTTCAGAACAATCCATTGTGTAATCTCTGCCAGAATCTCCTCCTATGTTAAGGGGGTTGCAATAAGCTGCCTAATTTAAATTTTTATTAATGCTTCATCAAGTCATCCATAGAAAATTCAGTTCATTCTTGAAACAGTCACACCTCCCTTTCTGCTGCTGCTTTTTCTTGCAGCTTCTGTTTCTGCCCTTACTTTTGTACTCCCCATAGTCACTGATTGGATACAATTCTCTCACATACTCACATTTCATAATGCCCTTGAGAGTTTGGACATTCTCCCTTTGCTACGAGTTAGAGGTCTGTTAAGGAAAAAAAAAATCTAATTAAAATAATTTACTCATTCTTAACTTTCTTGGGGGTATCTAAATTTAAAATAAATTTTTAACTATGATGAGTTCAAGTAGTATAACAATGATGTGAACAATTTCAGCAATGAGAATAGGCAGATGAAAAAAATACAGTCACATACACACATAGAGATAAAAGTAAAGCAAGTTATACATATAAATATAATGATTTGGGGGACACATCATCAAGTTATTATTTATCTATTGGAAGCCAAGCTGGCCTTGAATTTCTAACTGTTGTATTGTGCATCTTTAATAAAAACATGAAATACACCACATTTTACACAATTTACAATGTTACCCCCAAAACGTATTAATTCTTATGACTACAAACAGTGAAAATTCACCACAAAGTCATGCAAAATCAATGAGCCATTGTTAAGAAAGTCAGAGAATCAATGAACACTGAGGGAGTAAATCCATTAGTTTACTTGCCTTCTTTCCGAAATGCTGAAGGTAAATCTATTTGGTAGGACAAAATGGTTGTATCTATTAACTCTTAGAATTATGGAATTTAATAAGAGAGTGGTTCACCTGATTATATTCCTTAGTGTTTTTATGCACTAAAATGATAAGTCCTTCTCTCCATCTTAGTAGGCAAAAGGAAGGCCTCCCAGGAACAAGGCATGTACAGAGTGGCCCTTTTTAATGAGGAGCCCTCTATGTTGTAGTCACAAATCTTAAGTAATGCTTATCTTAACCTTGAGACAAGAGAGAACAGAAGGAAAATAACAGGCTGAAGTTACCTCTCTCTAAGGGAAAGCCTTATGACTTCCCCTAAGACTAGAAAGCCCCAACATTTTTTCTCCGTGAGTTCCAAACAATAATAGCTCTCTACTTATGGACTTAAATTTGTCCCCAAAGTGTCCTGGAACTTTGTACTGGTTTGATATTCTGAGGCTTCAAGTCTAGAATTTAAACTCAGTCCACAGCAAGAACCAAACCAGAACCAGAATACCCTTTACAGACTGAGTACATGGTAAACCTCAGTTTTGCTTTCCTGTTTCAACTCAGTGTCAGTTTCTGACCCCCCAAAGGGTTCAAAAGCTTGACTTTAGACAGAGGCCAATAACAGTTCCTTAGCTCTGCAATGGATTAAAATCAGCCAACAATGCTTTGTAGCTCCTCATATCAAAAGAGGGAGTCCACTGGGTAAACCTTGACCTACAGAAGGTAGTGGAAATGACACTGGAGGACTTCCAGAGGGCCTTACAGCTTCCCGTTTCACGCATCTAGAATCCAGAGTGCTTCATGAGCTTTTCAGAGGATGAAAAATTACCCAGGAAGAGAGGCCTAACTTCTCTGCTGTCTCGGTTGAGCCCAGGCCCAGTGAGCTGAAAGCTGAATATAGCACATGAGTGAGGCATACGAGTATATGAGGGAGACCAGCAGGAGACCCAGTCAACCCACAAAATTATGGGAAGCCATATGTAGTTGACATTTTAAACCACTGAGTTTAGGGGTGGTTTGTTATACAGAAATATGTAACAAAAGCAAGCTCCCTGGGAGGAAAATCTTTTCTTTCCCTCCATCGTCTTGCAGACGACTTCTCACTAAGACCTATAAATATAGAATACCACCTGCAAACTGGAAAAAGTCAAAGGCAGGCCAGCCTCCAACTGTCAGAACCACCACCAAGCCAAAACTTTTCTATTCCTCGTACTGGCTTGAAATTCCCTACCTCTGAGGCTTTCCCCAAAGGCCAATGTAAAGTCAAAATATGTTTCTAGAAAGAAAGATTTACATAGGGGAAGAGAAGGAGGATTGTGTGGAGAAGAGGGGAGCTTGGCAGTGGGCAGGAGAATGAGAGCAGCCAGACACCTTTGAGGGCGGACCTTCCTTTCTTCGCTGGTTACTCTAAATATACTCAAACACCTGTAAGAAACTGGAGGAATGAAATGTCACTTTTCTCACAGAAGAGGAATTCATCCACCCACAGTGTAGCTACAGTAAACCGGTCAAATCATTAACCTACAAAGGCCCCCACATAGGTATCAGCCATTAACAACACTCCCACATAGTCAGTATGGAGCCACGCTGAATTGCTGGAGGAGGAGGAGGCCTGATACCACTCCAGGAGTATGGCTACCTCCCCAGCAAGCAGGCAGCCAACCTTGACCACCGACCTTCACAAAATGAGATAGGAGAACAGCTTATCCTTCCACCTCTGAGTTAGGGCCAGTCTAAGCAAGAGAAGGAATCCTTCCTTATCTGCATTAAGACTCACCATTAGTCCTTTAAATGCTGCACATCTTGGATGCAAAGTTTATCGACCCCGACCCTTCCCTAAAGCATTGTTCCCCTTTCCTCTTCCCACAGCAGACCCCCAGCCCTTATCACCAGCGTGTGTCTCCTGGAAGCTTTAATGGCTTATGTGGCTGTCTCCCTCACTGAGGGTGTGCCACTTGAGGGCAAGACTCTAGTCTTCATGGTTTTGTGTTTCTAGAGCCTAGCATGGTGTTTGCCACATGCTCAGTGAATGCTGAAATAAGGGGTCACGAGCTGACCAAAAGTAGCTACCCAAATGCATCAGCAGTAACATACGTAAACCATGGCTGGTAGGTAAATATCCAGATGGAGAGAAGTTGTTTTTGTTTTGGTTTGGTTCGGCTTGGTTTGCTTTTTTAATAGAGCTTCTCTGATAAGACGTTTCCTTAAAGCTTGCTGTGGAACAGGCCCTTACGTGCATCTACGTGCCATTTTATTTCTGTCATGAACCATAACATTGTTTTTAGCACGAGCACCTATACAACCTATAAAGTCATCCTTTCCATGTTCCTGTCGTAAAGGTTGTGCATAAACCCCTGCTTCTTTGTCTCGCCTGAAGTCACTCATAGTAGGCGCCATCAACATACATCTGTGGGATGAACGGATGACTGATTTACCTCAGCTGCCACCCTTCCCTACCCTTTCCAATAAAGTTCCCTTGCTCCCTTATGGATTGTGCAAGACTGGTTTTAAACCTAGCAGGAAAAACAAGTAAATAAAAAGTGACTTATACACATCAGTCTTAAAACCAATATTATCCTTTGCTGCTGCTGTATCCTGACTGCCTTGCTCCTTCTCTTCCTGCTCATCACCTGGTTTCTGATACCTGGCTATGATTTTGAACACAAACTTTGCTTTGCTCCTTGCCATTCTGATTCCAGTTTTTCACTCTGGTTGAGCCCACGACCTTTCTCTGAGGGCCACTGTGTGCCTGCTTCTGTACTTGAGAAGACTTCCTGGCTTGTAAGCCTGCAGTCTTTCCTGATTCTCTCCCCTTCACCCAACTCAGTTTTAATCTGAGTGCATGCTTCTGGAAAGGCCAGGTGACATGGTAGAGAAAGCACTAGCTTTAAATCAGACAATCTGGTTTCAAGTCCCAGCTCTGACACTTATGTGTCACTTAGGGACCCCACAAGAACTTTTGGAAGGTACTTTTACAAAAGGGCTATTTATAGTTAGCACAAAGTGAAGTGAAGCAATAGGAGATGTTAAGGCCCCCCAGGAACTAGCCATTCCCACTCCTAGGTAAAGAGGCAGGGAGAGTAAACGGTGTTACTGAAAACTGGTTGAGAGCCAGAGCCATAGAAAAGAGGCTGCTTGACAGAGCTCTGGCCACCCCTAGGGATGCAGCCACTTCCAGAAGGAGGCCGAAGCAAGGAGGGAGCAGAATCACTCCTTCCTCCCATGCTCCGATCTCCTGCTGGTGCCCCCACTGACTGAACTCAAACAGGAACCAGAGTAAGAAAGCTCTGGTGATTAGTCCATAGAAATCAACATCCTGAAAGTCAGGGAGGGCAGAGAAAATAGATGTTTGGGTCATATAAAATATTACCAGATTTAACATAAATATAATATAAAACAACTAGAATAGTTTCTATATAAATTTAGGCCAGTGACTTTATCTTTCTGGCTTACGTGGTTTTATCTATGAAACAATGTGTTTTGAGGCTATTTCAAGATAACACCTGATAGAGCAACTGCAAAAAATTTGCTCATCAAAACTATCCCTCATGTAGCCTTGCCCACGACATCTTGTAGGACTTGCATGGCTTTGGTAGTAATCCCTCAACAGAAAGCTGTGACCTCAGCCACTCAAGCTTCACTGCTGACTTTCTGAAGAGTCTCCTGGGACAAAAGACACAGATATCAGTCGTCATCCAAAGATAGGAGTAGGGAAAAGAAAGGAGTAACACAGAATAAAAAGGACAGTCCGCACTCAGTGAAATCCATGTTCTTTCCTCATCTATGATTCGTAAAAACAAAGGGAGAGTGAGTCTAATCTCCATAGGTGCAAAAGCTCCTTTTCCCTAATCTCTCTGGGCATCTGTCCAGAATCCGAGATTTAAAATTTGTCCTCCTTGTCCCCAGGTCTAGAGACATCTAAATAGATTAAACTAGTCCCGGATCTATTTTGCTAGGCCAGCATCATCTAGGATTCTTGTAAGAGTCTAGGCATTTCCAGAAAATCAACGAGTTTGCAGGCAGATTTCTAAATCTGGACCTATTCAGTTAAACACAATTCCGTTAAGTGAAAGCTGTGATGTCACAAAACTAGAAATAGCTTTGACATTTGCAATTACAAGTCTGTCTTTCTTTTTTGGATATATTGCCATTATTTTCTGAGCTAAAAGGGGCTTTAGAAATGATTTAGTTGAATTCCCTCATTTTTCAGATAAAGAAACCTGAAATACACATCAAACTGAGAACAAGGACACACCTTGATCCCAAGATTTCTAGTCTCCTTCTTACCACGACACACAGCCTCTTTATATCTAAGCTCTATAATCAAACAAAATTTTCTGAGGTAGTGAATTATTTATGTTAGGTACAACTGGATATTCACTTTTTAAATGAGCCCCGCAAGGAACTGATTTGTGAAAGAGAGGAAATTTTAAAAATAGGCACACCAGACAGTGCTCACCACAATTTTACAAGTGTCCCATAACTTCATCTGGGAGGAAGAACATTCTTTCTTGTTGACAGAAAGTCATTAATCATGGGTCTTGATTTTCTCATTTTCTTAATGCTATATAACCAGTAAATCATTTTTAAATGGTTATAATAATTATATCTCCTTTATTTCTCTCTCTAAAAATAGAAGTTTCCTTCATCTACTCATTTTAATGACTTTTAAAGGCTCCTGTCTGTTCCCTATTTCAGGGATGACTTCTAGCTGCATCAGTTACACAGACCCCGCCCGCAGTACCCTGCTCGACTTATTCACTCAGATGCCTCCAGATCTGAGTAACTGGAGAGCTGAGCATTTTCAGGATCTGCATGTTAGCTCTGTGGTATAATGACTGATGTCAGCCCGAACTCTGCCAAACATCTCTCATCACTGCTAGTTATGTCCCATTCCAAACTATGGGGCTTGCTCTCTCTTTCTGGAGCACACCCCCTTTCACATATTTGCAGTATGGATTCAACAATATGACAATCATTTTCTTTCCTTAAAGTGCCACTGTTGCAAGGGACAAAAATAACTTGTTACTGTTGTCACTGCCTGGTGTGGGAAGCAGAAAAGGAGAGATGAGAAGTTGCAGTAACCAGTCTGGATGTGTTTAATCCTCTATCTTTGTCCAAAACTATTCTATTCTCCTGGCCCAGCTCTCTTAAACTCCTGGTTATCTAAATTCCCTGGGACTTTAATGTTTTCTGGAGGGAAAATAGCAAGCAAATGTTGACTTCTATACTGAGCTTTAGGCCTGGGCCCTGGAATCCATTGGCAGCCACAGGCTTCTGTGAGTGTTGTTTTCTTAATTAAAAAAAAAAAAGAAAGAAAGAAAGAAAGAAAAGAGAAGAAAAGGTACTATGTTGCACAAAATAGGCCATGGCAACCTTTCCATAAGCTGCTAGGGTAGTTGAGGGGACATAAGACTCAGCCAAGCAAGTAAGCACACATTTAATAGTCTGGTAACATGGATCAGGAAAAAGTTATTCTAAAGCACAGCGTCAAGAGAGAAAGAATACCCTGGCCGTTTATTTAATGTTTTCCTTATGTTTCCTCCAAGCAGCACTTACTCCTTGATGAGACTTTCCTGCCCACTGCATCTAGTACTTCTTTTCTGGGATGGCCCAAGAACTGCAGCTTCTCACTGTGTTTGTTTATTTATTTACACGGCCATTCCTGTTCTCATCCAAACTAACATATGTCTGCACGACACACAGTGAAAAGTAAATGTCTTTCTTCGTGTTTATTTCCCTGAACTTGTTCACCAAATTGCTTTTTTTACATCCCCTTTTGCAATCTCATCCCATCCGGCTCAAGTATCTCGGATTAGAAAGGCCTTCTCTGGAGTCCTTTTCAAAGGGAGCCTCCCACAGCCTTTAAATCCCCCACGTTTTATGGTGCAGATATTCAGGATCTGAGGTATTAAGTAAGAAGGAAAGCAAAGCTGACTGAGACGGGCACAGAAAAATAGAGTAGCTTCTTTTTTGGATAATCATTATTGGAATTGTCCTGTTATCTGCAAGTTTTCTGGTTCAAAGTAATAAACTCAGTCATTTGCAACTGGACATTATGCAACAGATACAGGAAGGGTGTGTGTGTGTGATGCACGGAAAATACATTTCCACCACAGAAAGAGACATGTTGCAAATGGGAATTTTTAAATAAGCCCCAAATCATAAGCTTGATGGATTGTTGTCTTCCCCATAATATAAAATCTTAAAAAAAAAAAAACAAAAAAACTATTCCTACCTTCAAAATTCCAATACATGTATGCAAACTAATAAACAATATTTAATCAAGGATTCATGGAAAGGCTAGTCTCTCAGATTCTAATTTTTAACACTTTAGAAGAATGCCTATTTCATGTTCCTTTTCTTTTGCTTCCAGGTCATTTCATCTCCTCAACCTCACTTCTGAGCTGTATAACAACTACCCCCATCTACGTCTTCACAGACACACAACAGCTTGAAGCTTTGCAAGCCTATAAAATGGGATGGATAGAAGCAATAACCTTTTTTCCCCTCCTCTCATTTATCAACATACAAATGGAAGGCAATCCAGTAATAGGGATGACAAATGGATGCAAGAGAGAGAAGCACAAACCTTACTTGTTTTCCTGCAATGCTTTATTTAGCCCATTTTCTAAACTTAAATTATTTGAGCATAAGAATTAGCAAAGTGTCTTTGAATTAGGGACTTTTTCAAAGTGACATCTTAGAAGTTTGGGGTTGTGTAAAACTGTAATGCTACAAAGTCCTTGAGACAGTCTGTTAAACACAACACATAGGACAGATTTACATTCAAATCATTTGGGGAGCTTGTGACTTCCAACTAAATATTTCTCCAGTAACTGCTGGAAGCTCTTAGACTTGTGCTACTGGAAAGAGGGGTGTGAAGCTTACCACTGACTAATAACAGCCCCAGTGTACACCGCTCAGGAGTGCCGGCCCTCGACTTTCCCACCCTTGGGTGGGCCTATGAACCTTCTGTTCCGCTGTCACGGACCCCTACCTGCCCTGGGGACAGAAGGCAGTAGTGGACCCTCTCTCTCTCCCCCAGGACCGAGGGAAATCTTTCCAAACGTTCCCAGTCCTCCAGATGAGAAACCAAATTGCACAACAGATCTTCTGGAGAAGATTGAGAGAGAGAGTGAGAGAGAGCTGCGCCCGAGCGCGGGCAAGCTGACTGTGGAGGGAACTGGGGGGAGGAGGAATCTTCCAGAGCCTCAGCAAAGACTCGGTTTGGAAGAAAGTCGCAGCACAACTGAATATCCAAAAGTACTGTCCTGAGCGCACACACCTCTTCTGAGTCCAGCCTCCTTAGGGCAGATAACCGGCTGCCGAGTTGACCACCAGCGCCCACTGAACTTCGTCCGGACCACCCGCCCGGCGACAAACTGTAGCTACTTTTATTGGAAAAAAAGAAAGAAAAGGGGGAAAGCAACAGTATAAGGGGTCAAGGAAACTAGGAAGGTGTCCACAGCCAGAAACTCTCCAGCCTTCTGCCAAGGGGGCGAGGAGCGAGCTGCCTTGGGGCCAGTGTTTGCGCGCCAGCGCTGGGAGTGGAAGCGCGAGGGACCGAGGACGCGCAGCCCCCGGGAGCCGAGTGCATCCAGCGTGCGGAGGCTGAGACTGCCGGACAAGGAGGTGGGGAGGGGTCTCGCGCCCGCTGGACCTTCGACCTCAACACTCCCAGTGGGAGCGCTCCCACCTCTCCCCGCGAGAGCTACCCTTCTGAGGAACTCTTCTGGGCAAGCATTGCCTCCCTCCCTCCTCCCCCCACCCCACCCCCCGGCTCCTGTTCTCCCGCCTTCTTCGCAGTGTCCAGAGATGCTCCGCCGCAGACCCGGGACCCCTTAGGCGCCTCTTCCCGTCCCTCTGCCAAATCGCAACGCCTGTACTTTTCCAGCTCCCTCTTTCTCTCTTGAAATTGAAAGTTATTGAGGTCGCTCAGGGTTGTTGCTCCAGCAGTTTCCTTCCCCGCCCCCGAGCTCCCCCCGCCCCCCGCAGCTACCCCCTCCCCCTCCCTCGCCCCGTCCCTCCCTCCCTCCCTCCCTCCCTCCACCACTGGAGCGACTCCTGCTCGCGAACAGCAGAAGCAGCTCGGGGTCTCTCCGCCGCCCCTTGGCCATGGCCGCAGTGCCGACGGCGCCCGCTCCCCTCCGCTCCCGGGGCCCCCTCCGCTGCCGCCGCAGCCGCCGCAACCTCTAAGCCCAAGGGGCCGCCGCCGTCGCCACCGCCCGCCTGGATCCCGCCCGCGGCCGCCGCCGCCGCGCACCATGCTACCTGCGGCCGCCCTGGCGAGGCCGCTGGCTGCTGCTGAAACCCTCACTTGCGGCATTGACAGCTACCCTGCCGGAGCTCAGGGCTCGGACAATTTGAAAGTACAATAATTGATTTCCCTGACCATCCGACCCGCTTCGTTTGCCATCCCAGCACGCTATCGGATCTGAGTGGAGAAGTTGTCCGCTGCTTGGGTTTTTCTCTTGCTCTCTCTATACGCCTAACACCTACGTATATTTCTAAAACATTCAATATTAATTAACAATCAAAAGAAAAAAGGAGAAAAAGAAGGGAAACATTACTG
Organism: Camelus ferus; assembly: GCF_009834535.1. Taxonomy (NCBI): domain Eukaryota; kingdom Metazoa; phylum Chordata; class Mammalia; order Artiodactyla; family Camelidae; genus Camelus; species Camelus ferus. The sequence goes on from NC_045703.1 coordinate 42,917,036, forward strand.
GGTTACTATGCACTTGCGACTGATTTCTTGGTTTTTTATCATTTTGAACTTTATGGAATACATCGGCAGCCAAAACGCCTCCCGGGGAAGGCGCCAGCGAAGAAGTAAGTGCAGGGTTTTTTACGCGTTTGCTCCCTCCCGCCGCGTTCACCTGTCGGGTCGCTTTGCCTGTAGTGAGTCGGCTCCCAGCGGCAGCGGTCCTCCCGCCCAGCTCCCCACGCCTCCGAGAGGAGGTAACAGTTTAGGCTCTGGTGTTGACTGAGTCTTTCACGCCTTCCTCTCCGCGCCCCTCTCTTCCCCCGTATCCTCATGGGTGCCAGAGTCCCGCGGACCAGACGCTGATGTGTCCCCCCGTCTCCTCATAACTTCAGGTTCTCTGGAAAGTTCGGTCCTTCATTAGACTAGCTCTGGGGATTTATGCTCTCCTTCTGAGACCTGGACGGGGGTCTCGGAGCCCCAGGCATCCCAGACGCCCGGCCAGCAGGATACCCCTAACCACTGAGTTATCGCTGGGGTAGGCGCGGCAGCGGCGCTGTCTCACCTTGCGTCGCCGCCTCGCGTGGGGAGACCTTGTTGGGTCCTCCCGGCGCTCGGGTCGCGAAGAGCTCTCCCGCCACTCGGGAAGAGCCGGCGAGCGCCTGCGCAGCCGCTGCCCCCAGCCACGAGCGGAACAGCAGGGTACGCGGGGCCCCCGGGGTTCGCGTGCCTGCGCGCTGGCGGAGCCGCTCGCCGTCCCACTCCGGGGGGTGTGAGGGCTGCGAACCCGCCGCTGGGAGCCGGAGGTGCCGGGTTTCCAGTTACAATGTTGCCTGTTACGCGTGAGCGCTTTTACCGTCTCAGGCCCCTTCAAGTGAGTCCCCTGAGGCAGACATACTGAGGGTGGGGTTCCCCTAAAGACTCAGGCTTTCCTCCTCGCTGCCCTTTATCCTGACTCCAGTTGGAAGGTTGGCTTGTGAAGGCTTCTTAAGACAGTGCCCTGGCTGGGATGAAACAGGCAACCCCAGGGCACCCTCAACCAGGGTCGGTCTGTTTCAAGGTGGCGTGTTCCAGAAATGTGAAGACAGACGCGAGAAAAGCACCGCTCCCTGCTCCCAGGTAGCCCCGCGGGCTGGCCACCCTGGCTTCTGTACCCGCGCTGGGGGAGTCGCTTCACAAATAGAGCGGGAGAGGGGGCGACCCTGGCTCCAGCGTGGGGCGCGCTTGCTGGTGGGGACTGCGCGGGAGAAACCTTCCCAGGGCACAGAAAGCGATACTATTGCCTTGGCTACTTTGGCCCTCTGCTACCCGGGATCCAATGACACTTGGCGGCACCTGGTCCCGCAAGCAGAGCAGGCTCCGAGCGCTGGCCCGCGAAGTCACTCTGGGAGAGCACAGGTACAACGCGGAGGACAGCACAGGCTTGTGTGAGATGCAGATTTAGTAATCGCTTCTGCGCCGCTGTCTGTGCCCTGTCCCTGGACGTGAGGGTCCCCTGAAAGCTTCCTTTGTGCCGCTCGCCTCGGGCAAACAAGGTTTGATTCACCTGAAAATTGCTTTTAAAAAACATAGCTGGGCCAAAGCGCCAGGGGCTCCCGCCCAGCTTCAACGCCTAGGATCGCGTAGCAGGGGGCAAGAGGGCCTAATCTAAACACGTCAGGGTATCCGATTTATAATTCTTGACCTCTGAATGGTTGTATTCTTTCTGCCTCTTCTACCCAACCTTTCACTCTAGCCTTGCGGCTGCCTCACACAATAAGCAGCCTGGGGTTCGAGCCTTGCTCTGGTTCCTGGCTGTCCCCACCTTCTCTCTTCGCAGGGTCCAGCGAGGGGAACTGAACCTCAGGTCAGTGGGGAGAGGGATGCTGGACACAAGTGCAGCAGCCTCCTGCCCTGCATCGCTCTTCCAGCCGATACCCACCCGGCGCCTATGGCCCACTCCCCTCTTCACCCCACAGACTCCTGGTCCAAGAGCCATACAGTTGCTGGAGAGGGTCAGGGTCCTAAAGTGTTAGTGTTAGAGTTGTCTGTGATTGCAGTTTGGGGGCCCCTGTTTCTGATGGAAGACACAGGAGAGAAAGCTGACCATCGATTCGTTTCCATTTCCCCCAGCAAGAACAGCGGTGCGGGAAGCTGCCGGCTGATGCTGCCCCAAGTCTTCTGGGAGCAGAGGGGAAAGGCGCACCTCTAGGCTGGGGACTCGAGAGGATTTTCAGAGTCCAAAGTCGAACTGCTTCGACCCGCCTTAATAGTCTCAAGGCCAAGTCAAAGGCGCCCTCTTGTGTAGCCGGGATGAGAGAGGGAGTGGGTGGAATTGGGTTGAAATTCCGATTGTTCTGTGGGGGTGGGGCTGGGAGAGAGCTCCCCTAGCAGACGATGCTCCTTGCTCCTCGCACTTCAGTCTGCATTTGCGCCTGGGGTTTGCTGATGCAATCCTGGGAAAGGGGCGACCCCTTGCGTCCTCCGAGGAGACAGGCGAGACTCTCTCGGCAGGTGCAGCATGGGTTTTTTGGAGAATGAGGAAGGGCTGTAGGGTAAGGAGAGAGCTTTGTTAAAGGTCCAGAAATTGAAGGTCAGATTGCATGTGCACATACTCGTTTCTTTGGAAATCTCTGGGGAAAAAAAAGTTTTCTCAAATAGGGAGTAGGGAAAAGTCGTTTAAGTGGAAAATAAGGTAGTAGTCAAAGGTATTCTATAAAGAAGTGGTCTTTCCTATTTTTTCTTCAAGAGACAGCTGAAGTATTTTAAGAGTATACCTTTTGGTCTATAGTTAAATAGCTTCGCTTTCCTAAACTTTTAAAAATCTTAGCTAATGATAGAAAAGTGAGAGGTAAGAACAGTTTTTCAAAGTTTTCACCAGTCTCTTGAATGTTGTAGTAGAAAAGTTTGCAAAAAAAAAAAAAAATTCACTTGCAGTGTTAAATATTATCAAGTCCATTGCTAATCCTTAGATAAAGTAGATAAAGCTCTATCAAGATTGTCCTGTTTCCCTCAAAGCAACTGAGATATACCACTTATCTCTATTTTGCTGCAAAGTAGTGATCTTGTTTTCTCTTATAAAAGAAAAAAAAAACATTTTAAACGGGAGTTTTGTATGTTTTAAAATATGTTTCGAGTTATGGATAAGTAAATATCCAAATAACTTTTTAAACTATCTGTATTCATATACAGCTCCTAGAGATGACTACATTGAATTTATTCAAGATAAAAATGAAATGCAATCCTCATTTAAAAATCCTCAACCACAAATGTTTTCAGAGGTAAATCCTCAACCACAAATGTTTTCCAAGGATGTTAAATCAAGAACCCTGAACCCAGTTTTAACTCATTTCCAGCTCAACCTTTGCACCTTGGTGCAGTCAGCTTCTGATTTCTAGCTTATTGGCTAATAAAATTAAAGGTTATATTTGCCATAATACTAATGACGACCGTACCCTACAACTGCACCACACTTTCACTTGAATTATTCGCTTGGGTCCCTTCATAGCCACTTGAAGTATAGAGGCAGTTATTAATATTCCCATTTTACAGAGAAAGAACCCAAGAAACAGAGGCTAAGTAACCTGTACAAAGCCAAACAGCAAATAAATGGAACTTGTCTCCTGCTGTTTATGCTATATGCTGATCCTTGTCAAAGAGAAGATGTCAGGTATGTTAAATAATAAATCTGATGATCTCCAGACCATCATTCATTCTATGTTTGAAGAATAAGCTGCTCTGGTTGACTGGGAATTTTTGAACTGACATATATGTATTATACATTAATGACCAATGTCAAAGAGTTAAATACCTGATAGTAATAGTGAAGCTTGCTAAGTATAATACGATTTTATTTGGTAATTAAGAAGACATTGTACGGTCATATTATGCAAGAAGACTATTAGAAACATCAGGTGCCACTGTAGTATCCTTTTTACTTGACACCATCTATTAATTGGTTTTTAATTGCTTAGGTTCCAGATAAATACAAGTTTTGAAAAGGCATTGCATGCATAATAATTACCAAGCACTCATTGCACAGTCAAAGAACTTTTGAAAATCCTTCATAAAGATGTTTGAAATAAAGGAGTAAGAACACAAGGGAAATCATTTTCATGGTGATAAAATGAAAACTGATTTATGGAATATACTGGTCATTACTCATAACACTTTCAGATGTTAAGCCATTCTTCGAGATTCTGATACATGCTTGATGATTGTATCACTAACCTAGAAAATAACAGGTTAACTATAAGACAGAAAAATCTTTCATTCTAGTATGCTTTTCATAATATTATTTTTGAATGAAAGTATGGTTTAGCTATTGCCTACAATGTATTTCTCCACTTGTCTACTTTTGTCACCATTCTACCTTATTTTTGAGAGAAACATTGTTTAATAGTTGGAGGCAGGAGTAATATTTGCTAAAGTATGTTCTGCAACATATCATGTGATATCTGTATGAATCAAAGCCCCAAATTCAAACTCTTAGGCAGTTATGATGACTTCTAAATATAAGTAGAAAACACTTATTTTTGTGAATTCTAATTTAGTCATCATTACACTATCAAAATTGTTTCTTAAAGTATCTTTGTTATACTATTTTAATTCTTTGTTTATTACTTCAAAAGAAAGATTTTACTAAAAACTTAAGAATGCTGATTTTTGAATATTATCTTTTTAGTCCCAAGTTATTCTGTGTAAAGTAACTGAGAATATAATCGGCTTAAAACTGATTTAATGTCATTACTGCAATATTTTTAACACTTGAAATATGAATAATACTTCAACTTATAAATAGATATGTTTTGTTAAATCCTTTCTCCATTAAATAGTTCCTGGAATTTAATACTCTACAAATTAGGTCCCCAGAAAGTGATAAATAGAAAATTACAGCATGTAGTTAAATTTGATTTTCAAGTTATTACGGAGAAACTCTTGCCACACTACTGAGCGAATTTATTAGTCATCTGATCGTTTTAGACTATTTTAATCTGGGCAGAGATCTCCAGATTGCTACTGAATGTCTCAAATATTTTCTAGCTAAATGGTTAATTTTTTTTTTTTAATGCAACAGTTCTTTTGAATTCTGTGTATTTTTGATAGACTATGCTGTGGAGTTCTCAGAGCGCTGTGTAGAGTTAAGACCACATGATCCCTCTGCAATTGTAAGAATGAACTATCAAAAAATAAAACTATTCTACATACAGCAATTTATAAATCATCTTTCCCCCTTTATCTCTATCCAAATGTTTCATTTTGGATGTCGTCCTACCCTCTCTGCCCACTTCCTCACTGTTCACTCTCCCCAGCCCCCAAAACATCCTTTTCCAAGTAGTGAATTCTTGAAATGCCATCAGAGTGGGTATTATGTTTCATGAAATGTAAGAATCAACTTTGGTTACCATTAGGAAAACATCATTCAGTTCTGAGAGCATGGTAAGGATCATGTAAGACAGTGTGTTGAAATTATGTTTTACTTGGTTAGGACTATTTCTTCTCTGAACAGTGCATTGCACACTGGCATTCTCTTTTGAGAATGACCATTTGAAAAAGTGTTGCATCATAAATTATATAGATATTTATTGTCTTGCCTTCGATTTTGAGGAAAAATGTGGATTGCTTTCTTGATTGTGACTTTTTTCTTTAGGCTTAAATGATTTAATTATCTTAAAATTTAGCATTGGTTGGCCAACCTAATAAATTTGAAATGCTTTGCAGTTATACATTAACAAAATATGTGAAGTATACAATATGCATCTGTAAAAGATGCTGCTAATTTTTTCTGTTTATTGAATTCTGTCCATCAGATCTTTCCATTCAGGAATATTACTAGCATTCTGATTAAAGTACTTATCCAGCAATGCTCAAAAGAATGGAAAGTTCCATTCTCAAGGATTGTGGGGGTGCTGAAAATGCCACTGAGTGCTAAGAAATCCCATTTTCTGCTCCAAAGATTTTTCACAAAATGAAACTTTTAAGCAAAATATCTGAATTTTTTCCTTACATACAGCAAGTTTGAATAATTTCAAAAACTCATGTTAAAAAACATGGTTGCAGGTGCCTCTTATCTGATAAGAGCATTTCTGCCTTATTTATAATCTTGGCAAGGGACCTAATTACTATCTGCTGTCACTAAAATTCCTTTGGAAGTTTTTTAGAGAAAACTCCGTGGTACTAAAGGATATGATTGCCCAATTAAGTACATATTTAATAGCCGTTAACTGTCTTTATGGTTTATGCTTTATGCAAGTCTTAAAAACACTACCTTATTAGGGTTCCATCTGACCTTCAAGAATTGATGAATAGCAGCAAATGTCATAAATTCATGGTAGAGACTGAGACTTAAGAAGTCACTGAGGGAGAATTCCCAGTGTATGATGGGAACAGTATATGAGGAAGTGTACCTGAGCTCCAGATTCAGCACTGCTACTAATATGTGAATAACCCAAGCAAGGCCCTTTGCCACACTAAGCCACATTTCCTCATCTGTGAAGTGACGTGATTGGTCAAAAATTTAGATCTAAGTGATTCTTACAGTCTCTTCAACTTTCAATCTTTTGGTGTAAGACCCTTCTGAACTTAGTTGTTTTATTCAACTAAATTTAATGGATGAAGATTAAGAATAAAAACAAGTGTAAGTATTCATATAGTATAAGTAAATTCATCCTATACAGATTAATGAATTGTTTGTCAAAGTAGAGACTGAATTAATTATGATATTCCCCACCCTTCACAATTTCTAGTGCCTGAAAATTATAGCCATAGAATCAATCCGCATACTCCATCTTCAGCAGGTCCATTTTGTCCTTGGGCTTAGAGTCACGGAGAGCTGGTTTGGAATCCCACCTAGAGAGATGCTTCAGAACCCCCTACCAGGACAGGGTTCCAGAAGTGGCCTGTGCTGGGATGGTAGCGGCAGTTACAATGACTCAGGGTTAAGGTTATAAGGCCCTGTGCTCTGACTGTGACTGATTGAGCAGGAGAGTGCATATGAAGGGAAAAGAGGAAGAGGGCCATATTTAGCGCTAAACTTTGCAGTATAAGGACTCAAGTCTAGGTGAATGGAAAGACAATAGAGATTTAAAAAAAAAAAACAGGAAAGTAAGAGAGGCACATTTGATAGGAAACATATTTTTCTTTTGAGCTGTCTTTACTTCGAGGGCCAGCAGGGCATTTAGTAACTCTGAATCAAAGTTTCAGAGAGTTTCAGGGGCTGAAGATAAGTATTTTGGAGTCGCTCACAGAAAGGGGGATAGTTGAATGCTCGAGAAAAAAATCTAGCGGCGCCTTGCTTATTATTAGTAAAATGTTTGCAGCGTTGAGACTCACTCTTATTGGTATGACCAAAATAAGATTAATTACATTAAGGTACTTCGTCCACTTCAAAGCATCTAATATGTTATTCTCAACTGTGGTTTCTCATTTTTATAGCCCTCTTTGTATTACGTAAGAGAACAGTCACCGATATCAGGAGGGGCAATATCAAATTGCCAAATCTTCCAATAGAAGATCATTCTTGGAAGTCTCATCCCCCGTTGAACTGTATTATTTTGCCACAGATCTTAGGAGACTTGAAAAACTTCATAGTAATGAAAGTTAAGTTTCCCTTAAGGTGCAAAAATGATTTTTTTTGTCTCACTCCACTTGGATATTGCTTCTACACATAGCGCTCTACTTTGAAGCAGATTTCTTGACAAAACGTGCTCTCTTAAAAGAAGAAAATCTCAGGGTGGGATGAAACCTGAAGGAATTCAGTCCATCTCTGCCATACGTGGACTACTTTTGCAACATCCTCACCGAGTAATTGTCTAGCCTCGGTAACAGCCAGATTCCGTGACCTCTCTTTCTTCTCCTAACCAAGCTGGGCCTTCTGTATCAGGAAGCAGGTTATTTCCCAGTGTGTCTATTCTCCTACCTCTGGGCACTTGGCATGGGCATGGGGTCAGATTTAGTTACCCTAAACCATCTTTCTAAAATGAATACACAATAATTCAGTGCACTATATTCACTCCCAAAAATTGTCCTCAGAAAACTAGCTGGTAAGCATATTTATAATTATACCCCAATACAAAGCACATTCCTGAGAGTAAGTGGTAAAGCGGCCCCCATTTTATAACCACATAACACAAACCACCACCACACAATATAAAATAGCAGAATTTGTGAACTGCTTATTTTAGAACACTGTTTTCTTAACATATGCTTGATAAGCTGGTAAGGGAAGGGGCAGCTAGTTTCTCATTGTCATGTTCCCTCGTACAGTGGGGGGGACCTCACATATGTGAACACGGTCATCTTGACAAAGACTGTCATATAAGAAGAGGAGGTATCAGTCACATTTAGATAATAAGAAAGAGGTAGGATGTTATGCCGAAGTGTGTGTAAATACCTCGTGGAAAACTATAGCTTCATAGTTCTCGGGGCCGCTGTTTCAGTCACATACATTCTATCTTAATATACATTTATATTTATTTGTTACAGTGAGTGTTGTGATGATTATTATTTAAATAGCTGCCATGTTCTAATCACCTGCAAGTGCCAGACTCTGTATGTGATGTTTTTGCAAATACCATCTCACTTTGTCCTCACACTTACCATAAAAGGCAGGTGCCAGTAGTCCCATGTCTTGTCACTTGCCATCATGCAGTGAAGATGTGGTGGACCTGGGATTCCAGCCCAGGGCTGACTCCAAAGTCCATGTCCTTCCTTGATTTTTTTCATCTCACCTTAATTCTTGGGATTGGTACTTGAAGCTCGTGGAGGTATTTTCTCAAACCCCACCCTACTTTTTTTCTTTCCTTTACTCTCTTTGCTCATAATCACTTCCTCCTCATTTAACAAACCACAGGTCTTCAAGCATTTACTCTAGAAGTTGCTTCTGATGTTCCAACACTCTCTTCCGCATCTCTTTCTTTTCTCTGTCTTTTTTCCTCTCTTCCTTAAACCTGCCCTATTGATGGTTTTTAAACATGAAAAGTTGCTGATCTTTTTTTTCATTAGAAACAATCAAATAGCACATTTTACATGAAATTCTCTAAGATCATTCTTCCCATCTACACCATGCAGTTCCAAGAGAGGATTAACTAAGGCATGAGAATGTGGGCAAAGTCTATAATTTTGCAGTTATATATTGAAATCCTTCTATGTAATTTACAACCACAATAGACATTTCACTGGCTAGTTTTTGTTATCCAGAAAGTTATCTTTATGGTGCTTCTAAAATCTGTTATTTATATTACTTTTACCATGAGCATTAACAGTATCCTCCACTCTGAATTCTTGCTTTCTGGGCCTGGGGACAGTGATTCTCAACTCTAATTTCAAATTAGAATCCCTGGGGCTCTTAAAAAGAAATACCAGACTCCACCCTAGACCAAATGGAACAATCTCTAGGGATGGGGCCTGGACATGTGCATTTTCAAAAGTAGTCCTGATGATTCTAAGGTGCAGCCAAGGCTGAGAAGTACTGTTGGACTCTTAATTCAAGGATAACTCTTACAGCTGAGCAGCTGTGGGAAACAATACTAGTTTCATGAGAGTTAGACAAAGTAGACGTGTGTGGAGTGCGGTAAGAGGTGAGACATGTGTCATCTGCACAGATAGCAGTTTAAAATATAAAGCAGTCTTGTAGTGCCAGACTGTTTATCAGTAGGGTGCCCTTTAACTCACGGCACTGACTAGAGCAGACAGGACCATCTGATAAAGAACTGTCTCAGCCAAAGAGCCTAAGAAGAGATAGCAAAGGGCACACAGTAGGATATAATGGTGATTTAACAGATACTGCTGCTGGCTTCACAGATAAGAAGAGGGCTGTCAGAAGAGAGGCGCAGTCACGAGTAAGGGTGCCTTGCTGAGGAACTATACCATGGGTGAGTGAGGCAGTAAATAGGATAGAAGATCAGCCATACCAAAACATTTTTTTCCAAAGCTACTTAGTAATAAACAACTTCTCTATGTCTTACCAGATGATTGGATGTGCCCTTGAGTCCTCTTTGTTTTCAAGAAAAACGAAATGGTTAGAAAATGGCCACTAAAAAGAAATAAACATCCTTTTCTTTTATAGTTTCTAAAATTCCTGACTAACTTTAGAGTGACTACTGGTGATCAGTAAAAGTACTATAAATGGCCTAGTTTTAACTCTATCATAATAGGTTAAGTTTCGCAGTAGGTTGTTTATTCTTGAGCTTACTGTTTTTGCTTCTCTTCTAATGTGCTCTTCTTGAAGTGGTTATCTTCGTTAAATCTTGTTTATTATTCTTTTCTAGTCCATGAGCGATTTTCAAACCTTGCCATAAACCAGGGAAAACTCCGTGTAAAAGTGAGGTGGAAGTCTGGGCTTCCTGTCAGACTTAATTCTGCTTATTAAGGGGGCTCCTTGGGAGCGTTTGAGTTCTAGTGATTCACTAGGCCAAATCCCAATAACCACAGTTGCCAAAAGTAATTAGACTGAGGAAAGCCAGGCTTTTGGGGGAGAAGGGTCATCACAGCTTGCTTGAGCCATTGCTCCGTGGTCAAACCTAGTTACTTGTCCCTAGGGATTGGGAGCAATCGCAAGTTACAGAGAGCAGGAAGTCCACCAGAAAACAATGCTTTTCCACCAATTTTTTTTTTCCTCAATAGGATATTCACGCTAAGCTTACAAGAGATGGAAATATGCTGCTGGTGTACGAGCACAGTTCAAATCCCCAACATCTTATAAACCACCTTCTCTGCCTGCACGAGGGCAAACACACACACACACACAGAGCTTCTGCTGTCATCACTGCAAGTTCTCCTCCTCCCTTCCTGAGTAGATAAAGAGAACCCAAGGAATTTAGTCTGAGTCTTTGTACAAGAGGTGTCTGATTAGGATGGGAAGGGAAGGGAACTTTGTAAACATCCTAAGGTCAATTCAGACATAATAGTACCAAAGTAACATTTGGAAATAAGAAAATAGTAGTACATGACACCAGGACAGGAGCTCAAAAACCTCTAGAGCTAGGAGAAGGCCAAGAGCAAACTTAGGGTTTCCTTTACTGAAAACGATGCCATTTTGAAATGCAGTGCTGTAAAATAGTTAAGTCAGCATTATCAAGAACTAAGTCATGCTCTTATTTTTAAGCTTTCAATATATTAGAAATTAGAAGACCACTAAAGCTTTCTACAAGAAAATATTCAGGTGGCATATATCCATGCTTAATAACCTCAGTGAAAGTTCACCTTTGAAACTCTTGACATTGCCTCAAATACCCAGAAAAGATACTCTGTCACCTCATGTGCTGGATCTTTAATTGAACAAAGACACAGAGTTCCTACTGATCACTGTCCTTAATGTGGTAAGTTTCACATTCTTTTATGATTCAGAATGACATCAGTATATTTCAGTACTCCTTTGACCTTAGACTTTAGATTCTTATGACTTTAGACTGTCTTTGTTTAAACATGTGAATTGGTGATATTCCTTATTTTAAATCCACAGAAAGGCAGGCAGGCAGATTTTTTTTTTTTTTTTTTTTTTTTTTTTTTTTTTTTTGGCCAGCCTTCTCCGGCAACTGGAAATCTCCAGGTAACACTGGGCAAATAAACCCTGACCTTGTGCCCTGTGTTGTACACCCAAGAGTTATAATGACCTGCTGTCAGTATAATATTACCAATTTAGTGGATTCATATATTTGATTTCCTTTGGTCTTAAATTTGATCATGAGCTGATTTAAGAATAGGAGAATCCTAATTTTTGGAAACTTAGTAGCAAAACCTTGACTTGCAGTTTACCTGTGTCACTACCTTTTGATGGCATGTGGTATCTGCCATGAAATAGAGAAGATGTGGACAAATGCTGCTTGACTACAAACTAAATGAGCACATACTGAGCCACTGAATATTTGTTTCTTAAAGAATTCAGTATTGTTTTCCAATTTATGACCAATTTGTTGATCTAAATTTAAAAGGACTCTCATTACTGTCTGGTATATAAGAAAAAAAAGCCCAAAGAGAGTATCCTTAGCCCCTCTGACCCCAATTCACACACTCATTTCATACCATCCTCAAGATACTGACTCTGAGCCCCCTCTACAAAGACTAACTTAATTTAAAAGGGGCAGTCTCTCCTAGAGCGTATTTCTAAGTCATCCATCCAACACTCCAGTTCTGTCTGGAGCTTGATGGAAATCTGAGCTTTGAACATAGATCAGTGGGATTCCCTTGGAAGGCAGTGAGACTTGCAGGTTCATGCCGATGCATACTTGGCCCTAGTACAGTCAATAGCCTATGCCATTCTACCCAGCACGGAGCCTCCAGGACGCAGCCCTGATGCACGTGTGTTTTTAGACTTTAGAGCACTGTGTGCCCATATCGCAAAGCTTCATTTCTAATAGAATAAGGGAGATTTCCAGCAGGAGGAGCGCCAGACCATCTCAGGCTACTTCTACCACTTTCAGCAGCCATGGGGACACCTCACTGACATTCTAGGCATTCATTATAAACTGTTTGCCTCTGAGGGTAGTGTATTGCCCACATTATGTATGGAGAGCTTACAATCCCAGAAACCTTTGTGTATTAGTTTAAAAAAAAAAAAAAAACACCTTTATTGTGGTATGGTTCCTGTACAGTAAACTACACATATTTCACATGTACAATTTGATGAATTTTGATAGATGTGTACACCCACGAAACCACCACCACCATCAAGGCAGCTAACATTTCCATCACTCCCCAGGAGGTGCAATTTTCAAATTCCCAATTTATCCCTTCCCACCCCTTTTACCCCTGGGTAACCACTTTGTTCTCTGTATGAGTCTGTTTCTGTAGTTTTTTTTCTAACCAAACTATTTAATTTACAGACTTTGGGGCAGAAGTACTATCGTTTGTGAGATAAGAACACGTTTCAAGTGAAAACTGCCAAGATTTTCCAGGGCAGGATATTTCCTCTACCCTTTCTAGCCCAAACTTACTTCCTCATCCACTCCTCAAATTCCAAACCACTGCTGAGATGAGTTGAGCGGTCTTAATTTTAGAATCTTCCAAAGGAAAAAACAAACACACAGACAGCCGAGTTAATTTATAAAACACTGCTGCTGCGTTTATCTTGGCAGATTTCACTCTCTCCTGTCTAACTCTTGCTGGCTGGCTCGCTCTCTCAGCAACTCATGGAAGGAACAAGTCATTTCTATATATTAAGCACCTTGAGGACCGTCGCATAGAACAAGTTTAGTGTTCCTTCACACTTCTTGTTCAAGATACAGTTTCTTTGCTGGGTCTCTGAAACCTAAACCATCCCTTTATTTGAAACCTGAAGCAAATGGAGAGCCCTTTTTACAAGAGCAATAAACGAAAGTGGCTGTTCAGATACTTTACTTGAATTGGTCTACACACTGAAGTACCTTTTTGTTAATACAAACCCTTCATATTGTAGCAAGCAGCTCCCTGAAAATCTAGGGCTGCTTGAAATTATACAGCCAGGGACCAGGAATCTCTCCTCCCCCACACACCAGCCCCCCTGCTCCTGGGAGTATGCCAGCAATTTTGCAGGATTCATTCTGACAACTGTTCTGGTGTAAATATTTAGAGAAATCCTTTCCATTAGAGATGAAACAAAGTGTAAGTAACTGTTCCTAAATGATAGATCTTATTCGTGTTTGCAACAGCAGGCCTTATGCTATCTGATGCACAGATTCCAACACTGTACGCTGGAGAAATGACCAAGGGAAAAAGAATCAAGACAGGAATCAGACTGAACTCTGTAACCTGAACTGCAAAATATTATTTTAAGTTATCACTAGAGAGATGATATGGTTTAATGTGCACAAAACGTAGGGGAAATGAGTTAGTTTAAACTGAAAATAAGAAAAATTGGCTACTGGTGTTTTAAGGGTTTAATTTAAAAAAAAAAAAAAAGCGAGGGGCAATTACAGATTTTTCTTTCACCCTGCCAGTTCAAATGCAGTTCTTAGCTGTTTCTCCATATTCCCGCCAAAATGAAGTAGTACATCTGAGACCCTTTCTGATGTAAGTTTGGGTTTCTATGTTATTATTCAAGAACTATTAAAAGGGATGCTGGCTAGGCGCTAATGCGTCTATCAAATATCACTTGTTAAAATAGGGCGGTACCCTAGCCTCGAGGGATGGAAGCTCACCAGTGTTCCACTTCTGTGCTTTCCTGTTCGCATGGCATTTTCAAGTGTTTTTACATACTAGGGGACTACACAGCTAAGTAATATAAAGCATCAGAGGCTTCATGGACCGAATTTCAAATTAATCTGACAGTATTAATGATTACCGTGATGCTTAACTAGGAAGGTAGTCCATCCTTTACACTAGTCATTGTTTTCTCCTTCCCTTGGTGATTTAAGGCCCACACTAAAATATAAAGGCCATGAGTTTTAATTCAGTTTCTTTATTGGTAAGTCACAATATAAGATTTCTCTTTAGTATATGTAATTTTTTTCTTCTTTCCAGGAGTAGGATTTTTCTTTTTACCCAACATTAGGACTTTTTTTCTGCTGGCAAGCCCTTGAGAAGAAAGATGCCGTGTAAATAATGTTAAAATGTCTACCATGGGATTTTACTTCTCCTTGGTTTGCTTCTAACGTGTAATGACAATCATTCACTGTTGACTGAGTCTCCAGTTGAATCCCACTTGAATCCTGTATTTGTTGTTGATTTAACAAAAAAAATAATAAAAAGAAATTTAAGGGAGAAGCAATGTGTACTTCATAAACTTCATCATGGAAGAGTAACATGTTTGTCATTGCCTTTTTAGAATCTTGATTTTTGCGAGTTTGGACTACAGTTAGAGAAATGCCACATTAGAGGGCAGGTGGACTGATTTCTAATTAGCACTCTGCTGTATAGTTAGGCAAATCGTTTAGTCTGTGATTCAGTTGCATCCACTGTAAAATGGGACTCTTCATCTTTCATTTGTTTGAAAGCAGGAAACTGATCTCGAAGTCCCTCCACCAGTAAGCTCAAAGAGCTTTCCCTTTTCCCTTTTGTAGCCTGCTCTAACCTTAGACAGCTGTCTGTCAGAACTTTAAAAATGTGGAGCTAGGGCTTGAATTCAAAAATGTAAGTTTCTCTTTGTACTTTCACAGATTTTTCAAGACCATATTTTTAAAAAGCTAACAAACAAGAAAGAAGTTCTCTTGAGGGAAAGCTGTGGAGAAAAAATGAAATTATACTTAGCCCTGATTAAAACAGCATAAATTCACTCATTCAGCAGGTATTTACTGAACATTAAGAATGTGCTGGGATTACAAAAGTGACCAAAACACACATGAAACCTACACTTGTAACATGTCACAGTGGTCAAGGAAAGGAAACATGAAATCAGAATTAAACAATATTTGGCTTAAGATAAATGAGAATTGTTAGACATTCTTTCTAAGCTGTGTAACTTTTCTTTTTAAGGATTGTTTATATAGATCTGGAAATTAGTTTACAAATAAGCCTCATGAACACCCAGATTTTTCTCTGGAAAACAAGGATACTAGACATCATGTGGGGATGAAGCAGGAAGGTAGAAGAAAGATCAGCTGAAAACATTTGGAATTTATTGGGCCTCCCAGCATTTTCTTGTTTGAGAATTTATGACCAATGAATAGGAGTCATCATTTAGCATGACGTTTGTGACAATCATAGGAAGTTTGCTATGTACACTATAAACGTCGTTGGCATTGTTGGGTAAAGCTTGTAATGGAGTGGCGTGGTTTGCCTGAGCGAATTTCCATTTTTGGCACTGAATAATTTCTATAGTTGAACTTTCACACTAGTTCATTAACTGGAATTACTTCTACCAAACAAACATTAAAATATTTTATGTTTAAAATAGTCCATTTTTTTTCCTCTCTCAGAGGCATTTTTCAAACCTTTTATGGTAACCCCTTGACCACTCTTTGGAACATACAATCCAATCTACTTAAAGCACTAGTTTAGCAAATGCATGTCAGAAAGTTATTTGAATGTCTTATGTAAGTCTGTTAGTGACCTTTCCTAACATCAGTTGATAGCTTTAAATATGTCAGTTGCCAGAATGGAGTCTTGCAAATAACATGATTCAGTTCTTCTCCATATGTTATCACTAACTTGTGAAGGATTTCGAGTAAAGAGGTAACTATCAGGTACAGTTACAGTGTTACCTCATGTAACCCTCATAACAACCTCATGATACATCGTTAACTAGTTTAGAAATAAAGAGGTTCAAAACAATTAAGAAACAGATCAAAATGATGTAGTCAGAAAGGGCATAACCAAGCGCATACCCAGGTCTTCTGACCTCAAGCACAGCTTTCCCCTTTACACTCTGCTTTTCGTTAAGCAGGTTAAAGGAAAAGGCCAGAGGAGGTTTAAATGAGGGAAGTTCTCTTTCTGCAACTGATACAGAACTGCTAATGCCTCCTTATACAGAAAGTGAGGCTGAGAGAGAGTAAACTGGCTTAATTGACAGAAGCAGTTACTTGGGAAGTAGAATGAGAAGCTTTAAATTGTTTTTTAAAGCAGGGGCCTGAAAAGATCGAAACTACTGTTCTTAAAAGTTCATTCTGCTTGCTCAAAGGGAGCAGAAGTGATGGTAGGAAATGGGAGGATGTGAGCGCTGTTCCTTGAGGAGGCAGAAAACATAGGAAAGGGTGACTGGGGATGGGAGTGAGGAAGGTGCCTAGACATCTGGCTCTGGCAAGCAGATGATATCGTTTACTGAGATAGAAAACAATAAAGAAAGAGTCTGTCTGGATTAGGTGTACAAGTTCTAATAGCTAGGAAGATTGGGAGGAATAATATATGCAGCATGATTCTCTCAGGATACTTAAGAGGAAGAAGAGCAGCCAGAGAAGTAAGTGACTTGACTGTAGTCACTTTGCATTGAAACCAAGAGGAGAAACAATGCCGGTGTCCATTCCGTACCAGCAAACGCCACAGGGCAAGTGGTTCCAAGGGCTGACGTTCCAGAGAAGCACTCTGTGGGTCGTCTGGCAATCTGATTTTTTATTTGTTTAATTAATGGTCATTTCAAAGAGAATTGTCTGTTCACTGGATGTTTATTTCACTCTCTTTATTTCCTTATTTCATGAGATTGAAACCTTAAAAAGTTCCTATACCTTGTTGCCCTCATCTAACTGGACTCAAAATAGGGCATAATTAAAAAAAAAAAAACACACACACACAGTTATACGTACTGTCGTCAGAACAGTTGTCTGTTTTTTCATCCAATGTATTCTTATTCTATTCCTGGGATTAGTTACTTTCAAATCTGGCCCTGAATTGGTTAAGTACCATCATGCCCGTTATTAACAATGGTGTATCAATGTAATTTTGTACAGCTCATAAACACGTTCTCATCTTTGTCTTATTTGATCTTTTCAATACTCCTGTGGAATGAGCAGATCAGGGTTGACCATTCTTATTTTACAGCTGAAGCTCAAAGATATTAAGTGACTTGTATAGTATCATTAAGGTAGGAAGTGTCAGAACTCAGTCTCAAATTTCTTTGTTTTACTCCAGGTCCACAGCCTTTCCTGCATTGCCAGAACCCTCATTTATCTCCTGTGAAGTTCCCACTATCAGTATAATTTCTTTGGGTTTGCAATAAGGGCATGTAAATTAGGGGAAATCGTTGTTATGGATGAGATTATTCTTATTGGCTGACGAGGTTAATTGGTGGTTCTTTCCCATTTGAATACCCGTGTGTGAGCTCATCCTGGAAGGTGGGGTGGAGGGAACTTCCAAGGAAAGAGGATGCCAAATAAGCTATTTTAAAGACTGAACAAAAATGCTTTTAAATCTAAGAATAAAATTCTAAGCCCATGGCTCCCCTGATCGTCCTTATAAGCTAAAAGAAAAGTCCTTACAAGGTAAGAGAAACTAAAAAGACTCACAGTGATGCATTATTTTATAAAATTATTAAGAAAAAAACCTTCCCACTTTGCTAGTTCACTGTCTATAAGCATTTATTTATTGTTGGGTATAGAGTAATGAATTAAGATCTTGAACTTAGCCTACTGATTAAAATTTATCAGAAAACCTTGGTGATCCAGTGCCCAAAGTAACATGCCTGTAGGGAGTATGATGGAAAATTAACCATGTTGGATCTCTTTTTGTTACTGAAGATTTTTGGCTCTGTAGACTCAATGGAGAGTGATCAATGCACCACTGGAATACGTGTTTCATCCTGGGGGGAAAATTGAAAATCAGAGGAATAGCGGTCAGGTGTTTCTGCTCTTACTCTGGGCAATATTCATGACTAACTTTCCAGGACCTGTCTCCACAATGACTAATCACACAGAAATGAACATCAGCGAATGATCTCAAACACTGGAAAATGTGATAAGATATTGGTACTGTAAGAAATTACACCTAGCTTCAGCATTACAGTTCTCTCTGGTTTTGAACAACTCTTAGATTCCATACCTAACTTTGTGTGTGCCCAGATGTGGTGCTAGGCTACAAGCATCCCCCCAGCTTCATTTTTCTGAGCCCCTATAATGCATGAACAACTTTTCCTAAAGCCCCATCACCTTCCAAAACCATGATGTGTCCTTACTATCATCATGGTCAATTCCCTGTCCTGCTATTCATACTCCTTATGTTTAGTTTTAACTTTTTCTCCCATCTATTTTCCGTAAATTTTACATTCCAGTCAAACAAACAAACAAACAAACAAAACCCTGAAGATTGCCACTAATGCTAGGTGATCCTTGTCAAGTTACCAAAACTCCATTACCTCAGCTTTTGGTTTTTGGGGTTTTTTTTTTTTTAAATAAAATGAAGGTGTTTATTTATTCTTCATGGTTTATGATGAACCTGTTAATGTGCCTATGTGTTCAGGATACAAAGGGGAAGAAGACAAGTCCAAGCTTCAGGACCTCAAAATAAAGCAGTCATTTTACCTGCTTTTCTCCCCCCCTCAGTCACCTGTCCTTCTACTCGGATGTCTGACTCCCCTTATCTCAGTTAACTGTATCATCTTACGTCTGGTCACCCAAGGCGGAAACCCCCCCAAACCAACATTTATTACTCCTTCATTTGCCCACTAAAAATTGATTGTCAAATTCCGTCAATCCTGCCCAGGCTTCTTTGAAAACAACTTTAAAATCCAGGTTCTCTTCTTGCATCCCGTTAATGTGCTTCTAATTCACCTAACAGCAAAGCTAGCTGTAAAGCACAATGTCCTACTAACTCTCAATGTTCAGTGTCTCCTCCTCAGTGGTTCTTTCTTTCACCATCAGAAAAGATTTGCTTAAAACCAAATTAGATCATGTCACTGATTTGTCCATAAACAGTTCCTCCAAATTACATGTAAGATTAAATGCAAACTCCTACCGCGTTTCTTCTTATTTCTCAAAATCCAGTTCAAATGTCAGGTCTCCCAAGTAGGTGCTTCTAGGTGGTTAGTCGTTCCCTTTCTGCCTGGCCTGGTACACAGTGTTTACCATGCTGGCTTGACCTTGTTTATGGTCTCTTACCATAGTTGGAGCTCCTAGATCTCATTCATCTTTCTATCTGAAGCATCAAGCATTGTTTGACGAACTGCTGTAAGGAAAACAGAACACAGATTGGCAGTGCTCTGTGGTAATAGAACTTTCTGAAAGACAGATTTACATTCACTATGGGGAGATGTTTTAAGATGTTCAATATGAGGAGATGCTGTAAAATAATTATATTGGCTGCCCCCGGATATCTTAAGATTTATTTTTCTAGACATGATTAAGTGTTCTGGGGAAGCTGTTTGAACTAAATCCCTCTAAAGTTCCAAAGGTTTATGATTCTATCAGCTGGAAGCTAGTTAACTGTGAGGACGTGAGTGTTCTCATCTGAAATTTAAGAGCAAAGGAAGAGCTCTAAGATCCCTTAAAATTCCACAGTTTTATATTCACCATCCTCCCAAATATTCTTTCTGTATTCCTACATAAACATGCTTGTTCGTAACATTCCCTCTCTTTCCATTTGTCTAAGTTATTTTCCCTCATGTCCCATAACTATTCCTAATTGCTCTCAGTAGTCTTCAGATAACTCAGCCATTGGTCATTGCTCCTACCTTTTAATTTCGGTAGCACTAAATTTCTAAACTAGGTATGTATAGCCCTTGGACACTAAAAAGACTATTTTACTAACTGTATTGTAGACTTCTTGAGTCAGGGACCATGTTTTGTCTCTCAGTCCCTAGTAGAGTATCTCCACTAATCACTGAACAAATACTTGGTTGTGAAGATGGCAGTGACGTGATATTGAATGTGTGATGTTTGTATGACCTGCATCACATTCACCTGGGGTGCTTCTTATAAACGCATCTGCCTAGGCTCACCTCTTTATTTCTGGATCAAAATTTTTTGGAGTGAAACCTGAGCATCTGCATACCTGACAAACACTCCAGGTCATTTCCACATACAGTAGAGATTTCCAGCCACTGGCATGGACCTGCAGGCTGTCTGTGCCATTCTGGTACCATCTCTATGGCATGCCTTGCCTCTTTTGATCTGTTTAAGCAGGTTCTTGTCTTCAGTGGGTTGCTAGAGTCCCAGAGGACTTCCTGCTCAGAATGTGGTGTGAGGCCACCATTGATACTCCTTTACAAGCTGTCTCTGTGGTTCCTTAAAAAGTAGCCCCTCCCTGGGTCTGTTAGTAAATCCTTGGTTCTCCGAATTTCTTCTGTCTCCTTGCTTGGAGGTTTTTAAGGAGCGATTATTGACTAAAGCTTCCAGCTGCCTTGAATAAGAGTGGAAATAGTATAAGGATCTGGTTAACGCTTCTTGGATAAAACAGAATGTCTTACACTCGCTGACATGTAACGAGTGACTTCAGAGTGCTAGGTACCTACGTATGATCTCACTCAGTCCCCCCAGTGTCATCGAGTGGATGTTCCCATGTTATGAATGAGGAAGCATAGGCTCAAAGAGGTTAAGCAACTATTGTCTAAATAAATAATCAGACTGTGAATCGTTGACACAGATAATTGGTTTTATTCATCTTTGGATGCCCACCAAGCAGCACAGTGCCTGGTTGGTTAGAAAACATAATTGTTTAAATGAACAGCTGGATGAAGAGGTACCTCCTGGTTATTCAGCTAGTACATGTCAGAACTCTGGACGGGTCCAAAGCCAGTTCTCCACCGCCCGGTTCCTGTGCTCCTCTAGCAAGTATGTAAGGCCCATTTCTGAACGAGGTGGTGATGCAGTGAGCCATGCATCTAAGTACAAAAATGCATCACACTCACAAAGGTGCATGT
The DNA here is from genome assembly GCF_009834535.1 of Camelus ferus. Lineage (NCBI taxonomy): Eukaryota > Metazoa > Chordata > Mammalia > Artiodactyla > Camelidae > Camelus > Camelus ferus. Next base: position 42,938,187 of record NC_045703.1, read on the forward strand.
CAGGACCTTCTGTTCTGTCAGCAATTTTGTGAATCTAGGAGAAAAATCTACTTATTTTTTTCCTGCTCAGGATTTTAGATGTGACACATAACACTGAGGTTATTTAATAGAATACCCACTATTTGCACATCTTCTTGTGCCTGTTAAAATACCACAAATCCCTTGCCTGCTGTTTGCTTATGCTAAGACTTCAGCCATCAGATATGCTGCTTTAGTTTGCTATGTGGCAAGAAGATCCAAGTTTACTCATAATAACAAAGTGGAGTTTGTTTTAAGCACAAACTGAAGTTTGTTTCATTCAAGAATGCAAACTTCGTAGTTATGGAATCACACCCATGCAGATTCATTACCATGAAACTATCACATTTTCTGTTTATGTTGATTTCTAATTAATTCTCTCCTAAAAAAAAAAAAAAAAAAAAAAGGAATGGTTCTTCCAGCCAGCCCAGAGCACATAATGATTCCCACTGTTGGATGAACACTGTTGGATCTGTCTCATGAAAAACGCTGTTATTACCACCCACTAACTCATCAACAGGTCCTGGCTCTCTACAGGATCCGGGTCTCTGTTACCCCATCCACGCCCTCTTGTCCTCTATTCACCTCCACTTGGGAACATGGCCACTTGGAGAAGGGGAAGCTCTCCCTCCCTTAGCAACTACTGGAGATGCTGATTCAGTACCTTGCATTTTACACCCGTAGCAGAGTGCATCAACTTTATGAGATTTTCTACTTGTAGACAGAAAAAAGAAACATGATTTTTGCTTCTACAAATGTTTTTTGTTGCAGTCTCAACAGTAGTATCAACTATAGCTATCTGTTAGCTCACAGGAAAATTAATACAGTTTTCACTACTTTTGAAGAATCAACCTTGGAATTTAGCCCTTAGGTTGTTAACTCATTTAATGGGGAAAAAAAAAAGAGCATAATATTGAGATTTTAAAAGGAAGATTATATTAGAAATGAAAACTACAGGGTTGTTGTTCTACATTATTTAGACCGTATCAATGTGTCACTAATGGCAAGAATTTAGAAAAACAGTAAGTTTGCCAAATGTTTTACTTTTATTCTTTTTTATTTGTTCTTATAACGTCTTATAGATTTCATAACTTTCCTGTTTCTTTTCACCACCACCAATGGCCCCCAACACCCACAGTCCTGTAAAAGATCATGAAAAGTTAAAATCCCAAAGCAATTAAAATTACTGCTAGAGGAAGATGGGAGGAACAAAGGAGGAACAATATGTTCACAAGAGCAAAATACATGTAGATCAATGCACAGTATCATCAAGGATTAGAATCTGAATATAAATTCCCAAGTTGTGGCTAGTTAGAACATTATCCTCTAATATAAAATTTATTAAGAAAACATGTTTTTGTGGGGTATAGCTCAAGTGATAGAGCACATGTACAAGGTCCTGGGTTCAATCCCCAGTACCTCCTCTAAAAAAACCAAGAAATTACTAATACCTAATTACCTACCCCCACTCCCAAGAGGAAAACATGTTTTCATGGAATACAAGATGCTCGTTCTTTTCCATCACTCATAAAACTAGCAAAAATCAAAGTGAATAACTAAATCAGGCAAAATGTGTTCTTTCCTTTCCTTCTTTCAATATCTGCTTAGCAGTGCAGAGTCTAAAGGCACTTGGTAGATAGTCCCAGCTATTTGCTTTGGCCACAAAGGTCTGTAGGATATAGCTCTAACCTGCTTCTCTAACCTCATCTCTTACCACTCACAGTGCTGCAGCTTTATTCGTCCCCCCATGTGATGTTCCTCATGCCCAGTTCCTTCCTACAGCCTTGAAATCTTTGCACCAGCTGCTGCTCCACCTGGAGTCCTCTCCCTCAGGAGAGTGTGGCTGAGTCCTCCTCATTCTCCAGGTCTCAGCTAAAGGATAAACCTCTGAAAGGGGCCTTTCCTGACCACCATATTTCAAGTAGCTCCCCAGAGATATTCTCTGCCTTACCTATCTGTTTATTTCCTTCACAACACTCATCACAATCTTTAACCATTTCATTTTTGATTCACTTCCTTATTAACTGATTAACATCGTGAGATTGGGAACCAGATGTCTTATTCACCCTTATGTTTTCTGCACATGTGTAGTGTTGGGCACATAGTGAGTTATCAGAAATTTTTGTTAAAACCTTTAGTAATCTCAACTATATATATTATATATATATATATGTATATGTATATGTATATGTATATGTATATGTATACACACACACACACACACACACACACACGATACAACCCATTTTCATCTTTCACTTCTAGTTCTGATTCTATAGCTTGTGGATAGGCAAAGCACAGCCATTGGCCACCAAGTTGGCATCTAGTTCTGAATAATCATTATATCTTAGATTTCGGGAATTCTATATCTGCCATCATTTGCTAGCCATATTCTTAATATTTTGAGCTGGCTTGATTTTAGTGGAAAGTCTAGCTAATTGCTACTTAATGTTAGGTCTGTTTTATTGCTGTGGTTTTATTTTAAAGTATTTATAGAATATAAATATTAGACTCCCTTCAGGAAATTATTATTCAGTAAGAGAAAGAGAAAGACTTTCCAAGTTTTCAAAGAAATAGTTTCCATTAAAAACAGTATGTTTCCCCACATAATAATGGTGGAGCCCTAACTGGGCAGTATTCAGCAGCTGGTGAATACATTCCTCTCTGAGACTGTTAGGAATTTTGTGAACCCATTGGTCTGGGCACGAACTTTCAAAGTTTTGGAAGTTGATTCACTAGCACAAAAAATGCAACAGACTCTATTATCTTAACTACTTCAAGTCAATTAATGTCTGTGCTATTGATTTTGATTAAAGATCAGATAGAAATGTGTGGGTGCCATGTGTCTAATATACACACACACACACACAAACATGTGTACATATGTATATTTAAATAGCATAGGTGACAGAATGGCTGTTATTAAAAAGCCCATGAACGATAAGTGCTAGAAAGGGTTATAGCAAAAAGGGAACCCTCCTACACTGTTGGTGAGAATGTAGTTGGGTGCAGCCATTATGGAAAATAGTATGGAGATTCCTCAAAAAACTAAAAATAGACTTACCATATGATCCAGCTATCTCACTCCTGGGCATATATCCAGCGGGAACTCTAATTTGAAAAAATATATGGACTCCAGAATTCATAACAGCAGTATGTACAATAGCCAAGACATAGAAGCAACCTAAATGTCCATTGACAGATGACTGGACAAAGAAGATATGGTATATTTATACAATGGAATACTACTGAACCATAAAAAACAATAAAATAATGCCTTTTGCAGCAACGTGGATGGACCTAGAGATCATCATTCTAAGTGGTGTAAACCAGAAAGAGAAAGAAAAATACCATATGATATCACTCATACGTGGAATCTGAAAAAAAAAGAAAAAAAGAGGACATTAATGAACTCATTGACAAAACAGAAACAGACTTGTAGACATAGTAAACAATCTTATGGTTACCAGGAGAAAAGGGGTGGGAAGGGATAAATTTGAGAGTTTGAGATTTGCAAATGTTAGCCACTATATATAAAAATAGATTTAAAAATTTCTTCTGTAAAGCACAGGAAACTATACTCAATGTCTTATAATAATCTTTAATGAAAAAGAATATGAAAATGAATATACGTATATATATTCATGACTGAGACATTGTGCTATACACCAGAAATTAACACATTGTAACTGACTATACTTCAATTAAAAAATAAATTAAGCAAATAAATAAATGCATAGCATAGGTGAATTTTAATTCATTTAGTGATTAAAACATTGGTATATGAAAGCATTAAAATCATCAGAAGTTACACAGTATTTCAGAAACAGCGAAGTCTATATTTGTATATATATAAACATATGGCTCTTTCAGCAAATTATTTGTCAAAAATAATAATGGAGGACTATGATAGACTTCTATTCACCCAGGTACATTGCTTAAAAAATGTAAAGGAGTGTTGTATACCAATAAGTGATTATATTTATTCACACAGCTTTTGATATTTTGCTTCTATACCTAATACTCCCAAGTTGCTCAAATGGTTCTAAAGATACAGTCATTGTCAGTGCTGCCCTGGAAGCTTTAACTTATGAATGAATAAGAAACATTGACTCTTAACATTTTCTGTGGTTGATTCAATAGAATTTGAAAGGGACTGCCAAGTTATTCAAATTTTTAACATTAGATTTTTCTTAAAGTGAATATTGCCAAACATTCCAGAGGAAACATGAAACATCTTCTTCTATAACCAAAACATTACATTAACTTAAAAATGACTCTATAACAAAAATCTACTCCCAAGATATGATAGAAATGTACTGTCCTAACTTAGGCAAGAAAAAAACCTACATTTTCTCTAGTTGAATGGATAACTAAAGTAAATGGCACCTAGAAAAGCTTTCATTATTTTATTTTGAATAATTTATTTCATAATTAAGCATCCTCAAAATGTATGTGATATGAAACTGATTTCTTTACCAGATGTTCATAGGCACAGTTCACTTAAAATCAGTTATTATACATTGTGTTAAATATTTACTGCTTTGACATCTTTATTATTTTAAAAAAAAACAAAAATAAATGGCTTATCTTTTCTATTTATTGCCTTCATCCATTCAATAATCAAAAACTCTTTATTGAGAATCTATTCAATAAGCTGCTACCCTGTGTAGAAGCTGAGAATTATCAAGAAAACTATGAAGAAATTCTCAAGACCAATTAGGCTTCTGCCTTCAAGAGGCTTCCAGTCAATGTGAACATCCTTGTAAAAAGAGAGGAGATAGCAGAAAGGATATTTGTAAAATAACTTTGTAGAATTCCATTGGTCTCTTCTCCTTACCCTGTCTCCCAAGGCCACTACACAGAGAGAAGCATACAGTGAATTTTGGGGAGACAAGAATTCTTTAGGGAGAATCGGTATGTTTCATTGGTTAAAAATACATTTTATCAAATTTGTTAATGTATTTACCTTTTGATTATCTGAATTATAAAATCAATGTTACTTTCATGGGCTTAGCACTTCCTTTGAACTTAGTCAAACTTGTTTTAAACCTAAAGTCTGCTAAATTTTGTACTTCTGGAAATTCTCTAACCACAAATAACCAACCATCAGAGGTAACTGCCAGCTGCAGTAATGGATTTCTTCTGCATAGTAATTTACAATAGATGTTGGTATTTGCAGTTGGGCTTTAAGAAAGGCATTAAGGTAAGACAAATCCTTGAAGCTAAACTTAAGTTGTTACAGAAACAGAACTTAGATTCCAATGCTGCAGTTGGTTTGGTATAGCATAAACACTGAAAATAACAAAGGTTGTGTATTTACTAGACACTCTAGTACCATTTAAAACTCTATGTTCTGGATGTTTTATCAAAAAATTGAATTAACTCTCATGACAGTAGTCTTTAGGAATGGTTGCATGTTACACAAGATCATCAAACAAAAAAATAGTGGGAAGACTTGTTTAATAGCTGAAGAAATAGAAGTCACATAGGGAGTGTTACAGTTCAGACACTAAAAATTGGGTTAAGTTATGCATTAAGATATACTCTTTTCATACTTAACTTTCATATACAAGTTAAGAAACATACTTCCCCCTTTCCCAATTTTAGGGAAAGACATACATATTTTACCATGTACTTGACACATTTGTAATCAGAAGGTCCCAGTTTAAATTTCTTATTAATTCTGGCCATTTTTCCACTCACATTTACCCATGTTGCACATCTAAAATTTACTCATATACATAAAGAGATTAGTACCAGATATCAAAGATCTAGGTTCTAACTTTTGATCTAAACTCACTGTTTGTCCAGTAGTTTATAACATTTCTTTGAGTCTTGGTTTGGGGTTCCAGAATAAGTAATTGTGATAGTTTCTACCCTTACTAACAGCAGTCACTACAGTTAATTTAGCTTTCTATGAAATGCATGCTTCAAAAGCGAAAGTGGTACGGAAATACAAAGTATTACTCAAATAAGCTGATGATACACCTTTTTCTCTTCCTAATCTGGACTACTATCCCTTCTGGCATTCTTCAGCTCCTCCCCCTTTCAAGATGTTTTCTCTAATTAAGGGACTCTCATGTACATCTCTGGCAACCATCACCATATTAAGCTCCATCTACTAACCATCAATTTTTTGATATTTCATAAAGTATGCAAAATCAATGACCCCAAGCCATGTTTAATTTTTAGATCTTATTCTCTGTACTTTGCCCCAACCCTCCAACTGCAGACTTTTCTTCAGCCATCCCTCTCCTTTCTATTCTCTGACTAGAACTCAGAACACACCTCAAATTCTCTTACTCGTTCAATTCACATTCTGTTGGTCAGCATGTTTGATTGATGCTGTCTCCTAAGCATTGGATGATGCATCCCTTCCTTACCACATGACACTGCCTCTGCTATATTTTAAGCCATCATCAGTCTCTTTACCTTGATCACTGCATTCATCTTCTCCTAATTTCTGTGCCTGCAATGCTGCCAGGTAAATTGCCTTTCTAATACAAATATGATCATGTCACTCACGAACTTGAAGTCCTCCAGATCTACAGAACAGTTTCCTTGGCAGAGCCCACAACGTGTTCCATAGTTTAGATCTACCCTGTGCTTTCAGCTTTCTTGATGTCTCATATCTCCATTAACGTCTACTTAAGCATCAGTCACGTGGACCTCGTGCCAGGCTCCTTCTGGGTACAGGTAGTTGTGTTCCCTCCTCTAGCTCTGCCATAGCCGCTTACGTACTGATAACTTCAACACATCTTCTAAGATTAAGTTCAAATGTTAGCTATTCTGTGAAACCTCCCCGCCACCCACACCTCCACTGTTCATATAAAATTATAGTACAAAAACATTGTTTGAAAAAAAAAGTGATTCAGAAATAGAAAATAAAGTTATTAATTATTAGAGTGGAAAAAAAGAAGTAGCATGACAAAGTAGAAGTCTATTTTCTGTTTTAGAATCGTAAGATTTTAAGGCTGAAAGGACTGTTACAGTCAATCCAGAACAAAGTTTTCTGTGGTTTCCATATAAAAAGTAAAAACTCTTGCCTTAAGATGAAGTTTGGGAAATCTGTATCTAGTTGTGTAACACTAGCTGCCTAATTTGGATGATCCTTATACAGCATTCAAGAAAGCGAACACCACACCACTCAACTGAAAAAAACATCTAGGATCACGGAATCTGAGCTTCATAGTCTCGATTCTTCTTGCTTCACCCAGCATAATACTTAAACCTTCCTGAAGAGACAAAGTTTGCCATATTTGTACCAGCCCATATTCAAAATACTGATTAAAGGCAAACAGGAATTTTCTTTGCCAGTGAGGACCATATGTCTTCTTTACTTTTTCAAAACCTATTTTGTTAAAAGCTTTTGTCTAAAATGGCAAAATATGAAAAAAAATCAAGCAAAAAGAATGATTGTACTATAGTGTACGAGTTGACTGTGCTATAGTTCATCAGTAAAAATTTTAAAGAGGGACTTGAGCAACATACTTTGGCATATCTCATAATCTGGGGGGAAACTGTTACCAGTCATGGGACCCACCAGACCCCTCTCTTGGAGACGTTTACAAACATTCAACCCCCAATTTTTAAAATAAAATTTATTTTAAGGTGTATCAGTTTTTGAGGCTCTGAACATGTGAATCATGTTTCTTTTCATAACTAATCTTATTTAAAGTTATAACTAACAAAAATTTCAAGGGGCTTAAAACTACAATTGTGTTTCCTTTGAGCAACTGCATTTCAGAGATAAAGATAGACTGGTGTGGACCAATCCAGTCCATCTTAATTTAAATTCAGAGTCACTTTCTACCCTGAGCTTGGAGTGACTTACTTTCAAATTGAGGTCTACCTTTCCATAGACAGTTCTTATGAAAATGTTTTACAGGTCTTTACACCTCTCGCTTTTTGAAATGGGTCAGTTAAATTCTGAACACATGGGGCACTCTTCACCCCTTTCTTTTTTAGAGTCTTTCCCCTCTTAAAAGATGTACACATTTTCTGCAAGTCTCCGGTGCTGGACTTACTGGCAAGAAAAATGACCCTGTTACTTGGAAGGCAGTATTCACTGACAAGTCCCCCAGGTCCTATAATGTCTAAACCTCCTGTGCCACTTTATATGTCCGCCCCGCCCCACAGAGGCGCATGTACAGGAAAAGCAGACTTCCCTTCCCCCACACATTTCCTCAGCTTATTTACAAAACGTCTTGGAATGAGAATGAGCTGCTTGTGGTTCCTGTGGCTGATTCAGGGATGGTTTCCTCTAAGCAGAGGATGCTGGTCAACCAAGTTGACCTGCAGCTAACCCGTGCACCCCTGTGGTAAGGCTCATTGGGATTATGGGGACCACTTCTAGCTGAGTCTGGTGGGATTCATTTTTGCAGTAGAGAACTTAGCAATAATCAAACATCCCTGTGAAGACAGGCTTAATAATAGCAAGGTCTCTCCCATCACCGACGGAAGTCAGAAATACACAGGGATGCACTTGCACTCTTGGGCATCAACCTTGCTGCTCATAAGGGTCAGGATCATTCCTTTCTGGATTTCTGAAGGGACAATAAAGCTATCAATATTGTAATGGAATAGAGAAGACATTAAGAGAAGAACTCCTCCTCAACACCAGATAAGCGAGAAACACACCTCAGTCAGCAGCTCTCTGTCAGCTCTCACGTACGTGTCCACGACCAGTTGGTAGTCGTCAAAAGGGTTTGTTAAAGTTGTGAAGCTCCCAAGTAAACATGAATATTCCAAATGTTTGTTTATATTTGCTCAAATATGCTAATGAGTAGTCTCACCACACACATTGGTGACTCTTAGAAACCTTGAAATTCTTAGGAATATCTGTAATAGTAGCCCTTAGTATGGACTGGTCACTTCCTCACCAAATATACACTTCACTTAAGTAAATGAAAGATGAGGGCATAGAAACTATAAGGCCTCTCTCCTAAATGATCAAATGTTGAATATAACTTATTTTAAATAGTATCACAAATACTCACATGTGATCTAAACTGCTAGTAAGATAAACCTCACATTTTCACCATCATATCCATTTAAACTGAAAAATATTAAACTCGTGATGGAAGAAATATTTCAGGAGAGAGTTAGCAGAGAGGGAAGGTGCTGAATAGCTACATGGTTGCAGAATTAATTCGCATTGGATCAAAGAGTAAAATTGTGTTCTCTAATAGACCACAGTTGAAAAACAAATATCCTGGAACATACTGTCCTTACTCAAATTAAGCCCCAGTCTATGTTGTCACCTTTGCTTGAAGAAATTAGAGACTTGAGCTTATCATCCACCACATAAGTGAAAAGCAAAACTAATGTGTATTGATATCAGCGAACAAGCACAAAATATCCCAGTCTCTAATCTGCCAAGGTGATAGTTCAGTGAGGATATTTCCGCTGGGTATATACTATCTATAAATATTTTGAGGCAATATATTCTTATTTTTCAAATGCTCACATTTTAAGAACTTTGGAATTAAAACCAACGTATGTATGTATTAAAGGGAAATTCCAGATCACTGAAAAGCGAGGGAAGGATTCCTAGCCTATTCACCCATTGCCACCAAATTGAAAGCGAATGAAAGAAAATGTATGTCCTGCCCAGAGAATGTCACTGAACTTCTACACTGGTGATTTAACCTTTGTTTTTGTCTTTCTACATTTGTCCCCCTAGTGCATCCTAACGTCAGTCAAGGCTGCCAAGGAGGCTGTGCAACGTGTTCAGATTACAATGGGTGTTTGTCATGTAAGCCCAAACTATTTTTTGTTCTGGAAAGAATTGGCATGAAGCAGATCGGAGTGTGTCTCTCTTCGTGTCCAAGTGGATATTATGGAACTCGATATCCAGATATAAATAAGTGTACAAGTAAGTGCCTACACAAAATTGTGTTTTTATCTCATCCTTGGGTACTTTCCAGATTTGAAATGGCCTCTAGTGTATTTGTGATATTCAGTGTTAAGTAAATAATAATATTTATCTGATAATTAGGTTAAAGCATACTTGGACTTCATCTCTAGGGCAGGAAAATTTTTACCACTGAAGAAAAACACTCCAGTTCTGAGGAGCATTTTTTTTTTTTCATTGTAAAAACAAAACCCGAGAACATGGCTATTATTTATTGAACCTGTAGAAAAGCGCTGCAGGAACCAGTGCCACCCGAGTCCCCACCACCATCACGGAATGCAAGCGTGCAGTGACTTAGGAAGCACGTCAGCTGCTTCTGCTCCAAGGACTCCCGTCCAGCAGCTGAAACACTTACTGATCACTTGGAAATAAATGTTGAAAACGCCCTCATATCACTTCTCACCTGGACCCTGCAAGTCTTCTTTCCACACTGCAGACCCAGTAACCTTTCAAAATGTAAATTAGAAAATGTCACTCCTCTATCACACACCACATCTAGCCCTGCCTTCCTCTCCAAACTCGCCTCCTGCGGCTGGCCCTCGACCACTTTGCACGAACCTCACTGGCCTTCTTGCAGGATCTTCCCACCTCAGGGCTTTTGCAATGACTGTTCTAGGCTCACCACCCGGCAGTTTGGGAAGCTCTTTGCTTGGCTGGCTCTCTCCTTTCATTCTAGATTCTGTGCATATGTCGCCTTCTCAGAGAGGCATTATACCTCTTATCCAAAATCATCAACCCCTTCCCCTTATCAGTCATTTTTCCTCCCTTTTTCCTACCTTTTGTTTTTGTTGTCATTTTTTTTCCAGAGTACTTATCACCCTGGAATCACACTGCCTGTTTCAAAAAACCACGCTGCTCTGTGTCCTGAGCCAATTACATAATTTTTCTGAGCATCAGTTTCCTTATCTGTAAAATGGAAGTCATAATATGGGCTACTGCATTGGGTTATTGTATGGTTTAAATGTCTTAATATTGTAAAATACTTGCAGCAGAGTCTGACTTATCGTAATCACCATATAAGGGTGAGCCATCATTATTGTCCATTGTTATCTCTCCTCCTAGAATGCAAGCTTTGTGAAGGATGGACCTTCTCTCTCTGCTGTCAACCTATACTTAGAAGAGTGCTTAGCACAGAATGGGCAATCAAATATTTGTTGAATGAACAAATAGGCCTCAAGAGCAGCACAAAGGCAACATCCTAGCCCATTTCATTAAAGTTTTAATGAAACATTTTCACTGTCATTTAATATAAATAGACACTTGGTCTTATAAATATTCTTGTCGAAAATTTTTTCATGAGGCAATAAGTACAATCGTTTTGAAATCAAAACCTGATGTACATCCACTAAACAACGATGGAGGAATCATATAATTTGGCAAATAATTTTGAGCCCTAAATGTGTGTTTGACACAAAAGTTGCATGTGCCTGTGTCGTAAGCATACAGAACTGCACCAACAATCATTAAGTGAAAGTAATGAAAGCATGTTTCTGTTTTCTTTTTTCGTTTTCAGAATGCAAAGCTGACTGTGATACCTGTTTCAACAAAAATTTCTGCACAAAGTGTAAAAGTGGATTTTACTTACACCTCGGAAAGTGCCTTGACAATTGCCCAGAAGGGTTGGAAGCCAATAACCACACCATGGAGTGCGTCAGTATTGGTGAGGAGGAGCGCTAAGGCTTAGGAGGGATGGGAAACACCTGAGATGATAATGTCAGTCTCCGTGGGAGTGATGCTCCAAGCCCCATCTCACAGACACCGGAGGGACTGCCTCTAACAGGCTCTCCCCTCTTCTTCACGAAGATGCCATCTTAATGAGCCTTACTCAATATGTGTAACAGTAAATTCAACACCCTGTGGGTGCGCCATTATTTCTTAGGGACTGTCGATAACTGTTTCAACTATTCTGATCCTGATAGATTTATTTCTTTTCATTAGTTAATGAAATTTTATGTATAGTAATTTATAGCTGTACCTACATATTTAATCTTGAACTACATTTCCACCTTAGGTTAAAGTTCCCGCCTAGGTCTAATGTCAACCAGTGATTTTCCAAAAGGAGGAAACATATTCTCTGAATACATCCCATTACTACTTAGTAGATGGATCAAAGACTCAGAGAACTGGATCTGATATGGTTAAAAAAAAAAATCTCAGTTTTCTTCTCTCACACTGCTTTGCTGAAATACCCTGCTTGCCCAGGTTTTCAGAAACAAGGAGAGGATTTTGGACTTACTCAAACTGACAGAAGGACACAGTCCCAGGATCTGATTTATTGCAGGCTGAGTTTCCTGGAGGAGAGGTTCCTCAGACAAGTTGTTTGTCTAAATAACGGATCACTGTCAGGCTATATTTTTCCTCTTTTAAATGGTATGCAGCTACCACAGCTACGAGTTTGATGAACAGTTGGGGAGCAGATGCTAAACCAAATGGGGAGGCTTCACACTAAATCTCAGAATCCCCTGGGCAAGAGCTGCAAGAACCTTTGATGCTGCACTGATGTTGGCACATGAACACAAATGTCCCCTTGATTCGGTGCAAGATAGTGTCCAGGACACCCCTAGGGTCCCCACAGACAGACCCACTAGAATCTACAGAACTGGAGTAATAACTCCGAAGGGGAAGTTTAACCACTTCACGTCCACATGAGACTCTTATTTCTAAACAAAGTTTTTGCGGGAATGAAACAAATAGATGATATTTTAAAGATAATTTCAGAAGCATCTGGAAAGCTTTCCTGAAACAGTTCATGGCTCAATTTGGTTCAGTCTTTTTTTTTTTTTTTTTCCTCTAGTCACTAAAAACACAGGAAAATAACTTAGCAAACAGGGTAAAAGGTGCATGAGAAAGCACTTGAAGTTCATCTCTCTGTAGATCCTGAGGGCTGACGATTAGAGGTAATAGGTTCCAAACTGTGGAGAAAATAGGAAACAGTTCTGTGGAATATGCAAGGACAGACATTCAGGATGAGCTGCAGAGAGTTTGTGGTATCGTCCCACCCGGGAAAGGGACAAATGTTCAGATTTTCTCAGTTGTTAAAAGTCTTCAGAGGCCATTTATCTTAAATGTGTTCGTGCTTTCCTGTCAGAAAGAGCATTTAACACCTGGAGCTGCTGGAACAGCTATTCAAGCTTACCGGTAATTCATACTACTGTTCAGACAAAGATTATTTTGTAACACAATCAAATTTAATAAATTTATATATTTTAGAATAGGGGTTAGCAATCTAAAAGCCAGTTAGTGAATCTGGCTCACAGAACGGAGAGGTATAAATGACCTAGGACATAGGAACAGGCAAATCGGCAGCTTTAGTTCCGGGCTGGCTCTTGTTGCTTTCTCTGTAAGAGGTGCCTCCCGAGCATGGTGTGGGCCATGCCCATGGGCTTGCCTCAGAATTTTATGAAAGATGATGACCTGCTTGATTATCACCAAGGAGCATTAAAGCCTATTCCTTTAACGAGGACCCAGAGAGCGGAAACGGTGATCCCAAGGACACAGTGTTATTGTGTTGTGCTATTGTCAGTGCTATAATTAGTACCTCAACCCTAGCTCTCTAGGGCAGAGGTTGAAGAAGATGACTCTCTTTTTGCTAAAATCTATCCTGTATGACTTGCTTCTTACTCAGATTTTAAATTGAGAGAACGTGTCATAAACAGAGAAGACACCCCCCTCACACAGAGCTAGGGTGAAAGGCTTAGGTCACTACATATCCACTCCCCATGCTTTGCAGGTCGAATTAAGCATTAATGGCAGTGGAATCCAGTTTTATAGGAGAACACATTTTCTTCCACTTTGTGCTCCAGATATTTGCTTCCTTTCTACACTGTCATTCTGTCATCCTCATTGCTCTTCTTGGAGAGCTGGCCTTGCTCAAGTAGTCACAGAGGGAAGATACCAAGCTCCAAACAGTGAGCAGCGAAGTAGACGGCCCTGCAGTGGTTCTCTCTGGAACCATGCAGTCAGTCAGCAAGGATGAGAACACACAAATCGTGTTGGGGTGAGACCACTACTGGCGGAAGAGCCAATTCAAATTTTCTCCCCGTTCAAGAATCCCTTTTACAGCATTCCAGGCTGATGATCAGCCACAGCATGAACACTTCCAGGGACAAGGAGCTAATTACATTTTTGAGACACTTGTTTCATTAGTGAACAGTTAAACATTTCCAATGTTAAGATTGTTCTTAATACAACAGATAGAAGAAATACAGAAGTTGAACAGTTCTAGTTTTTCTTAATTACTTCTTAACAAAGGGTGTTCCAGTTCTACATTGTTCATTTAATGACAATTTTATATGACTTTAATCATCCTTTTCTGTTGTCTTTGCAGAATTTCCTTTTTTTTTCCCCAGAAATATGTTTTGGACACTAACATTAAAGGTTCACAAAAGACTCTAGTCTTTTGCAAAGAAAAATTCTCCTCCTTTCAGGGCTTTTAAACTGCCCCATCTTATTAGAGCTCTTGATTATCTGCACTCATTAGTTTTGAATATATTTCCATCTTCTTCTTCTTCAATGGAATAATCTAAGATTGTCATTAAAATTTCATTTTTTAGAACTATTCATCCTCTGACTAAAGACTCATAGCTACCTAGGTTGTAATTTGTAAGATCTGTTTTTCTGAAGCCTAGCTTAGACATAACATTTGCCTAGACCACCTTTGCGCTTACGAAAAAGAACCAACGTTTTGGTCATTTCTACATCATATAATTTTTCTAATTTAGTTCTCATATTTCTGGCTTTAAATGAATCCTGGACAGAGTTACAGCTTACAAATTTGGATTTTTATTTTTCCATTTGCTTTCTTGGAAGTGTTTTTAATTGTATGTGCTCAAGATTGCCTGCTTTTTAATGACTAATATTTATCGGGATCAGAGATATGACCTTAACTAGCAAGGGATTATATCATTAAGTGACTTGATTTCCCTACTCTTTAACCAAAATTATAATGGTATAACTGAGCATGAAGACTCTTTTTGAAAGTGGTTCAGTAAAGTTCATGTAAGTTCATAGAAACTTATACTCACTCATCTAATCATTTCCATTTAACTCTGTTTTGCATTCAGATACCTGAAAGCGACTGAAAAAAAATGTGAAAATAATGTACGATGAATAATTTTAAACTTCAAAAATGTTTAGATTATATTTCTTAAGCTTGTATGAAAAATAGTATTCTGCTCTAAAATAAGGATTCTTTAAATCAGAAGGCAGTAAGAAAGGTTACTGGAAATTTGTTTTGTGGAAAGAGAGTCATATCATATGAAAGAATTACTATTGCAAGCTGTTCCAGTTGTTGTTAAGTTAGGAAGTTCTATGAACACAAATATAAGATGTTTATTTTTGTGATAAGCACAAAAATCTAAGACCTTGGAAAACCAAGATTGAAAAAAAAAAAAGAGAGAGAGAGATTAATACATACAGAAAAAGGGGAAAATCTACAAAAGCAGCTTTAGAAAAGGTACATCAGTTGATCCTAGAAATCAGTCAGGTCAAGTGAATTTTAGAAGCAGTTTATCAGCTGAAATTGACCCGGAATTCACTTAACCTAGATGCTGCTATGGCTGATCCACACCCATTAATTAAGGATAATACTTCAGTACTCAACAGCATGTGAAATAGAAAAGGCAGTGAATTGGAGGCCAAGGACCTGGATTCATATTTTGCTTAACCATTCTCTAGCACAGAAGTTCTCAAAGTGCGTTCTCAGTACCTGCAAATCAGCATCACATGTATTATTAGAAATGCAAGTTCCCAGGCCCCAGCCCAGACAACTGGATCAGAAGCTCTGGGTGGGGAGGGGTCCAGCATTCTTTGTTTTAGCAAGCCCTCCCTGCAGGTGATTCTGTTGCGTGCTAAACTCTGAGAAACAATTTTCTAGTATGTAATAATGACTAATCTGTCAAGTTACGGTCAGGATCAATCAGTAATTGTAGCACTGCTCTAGCAATAGTAAAGCAGTGGTCTGGTCAGTTGTGAGTAATTATATAAGTGCCTAGATTAATCGAACTACAGTGGAAAGTAAACTCAATGCAAGAGTGAGGTTACCTGAGAATATGAGTACTAAAAAGTGGAAAACATTGTATTCCTACCTCTCCCTTTCTCTTTGTTTTATCTTTAAGTCGTCTTGCCCAGCTTTGTTCTGCAGGATTTCTGCTCAGAACTGGGGCAAGTATTGATGGAAGCAAGTCTTTTTGTTTGTTTAACAATTGTGAAACTATGTGTGAGCAAACTGAGGCTGTTCCTGGCGTTCTGTTTCAGTGCACTGTGAGGCCAGTGAATGGAGTCCTTGGAGTCCGTGCACGAAGAAAGGAAAAACGTGTGGCTTCAAAAGAGGGACTGAAACACGGGTCCGAGAAATAATACAGCATCCGTCAGCAAAGGGTAACCTGTGTCCCCCCACCAGTGAGACAAGAAGGTGTACAGTGCAAAGGAAGAAGTGTCAGAAGGGAGAAAGAGGTACAGTCGTACTGACAACATGTGCTTGTTTGCCCCCTTGTGATTTGATGCAAATTTCACTTTATTTCTTAGGAAACATTATCACTCATATCTAAAAACCTTAAAATGTGTACCAGACAAAGAATAAGTTGGCTGCAAATTATAGAATATTGAGGTGGTCATTTTAAAAACTGGAGTTTGATACGAGGACTTTAAACTACACAGAAGTGTGCTAATTGAATTCCGGTGAGAGGGGATGCGTTATAGGTGTTCATGCCTGTATCTTCCTTTGGGGTCATTATCTTTCCTATTATCCACCTTCCCAGTGCCTAGAAAACTTACAGGAAGCCTCATGAACACAAAGTCTAATAGCATTTGGTGCACGACTGTGATGAATGTCAGCCATCAACTGATCCCTTTCCTTATTGCCTACAAACCAAAGCCGTGCCATGAGGTTTAAGCTTTTGTAGCTAAACATGTCTTAAATGTTACATAGGATTTTTAAAATATTTAAAATGGATGTATGTCTTTAATACTGACTTTATAGTTGAAAAGAATGACCAAGACTATGTTTTATAAGTATAATACAAGCATTAATGACATTTTATCCCCAGATTTTTTTTTCACAGTACATTAACTTTATATATTAGTTTACAGAGCCTAAAAGATCAATATTAAAATAACTCTGTGTCAGGGCTTGTTCTGAAGTCTTATGAGTGTCAAGGGAAAATATACTATTTAACATGATGATTTAAGGTGATGAAACTTTTATTTAGAAGATTTGCAGTTGTTGACTTTAAAACATAATTTTTTTATATTTCTCACTAATGCCTTCAGCACCTCTGCCTACAAACATGTAGCTTTATATAACTATTGGCAGCCATTGGGTGAGCCTATAAATGATCTTCTCAACTAATTGCAGCTTGAAAGGAGTTTGGCTGAACTTATAGTTGAACTTCCTTTGCTTATTTCATTCATTAGGTTCATTCGACATCATTTTACTGATTTTTTTCTTTATGGACACACGTATTGCTAAGCGCTGGAGATTTACAACTCAATAGGGCACGATCTCTATCCTGAAGGTACACTCAGGGTCCAGTGGAAGGTTGAGATGTTTAAACACATAATCACAACATCACAGAGTAAGGAAGATGGTAGGTGTGTGAAAAATTTCAGTGGAGGGTGCTGTGCAAACTTGAACTTCGCTCATACAAGAAAGAACTTAGGTTACCTGTACTTTGCAGAGCGCCTTCACTGTACCAAAAGAATTGACCATCATCAAGATGGATCCAGCCTGTTGTTGCCGTTAGTAATAAAGTAGTTAATGTGACAAACTTCTTGAAGACATGAGTTATTTTAAAGAGAACTTCAAGCTTTTGTAAATTTGTAAGAGGTTTTGATTAAAATTAGGTTTAAGGAATGAAAGTTGGCTAGTGAAAAAGGTCTTCCTGGCATTTGTTACCAATTAATTTAAAACATCTTAGATTTTAAAAGTTGGATTTGGAAATCAAATATTTCATCACTCTACTTGTTGGTAAGCTCCACAGCCGTACGTTTACTTATGTTTACTAAATTTTCCTGAAATTTAATGACTTACAGGTGGTCTTTGCTCTTATTATTCTTCCCACAAAAGATTCTACATGACTAATCAGTATTCAGTATACTTTGCTTTTAAGTGAAGAAAATCTCATCCAATTGAAAAATTAAATTATGATGCTAATTACATTTTATTTCTTTTATTTGAGCATGCGGGCTTTTAATATATTTTGCTAGCACTTGACTTAAACATTAACATTGAAAATGCAGGTTTTTAAAATTAGCAACCCACAAACAAGATAAATAACGCTACAAGGAATTTAAAATAGTAACCTGAACATTAGTTTGACCTAAGAGTCCCTTTCTGGTCGTTAGTCTTCCCCTCTGAGTAGGATACAGTGACATTTTACATTTGCAAAGAGAACTTTATACAACTAGAAAAATGTGGGTGCTCTATTCTTTTTTCAAATTTGATAATCCATAGACTACCAAGTAGGAAATACGGATGACATTTATAATTAAATTCAAGATCTAGTTCCATTTTTATTTGATCTTCATTCATCTTTTGATATGTCTGTCACAAGTTTTTTCTCAGGTAGCCTAGGAATGTAAAACAGGAAGGAAGCTGCTCCTCCATTCCTTACTTCTCTAACCTATTAGTTTTCTTACCCTCTCGTAATGGTAACTCAATGTCACATATCCTATCTGAACATGAAGAAGCCAAATAGGAAAGTGATTATGACTTCTGGACATGCCACTCTATCAAATGTCACATCAAAATAATAGCACCACCAGGAGTCTTCTTGTGTATACTGTACATCTCAGAGCCACACCACAGAGTGACAAGCACAACAAAGTGATACAGACATGAAATAGCTATTACTTGAATTGTACCTAACTGCTTATAGATTCATAAAATAACTCTTTTAGGTTCATGGCTTGAGCATTTCCAGATGAGGAAGCTAAAAGATAAGGTTTCTTAAAACAAAATGTAGCCTGAAAATCTTGAATTTAAACTTACATCTATCATCCCTGCCTACGAGGTTAACAATAGACAGAGGTAGATAACTCATGTTTGGAAAAGGTATGGAGCATGTGTTCAGGATTTTTTCTGCTGTGTTGTAATTGCCAAAGGCAAGGTCTCCGGGGAAGAATGATAAGATCCAGAAATGACTTTCCAACATGTACACAAAGAAGAAGCTAAATAGGAGGAACTAGTTTTTAGTAACAGAATGGATCATTCTAGTTGTGAGATGCATGTTAATATAGATGAAATTTTCATATATGTATGAAAATTGGTTGCAAAGTCTTACACATACACACATTTTTCTTTACTGATATTCTTAGAATAGTTATGTAAGTTAATCTGAGGATATAAATGTAATGTCTGTAACCCCAAATCAAAATTTCATCTCATATACTGTTTGTTTGCACATTTGGGATTATTTCCCTTTACCTGACATGCTTCCTTTTGATCAGCCTTAACTTCTTCATCAATTATGAGCTTCAATAAGAAGTTATTACCATTGCAGTAGTTTCTAGTTTGAGCTTAGTTTTAGCTTTCCCAACTAAATTATGTATCTGAAATGTCAAAGGTAGATAACATGTGTTTTAAGAAATTCTAAAGGCTAACATATATATTAGTATCACATGCATTAAACAATATATTGAAATAGAAGTCAACAAGGAGAAAAAGCACTTTCAATGCCACCTTAATTGATTAACTCCTTTGATATATTGGATGTAACCCTCTTAGATAAGAGGAAGTGAAACAGGAGAGGGAAATATGTATGTGTCCACCTTTGATGCAAAAGAGTGATTTTTTGTTTGTGTGGTTCGGGGGTGCAGAGGAAGGAAGATCGCCAAACATGTTTCTCATTCATTTGTACATTCCTTTATTTAATTGAAGAGAATTTCCTATAGATACTGGGTTTTTGAGGCAATTCACAAAGAATGAAAATTTTTTTCCTTTGATGAATTGCACGAAGAAGATTCTGATTAATTACATGTAGTGCATAATCTTGGGATAGAAAAGAGAGAGAACATAGTCATGGAAAAAATGGGGCAGGGTCTACTTTCTTGGTGTAAAGAAGAACTAGCATCCTTCCTAGCAGAAAAAGAGAAAAGAGTCCATTAAAATATAAATAAGTAAAATGTCCACAGACATTTCCAGGGAAGAAAAATTTGTGGAAACTATTGCATATTTTGGACATACTGTAGGTCTCCTTAGGTGCCTTCCCAAAACTAAAAACAAAGTCATAAAAGTTTATTAGGTTTTACACAGAGGAAAAGTGTTATATGTTAACTCATAAATTGCTATTAATCTTATCTTCAAATACCAGTGTTATAAATGTGCATTATATTTATCATGAACACTCTATTTTAACTTACTGCAAAATCAGTTTTAAAAAATGAGTCTGCTTTGTTCCCAGGTTTGTTCCTCTGTCTTTCAGTTTACTTCTTAAAAATCTTTATAACATCTATTCCAGTGATGAATAGTTGAGTTTTCTACAGGAAGGATTCATATTAAATATTCATTCAAATTCAAAACAAGTCATTTAGCCAAGATTTTTAGAACAGTTCTCAAAATCCAAATAGAAGGTTTCATTAGCTCAAAATTGTAGGATGCCAACTGGCTTAGAGCATTTTGATGATGTTCTCTCACCACCTTCACCTCATGGAGGAAGACCAGCTGGCCTACGGACACTCATCCTGTTTAAGCACTGGAGGATGGATGCTTTCTGCTCTTTCCCTACAGCCAATCAGTATACTAGGCCCTTTGATATAGGTCAGAGAAAACTCGACCAAGTACAGAACTGAGGTAATAATGGCATTCAAAACTATGATTTTCAGTCAGGCATGATTTTGCCTCCAGGGCACACTTCTGATTATCACACTTGGAGGAGGGGGATGCTACAGGCATCTGGTGGGTAGAGGCCAGAGATGCTGTTAAACATTCTACGATGCACAGGACAGCTCCACACAAAATTATCTGCCAGGAATGCCAAGGATGAGAGACCCTGGTATTAACAATCTCTCTTTGTTATCCTTATTTGGGGACTAGTCAGTCCTTACCCAAATAGGTCTTTTTGTTTAGATTCTGGGAAGGACCAGTGAAAATATTTCATTGCCACCAAAGGAAACCTGCACATGGTGCAAACCTTTGGTAGCAAGGACAAAATGGTAGAACAGAGGGGAAATTTCTGCCCCTAATCAAAGCAAAGGTAATAATCAATTTTATCAAAAATTAATATGCTTTTCATTTAAAATATTCCAGTACCACACAAAAATATTTAGATATGTTTAAAACCTCTAAGAAAGCTAGTCTATTGCAAATGAATAATGCCTTTCATGCTGAGAGATGTTCCTTAATATAAATGTATGGACTTTCCCTTAACTGGCTAAACCCAGTTTTTCATTTAATGCTTGCAGTGGAGAAGCTACCATTTGTTTAATCACTGTTCAGCTTTCCCTTCCCCAAGACTAAGTATGTGGCTATAGCCATCTCTTGTTTTTTAATACTGTCCTATCTTTTAGGTTGAACCATATGAAACTGACATTTTTATTGATTATAAGTGGTCAAAAGTTAGCAGTTTCATATGGTTCAATTTAGTACTTCAAAATTTTATCTCTCTGAATTTTGTAAATACTGGAACCAGACCTAGAGTACCATTGTTACTGATCCAAAGATTACAGTTTTCATATACCACAACCCAATTTGAATATTAGGCTTTTAATGTTAATACAGGTATGCTATTCATTTTGAAGTATGTAGGCACTACTAATCTCTAAAGACCCCCCCCCATAAAAATATTTTTCATTTTCAGGTCCTTTTCAGTCATGTTCACTCATGGCCTCTGCACTGATTTATTTTATTATGTGTTTTCTCCTTCGCTATATTACTCAAATCTTACTCCTTTTTCTTTCTCACCAATTCCAACTTAATCCTTGAAGCATCAAATCAGCTTGCAAATTCCATGGCTAGGTATCCGAATTTATTATCCATATAGTTAAAAGAATGTTATTGCCCCTGTGACAGGCCCCAACTTCCCTCATTGATTCCTCTGACACTGACATTACAGTGGTGGGATCTTTGCAAGAATTCTCTATTGCCCTCGTCTGTGGGTTGACGACCATGGCAAGATCCTTTATATAGGCACAGTTTACTCCCCTCTGTAATAATGGTGCTGAAGGATCACATCCGGCACCTAGATAGATTTTGAAAAAAGTGGAATGACAGTTACTAGGTTTCTTGTTTCGAACATATTTTGCAATTCCATTGTATGTTCTTAAACTTCTCAGTGTTAATGGAAAAGCTCTGTGGAAAATAAGAAGCCTTTTACTTCGTGTTTTGCAATCCTAGGTACTATACCATTTTTTAAATAATTCAATCAGAAGTTATTATCTCTTTATAATTAATACCAAGTTCATACCATTTCATTTTTGTAGGCTCTCTAAGGTTTTGGGGATGTGTATAGTGGTCAAAATTCATGGTGGACGTTATTCACAATGGGAAATACTTAAGTGTTACTCTTATCCGTGCAGTCCCTTTCTTGTTATGGTGGTAGAAAAATCATTTTTAGGCTTATCTGCTGTGTTGGTATGTATACTGCAGGATCCTTATTCTAAAACAATCTTTATGTTAATTGTCCTTGCAAATGCGTACATTTTCTGAGATTTCTTTTTTGTGATGTTTATAAATACCAAACGTTTCTTGACCCATTGGCACATGTAACATAACCCACACTGGTCAGGATACTGAATAGAGTAGTAGTTGTAGAATATAAAGTATTCCTCAGCTCCTAACCAAACAATGATCTTGCCATGGTTTAGATCCGGTGCATTAGGGTGAAGCTTTTTTGGTTAGCTTTTGCTGCATAAGAAATAACCCCAAAATATACAGGCTTAAAACGACCAGCATTTATTTATCAATAAATATGGGTGGACAGTACGGGCTGGGATCCTCTGTACAGTTATAGCTGGCTCACTAGCACAGCTGACTGGTTGAAGATTGAGGAAATTGGGTTGCTTCTATCATCATTGAGGTGCCTAGGGATTCTACAAGGTTCTAAGAGGGAGAAAAGCAGTTCCTCTTGAGGCTAGGCTTCAAACTGGCACAATGTTACTTTTACCGCATTCTCTTGGCCTATGCAATTTATAAGGCCAGCCCTGATTCAAGAGTTAAAGAAACAGATTTCACCATTTGAGGGGAGAAACCACAAAGTTACTCTGCAAGGTGGCATGCATGTGCAGGATGAGAGGAGAGTTGTAACCATCTTTGCAGCCTACCACAGAGGTCTTTCTCTTGTTTGCAGTTAGATAAGTGCGATTGTACATTCATTCAACAGTTTCTTCTCATCTAAAGTAGTGTCTCTTTCTTTCTGAAAACACACTCAATGATTGATACCGGAGATGTTGTGTAGGAGATTATTTCCATTGAACTTTCTAATTTGTAACGGGCAGACTAGGAAGAATAAATAAAAGGCCAGGGCCAAGATACCTTCATACACTCAACACATATTTATTAAAGCATCAGCTATGTGCTAGGCTAGGTGCTGAGGATCTAGCACTGAACAAGAAGGACAGAGGTCCCTGCCATCATGAATTTCTTACCCTAGATACTGGCATCATGGTTTATATTGGTTCACCAAGTGAAGACCATCAATGAACAGCTCGCTTGTAGCATATCCTGTGCGGACAATTCTCATCGTTGCAATTTGTTCTGTTCAGTAGCTGCAGTTTCTTTAGAGTTTGCTAACACATTTACACAAGCACTTGTTTACGCTGGCCGGAATGAAATATCTCTGCCTACTTTTTGTGTTGACCCCCAGGCAAATATATGCTTCTGTGACCACCATGTTGATGTGCTAATATGTGTTTGTAAGATGGCTAAGTAGGGTTAAAGGTACAGCTTGTGGCTGTGGAACAGAGCTGAGTTAACGGGCCCTTTGGAGAAATGACCCTGAGACCTTGGCTTCATGTGCAGCCTGTTCTAGCCAGCTGAGATCCCTGCCAATTAGGAGGGTTCCCTAGAGAGAGGCTTCGGAGAGCATCAGCATAAATTTAAATTCTGGACCCCCAAGTATAGTTTCCAAAAGGGCCTTCTTGTCCTTTGCTAATTACAGAGTAAACATTTCTCCAGCAAAAAGACACTTCCTCCTTTCATGCTCCTGTCCTCCTTCCTACCTCCCTAATACAGTCACTCCTTGAAACTGCTCATGTTGCTGACACCTCTTTGGCAGAGAAGACACCCCACATTTGAAGGCACAAAAGAATTATTCTTTCCATAGATCATTATCTTGTTCTCTTTTTATCTACTCCAGTAACTTCTTCATAGAAGTGTTACAGACTAACTTTGTAGATGGTTAGAACCAGACAGAAAGGACCGGTTACCTCGTCCACAGGCCTCCCAAGAGGTGTGACCAAGCAAATGCGACCAGGTCACAATTCAGTTCCCTGACCTCATTAGAACAGAAACATTCTCAAACTTGTTTACCTGAAAACCATATCCTTTTTAGCGTCATGAAAGGGAAAGCCACTCGAATGGTTTAGTTTTTACACATCGCTGTCAAAACAGACCCCAGGTAGAATGTGGTGCATTTTTGTACTGACGGACGAATCCAAGCATAAAGTTTCTAGCACAGTGGCTGGCACCAGTGGGCTATTATTACTCACATGGACAAAATGGGTGTAAATGGGAAATTCTTCAAAATCTCTTATTTCACTAAGTATCTGCTCTCTTCCACATGTGCTTCTCTTAGCGTTTAATTTTCAATTCAGTTCCTTTTACTTTCTGTTTAAAGCATCCCATTTCTCATGTCCTAAATTGGAAATGTTTTTCTATAATTTTTCTTTCTGTTTTTCAGTTTCTCTAAAAAACTTATTTGCAAATACATGTAATTATTGCTTTAAGAGAAAAGCAATATCCCAACATTTATTCTTCATAGATAGTCCTCTTCTACCAAGCTCACTGTTACCTGCTGTGTGTTCATCAGGACATTTGAAAATGACAGATTTCAGATCACCTTAAGCAAAAGGAAAGCCATTGGCTGAAGGCACCACTTGCTCTAAGTGCTCAAGCACTACCATTGGCTCCATCTTCTCTTGTCTCTCTTTTCTGCTGTTTCAACTCATCCTGCCTCTGTTTCTGTTTGTTCATTGGCTTTGTTCTCTCCTGCGGCAGTGAGTCTGTCTCCACTTAGAGGGAAAGCTGGCTCTGGCTGTCTGTATCCACATTGCTCTCAATCCAAAAGGATAGTGCTCTCTCTTTTTCAGTGTCCATTCATCCAGTCTCATGAAAGACTCAAGTTGGCCCTTCTTGGCTCATATGTCTGCCTTTGAGCCAATCACAGTGGCAGGGAAAATAGAGTTCTGTGACTGGTCTGCCTAAGCCACATGCCCACCGTTGGAGCCAAGGGACACGTGGGCCATTTTGAGTGGCAGTTCTATGTAGAATTAAGAGTGCTAGGCTGACAAAACAACAGGTGCAAATGATCCCCTTCCAATAAAAAAAAAAAAGAAAGAAAGAAAAGCTCAAGACTTAGAAGCTTGTACTCTTCTATAGGGTACTCTCTGTCCAATATTATTGGTGGAAAAAGACATTTAGGTGAAAAAGTGGAAACAAAATTTTATTCCATCTGTTTCAGACTAGAGAAGCATGTCCGGCATAATACTAATAATATTTTAATTTAACTGATTTTTTTTTCTGATTTCTCTAGTTTGCTAGAAACATTTTTATGTGAGTAAACTGGCTCTGAAATGACTAGAAAAAGAATCCACTACTCATATGAAAGGTTCCTGGGGCTGATTTGTGCAAGCTTAAGTAAAGACATGTCCATTTCCATTTCTAGCTGCTGACTGTTCTGTGTGAAATGTACCAGTGTGGGTAATGACCTTTTGCTTGATTATGCACCAGGCCACTGGAACTTTAAAATTAACTCAAACCTAATTACTGAACTCTTGTGTTTATACTGTGTTGTGTATACACCACTCGGTCATAACTCTAGCCTCTGTGAGCCCAAGCTGCCGTAATTGAAAAATACATCTTGTAAAGACTTGTTTTGTTTATTTGTTGTTTCTGCTGGAAAAGCCTGCTTTTCTTATTTTTGCAAGAGATCAGGTTTAGGAAATAATATATGAACCGAGTCCAATTATGTTTTATGTCTTAATGCAAAACATGTACATTTTTAAATGAGATACTCCTTTTGCTCCTGCATTACGTGAAGTCTAATGTCTGGAAGCACAATGCCACTTATTTCTCTCTGATGTTTTCAGTAACATCTCATTTTAGGCAAGGAAATATCAACATACTGAATTCACACTTGGTAAATATGAATAATTACTAATTCCAAAAATAAGAGTCATAGAAATGTATGCATACTTGGGATCAGCAGTTAATATCTAACTAATTACAACCTAGGAACAAAAATTATTATCCAAATTGACAGGAATAGTTACCTAGTTTTCCATAATGTAATTAGTAGAATGCTAATTAGATAGCTAATTATTTTTATGGAATATGGACATATGAAATAGTGAAATATTCCTCAGAATAATAAATAAAAACTGTAAACATTTGATATTATGTTTCTCTGGTTTCCAACCAACACCAAAATTATAAAGAAATTTTGTTTTGTTTCACATTGGTTTGTTTCAATAGCTAAGATGCAATGTGCTAAAGTATTTGTTGGGCAAACTTGTGGTGGATTCACACTTGTCCAGTTTTTTAAATTTTGTTTTGAAATGTGAAGGAGAAGGGAGTTTTTATATCTAATGTCTCTCTCTTAGCCCTATGGCTTCCAACCATGTTTTATGTCCTCTGTGCCCCTTCTGCTTTGTGTCCTGCCTTTTTACCCTTTCCTTCCATTCCTGCAGTTTTCCTCAATTTTCAAAAGATTACCTGTTCATAGAATTGTTGTTTCTCCTTGTGTTCACAATCTTCAAAATAGTTTAATATTTGTAGTGTTAAGCCTCATTAAGTAAAAGAGTGCTAAACCAGTCTGAAAACCAGAACCATCTCAGTTTGACTCCAGATTTGCTGTTATTTTTTTCTATCCTTAATTTTCACAAAAGCATTATTTTTAATATCAGTAATGAAATGCATGATGTGGTATGGATGGATTCCATAATGGCATGCCACCAATAGACCATCATGGTATTCGTGGAGAGCAAATTTTTTTCCTCTTTTTTGCTCTTAGTACTAAAGTAAAGATCTGTCATGTCACTTTCTGTCAGAGGTTAAAGAGGTGACACATCATAGTATTTAGAACACAAACTCTGGGACCAGAGTACCTGTCTTCAAATCTTAATTGTGTTTTTAACTAGCTCTATGATTTTTTTTTAAATATTACTTAGTCTTTGTATATCCTATCTTCATCATCTGTAAAATGGGGATGATAACAGTACTGACCTCACAGAGCTGTAGTGAAGGAGTAATGGAGCAAGGAGTTAATGTGTGTATAAAACTCTTAAGACTTGTATCTGGCACCTGGTAAGTGCTAAATACTCTTGAAATCCAGTAGAAAATGGAGTTCCAAACATTGGGTGGAAAAAATAGGAGATGTGCCCACTTTAAATTATAATGTATTCTACCAGATTACTTTTCAAAAATGTTTCAATAGTTCACATTTGCAGTGTTTCAGAAATGCCTGTTTCCTTATATCACTGCTAAAACTGGATGTTATCAGTCCTTTGAACACTTACCAATCTGATGGACTAACAATGGTATCCTTTTGTTTTTGCTATTGGCATTTTTCTGACTACTGGTAAGACTAATCATGTAAAATGGTAGAGCTACTATGGAAAATAGCATGGTGGTTCTGCAAAAAAATTAAAAATAAAATCACCATATGATCCACCAATTCCACATCTAGGTATATACCCAACATAATTGAAAGCAGGGACTCAAAGAGATATTTGTATACCCATGTTTATAGTATCATTATTCACAATAGCCAAAAAGTGGAAGCAACACAAATGTCCATCAACAGATGAATGGATAACAAAATGTAGTGTATGTACATACAGTGGAATATTATTCAGCCTTAAAAAAGAAGGAAATTCTGTCACATACAACAACATGAATGAACCGTAAGTAATGGTAAGTGAAATAAGGCTGTCACAAAAAGACAAATACTGTATGATTCCATTTATGTGAGGTACTCAAAGTAGTCAAATTTATAGACACAGAAAGTAGAATGGTGGTTGCCAGGGGCCACGGGGAGGGGGAAATGGGAATTATTATTTAATGGATTCAGAGTTACCGTTTGGCAAAAGGAAAAGATTTCCGGAGATGAATGGCGGTGATGTTTGTACAATAATGTGAATATACTTAATGCAACTGATCTGTGCATTTAAACATGGTTAAGATGGTGAGTTTTATGTTATGTGCATTTTACTACAATTTAAAGTAACAGAAAAGAATATAGAAGTGCTTGTATTGAAGTAAGGGCTAACCGCCCAGTAGCCCTGTGCTAGGGTACTTTATTTGAAACCATTAAGCAAGATGGTTAATAAAATCTTTTATGTTTTTTCAATTAGACTAAGGTAAAACTGAACTTGACATGTCTACGAACCCTTTACTACAGTAAAGTGCAGTATTGTTTTCTGTAGAAAATTGCTTAAATCTCAGAAAGGATAAATATGTCAGTGTGCCCCCCAAAGAACTATACAGAAGTTATGTCAGATGTCTTAGTGTGTATTATGCTGTTAGCTGGAGGATGCTAAGGGTGATAAGAAATAAGTAGCTACGAACACCAGCTCTCTTGGGAGATACTAATATGCTGGGCTTTGTATTTGTCTGTTTCTTGGCTTTCTCCTCAAATTTGTATTCTCTTATACTAATTTATAGAAGTGTCACTTCCACATTTGCCATCAGAAGCAGCAAAACTATGGAAAATATATGAAATTTTTAATGTTCCTAACGCATACAGTATACACATAACTTTTAACTTGTAGTAACTTGCAAGTAACTTTTAACTTGCACGGCACCGTATCATTTTGAACAACATCCTTTCTTGTTATTTGTCCTACCTAATCCCCTGGTGCAATGCTTTTTTTTGGGACTTTGGTCATTTATCTCTCCCTTTCTGATTGCTAAACACATAATCTAAAACACTAGGTTGCAAACCAGCCTTAAATTGGCTAGAGGCTTAGGACAACCACTCTGAACACTTTTTATGTAAACTCTAAGGAGGTCAGAATTAGAGGAATTTCAGCTGCTGGACTTGGATCCCATGAGCCACTGACCATTTATAATTAATATTAATAAATGGCAGATGACAGATGTTTATTGCTTAACTAAAACCGTGTGTGTAGTACTAAATTAGAAAAAATAAGTTAAAGACCCAAAGGACTTGAATATATATATGTATTTGGAATACTGAAAAGAATAAAACTACTAACACATGATCCCGAATCTTCTAACTGCAAAAACCTAAAGTTCCAGAGGAAATATAAAAACTATTTTTAATTCATCATATTAAACATTGGATTGCCATGAAACTCTTTTCCTTTAAACTAAAAGACCTATTTCACAAGCCTACATTTCTCTGGAAGGGAGGCTTATGAGTCCTTAATATGCCCTTAACTATTGATCCTGTAATCAAAAACCAAATTGTTCAACATGTACATCTTTTATAATCAAAATTTGTTTTAAAAAATGCAAATTCTGAGTTGGTTTAAATCCTGATATTCCGTGGAGCCCCACTAAATAGTATAACAACTAGAAGGGAATTTAATCAACCCTGGAACTAAGGAGTTAGGCTAGGAGCAGTTCAGTTACCCAGTTATGTTATTCTGGGAACCTGACAAGATGGTTAAAATAGAGATGAGACTTCTAGATATTAAAGAAAAAGTAAAAATGGGTTTTCAGAGGAATTATAATGGGCCCAAGATCACCTTACAAAAAGCCAAAAGGCAATGAAATAATTTGCTCGGGTTGCCTATCCTTACTCATATCCAGTGGCATGGATTTTTTTCTAATTGGGCTGTGATTTAACAATACGATTTGTCTAAATCTTGGCATAATTATTTCATGTAGCTCCTTAAATATTCCAGGCATCTCTGCATTGTTGTTATCAACTCCATTTTTAAAATGGAGAAATTGAGGCTTCGAATGTGAGTAGTTGCCTTAAAATCACACACAGGAAACAGCAGACGCAGGACTCAAATCCAGACCTGACTCCAAGTCCAGTGAGATTTCAAGCAACTGAGTCTGAAAAACATTTGTAACGACCTTAAGAGTGTTAGCTAGTAAATAAATGAATCAGGACTAGAACCTGGATCTTTCGTCTGTTAATCCAACTGTCTTCCTATGCTGCCTCTTTCAACATTTTTGCCGCAGGTTCAAAATGACCATTTATTTCTATTTTTCTGAACTTTTCTAATTATATACACCAGACATGTGGTTGGCATTAGCCATTATTTCTTATTCTTGTCATTTTGTTGCTGATAAAATCGAGAACCTTCTATTTCTACCACGAAATCTGCTAAATCTTTCATTCTGTTTTACAATCATTCTGTTGTTCAAAGAACAAACCTGAACTTAATGAGCAAATTGGCCTTTTGCCTCAAATCACACTGCTGTTTTAAAGCCAAATGGTTTTTCACAAATTGCTAACATTGTATTCAAATGGAGTAAACGGTTATGTTAGCAGCATCACACTGTCTAAACAAAGACACAGTCAGTCAAGAGAGTCAGTGACCTTCAGGCTCTAAACGCCTTATGCAATTTTCACAGGGTCATGTTTAAATATGGAACCCAATAAAGATTCTTGTTTGGCTTTTTAAAAGGTTATGAAAATTAATACCCCATCCAACTACTATAAAATAACAATGAAGACATATAATGAAGTTCACTAAAAAAATGTATTTCAAAGGTTCAGATTTTCAACTCAATTTACAAAGTATATATTCTCTCCTAAGTGTCGTGTGAGTCAGTGGATATGCCAGACGTGGAGCAAAGTTCCCAGCCCAGGAGGCTTCCAAGCCTGAAGCAAGCTGTAAGAGGATAGAGTTCCAAGAGAGAACACAATGTGCATGTACGAATAAAGCAGATGCAGCATGACTTTTGGTTTGTTCTTTGGGAACTCACGACTATATGGAAAAATCACATGCTGCTCTCAATTGCTGTAGACATCTGCTGAAGGCACGTGAGACTGAGTCTAGGGCGATGGTGCAAAATTCCTCCTAGGATATACTAGCTTAACTTTGAAAACAAGGGAAACTGTTAACAGAATAAAAGTTTCATTATAGCATTATAAATGTATAGCATGCTCATCCAAGTAGGCAAAGAGAGTACAGGAAGCTATTTGCAGAAAGATGGGAGCATGTATTTCCTCTAATAGTATTATTAGACATCTATTTACAGACTTTAGTTTGGGCTGTCAAAGACCAGCCCATTTCTAATGGTGTGCGTGTTTGTAATACCTTGCTCTTGGCAAAAGCTTAACAATTTTAAGAGGCTTTTAAATATTTTTTAAACATGAAATTGAGCTCACAAAGTAAGCTTAATGGCAAGTTAGTCAGAAACACATGGATATGTTTCCTTTAAATTATATACAGATTTTCAGAATTAAGATGTGGTAAAAATTTACCAGTGATCTATTAAGCCTTCTGAAGCACTTGAAACATAATTAGAGATTTTCAAATTCAAGGATGGACTAATGGAAATAAGAACAAATTGGTGGTTGCCATTTGGCATGGCCTGTGTGTTTTTACAAACACTTCATTTAGGCTCATTTTTTCAATAGTGGATATGCTCCCATCAGGAAAAGACCAAGAGGTGTGAAGAAAGCGAAAGAAACATGGAATGTTAAGAAATCAAAGTAATAGCCATATTAGGAAACTGCTTCTATGCTGAATTTTATTTTGTTGCTGCTGTCCTGTGGGAAGATGTGGACCATGGCTTCATAAGTCAACCTAAGGGGAGGGTTGAATGCCTGTTTAGCTTGCATAAGGTTCTGGGTTCAATCCCTAGTACCTCTGTATAAATAAATAAATAAACCTAATTACCCGCCTCTTCCCTAAAAAATAAAAAAAATAAACGAGTCGACCTCACTGCCACCATATTCTCTGGAGCCGTTAGAATGTAACTGCTCTTATTTAATTCTCTTCAAAGTTTAAGTATGCGTATGCTACACAGTAATTAAAAATAGTATGTATGGAGTCAGAGAATTGGAAACACAGTCACCAACACATTTTTCTTTAACAAAGCCTATTTTATGATCTGTTTGTATTTATTCTCAGTCGTATAACAGATTTCCATTGAAGTACTCAATTAAATTTTCCTAGGCCAGCTTGCGAGGATGTCTGATAGAAATAGTATTTAGATTTACAGAGACACTTTCTACCCTTGGGCAGCTTTATCTTAACTTTTTAAACTAGCAGTGGAATCATATGAGTAAGGAAGTCTTTCATCTGTATCCCTGACTTTAGGCACAAATACATGAACATTTATTCAATTTTAAAACTTCTTTAGTGAATAGATTTTGTAGCACATTTCAATACAAAAAGAAGTGATTTTTCTCAGCTTATTGAAAACACTTATTGCTCACCTCACTCTCTTTACATTCTATAATTCATTTGACCTCTAACATTTATTTTTTCCTGGTATGTGTTATTCGTTGATTTGTAGTTTTATCCCTGTAATTGACACTTTGTGTCCCTTCTCTTGGGTATACCCGTTTGTTTAGCTTCGTTCATCTGTCTAATTTAGAAAACAGAGTTCCTTTACTGAAGACAAAGCCCCAAAGCACAGTATTTAGTTTTTGTTGAAGTCGGGGGGGTGCATCTTGCTGAATATTGAAAACTCAGAAAATCCCCAAAAAGAGCCTTGCTGGTGTGAATCACAGAACATATTTGAAAGACATGCAATTGAAAAACTTTATTCAATTACATATGGTTAATCTATTGCTGTCAAGGGAAAATTGGTTAGATGGCTGTTTCAGTTATCAAATAATACTTCCTGGTAACACTGATTTTTTTTTTCATAAATAATATAAAGGGCTGGAAAACTTTGTGCTTTTTGATAATTTAAATGCCTCTAAAAACAACTGTTTGTTCCAATATTAATTTGCATAACAAGTCCTATTTCTCCCTGACAATATTGCAAAGGTCAATTTTAGCGCATTTATGATAGCTTCATTCTAAATCATAGATCCCAAACTCATGGACTTGAGCTGTTCTTTTTTATTACTTAGCCTGATTTCTGTATTGCCATACTAGTCTCAGTCTGAAAACCAGTCAGAATAGATCTGGTATCAAACCTATTCTTAAATACGGTATTCTTTAAGACTGGCTCACCAAATTTTCTCATACTGGTGAGTGAGGACACTTTATATTGAATGAGGGTATTAGCTATTATTAGTTATATTGTCTCCAAGACTCATCTTAATTGTTTTTTGTTATAAGCAGTGTGTATTTATCATCAAAAAATCATTATTTTAAAACACTTATAAAGTGGCCATTTGAAAATGATATGCTGTTGAATGCTTTGTAATGTTAAACAGATGCAGACATAAAGACAAAAGCAAATTCCTGAGTATTTTTGCAGCCATGAAACCACCATAAAAAGAGGTTTGTGACCCCCATGTTACCTTAACATTGTCTTCGGCATTTCATATTTAATTACAGTAGATTACTCACCAATATAATAAATACAGATTTATGAGATACTTTAATGTTCTTAAAGCAAATGAAAACCACCCAAGAGGAGCCTCACCAACCCTGAGGTTGTCCAGATTGCATTGGCTAAGATTAAGTGGAAGATCATTCATCTCCAAGGGTCATGCAATTAATCTCAGAGTGGGAGTTAAAGCAATGACTAAGCAGAAAAAGCAGCCGAAGTACAAGCCTGTAACAAAAGGAATTGGAGTTCCAATGTTGGGGAACTTGTTATTTCCTTTTTTTGTGTGAGTAGACCTAAAGGCTCACTCCTTACTATCAGCTTCTTTGGGTCCTAATATCCCACTTGTTTTAGGTCAGCTATTTTTCATGACTATTCTTGTTATGGTCAAACAGATGGAAGGAATAAGCCTTTAAAAGAGTACAATGTGTCTTAATGTCTAAGAAGGAAAAAAATATAGTACTTTATCTTAGGAGTCACCAGAAAGTAATTTAGGATGAATTTATGATAATCCAGGGTTTGGACAATGAAAAACCTCAAGACACATGTAAAGAAGAAATATTGTACTCTAGGGTTTACATATTTATTTAATATCAAATAAAGATCAGAGTTCATCTTCATTTAACTCAGGTGACACCTGTTACAACATATGAATTCCTTGTAGCTGAATTACTATACTCTTGATAATCCCTGTGATTCTCTGTGGCAGCAAGTTTTTATTTCCAATAAGCACGACCTGTTCCCCACCCCCACCATGCCTCCACTCTCCTAAGATTCTCAAACCTTACATTTTGAGCCAAGACTCTTTTTGAACTTACTCTTTCCTTAATGGTAGAGCCTTCCTCTAACTGGGGAGAATTCTGACCCGAGATTGGCCTGCCTTTGGGGTTTTTAATGTGATGTGCCACGGCTGATGGTTCGTGAAAGGACTGCTAAGTCTGTTGCTCACGTCAGTGTTCCCACTGGATATTTTGCTCATTCTTTGGGAATTTAGAAGAATAACAAATAACCAACAAATCATCAAAAACTATAACATGTTACCCAATTCTTGGGAATAAGCCAATGAGACTAAAAATCTGCTTAAATAGCACAAATGTGAATTTCCAGTCTTTCAAGCTACCAAATTGTACCAAACGCTTATCGATGACAATTCCATATTTTAGCTGTACAGAAGAGACACATTCATCCAGCAGCTGTCAACCGTGAGGTTCCACCTCCTTCTTAAACCCAGCTGGCCATCCAGCAGATAGGAGCTATGTGTTCACCCAGAGACAGCAGAGGGTTTGTGCCCTGCCAAAAAGAGGACATGGATACAAATGTAATCTGGAATCAGTCTGAAGTAGGCACCAAATGTTCCATGCCATTAATAAGTTCTGGTCTCAAGAACTTAACTCTATATTCTATTAGAATTTTCA
Organism: Camelus ferus; assembly: GCF_009834535.1. Taxonomy (NCBI): domain Eukaryota; kingdom Metazoa; phylum Chordata; class Mammalia; order Artiodactyla; family Camelidae; genus Camelus; species Camelus ferus. The sequence goes on from NC_045703.1 coordinate 42,973,132, forward strand.
ATATAGTGTGAACATGGTATTTCACAAACTGTAAGAATGAATAGCCAGAGCTGGGTGAAAATCTAAAATGGTAAACAGGAACTGAAAAGAAGTTTTTAAAAAATGTAAATTTAAAAGATTTGCATCTACTTTCTCTTTTTAATAACTTGAGTGAAAAAAATGAAAAGACAAAGGGAGAAAGGACTCACTAGAAGCCAAACGTTTTACAAATGTGTTTGTTTTTCCTCAAAAGTCAATTATTTAATGGTTGTGCAGGGAAGGGAGTCAGGGAGAGCCAAATAGTGGTCTTAAAGTTTTATTTTTGTTATTGGGGTTTTGCTGGGTTTTTTCAATGATAGGATAGAATAATACATTTTATTTCACTAGCATTAGTCTCATAATGTGGGATATAGTCATTTGACTTGTTTCTGAAATACAAACGAAGTATAAAATGAGCCTGGTATTCATAAAACATTAATAAGTATTTACTTAGCTACTCTTCTAGGGCTGTACGTCCTATGAGAGAGTCTACAGTTATCTTGAATCCAAATATTAAAATATTAACGATTCTATTTCACCATGTAGATTTTTAAATGTAGACTATATTATAGTTGACAAATGGAGACATTTTATAGAATATGGGTTGGACAATGCTACAAAAATCTCTTTGAAATTCTTTAAGATATAAACACATGCTTCTTAGTTACTAAACTCATAACAAAATATAGGTCTTAAGGCAGCTTTAATTTGAGCCCTATTTTTTCAGATAATTATAAAAATGAAAGATAAGTAATATGATTAAATTTGGGGCAACTTAATTTTTAGGTACCCCTTCAAAGATGTTCCTAAAATGATTGAAAATTTGATAAATAAAATATATTCTCTATGCTACAAATATGCTCAATCGTAAGGCAGAATAAATAGTAGAATATCCATTTCCTATGAATTTTCAAAGAAAGACATGCTGGGCTAAAGGTCAACATCAACATGATACAGCATTTATTGCCTTGAGTTACATATTTTATATATATATATATAGACACACACACACACACACACATATATATATAAAATCTTAGGTATTTTATGTTTTGTGAACTTTCATAAATCAATAAAATACGTGCATATACAAAATACATATTGTTCTAGATTTCAACTAGATTTTTTCATATTATACTTTAAAAGTATGAAAATATTGCTGAGAAGGGAACATCTGTGTCTTTTCACATATAACTTTTCTTGATTATTTCTAGGAAAGCAGACTAAACATGCAGTTCTGACATAACGCAGCATCCCATTTTGATTTCTGGTTAGCTCAGAAGTCTTCGCTGGCTGAAAAAAGCCTCTGAAAAGGGCAAAACTTTCTGACCTCAGGAGGTTCTGATAGAGGGAACTGAAGCAAGGAACACTGTGAGTACAGACAACATTGAAATAAATTCCCCAAAGTTCTGTAGCCACATTGGTGTGGGCGCATGGAGGAAGGCATAATTTCATTCTTAAAGAATCTCCCTGTTTTCACATTCTTTCATTTCTCTTAAAGCTGATCTTGCAGATGATACACTCCAGATGAATTTCTGCTTAATAGGAATCCTCGTTCACAAATTGACACTGAAAACATATCCACCGTATATGCAAAAATAAGATGGGGAAGGCCTGTCTTGTTTCACAATTTGTCCTATAATGAATCACAACATTTTTACTTTCAAAAAGCAAATTTTGGGTTCTCATAAGAATTAGATCAATATTCGAGGTATGAACTTCTTTAAAAAAAATTAGTATTTCTGACACTTGGCTGCTTTTGATCTATTATTTTGCACTTGGTCATCAGTAAATTCAGTTTACCCAAATTTCTAGGAATAAAGCTGCCAGAAAGGAATTTAATGTTGTAACAGTCTGCGTAGAAAGTCAGATGCTGTTCAGAACCTAGGTGATCCATTCAGGTTACTGAGAGCATTTGAATAGTGGGATAGTGGTCTTCCAAACTGTTTTGGGCATTTATTTATGAACTGTAATATAAGAAAACCGTTACAAAGTTTGGGCTCATATTAGTTTTCTACTGCTGCCATAAATTACCAAAAATTACCCAAAATAGTATCTTAAACAACACAAATTTATCATCTTACAGTTCTGTGTGTCAGAAGACCAACACAGGCCTAATCAGGTTAAAATCAGGGTGTTGGTAGAGCTATGTTTCTTTCTGGAGGTTCTAGAGGAGAATTCACTTCCTTGCCTTTTCCAGCTTATAGAGGCTGCCCACATTCCTTGGCTCATGGCGCCTTCCTCCATCTTCAAAGCCACAAATGGCAGGTTGAGCCTTTTTCACAAAGCATCTCTCTGACCCTCTCTTCTGCCTCTTCTTCCTTTTAAGTTCTTTTAAGGACTCATGAAATTAGATTGGGTGCACCCAGATAATCCCAGGTATTCTACCCCTCTCAAAGTCAGCTGATCAGCAATTTTAATTCCATCTGCAATATTAATTCCTGTTTACCACGTAAAGTACCATATTTGTAGGTTTTAGCTTTAGGACATGACATCTTTGGGAAGCTATTTTCTGCCTACCACAGGGCTGTTCCAGTTACACTTCTTAGAAATTTAAACAGCCCCCAATTTACATAATATTCACTTAAATAAACCCTAGGTAAAACCTTAGGTCCTTACCAAGCCAAGGACCAAACATCAACTGGCATTGCTCCTTTTTATGAAGTAAACACTCACAGCGATGTTTTCCTCCAAAAAAGTAACCTGTTTATGGATTCAGCTAAGTCTGCCCAGTTCTTTCACTACTCTATGTGTCCCCTCTGATTCTCCTTCACTGATTTAAAAAGGAAAGTTAATCCTTTTCATAAACAGACTGCAGAAAATATGACTAAATCCATCATCCCTAACTCATTATGCATGTGCTATGCATATTAATCGGGGGACAAACTGAAGCCTAGAATATTGGAAGCTGGATGCGATGGTACTGGGAGTAAGCTTTGTGTCCTCACTGCTCCCAGCTGGGGTGATGCAACGACACCATGTCTCATATAGAACAATTTTATTTACTGGATCACATCATCATCAAAAGCAAAGATTCCTTTACTAAAAAGAACATAAAGAAACTGACAAAGCAATACAATGGTGACAAAGGCACAGTCAGTCTAGTAAGTAACTTGATGTCCTATTAGAAAACTTGTTTTTATGAATAGAGTTGCCGTTTAACTCTCATTGTTTAAGCCTAGTGGTGTCACCACTTGTCTCGCTTTGCACAATTCTGGCGTTGAAGGCTCTATTCATCCTTTCATTGGACTTCATGTATTGAGTGACTACTGTATGCCAGGAACTATGCTAGATGCCAGAAGTGAAAATGACTGGGAAGAGACACAAGTCTGTATGAGACTCATTTGAGAGTTCATGATCTCATGTGAGAGTTGACTGCAAACAAATAGTGACAAAATAGACAGATGGGTATGGTGTTCTGGAAGCGGAGGAGGTAGTGTTAACTGGCTCTTGAAGAACAAGTAGAATTTTTCCAGCTAAAGAAGCTTTCTGTTAAGGAGCAGCATCTAAGGCACAAGATCAAGAAAGAGCGTGATGTGATCAAATAATCATGAGACATATGGTGTTTTCCAAGTACTCATATATCATTTGTCCCTCACACGTACCCCAAATAGTAAGAATAGTAGGAATTATCTGTTCTAGTTTATAAATGAGGCAACTGAAGCACAGAAAGCGCTTCCCTTAAGGTCACGTTGCTGTGAAGTAATATAGCCGTGTCTCTAACGCACATTGTCTGACACCCATTTCAGATGTTTGACATTTAATTTAATGCCACACATATTTTTAAGCACATATTTTTTTTAAAATGAGGTCTTCAGAGTTTAAGTAACATCCCCCAAGGATAGACAATGACTAAATGGTTTGGCAGAGAGTCAGACTCAGATCTGTCTAACTTCAAAGTCCAAGGTCACAGCAGCTTTACTTTACTGCATCCTTACTCACCTGCTGGAAAATAACTGGAGAAGGCTTCATGGAGAAAGCAGGCTTTGAAATGTATCCTGAAGGATGTATATAGGCAAGGAGTGATTTTCAAAACTCTTAACAGCTAGTACAGCAAAATATGTTAATATATTAATCCATGCACGATCCATGTTAAATATATTCACATGCATAAAGAATACAGCTGCCTATTATGTGTTGTAAGCAGTAGTGAAAATCATCTATTAAACTTGGCAATCTCTGAAATACTTGTTGATTTTTGGAAATCACTGGTATTGTTTTCTGTTGGGACAGACTCTTACACCCACATCCAGACCTGTTCATACCTAGGGAAGGCTGCCCAGGAGACAGCCTTTTGTGCTTCACAGCTCAAGACCTCTGCAGCTAAGAAAAGTACCAGCAGAGTTGGCAGGGCCCAAAAACGTACGTGATTAAAGGTGGCCAAGGTGTAATAATGGAGAAGAAAGAATTCTGCTTCCCACCCAGCCCACCGCCGCAACCCCCAGCACAATAGAGAGATAAATTTGTGGATCTCACTTCTGCCTTCTTGAAATACTTTTGCTCCCCAGTATTTTAACTATCTCTTGATCACTACCCTTTCCTTAAATATTCCCTGTTGATATAAATAAGGGAAGGGTATATACAATCATTGGTCACGTACCACTTTCTACCTTCATATGGTCTTCAGGGACACGGGAAGATTGTGCACATTATTTAGAAGATAAAAACCCAAAACATGGGATATTAAAAAAAATTTTTAACATTTTTCTATCTCATTTGGCCTTTTTATATCCAAGATCATCTTACTTGATTCTTAAATACTCAATTAAACAATAAATATTCATTTTCATGGAGATTGAGTAAGACAGGGTCCATTCCTTCAGTAATTGTTGCAATTTCTTTCATTTTGAGCACATTTGCTTAAGTCTTTCCTAGGATTTTCTCTCACTCATTACACGTGCCATTTGCTTTATTAGTTGAGTTACATGTGCCATTTGCTGCCTTTGCTACACCCTCTTAAATTGAAAGTTTCATCATGTTACCCAATGGCCCTTTATTTTGGTGGAATTCCACTGAACGCAAAATTTAATGGATTACAACAAAAGCCACAGTCATTCAAAACTTAAGGGGAAATCAAGCTTCAGAGACTGTGTGGTACCACTTCAAAGCCCCAAGATTGGGCCAAGATGAGCCAGGGTCATATTTCATCGTTTTAAAAGAAGACTACATTCCAGTCTCCACCAAATAAAGCATCATTTATGCCTGCTATAGAAGATAATTTAAGGAAGAAAAGGTTATTTTGTTGTCTTCCAAGCTTTCATAATCATCCAAGCCCCTTCCTCTCCTCCTGCACTTCCCCTGTCTGTCCCTCTCCCCTACCATCTCTTATTCTCCAGTCTCAAAAAAATTTTGTTAGGCCACTGTTTCCCAGTTTGGGGCTGAGAGGTGGTCCACATTCCCAGCCTCAGTGAAACTTCAGAGCCTTCAAATCCCTAAAACGGTTTTAGAATTTAAGTTCCTTCCCACAGTAGAAGAGAGTGGGATCCTCTGTAACCTCTCTGTTGCAACCTGGATTTCCAAGGTCTTAGCCTTAGGGTTACTCTAGCTATTTATCATTGCTTGGGTCTCATGACAAGTCAAAATTATTTCCCTGCGACCATGACGTAGCTCTGTGGAGTGCGTTGTAGTCACTTGAAGCCAATATTATAACAGAAGTGGCTAACTGGCAGAGGACTCCTTAATAAGAAATGGCATTCATTAAGACAAGGTGTTCAAAATACTGGGTAAACACAGCATTCTTGTATATCTGAGAATAGCACCAAAAGCATCTCTCTCTATGCCTGTCCTTCCCCAGCTCTCCCCCAAATAGAATGACAAGCATTAAATCAAGAAAAAAAGAGCATTATTCATCTTTTCATTTAATTTTTTCAATAAATATTTATTGAGTCGCTACTGTGTACAGGCTTGTGCTAAAGAGAAAGGCAAAGCTACCACGTTCTCTGGAGCAATGGTGGCAGTGCTTACCTGTGTACCATATGCCTCCAAATTCTCTGTGCACAAAATATGCAAATGAATCAGGAAGCCTCTGCTAAAAGCCCCAGCAGTACCCCCCCCACCTGAAGTAAACTTTCCTGTGTGTTTTCTATTTAAATATTTTTAAAGGGAATCAAAATGAAAGTCGAGTTTCTACAAAGATAAGTTAATCATATTTGCAGTTATCACCACATTGTTCTTCCTATTTTTAGAAAAAAAAAAGAAACATAATTCAGTATCACCATGACATATTGCAAAACGACGTAGAAATAGAGATCAAAATTCATGAGATAATATATATAATATACCCTTAGGGACCCAATCAAATCAATGGAAGGAAATGAGCTAATTAGTAGCAAAGAAAGAAGAGGGAAATTGGGCTTCTAACGATAAAGTCAGTGTTACGAGGGAAAGTCCACGTGAAGAAAGTTGAGTATCCGAAGAGCAAAAGTAACTCTTTAAATTCTTCTACATTAATCAGATGCTTGTTAGAGCACCATGTTCTATTTTTCCCACAACATTTTGAAAGTTTGCGAAACAAAAAAGAGTGCCCGTTAATTTAACTAAAGTTAATTTAACATATAGAAAATATATTTGATAAGAAAAAGTTAAAAGTCATATAATCTGGCAGTCTCCTAATTTTAAAGGTTCAGGTTTCTGAAGGATTCTTGTAATAGGCAAAATCTCTCAGACTTACTGAAAATAAAACTGGAAAACAGGCTCTCTTTCTTTGAATTGATATTTTTAAATCCACCAGAAAAATAGAACTTGGCATCTGTGGTGGAAAGGGACCTATAAATAAATATGTGCATATATATTTATATACATACACAGACATATGCACACATTTGTTGCACATGTGTCTGCCCTCTTAACTCTTCTCCCTACCCTAACACGCATCAATACAATGAAAAAGGAAGTACAGTGAAACTTGTAAAATGAAGCATTGTAAAATATTACTAATCTCGCTTAACTATAGGGCAGATGTTGCTAGATTAGTGAACACTCAACTGCCAAAAATTTTGAAAGAAATTAAATCAGTTGTGTTCCATTCAAGTAGGTATAACTACTATTGAACTGTTATTGAATTAATAAAATTGTAATAATTACAAGGAGCTATCTTGTTGGTTATGCAAATGCATGTGAAAAGTATTTCTAATTAAGAACAAATACTTGCACCAACAGAGTAAGATGAAAAGTACTTCAAACAGCTGGTATTATCTGCCGTAGGTAAAATGTGCCCCTTGTGATCTTATTTACTTTACTTAGCCTCCACTATACTAAAATTGTAAAAAACTAAATTTTTTACACATTTGTTTATTATAGATTTTAATATAGTGGAGGCTAAGTGGGGTTTTCTATGTTTTCCAAACTAGTTAAGAAATCAATGGTTTGAGATACTCTGTAACAAAAAAAAGAAGAAAGGAAATACTGAAGCAAAGTTGAAAACATTTGAGAATGTACAGAAGGTGCATTTAAAAATTAGCTTCCCATAGGTAACTAATAAATAGCTGAAAATACTAAATTATAGCTATAAAAGGGTGTGACGTCTTTACTAACAATACTGTGTAGCACATGCTAAATAAGAGACTTGGTAGTTGTTTTTCTCCAGTGATGTTCCAGATTAGAGTTACATTTTTTCCCCCATAGAGCAATAATGATTTTCAAAGAAAAGAAAGAGTGGGCTATGGTAGAATGAGAATTAGACAGCAGAGTCAACTAGTGCATAAAATGATGAAAGAGATTAGAATAATATCAACATCTCTTGTGTAATCAATCACTGCGAGTGTGTCAGCAAGTATGAGGCCATCTCCTCCTGTCAATACAGCCGAGTCGACAATTTGGGTAAGGGAGGAAGTCCTGCATAGTCAAACATGCCTATCAACACTTCTTTTTTTGTCTCAGAAGAACAAAATTCTGAGACCAGTTCTTTGAGCGAATGGAAATTTATCCAAATGAAAATCAAATGATAAATGCCAAGAGAATATTCTTTCTTTGGAATTCTTTCAGTTCTTCAATTTAACCAGCTGGAATGAATTTTCAAGTAGCATTCTGCTCAAGCTTTTGAAATGAAGGACTTTCTTGTTAATTGGGAAGCTATATTTCATCAAAGATGAAGACAGTGCTCTTGGGTTAGTGATTCTTTGGAAAAAAAAAAAAAGAAGAGAAAAAGAACCATTTGGTGGATATTTACCATAAGTAGATTTCAGAACCTGTATTTCAAGTATGAAAGACTAAACTGTAAGCCTACACAGCTAACTAAAGAAAAATGGGAAAATTCAAATACCAGTGCTATTTTAAGCTCTACATAAAGACTTGCCATCATTGTGTTCTCTCATGAGAGGAATATGTAAGGGTCAAAAAAGTTTTAAAATATTGATTATTAATCTTCAGAATCAAATATTGATATAACTGAGGCTTCTGGTTTTCTAAGGTAAATAAATTGGGTAAGTCAGAAAATTTAAGCATTCTTTATTGTTACTTTAATATGTATTATTGGGGCTAGAGTAGAGTGATTGTCAACTCAGAAAGATTTAGCAGGAAAATGAAAATTTGCCAAGAAGAAACATTTTAAAGACTCAGATTTTCAAAGCAATCTACACATAGGCAGTACTCTCAGCTTACTGTTGATTAGTGATACAGTAAATAAAGTTGCTACAGTTAAAACTTAAATTGACACAAAATTAGGCAAACTGTCACAAAGAATGTGAAATGTTTTTTTTAAATTTATTATAATGAAGTATTGAAGAAATAGTTTTTCCATACTTCTTAAAGGGATCACTCAATAGATGGTCTGAATGACAACTGTGTGTTCTGCTTTAAAATAATTTTGTGGTAAACCATTTTTGTAATACTATTTTATATAGACTCATCCGTGTTCTGTACCTTGCTATATGAGATGGGAGTTGATAGCAGCAGCCAACATGAGTTGGGGATAGGCAGTGAGGAGGGAGACAAGGTAAAGAATGAGCGTTACAACAAAAATAAACACAATTCATCTTTGAGATAGTCATTAATATTTTGAGAAGACTTGTCTCAACTGAAAATTTCAGGGAGGACACTTGGCAATACTACTAGGCAAGCTTTATCAGTTTTTGAAATAGTGGAGTCAGCCACATGACTGTCTACATTTCTGAAGATAAGCAATATACACATATCCCCATAAATTCATAAAGTGTGTGAGACAATCAAAATATCAATCCAAAATAACAATAAGAAAATTTGTGAAGACCTATTCAATTCACAAGGCAAGTACTTGACTTGGGAAAAGAAAGTTCCTTGTGCTAAGGCATATTACAGAAATATAAATTCTAAAAAGCCATAATTATTGATATTTATGATGTCTGCTATAAAGTGAAATTATAATAGGACTGCATTCAAACCTCAGAGTCATTTTTTTCTTAAGAGAGTAGTAATAGTCGTTTCACAAACTAGTCATGAGTTTCATGGCAAAAGTAATAAACAAAATTTGACTGATTTAATAGGTGAAACTTATCAACACACCTTTTGACAGCAAGTGAAAGTAATAATAAGTTTACATGCTTATCCAATAGACAAAATTATATAAGACCCAAGATCTAGTTCAAAACGCACTGTGCAAACATGCTTAGGTCAATAAATTTCCAACAAGTAAATTGTATGTGATTTAGTTTCCAAGAATTCTGTAATCTAACCTAATGTGCTAGATAGAATTTCAAAGTCAAGTTAAGAAATTTTACACTGAGAAAAATAACAACACTGAAATTACTAATTTCAAATGAACTTTCAAACAAAAGGTAGTGATTCAAGAGAAATAAACCCACATAAAAGAATACTAAAGTTAGAATAGTCATGTAAAATAAATTGTGAGGCCCTACTGCATTTTTAAAATATTATAATGTGGAAATACAGGATACCCTTTACTTTTATGATGAGTAAATTGTAAATATTGTGAAGAGTCATACATTTTTGAGTACTTTTTTCTCCTTGCACTTTTAACTGTTCTTTTAATACTGACGACTTACAACAGAAAGGCATCGCACTATGCAATATCCAGTATCTTTAACAGTTCCATTTGAACTCTAGCTAACGCCCCTTTTGAATGCAAGACATCCAGGGTAGGGTTCTGAGCAGCTGCAGCTCTGAGATGGAATGAAGTTACCTCGGATGAAAGGCCCCTGGAAAGTTCTGTCAGGACATGGGGCCAAAATTCAAATTTTCAGATCCTGACTCTTCAGTGAGTAATGAAATTATTTAAACAATAAAGGGAAAAACTCTGTAGAGGTCTGCTGACAACGCCCAATTCATAAGGAAAGTATTTGAGTTGGGAATAGAAAGTTCATTATGCGAAGGTATATTATAGAAATATAGATTCTAGAAAGTTATAATTATTGATATTAATGATGTCTGCTATGAAATGAAATGATTTATAATGGGACTGCATTGAAACCTTAGTGGAGTTTTGAAATTTAAATTCATACAGCTTTTCTTTCTCTTTTTTTAATATTAAATGGAACAAAATATAAAAATCTCTGCTAATTTTATTAGGATTTCAAAAGTGTCACAGTGGTAGTTTTAAAGTTTATAAGTTAGATATGAATGATAAAATATATAAGTAATTTCCAAATTACATGTATATTGTAACCTACCTTGTCATGGGTGGGAGAGGAGTGGAAATAATGAAACCAAAATAGATTTGCAGCAGTAAAACAGAAGGGTGTAGCGCATGCGGTAACTGGATGGTTCTGACACAAAACACCTACTCCAAAGTGCTGTTAGTTCCTGATGAGCACCTTGCTGTTCAGAAATTGACATTTCAAGAGGTTAAGTATGTTCTAAACCCTCATTTTTACAAAGCCTCTCTGGTTTAATATGTTAGTTCACACCCAGACACTTTCTTTTCGTTATTTATTCAATAGTTGAAGTGTGAAATCAAACAAGAATACAAAGATGCAGACACACTGTCCTCCCTTGAGACATAATGTGGAGGCAGAAGAGCACAATGGTTAAGAGCCCTCGTTTTCCTCATCTGCTCATACTTAGAAGTATGCCTGTCACATGGAAGTGTTCATTAAATTTTAGTTATCTATCATGACTTTTACTACTTTTAGAAACTCTCAACGCAAGTCATCTTCACCTTAATTATTCCAGCAGGACTTACTGGGAGTTTAACGAGCAATGAGAGGAGAAACATACATAATCCAACCTAGGAAAAGATTCGAAGAGTAAGTTTTCCCTGAAGGGGTGACGCATGAGCAGAGACTGAAACACTTAAGTCTGAGTTAGAGCAAACGATACTAGAGAATGCATTCTAGGAAAATGCATCAAATATGTGGGATCTGTAAAAACTGTGGGTTGTGGTGAGTGAAGTGCAGAGGTGACTAGGAGAAGGACTGGTATGAGGTCTCCAAAGTGGATGATTATGTAAGCAGGGACCAGGTCACAAAGAACAAAGGACCCTGGGTACCATGGTAAGAAGCTTAGGTTTACCTCCTTTGACCTCCTAAAATTTACACTCAGTGTCTTACTGTCAAGACACTCTTGTTTCAGAATCCCCAAAAGAATGGCACAAACTGATTAATATCTCTTATATTAGCCCTTTTCAATTGGTGGCAAAATGTTATTTCAATCTTATTATCTTTGCAAAAATGGTCATTTCCCAAATTGTGGCATTTAGTACAGCATGTAATGATACGTCAAATTATTTTTCAGGGAATAATTGCTCAGAAGCATCTTGGAAGTTAAACAGAAGTACAGGTGAACTAATTCATGTATTAAACTACAGTTGACCCTTGAGCAACCTCAGGGGAATTAATCCGAATAGAATTTATAGTCACCCTCCATATCCAGGGTTCCTCCGCATCTGGGGACTTAACCAGAAACTGTGTAGCACTGTAGCGTTTACTATTGAAAAACTATCCATGTATAAGTGTATCTGTGCAGGTCAAATCCATGTTGTTCAAGGATCAACTGTACAGAGTAGATAAATCAAGTAGATTAATTTCCATTTTGAAAAATAGTGTGCCTATTTACTGAAAAAGAAAAAAAAAACAAGTTATTCATTCTTCCATATTTTCACTGTATTGAAAATAAATTCCTAGGTTAAAATGATAGCAAATAAATAAGTATTTCTACTTTATTAAAAGCAAACAAACAAAAAAGTTTGAATGCACTTCTAAAGTCAATTCTACTTCTGAAAAATGTAGCTGAGAAAGAACGTGGCCTTGCTGACTTTCAGTTGTGTTCTTCACCACTGGGTCACGCTGTCCTGTGTCTACGTAGCCCACAATTCAAAGACTTTTAAATATGTTTTTACATAATAAATCGTATTTGCTGAAAAAGTTATACTGTAGCAATTTCCCCCTCCTTTGTAAAATTTCTTCAGTGATAACGTAACAAAAAGGGAAAAAAAGTTGGAATTTCCATTCTTTATATGTAAAAATCAAGTCTAACTCTAGATCCAAAAATTATCAGATTAATCCCATTTTCACACCATTTTATTTGTTTGGTTGGTTTTTTTGAAGGTTTAAAGCCGTGGCTTTCCAATTGAATTTCCTTCCACATCCAATAAAGGGGAAAGACCTAGTAATAAATTCTGTACTTTTAATAGGATATTTATCTAATTGGTTTGAATCATAGATTCAGTGATATTTAGTCTTCAGTTTAGAGTGTTAAGATACCTTTTTAGCTTTTCGAGAAAACTTTGTCTTGGAACTGGAACTACTTAAAGCTCAATAGCTCCCCTTAGTGGTATTCTGCAAGAAATTCACCAAGAAGCAGCTTTTATAATATACACAGGTATTTCTAAACATTCAGAAAACTGAACAGATATTCATAATTTGAGTAATTCTCAATAAAATAAATTCTACTTGTGATCTAAGGAGAATAGCCCTTTTATTAATAGCCCTATTACATTTAAAAGGGTGATTGAGCATTTTCTGTAGTTTTTATTTTTACTTGGATCTTAAATATGTAATACATAATTTTGGAAATATAATTCAGGTTCATTTTCTTTTCTATTTGTTCTTTTTAATATATTTATTCTTTTCAGTACATATTTCTATTTGAGCATATTTTAAAAAGACAATCTGTAACCCATTTCTGTTTTATATCTGTGTCTATTCCAAAAATGTACCTAATCAGAAAACTTGCCTTAAAAATTAGTAGGTACAGGAAGTTAAAGAACATATTTGATATCCATTAGGAAAAAATATAAGAAATTAAAAGATAAATCACATAACATGAAATAAACTTTTGGGAGTATATGTTTAAGGAAATTGGATCTTCTGTTGATCTACAGCTGTGGTTATTAAATGTGGCTGCACATAAGAATAAGCTGGGAGAGAAATGTTAGCAACTCTGGGTTCCTGAGCCCATCATAAGAATTTCTGAATCATAATCTCTGGAAGTAGCACCTAGGAATCTATTTTTCAAAGTCATCTGCACTTGGAAATCTGCTCTGCAGAAGGCTCTAGGAAGTGTTTGTATAAATGACTATATATTATTGTATGAATGGAAAATAATTTCAGAATCTCAAAAACGTCAATCACCTATTCAATTACGTGATACTGATTTGCAACAAAATCCTAAATAATATGCAGTTATATGGTCTGCACAGAGATTTTTAGCTGCTCTTTTAAAAGTTTGTCTCAAAAATATGCCTATACTCACTTTATGGATTTGTATTACTTACAGAAGTGTTTCTGAAATAGGAGATAAGGTCACATGTTAGAATATCCTGCTGGCCTTTCCCAACTAGTCACAGAAACATCCAAACTCAACCCTGCTCTCAGATTCTGATGCTTGCCCTTCAGCTTTCTGTACCATGGTCCACAGGACAAATTCCCAAAATGGCAATCAAGTCCTGTCTATCATTTCAGCTTCTCCGGGTCATATCCTATATATAGACTCTGATCAAACCAAGGAAGTCTACTTCAGTTCCCCAGATTCGCCATGTCCTTGCGTGCCTTCATGCCACTGACATATTGTTCACTGCCCGCTGTGCCCTTTTCCCCTCATCAGCCTGGCAAACTCTCACTCATTCTTTAAAGCTCAGCTCAAACATCACTGCATCTGGGGATTCTTTTTTGATCTCCATCAGCAGAGTTCAATGCTTTCCTTGCTCTGTGATCAATAGATCTTGTGCATGCTTCTATTTTTGCATTAACGTGTGACTATATTTATTGTGTCTGTTTCCGTATCTCACTTGTATCCCCAGGTTTTAGTACACTCTTTGGCACGGGGTAGAGGCTTAATTCATGTTTGTGCAATGACTTAATAACATTAGCTTTCATTCTCTCGTGATTAATGCGTGCCATGCACTATGCTAAGTGCTTTACAAGCATCTTGTGCAACCCTTAAAAAGTTTAGCAAGTAATAACAATTATCCACATTTTAAATATCAGACAGTTAACAGTTAACCCCAAGAGATATCGACAACTTGCCAAAAGTCACACAACTATGTGGCAGACCTAGAATTTGAACAGAAAAACATGGCGTTTTTCTGACTCTAAAGACAGTGTTCTTAAACATTATATTTCCATGCAAGGGCTCAGATTGAACATGAGTGTTAATAGCAATTTCTTTTTGATGGCTTTTATCCAAACACCACCTACACAGCTGGAACATCGACGTAAGATGAACATTGTTTCAGTCACTAGAACATTCTACAACCCAATTCTCGCACATGTGTATGCATTCACATAAATAATCAATGAATGACAAAACACAAACATAGATTGTGATAACCGGAATGGTTAGTTTGCAATATGACCCCAAAAATGTATACAAATGACTACTGACCACATCAGTGAAAAGTCACCAGGATAGAAAAAGGAATCCCCTTTAATGAAAACCTTAAAAATTTCCCAAATCGCATGTGATTTTTTAACGGACTAGAGCCACTCTTCCGCATTTCTACTTCTTGGACAAGAGGAAAATATATTATTTATGCACAAGGGTAGTTAGCATTTCCAACCACTAACACATGGCCTGTAAAAAATAATAATCCCGCTTTTCTGTTGTGCAATAGCTCTCTGTTGGGCAACAACGATGTACAACGCGTTAGTTTCCTGTTGCTTCAGTAGAGCCTCCCCTTTCACTCACAACCCAGACTAAATAGTTATTCCTTGGATAATAAAGCTATAATACTGAGTTGCAAGCTACTTCCAAAAGTGTTTCTGCCTGGATTAAGAAATAATCATATCAGTTTGCTAATAAGCAGAAATGCAGAGTAAGTTGAGCATGCTGTCACGTGTAGCTAGAAAACATATAAATCAATCTGTGATCAAGAAAGAAACAATATACTTTTATGTGTCCAAAACATTGTGGTCGGGGTCACAGCTGTAAGATGTTGGACCATCATCAAGAGAACAATGTCAAACACTGAACTTCTGGGTAATTTCCATAAAAATAACACTTTGTTTGGGGTCAATAGTTTTTATGGAACTTTGGAATGATTTTCGCTGACAGTATTTTTAGAGTTGAACTTGAACACCTCCAAAATGTTCCTCAAAATGGAAATATTATGTAATCTAACCTTTGCAGCCATGTCCTTCTGAAAATCAAGCACAAGCCACGAAAACCAGCATTTCTCTCTTTCAAGTTGTGCAGATTTATGAAAATTAAATTACGGTACATATTTAAGAAGGAAAATTAACTCTTTGGTTTTTTCCTGTTTGGTTACTAATTTCACATCAGCACTTCAAATGTGTAAAGCCAGCATGAAAAAACAAAACCTTAATTTCTTCCATAGAAATTTTATCAATCCAGCAATATTCTTTTCAGTGAAAAGAATAGTGGACTTGGTGAACCAGTGGACAACTAGCCAGCCCTAGACATAATAGGCAACTCTAGTATTTTTTGTTCATCTCTACATACCCAAAATAATTTGACTGATATTTGCTTTATGGTGGTCTGAATTCTCATTTTTGCTAACTGTCCTTTTAGGGTCCAGAATTTAGAGATGTGTTATGTTGAGCCCAACAAGGCAAGTTTTCATAAAGTAATTGAAAGGCTTTGCAAATATAGTCTCAGATAAAGCTAGCTGTGGTATAAAATCCAAGGAGACTGTTGGCCGAGTATATGTGTGCGGTATTAATAAGATTGGTTCCTAGAATTCCGTAACCAGAGCTCAAGAAAAGGAAAGCCAAACCACTGAATTCAATATTTGCAGCCTATTTCAGGATGTGAAAATATTTTGGTTCTCTCAGGCAAATAATTTCTCCAAAATACTTTTGTCCAAAGTGACTTTTTGTAGACAGAAACTAATTTCAGATTTTACATGGTTCAGTATGCAGGGATATGCCCAATCAGAGTCTGTCCCACATCAAGGAATAGTTAATTCCTCGTTTTCACTTACTATGATATTAAGTTAAATCAGTAATTTCTCACTGGGATATGTGTATTAATGGATGTTACTAAAACCATGTGCTCAGAAATTATTTTATGCTGTAGATTGTACATGTTAAATATTAACATGATAATAAATATCTAGTCAATTCACTAATTTGTATTTTTTTTTAATTCATCTAATTTGGTGCCAGACCCATGCACTTTGATCAAACTATTCTCTTCTTCTAAAACTGTTAATAGTTCCCCCAGGCCAATAGAATAAAATTCATTTCTTCACCCTGGCTCCAGTCTATCTTGCAATATCCTTTCCTGCAACAAAACCTTTAAAGTCGTGCTGATTTCACTTTTTAAAATGCCTCAAAGTGTGAATCTGAACAAATCTATGCTTCAAACCCAGATCAAGGTCAAGGTCCTCCATGGAATCCAGTGTATTCCAGTATCTACTCATTTGTTGACAGAGACAGAGTTCCTGCCCTTGTAGCTTATACCATAGGGGTATTGGTAAGTTACAGTCACCCCTAGCCCTGCATATAGAGAATCTGTAATGGAAATTAATTTCAACATAAAATAAAAATATAATTATTCTGGTATTCCTCATGACCCTTTATTTGCAAATTTGTTATGCAAATCGATTCTCTTCTAGTAGATGGCATGTAGATATACTGGCAGAGTGCAAATATGTAGCAGCTACTTGGAAAATTCTGAATACAAAATAGTGCCTTGTGTAGGAGCCAGATAACATATACACATTAATAAATGTCTTAGATGGCAAGAAATCAATTCACAAATTTCTATTAACTATCCATAAGTAGCTACCATGTAAAATAATTACCAAACTTACAGCAAAAGAACCCTCCAGAATTCAGAACTATCATTATTAATTGCTTCATTATACTTTGTGTTTCATGTTTACATTGCTTGAAATATAGCACAGCCTTCATAAAGAGAAGTTGAATGAGTGATTTAAAGTGTAGATATTTGGTATCTCTGGGCATGTTATGCAACCTGACAGAAATTCAGCTGGTTTTTTAAAACTTAGAATAACCAAGTAGAACATGATTGAATGTTTTTTTTTTAAAGATGAACCCTTTCATTTCAGGGAAAAAAGGAAGGGAGAGAAAAAGAAAAAAACTTAAAGAAGAAAGTAAGGATGCAATACCTGAGAACAAAGGTCTGGAGCCCAGCAGAGAAGCTCCAGAACAACGAGAAAACAAAGACAAACAGCAGCAGAAGAAGCGAAAGACGCAAGATAAACAACAGAAATCGGTATCACTCAGCACTGTACACTAGAGGGTCCCAGGAGATTGTCGTAAACTCGTGATGCTGCTATCTCAACCAGATGCCTAGGACAGGTGCTCTAGACACTAGGACCACAGACGGACAACGTGTCAGTTACCGCCCAGTCTAAACAACATTCCAGATAGTTGCTATATTCTTCATACAAGCATAGTTAACAGCAGAGCCGAAAGTTCAAAGAAGGGATGTTTTTGAATGGTTATCTTAAGTGCTTCTGTTCATTTTTAAGAGATGAGAAATTGTGTACATAATTATCAATAGGCGATAAGATGTAACAACATAATGGTGACATCTGGAGAAGCAACATCTTTTCCTTTTTTTCAAGCTATTGTTTTAAGAAGCAAATGATCATTCTGCATATTCAAAGATGCAGTATCCCTTCTAAAGAAATAGGAGATCAGAGGAGGAAAACATCTTTCATAAGACAGTGTTGTTTTGTCCAGGAAATCTAGAGAGTGCTCACATATTAGGGCCTGGCATTTGGAATCATAGGAATTATCACCACAGAAACAACTGTTATAAGCTTGGTTCTATTGCCCTCATTTGTCCTTCTGCAAGAAGTGTGAGAGTGCATATATTTACAGAGATAAATATACTGTACGGGATTGGAGAAAGGCAAAATGTGGAAGCAACCATAGAGTTGGAGATGACTTGTGTGCTTTACAAAACTGTGACGGGTTGTGATTACCTGGAACAGGTCTCCGATCTATGTCAGCTCTGTGTGTTCAGCCTCTGCTACCCCTTGGGTTGTATAAGTCTGTAAACGTGTACCTGTAACTTACTTCCAAAAACAAAATCATGCTTATTAGAAGGAAATTCTGATTTCATAGAAAACAAAAACTAGAGCAAGGAAAATATAACATGTTTGCAAAGTCATGTGTTTTCTTTCTCTCTCGACGAGGGGAAAAACAATCCTATTACCTGCTTGACGGTCCACCTGGAACGAAAAGGGGTGCTACTTTCTAACAAAGTGTATCTAATAGGGGAGAAAGCCACCACAATAAATATATTTGTTGATAGTTTTTCAAGTCTTGTTCATTTTGTTTTATTGTTTGTTTCATTGGAAAATTGTTACTTCTTGAGATTCCTGAATTAGGAAAGAGGATTTTGTATCCTATGTAATTCAGAACATAGTACATTTCTCAGTGTTGGCTTTTGGAATCCACCTTTACCTGAGACGATGGAGATGTATTTATAAGGTGTTAGGAGCCATTTATTCAACTTTCTTCTTATTTTAATTAACAAAATTCTACTTACAGATCCAGGGGCCTCCCTAAATGATTTCACTACTCCCCTTTCTTTGCTTAGAAATTAACATCTTTTTTGTATGTTGGTTCTTTCTGCATCTTGAACATTTGGCCTTTTCTTCTCCATATTTTCTCAGTCTGTGGATCTCTTTGGGGGATTGAAGTCACCCTAGCTGGAGGCCTCACCAGTGTTTCGCAGAGGACACAGCCAGCCCAGGGCAAAGGAGGCATATGCCCCAGAATCTCATGACCCACTTTAACCTTCCTGTTGTAATAGAAGGACACACAGCTACTCTGTCCGCCATGCTTCCTAGCCTCTAAAGATCACTGCTTTCTGAAGAACTGGCAATGAATCTGGCTTCTGGCTGCCTATGTGTGGTCACTCTTCCTCCACCAACTGTAATGTTCGTGTGGACTGTTTGGCTTAATTCTCTTTTCCTCTTCCAAGATATAAAGTTTTTGAATGATGTGTTTCTGTTTCTTACTCTGGTGTTTTCTTTCCTTGTCCACATGAGATGTGGTTCATCTGACTAGATCTATTCCCAGTGTATAAAAATAATTCTATCTTCAGCTACAATTTATGTCACCAGGACAAACAAACCTTTTCCTACAGAGCTACATTAGGTGGAACTATATGCCTATCTTCTAGAGCTTTTAGTGGTTTCAGTCACCATCTTTGTCCTCAATCTTATCTAGTCAAGCATACGTGGCCAAATTATTTTTGTGTATTTTCCATGTTGATCATTGTCTTCATTCTTTCAACAAGCAACTACTGGGAAGGTCTATACCTGCATGTGCAGTGCTGGAAAGAAGTTTAAATAAATCAGGACAGAACAGATGTGGCAATTGAATATCATGTCTTCCCATGTGTTTTGACTCAAGACTTATACCCTGTGGTCCTCCAGACAATGGCAGTTAATCTAAATATTTGATGCAGCATGTAAATATAAGAAATATTACAAAGGAAAAAGAAATGAAAATTAGCATTAATATTCACACATTATGTGCAATATAAATGAAGACAAAAATAACATCAATTTTTAACTGCAATCGTCAATACACATGTGATAAATCTTTAGGCACATGGAATCATCATTATCTTCAAACTAGCAACCTACTCAACTTTGACCAAAATCTTGCATTTAACTTCTGATAAAATTCCTGTAATACTCACAGAAGGTATTAACTTCCTGCTCTGATTCTGTCTCTAAGATCTGGTAAACTGTTGATAGTAAGGGATGGCTGGTAAATTTTTGATACAAAGGAAACCGAGGGGCTGCAGCAACATAAATCTGCCTATGTCTGATCCACAAGCCTGCTCCCATCTCCAAATTCTGCTTTATAATAGAGAGGACGTCTCTCTTCTACAGCCACCCCTAGGTGTTAACCACCGGCAAATTACTTAACTGCTCTGGGTCCCAATTTCTTATGTCAGCATG
Source organism: Camelus ferus (assembly GCF_009834535.1). Taxonomy (NCBI): domain Eukaryota; kingdom Metazoa; phylum Chordata; class Mammalia; order Artiodactyla; family Camelidae; genus Camelus; species Camelus ferus. The sequence goes on from NC_045703.1 coordinate 42,993,437, forward strand.
GAAGAGGTGGGCTAGAGATGACCACTGGCAGGGTAGCATGTGACCTTTTTGTTAGTTCAGGTGATTATCCTAATGAGCTCTCATGAGTGACAGTGTCCTTTAGGTTTCCCAACCCTGCTTTCCCAAAAAGTGGAAATGTACAGGCTCTTAGATGAGAATTTAAATATTCACCACTCAATATAATAATTACTCTGCATATAAATATCAGTAAAAATAACAACTAATTCCAAAGTCACACATATATATCAATTTTATGTCTTAATTAATATGTGATATTATCCTTATAAGTGCACACATGTAATAATTTCAAAGAATAAGTATATATGTGAGAATCATGGAAATGAAATGAGTAATAGGAACCAAAATGTAAATGCCCATTTGTCTTAGATCTTCTGAAACTAAGAAATTACTTATTCTTTAAAGTATGCCTTTTCTATAAATGGGCTTAAAGACACTCCATTTTTCCCGTGGACATATTTTAGTAGCAGAGGAACTGACTGGACTCTTTCTCGGTTCGACTGCAGCTATTTCTGGGCAAATTGGTGGGGGACAAGACCTCTTTCTAAGACTGACTTGTTACTTCTTGTAACGCAGAGTTCATCTGGTTCATCCTCCACTGAGCGAACAAGGTTGCGTAAAGCTGGTGGTTGGATCAACTGGGACTTTTCTTGTTGTAAGCAACAACATTACATCTCACCTAGTAGATGTATTATCATTTTAAAATCATATTTCTATTTCTAGATTTATTAGAAAAAAGAAACCAAAAAATGATATGTACCTCCTTTGTGCTAGCCACTTACCCTTTGACTAAGTTACATAATGTAATTATCCCAAAAGCCTTCTGAGTGGGTTATTGATAGATATCCTTGTTTTAAAAATGAGGAATGTGAGGCACAGAGAAGCACCCAAACTCACACAACCAGCAACCATGAGTCACTTCAGCTCTGCCCATGCTCCTCCCCCACCTCATACATCTTAAAATCTTATTTATTATTAGTTCCAAGAATGTCCATGAACACAGTATGGAAGGATGTTCTTGTAATCTGAACTGGTACCTCTAAAGAAGAAGCTGACAGATCAAATCACAGAGGCCTTAACCCAGGATAAGATTCAACTCTGAATCTGAGCTCTGAGTGACTTTGTATATGAGTGTGTGAGTGTTTCTGAGTCTGTGTATCTGTACATGGGCTTCAGAGTGTGGGCTGGCTAGTGGGAGAATTGATGGGAGGAGGCAAGTGTGCTCAGAGGGAACAGGAAAAATGAGAAAAAGATCAGCGTTCAGACAGGAAGGAAATAGCAAGTATGACTCCTTGGGAAAGCCCTGCATTGCTGTGGCCCTTGATGAGTGTGGAGTGACTCAGTTCAGTTCTCTTTCAGTGTAAGCAGGATACTGGCCAGCTCTACCATCTTTTCCCTGAGTCCTTGTTCAGAGTTAAAATGATACAGGAAGAAACATCAACAGGTCTTTTTCACTATTGGAACTGCCAGAATAACTTCCTTCAGCTAATGCCTCACTTTCTCCCAGCCACTTCGGACATTCAGTATCAGTATTTTGTGACACATCTTTTCTTGCCCATCCTGTCTCTCAAGTAATTCAGAAAGTAGCATATCCATCATAAAAACAGGTTTTTAAAAGTGAAGGAAAGAAGGGGGAGGCTATAGCTCAGTGGTAGAGTGCTTACTTAGCATGAACATGGTCCTGGGTTCAATCCCCTGTACTGCCATTAAATAAATAAATAAATAAACTTAATACCCCCCCTAAAATAAAATTAAATATATTTTTTAAAATGAATGAATGAAAGAAGGAAGGGATAAACGGATGGAGGGAAGGAAAGAGGGAGGCAAAAAATAGTAACCACAACTTTGTTTATAGTCATTAAGAGTTGTAAGAACCTTAACTAATAAGAATATTCCATTAGCTGGAAAATCGGCAACATGGTAGTTTCAGAAGACAGAAGTATGTGACCATAAAATAATCTGATATATAAACTGAAAAAATATCTCACACTTGTATCTACAGTTGCATGCAATGAAAAATAGTGTTCAAAATGATGTTGAGATAATCTAAGATATTGAATTATCTACTGAAGATTAAGTTTTACTTTTGGAAATAGAAAATTAGCAAATACATATCAGGAAGGTGAATAATAACTTTAATTACAAACGGCTTCTGGCTAATCAGGGTTTAACTGATGTACTAGCTTTTGTACTATTAACATCAGTTACTATTTTAGTTACCGCTATCAAATTTCCATCACAAATAAGATTTTAAGCAAGAGATAGATTTTTTCAAAGAACTTAACAACTCATTAAAAAGTTTACAGAGGCACCCAACTTTATAACAAAATTTGAGATAATACAATACATTTATAAGGGCTTCGAAATTGTAAAGCACAATAAATACATAAGCTATTATTGTTACTAGCCAGTCAGTACCTACAGCAAACAACTGTAGATTGCTTTTTCTTTCTCCACTCCTCACACTGTTGACCTCATGGGAGACTTTATTCTTAGAGGAAATTATTTATATTCCTCCCAGGAAAAGGTTAATAAAAGCATTATTCCTGAGTTGGTCCCATATTTGAGACTGCAACACGCAGCCTTTCCTCTGACATACATTTCTATAGCAGCTGTCATTGGAACTACGTCAAAAGTGGGGCAGGAGGCATCACTCCACTTTGTAAATTTTATGGGGCCCAAACACAATAACATAAGCTACCACTAAATCTTGATTTTATACCAGACAATTTTGAGTCAGTTGATGCTACTTCTGTCCCCAGACTAATCACACTCTTTATGGGTCCCAACCTCTCACAAGGTTCTTCAATAGCTCAGTCAACCATGTAGCAACGACAGTCTCAAGGAAAATAAAGTAAAAGAAGAAAATAAAAGAAAACTTAAGATCCCCAAAGAATGGGGTTCCTTACTTTCATCCTTGCAGCTACTCACTGACAACCATGTACTGCCTCATTGCCTCTCCTTCAGAATGTTATGCCAAAAAAAAAAAAAAAAAAAAAGCCACATTCCTAGCCTTGGGGCACGGGACCCTCGGATCTCCATGATGGCAATGTCCATCACCCTGGCCTGGAGCCTCTTTCTTTGCTTGGGTACTGTATTTTGTTTGGTTATGTTTTTATGTTTGGCTATGTTTTTTTGTTTGGCTAGTCTGAAAAGGAAAAAAAAAAAAACCTAAAGATTTAAAAATTACTCTAAAAATAAGTTAGAGAAGAAATAGTTTAGTAAGTTCCCCTACTCAATATAAAACTAAAGAAAGACATTAGCTTACACTTCTTAAAGCAGGAATTTAATAAAATCAAAACAAAAGGAAACTCAAAAAATAAAATAAAAACATTTGGTATTTAACATCCAAGAGATTTTCTTCATGTGGTAACTATTTAGAAGCAGGTCCTATTTATCACTACATTTGCCCCTAGTGATCTTTTTCCCATAGTAAGAAATGGTTATGACTCATTTTAGGAACACATCAAATGCTACAGGAAAACAGATTATTGTTTTATCCAAACCAGCAGTGAGAATAATCTATGATTCCAAAAAGACATGGACAGCTAGAGTCAGTTTAGGAAAGTGAGTCATTTTCATGCAAATGAATTCTGGCTTTCTTGATTGCCATCCTCCTTTTAAATGTTGAAGTTTTTAGGATGGGAGGGGAAGAAAATGAATTATTGTGGTAAACCAATATTTCTGCTTGTTGACTGTGGAAGATTTAAAGCATAGCTTAAAATACAACATGTGAAAGAAAGGGTCAAGAGAATAGAGCTTAATTTGTATCCATATGATTCAATCAAATTCAAAATGCTACTATTTATAGAAAGGAAGAGATCATTAGAATGTGTTGTTCCAGGTCTCCAGATTTTCCAAATTTATTATGAAAAATCTCCTTTCTGCAATCATCAAAATAGATTGTTTGGTCACCGACAGTCCTGCAGACGGAAGTAATTTGAAATTCAGGGCCAGTATCAATTTCCTTGCCTCCACCCTTTCCACCCCCAAAAAACCACCAGTCACTTAAATAATAAATAAAGGCTAAATTAACAAAGAGTAATTAAAAATTAATAAATTTAAAGAGAAATTCCTATAGAAGAGCATCACTTGTAGCAGGTTTAATATAGTTACTGTGGGACAGTAACATAAAACTAATCAGTGGGTGTATTTCCTGTCTGTCTTAGGCCATTTGGATTGCTATCATGAAACAGCAGAGACCAGGTAGCTAACAGATAACAGTCTGGAGGCTGGAAGTCCAAGATGAAGGCACTGGCAGATTTGGTGTCTACTGAGGGCCACTTTCTAGTTAAAAGATGGTGCCTCCTTGTTGAGTCCTCACATGGTGGAATGGGCTAGGGGATCTCTCTGCAGCCTTTTCTGCAAGGGCACTAGTCCCAACCATGAGGGTTCCATCCACTTGAGCCAATGGCTCTGTCTCCTAATACCATTAGAACAGGCGTCAGGATTTCAAGATATGGATTTGGAGGTGGGACATATTCAGATCATAGCTCCATCCATGAATGAGCTATCATTTAAATGAATAAATAATCAAATTACAGATTCTTCCATTCTTATTGTATAGCTAATTAGCACCAGTGCTCTGAAGGGCCAATAGAGCTACCCAATTAGATTAAGTATCTCCATGTTTAGGCTATATATTCTCTAAAAATTTTCTGTCTCAGGGTAGAGGTTAAAGGCCTTTTATTACTTTGTAATAATTGCTCTACCAGCCCTGGCGTTCACAGTCAATATGAATGTTTTCCAGTCTGTAAACATGATAAGAAAACATGTTATTGCTTTTGTACTTATATACCTTTATAAGTTTTAATACCAAAAACCCCCAGAAGATTTGAAAATACAGAAGTTTAACGTTGCAAAGAGTTAGAGTGATTTAACTACCAGTTTGAAGGAAAAGTCTGTATAAAAATAATCATGACAAGTACTGAACTAGCTAGCAACACTAAGCACTACCCAAGCAATGCTTCAAAGGATTGAAATATATATACCTTTGAGTAGCATTTCAGTTGGAGAAGTAGCTGTGTAGAAGACTATGTTAGACCCTCAAAGAAAAGTAGCATATGTCCTGCTTTTCCTTGTGTCACCTGAAACACTGTACAAAACTCAAATGTTAAGTTAAAAGTGAACTGAGAAGACAAATCCATTTCCAAATCACTTCTTAAAGCATGAAAAGAAAAATAATGCTAACATAGAGGAAAATAATTAAATGTGGAATCCCCTCAACATTCTAACATGCATGTGAAGCTTCAGTCTCACTACAAAGTGCTGCCTTATGGTTCTAAAGACATGATACCAGCCGTCATCCATAACTGTCCCCAGCCTTCATTCGGTACCACGTTCCCAGCTTCTATTTTACAATGCCCTCAGACTTCACTCCCACAAACTCAGTGCTGGATTTCCCAATAGAAAATCTAGGGACTCGGCAAAGCAGAAGTAAGGAAAAACAATTTTTTGAAGAAAAAATGCTATTCAGTATTACCAAAGTGGCCTTGAAGTAGTCACAATGAGAAAAATGAGAACTTGGTTGAACTTTCTTACACTAGTTTTACAGTTTAATATTGTTTTATTTTGCAACACATAAAGAAAAGGGATGACAGAATCTTTCAGCTCTCGGAGACTTGATAACCTTGATCCAGTCCTAGGCCACAGTCATAACCACTTACTGCCCACTAGCCAGTCCTAAGCGCGATTTGAGAAGCCCCAGTGATGCTATCCAAACACAACGAACTACTCTCTATCCTGGGTGCCTTGGGAAAATCTCCAGCTCTTCCAGTCTCACCCTGGACACAAGCCAGATTTGTAAGCAGATGTGCTGGAGCCCAGTCACCCCTTCTGGTTTGTGTTTCTTTCATTTCCTGTGTGGAGTAACAGCTCCAGGAGCTCCGCTTTTCCTCACAGGGTAAATCATGTAAAATCTTACAGGACTGGAAAAAAAAAGGAAAAGAAAGAAAAAGGGAAAAGAAAAAACTGAAGTCCCCATAATGAAAGGAAATGAAAGGAATGACAGAGAACACACTGGAGGAAACCAGCAGTCCCCAGTCTTTCTAGTACTGGGTAGCTTTCACCCACACCACCGTCAATTGTCTTCACTTCAAGAAGCTGTCTCTCTATAAATAAACTGACCAATATATCTTTAAAACAAACGGCTTGGACTGTCATAATAAACATTGCAAAATAAATACGAAATAACATCATCTGGAGGCAAAGCTTTGGATGGAATGGGGTGAGAGAGAGTGCTAACTTTTCTTAGTTCTATTAAGAAAGCATGGACTTTATTTTTTTTAATTTAGGCCATGCTTTCCATTATTAACCAAACACAAACCAAAGATGCACTGACTTTACTTTAAAGTTCCCAAGAATGTAATAGTATCTGTACGTTATGTCTTTGAGCTATCTCAACAATATTTTAACTCAAAAAAAAAAAAAAAAGGAAAAAAAAACAGTATTTTAACTCTCTCGTTTTCTACTATTTGAAACTAGGATAATAAGCATTTACTTACTAAGCTAGTTCAATTAGATATGAAGATGGTACGTATTTAGCTCTAGTTATTATTGGTACTGGTAGACAAGAAAACTACCCCTTTTGCCTTGAGAAACCAAAATCTCTGACGTAATGTACCAGGAAAATGCAACATTTCCATCGTAAGAGAATACAATAGTTATTATTACATTTAATTGTTCTTTCTCCTTACAATGACAAACAAAAAGACCACGTTTCATGCGCTTCTCACATGCATCCAACTTGGGGGTAGTGATCCCATTCAGTTAATATTTATGGAGAGCCTACAGCCACTGCTCAGACACTGTTCCTATGCAAATAATTACGTGGAACACTTGAGCCTCTCCTAGTGAATTTAAAGATCGTTGTGTAGGTACTTGACTCACAGTCACCTTGCTTATTTTGTGTGATGCTCTCACAAATTCCTGTGGGTAATTTAGTAAGCATTTTATGTCCAATGTCAAAGAAAGAAAAGCATTAGAAACTTACGTAATTTGTAAGTAAATTGTAATACCTCATAAAAATCTTTATGCCTAATTTATAGTAAATAATAATAATCAGCACAATTATTCCACACTTATATACCCTCAGTTATTTCTTCTTCCTAGTTCATAAATCTTGATTTTTTTTAAAATAATGAAACCTGTTAATTACTAGTGGGAAAATTCATTGATGAAATAAATATGTAAAAATATTTTATCTCATATAATCATGTTTTAAAAGTGCACTTGTTTCTTGCTATAAGCAGTAGAACTTGGCAGAGGATACTGTGAGATACAGTCTGAGACATCATGTCATCTGCTAACCGTCTGCTTCTGATGACACATATTTATTCTATTTTTCACATATGGCCTAAACTATACCAGCAAAATGGGGAACTGAGTTTTCCTATTTAAAAAAAGGACCCCATTTGACTGCATCACGGAACAATCCAAATGCACTGGGGAAGAAACAGCCAAGATGAATAGTTAGATGGAATTGCTGGAGAACACTGGGAAATAAGTCATCAGACTTTTCATTACTTTTTATCCTTTCTTTTTCTGATTGACCAATATGTCAGTTTTAGCCAGGTTGCATAAAGAATGTTTTACTTCCAGTCTCTTCTATCAGATATTCTAAATATTGGCAGTAGGTCAAATTACCCAGGCTACAAGTTGTAATAAATAAAAGACTCTTCTTCAGCTTTGATGATTACCCATTTCCTCTCTTTCAACAAACAAAAATTCAGCAAACAAAAACAAAAATGCATTCATATTGCAAGTTTCAAAAAGAGCATTCTCTTCTCATTCTTCAAGCTTCTGGATGTCACAAAATAAAACACATTCAGGCAAAAACAAATATCCCATAACTCAACAGAAAGAAAGAGGAAGTACAAACATGGTGGGCACAGCACTGGCCATTTTTACATCTCTTTTCCTCCAGTCCCCTTGACTGCCCTCTTCAGTGACTCCTGGCTCTGGTTTCTCTCCCAATCAGTAGACCTCCATCTGAGGGCACCACAAAACAATCCAAATGTGCTTCAGGAAAAAAAGCCAAGACAAATAGTTAGATGGAATTATTGGAGAACACTGGGAAATAAGTCTGGGCTTACCTTACAGAGCGAAAGTTAGTGGAAAGGGCACAGTCTTTGGAGATTGGAAGACATGCAGTTAAATCCTTCCACCTCAGATGAACTGTGCAATCTTGGAAAAAAATAATTTAAGTTCTTTGATTCTCAGTTTCCTCTTGTATAAAATGAGTTTATTATTCCAGGCTATACAGAGATGTTGTGGGGATTAAGGAAACAAAATATACGGCTTGCAAAATAAATTAATTAATTTAAATAATTTTTTTAAAAAGTATATGACTGTCAGGCACATAGTGGTTACAGAGTAAATTGTAGCTGTCACCATCAGATCGTATATGTGCTTTGTTTAAAATGTTTAGAATTTCCAAATCACTCTGAAACAGTAGTCCTTATGTATACAGGCATATTTGATTGCACTTTGCTTCACTGCACTTAGCAGATATTGAATTTCAACCAATTGAAGGTTTGTGACAGCCCTGCTTTGTCAGATGGTGGTTAGTGTTGTTTAGTAATAAAGTATTTTTTAATTAAGATATGTACATTTTTAGGCATAATGCTATTTTATTCTTAATATACTATAGTACAGGTATAGTATATATACTTTATATACTTTATAGTATATAAAGGTTACAGTAAACATAACCTTTGTATGTACTGGGAAACCAGAAGCGTCATGTGACTCACTTTATTGTGATATTCACTTTATTGTGGTAGTCTGGAACTGAACCCACAATATCTCCAAGATATGCCTGTGTATACATATACTTGTGTGTATACACACACATATATAAAGCACATATTTCCTTCAATAATTAAACTTCATGTAGTATTTAATTTAATCCATGAGTATTTATTGTTTAATCAATTTCCCAGTTCATCTGTGAGTACTCACTGTTTGCGGGGCAACATGCTTGTCACTGCTGCTACAAATACACAAGACAAAATCTTTATCTTTGAATCTCTTAGTGGAAGAAACACATAAGGTAACCAAACACTGTTAATGTGTTTTACCAAAGTATGTGCCTGGTGGTGTGGGGGATCCAGAGGAAGGAGACCCTAACTCAGCCTGAGGAGCAGAGTCAGAAGAGCTTAAGTGGCCGGAAATCTGAGCTAATCCTTCAAGGATGAGTAAGATAGTCTCCCCTTATCCACCAGTTTGCTTTCTGTGGTTTCAGTTATTCCGTCAACTGTGGTCAAAAATATTAAATGGGAAATTCCAGAAATAAACAATTCATAAGTTTTAAATTGCACGCCGTTCTGAGTAGCGTGGTGAAATCTCCTGCAGTCTTGCCCCAGCCAGCCGGGGCATGAATCATCCCTTTGTCCCAAGTATTCTGCCCAGTAGCCACTTGGTAGTCCTCTCAGCTGTCATGGTGTCTCAGAGCTTGTGTTCGAGTAACTTTATTTTACTTAATAATGGCCCCAAAGCACAAGAGCAGTGGTGCTAACAATTCAGGTATGCTGACAAGAGACCATAAAGTACTTCCTTTAAGTGAAAAGGTGAAACCTCAACTGAATAAGGAAAAAAAAAAATTTGTATGCTGAGGTTGCTAAATTCTATGGTAAGAACAAATCTTTTATCCGTGAAATTGTGAAGAAGGAAAAACAAATCCGTGATAGTTTTGCTGTCGCACCTCAAATTGCAAAAGTTACAGGCACAGTGAGTGATAAGTGCATAGTTAGAATAAAAAAGGCTTTAAATTTGTATAATAAGACATTCAGAGACAAAGAGAGATCACATTTACATAGCTTTTATTATAGCATATTTTATAATAATTTGATTTTATTATAAGTTATTTCTGTTAATCTCTTACTGTGCCTAATTTATAAATTAAACTTTATCATAAGTATGTATGCATGGGAAAAAACATAGTATATGCAGGATTTGGTACTATCTACGGTTTCAGGCATCCACTGGGGGTCTTGGAAAGCATCCCACAGGCATAAGGGGAGACTACTTTAGTTTTTTTTGTTGTTTTTGTTTTTGTTTTTGTTTTTGTTTTTGTTTTTGTTTTTGTTTTTGTTTTTTTTTGCCAGTGAAACAAGGTAGGAGAGGAGCAATGGCATCATAAGCCAGAAGAGTCTGGCATAAAAGAACATAACGTGCTGTTTGGGGAACTCCAAGTAGCTTTTGTGTTCTCTGGCAAGAGCTTTGGTGGGTATGTGGGCAGGGAACAGATGACAAATGGCCTTATATGCTATGCGAAAGATTGTGGACTTTATCTTGAAACAGTGACGAGTCTGGGAAGGGTTTTAAGAAGGGCAATGAAATGATTCTATTTACCTTACAAAGATGCCTTTGGTGACAAAGAAAGGATGGAATTTTTAAAAGGATAAACAAAACAAGACTCAGATAAGTGGCAGTTTTAAGTGTAGGTATGCAATTATATTACTGAACTTGAAAACAAATAGAGACTGGATGAATGCAGAGAGAAAGGTGAAGGAGAGGAGGGGATAGATACCCAAAGGCATTTGAAGGCAGCAGCCACAAAATGTGGCGACCATTAAGAGGAAGCTGGTGAGTGAAGTGGATCCTGTGTTTCTCTCCGTGTGTCTGAGGAGAACGGTGTCACTATCCAGAAAACTGATCACAGGCAAAAGTGAGACTGCTTGTTTGCTTTATTGATTTTGAGATGTACGAGGCATTCAATGGGGATGAACTTACAGGAGTCTGAAATACAGGTCTGTCCCAATTAAAATGTATAAAATGTGGAAATGTCGATTTAGGAGTAATCATCTAAAAAATAAACCAGAAGTCACGGGCAAGTGGATCTGAGCAGAACACAGTAAAAGAAAAAAGATTGACTGCTTTCAATACACAATTAGTAAGCAACTGTTTTGTGTATTTGTTTTCAGTTTTCATTTCAATAAATAAGCACTGTAATCACACTATTAGAATAAAACCTCAACTATTTAAAAAGAAAGATTGAAAATAAAGAACAAAGAAAGTGACAACACAGAAAAGTTGGGAGTAGAATTTTTTTAAGGATGATTATATCAAGCATCACAACAAAATCGTCTAAAGTCCCCGAGATCCCAGGATTTGCCAATCTGGTAATCTTTCAGAATTTGTTTCATCAAAGTTGTGCAGATAGAATTTAGATCTCAGAGTGCTGAGAACACAAGGGGAGGAGTGAACGACAGACGTGGAATAGAGGTGAGGCCAAGGAGCAGAAAAAGGAATTTCCTGGTCGGACAAAGAGTAGAATTATGCTATGATACTAAAAATACTGTATTAAGCATGTATTTCCATTCTAACGTGCTTTCCCCAATGCGACTCTCTCTCAAATCCCCATATCACTTCATAATTCTCAGCAGGATTTTTTTGCCTTCTCTATTTATCTCTTTTTCAATAAAAAAATGCATCTGGTGATGCTATTTCACCTTATCTGATTTTTCTACCCAAAATCAATCTCTATTTCTGCCCTCCTTAACACCCAGATCAAGTTTCTCAATTTTTAGGTGATACTACCTACTTAACTTTTTGCCCAAAACTTACATATACTATATTCATTTCTATTTTTTGTATGTTACTTTATAAAGGAATTACAAGTAAAATCAAAAATGACTATGAGTTTTTTTAAAAATGTAAAATACTGTAAAATATAAAGTATAATAATAAAATCTATAAAATATAAAAATATAAAGTATAACAATATTATTAAATCCATTTAAAAATGCCTTAACTCCTCCTATCAAGTTGTCAGTGTTTGAATCATGAATACAAGTCACTGACAAGAAGAAAAACTGTTCAAGTCAACTCATCACTACCTATTAGAAAATTTTCACTATGAAAAATTTAGACTTATTAAATATATTTTATATGAAGCATATATTATTGGCTCCATATTTGCTTTCCTATTTTTCAAATACATGCAGCAGCAGTCCACTGTATGCAATCCTGTTTGATGAAAACTTATATTGTGTTGCAGTTTGTAACTCCGTCGTTCACATATTGGCATCCTTTCAGCTGTTCAATTAAAACTTAGATGTTTTATTAATGTGTTTATTTGCTGATAAGAAGCATCTAGTGTTCAGCCTGTTCAGCAAAAATAAGGCTAAACTGTCTCTATTAACTTATTTGATGTCTAAAAAGAGAAACCTAATGTAATGTTTATACTATAGATCAAAGGATAAATATAGAATTCTAGTCTTCTTCCTGATGGAAACTCAGATAGCCAGTAAAAATCACATATCTTTACAGTTCCTCCTAAATAAAAAAGAGAAAAATTACTTTATTTTCAAAATGTATTTTCTTTGGCCTAAATAACAGGGCCTGCCTGGAGGGAAAAAAATGTAGATTCTGAAGACTAAAATCATGCATTTCTATCTGACAAAAGTCTAAAACTGATATTAAGCTACTGATGTAGAAGCAAGAAGACCAGACATTACCCTCAGGAGACGCTACAGGCCATGTGCAGTCACCACGGTCCTGTTTGTTTTCTGTTTTTTGTTTGGTTTTTTGTTTTTTGCAGGGGTTGGGAGGATTTTTGTTTTGAGGAAAATTTTTTTTTTAGAGTTTTTAAAGTAATTAGGGAAATTTCATGTATTCTATCTTGAATTTAATACAGGATTTGACAGAGTTTCTGAGGCTATTTTCAGGAATAAGATTTACAGAAATGGCTACCATCAGATGGATCTATACCCAGCTGAGCAACCCTATATAAGGAACATTGATGAAATTCTCTCCATCAACCTGCAGGTTCTGTCACGGTGCTTCAAAACCTTTGTCCTTCATCCTTTACTGCTACTTCATCTTAATAGCTTGGATGAAGCTAAAGAAAGCATGCTTATAGAAATTTGGAAAAAAAAAAAAACAAAACACAATGCTGAGAGAAGTAATGATACTTTGGATGAGAAAATAAAAATTGTAAAACAGCCAAATAGGCTGGAATGACAGGCTGGGGCCAAAATGAAAAAAAAAGAAGAAGAAAAGAAAGCATAGGCCCACCTTAAAGTACAACAAACTAAGTACACAGGAGCAAGGGAATTAACAGCCATTGGTGGGGAAAAAAATCAACCCTTAGAGGTTCCAGTTGACCACACGCTTCATAGGAGCTGAGAGACTGATCTGGGGCACAAAGGAACCAATGAAGGGCAGTGCTGAGGAGCAGCTATGCCGGGGCTGCTGCTGTTCCCACCTTGAGGGCAGGTCCTGGAAACTAGATGTCCTGGGTGTCTGCACACCTGGGCTACAATGTCTTCAGAGACCCACTTGTGTTCTTAAGCCACTGCCTGCTCAAGTTCACCTCTCAGCAATATGGGGAAGTTGGAGGTGGAGGGGGTGAATCCCAGAACATGTGGTGGGATTTTCCCAGGAGGGGAGAGGATTCAGTTTTGCCTGATTGAACGTCAGCTCCCTTTCTCCAGTCTGTCCCATGCCTTTGAGAAAAATCAGTCAAATTTCAGCTAAGGCAAAGAAATGGAGAGCTCAGTTTATGAAGAATTTGACATGCTGGATTCTAAGTGTGGGGTTGTGAGAGATGAAAGTAAGGGTGGATAATTCAGACTTGAAGCAATGCAGAGTAAACAGGGAATGGATCCAGTTTTGGGGTAGGAGGTGACCAAAGATAAGAGGGATGTGCGTGGAGGAAAACAGCCAGGAGAATGAAATGTCCTGTCACTGCTTTTAAGGCTTAACTTCTTAAAACTCAGGACCTCTAACATAATGATGTTGCATAAAGATCGGCCCCCATCCCTGATGAGCTGAATAACTCAGAGACAAGGTCTTGGAGCTTAGAAGAAAAGAGGCAATTTTACTGCTTTGCTAGGCAGAGGGGACTCACAGCTGGCAAGTGCCTGCAAAACTGTGAACCCACCTTGGGGATGGGGTGGGGTGGATATACAGACATAGATCAAAGAATAAAGCATTGATAACAATCAACAGAATCATTTTTCTCATCAGAAGACTCAGAATGGCGTCATGATGCCTCCAGGTGACCAGTTCGATAGAGGCTGTTAGATCTCTATCTCATAAGCACTCAAGGCATGGTCTTCTTGGTAATTCAGGCTATTTTGTAAGGTTACGGTCCTGTGACCTTCTTGAAGAAGGACTCAGAGACCAAGCATGATTATTACTTTCAATTACTGGAATAAAGTAGAAACAGTAAGATCAATAGCTTTAGTTTTAACAATGGGCCTGGAACTGTGAGTAGCAATGGGTCAGGTTTGTTGACCATTCTAAGGGCAAGTATAAGAATAAGCAATCTGTTAGCCTAAGTGTGGCCATTTTATTAATGCTCCTTCAATCATGCTTTGCACTTACAAGCAATTGCCATTTTCTGATTTCCTACTCACACCCTACATGCTTATCAAAGACTTGAGCATATCAATAATAAGGTCAAATTTTCACCCTTATTTCTACCACATCTTGGATAATTGCCACTTCTGTGCAGACAGTACATCCAACACTCCAGCCTCACTGTCTATTTATCTCTACGTGGATACCCTGGACTACTCAACATCCAGAATTCTTCTAGCTCTGAATTTAATTTCTAGATCTCCACACTCTTATATTTTCTACTCCCTCAACCTGTTGGTCCACAAAAAATATTCTTCAGTCTCATTAAAGACTCTAACCCTTGGTCCTTCAATTTAGCTTAATCTCTCATCCACTTCCTGGCTTCAGTAAATTATTCAGCTGAGCTTCATTTTCCTCATTTGTCAATGAGAGTAGTAATACCCACATCACATATTTGATATGTAGATTCCATATAAATTATGTAAAACACATAACATTGCTCCTTGCTAAGTGTAGGCATTAAATGATCATTATCAACTTCCATCCATCTAAACTTCATAATTTATTACTTAAAAAACTCTTTTTGCCCATAACCATCCCTGCCCTCTTCTTTTATCCTTCTTCTGCACCAGTTAGCAAAGCTGTAGCCCTGGATCAACTAGTCACTCCTTTTCTAGTCTCATGTATGGCTGCTGAGCCCTGCTAGAAACAAATGCCACAACACGTGGACTGATGCCACTACAAATGCATGGTCTCCCACATCAGTCAAGCTATTAACACTATACAGTAAAAACTTCTATTCCTAGTCCACTTCCTCTCTCGTTCCCCACAACAATATTTTCAAACCTTTACCACTTTGATTTTTCCATCACTCTTAGTAGGTAAACTCTCTTTAAAAGAGAAAAATAGAAACCATCGTGCAAGACTGCTCTCTACTTCCTGTCTCTCCCCACAACACAATCAAATGTAAACATATAGAGCCACCCCTTCCCTTTTCTTTGTATTTTGGCTGAGTGGTCATCATCCTGCATTTCAATGGTAATTCTCCCATCTGTTCTTTGAATCACATCTTTCCATTTCTTTGGGAACCCTACTTAAATCAAGTGTATTTCCTCTCTTCTGTATCTCTGACTTCTCTTCTTCTCCCCACATCTCCCATCTTGTCTCTGTATCTCCATTTAGCAATCACTCTGCTTTTCCTTTTCCTCTTAGAGCCACATTTCTCCAAAGAGCAATATGTACTTACCTCCACTTCCCCATTTCCTAGGACTGTCTCAACCATGGTATAGATGCTTCTATCCAATCTTACAAATGTCTTTCTAGGTGCTAAAATAATATACATTTCAGACCCTACTTTATAGGACCTCTCTACTACTCATGGTGCTATTTATCATCTTTTTTCTTGAAATTCTTTCCACATGTGATTGTTATGACATTACCTACTCTTGATTTTCCTCCTTTGTCTCTCATAGAGAAAATCTCATTCATTCATAGTGTTGACTGAAATAAAATCACACAACGTGAGAATTGTGGGTTAAGTTTTATTTGAGGCAAAATGAGGACTATAGCTTGGGAGACAGCATTCCAGAACACTCTGAGAAACTGTTCCAAAGAGACAGGGGGAAAACTCAGTGTTATATATGATTTCAGAGAAGAGGGGTACGTGCAGCCAAGCACACGTTTAGGCAGAGGCTGCTGTCAGTCATGAGGAGTAGACGTCAGCGTTAATGATTTTAGTGCTTTTCTAGATACGAGGAGACGTAAGAACTGGGGTCATAAAATCTTCTCCTGAAAATATCTAACTATCTAAAGGCCTGTTCCGCCAGTTTTCCCAGATCACAGAGTGCCTCATTCCTGACTTCCATCCTGAATGCCTTTCAGGGTGAGCTGGAGGTCAGCAGCTGCAGTGGCTTGTGATTTAATCCAAGCAGAGTTAGATGGCAAGTGCCAACGTGATCCAATCCTTATAGAAGTAGATGGCAAGTGCCAATTTTTAGTTAGCAATAGGATTTAAACTACCATTTAACATTAGTACTCCAACATCTAAATCTTCAACACTGGTCCACTCCAAATCCAAGAAGCTAATGGATAATTCAAGAAAAACAAGCAACCATACAAACAAACCAAATGTCTTGACTGGGATGTCCCATAGCATCTCAAATTTAGTATGTTCCAAATTGAATCTACTCTCTTCTTCCTACCTTAAAATATTCTCACCACTTTTTTTTTCTATATTGGCAAACTATCAATTTCCATCCATTTTCTCAAGTCAGAAACTGCATTCAATCTCCACATTTATCTGATTAAGCTTGTCAACTTTTTCCAGAATATTTCTAGATCCACAACTTTATTATTATTATTATTATTATTATTCCATGATCACTGTCGAACACTTGGCCTCCCATGTGTTTTTCTACAAGATATACCTCATTGTCTGCCAAAAGTCACAGGAGCCATACTCAAATAAATATTGCTGTTTATTCTTTCTTCTTACGTAAGTAAGTACTTACAGGCCCCTTTGCCCAGAAGCCTCTGAAGAGTCTCATGGTGTGAGGGACTTCCCCTCTCATGCAGCTCTGTCCAAGCACTGCCCAACAAAGCTGCCTCTGTGTTACTCTCTCTTATGGGCATATGTTTTTCCTTGATAATCCCTAAATCCCTTTAACTTGGACAAAGACCATACTGTACTTCTTTCAGGGTAAAATCTAGTCTTTTCAGGAGAACATTTCAGAGAATTTACCATCTTGTCTATTTCTCCAGCCCCATTTCTTGCAGATATTTTTCTTAGTACCTGCTACAATCCAACAGTAACTTAATGTGTTTCCTCAAATGGCCATATTCTATCTCACACTTTTGTGCTATGATAAATTGTTTTTAGGATAATAAAATAATACTGAAATATCAGTAGTAAAATTTAAATCAAAGGAGGTTAATAAAAGATTATATAACTGATTATGCTGTATTCCTCAGAGGCTCAACAATCATTCATTTATTCTGTGATCTAAAAATACTGCAAATTATATCAGTAAACAAAGAATGCTGAAGCCAAGTCATCAGTGGCTGCTGCCACCCCCCAGTGAAGACAAGCCTGCAGCCCAGCCTCCGCAGCCACTCACAATGGTGCACCCTGAGGGGACTCAGAATAAGAAAGGACGAGTTACTGGCTCTGGATAGCTAGGTACTTGTCAAAGTAATGAATCCAATGAGCCCAAATGTTTGCTCCCTCCCATACATAGAAAAGCACTAAATTCTTTAACTTGAGATGCCCAGTTTTCTTTAGATAACAGGTAATCTTTTATTGTTCCAACTACCTGGTCTTTGTTATAAAGCTCCTGTATATCCTAGCTCTTCCCCTACCTCTTCGGAGCAGTCCCTCAGAGGGATCTGAGGCTGTCATCCTGTCTCGGGTCCTCCCACCAAATAAAACATAACTCTCAACTTTTAGGCTATGCATTTATTTCAGTAAACAATTCCTTTAACAAATATTTAGCACATATGTATTCTGTGCTTTGCAATATTCTAGGTACTTGTGGTAGATCAGTGAATAAAACAGACACACACACATACACAAAATCCCTGTACTTGTGAAACTTCATTCCAGAGATAGATAAGGTGGCCTCTGGCAATTTTAAATAGATTTCAAAGAAGATTTCAAGGAGAAGACACTTGAGTGAGTTTGAGATTTTATTCTGGGATGAGTAGGGAGCCACTGGAGGGTTTGAGCAGAGAAATGCTGTGATCTGACTAATATTTCAGCAACCACTCTAGCTTCTAGATTGAGAATATATTTTACAGGACAAAGAACAAAGGAAGCAGCTGAGGAAACATGATGCTTTAGAATAGGGTGATAGCAGCATAGCTGGTGACAGAAAGACAGATCAGAGGGTATTTTGAAAACAGAGCTGTAAGATTTGCTCATAGGTTGTAAGTGGGGTGTGAAAGAAATAAAAGAGTTTTAGAATGACTGCAGTACATTTTGGTCTGAGCAACTAGAAAGACAGATTGGGCATAAACTGTGATGGGGAAGGCTGTGGACATTTATTCTTTCTCTTCAAGCCTAACCTTTCTCCTCAATGAGCAGTAATCGTTATTGTATATCAAAACTTGGGGAGGCGGGGGGAGAACCTTGATTCCTGGAGAAAAAAAATCCAAACCAAGCACTCTCATCTCAAATTGTACAGTGCAATACTGACAGGTTGGGAGGATCAGTGTGTTCTAGATACACTGATGTTCCATATGGTCTAAAGCACAGTACAATCCCAACTGCATCTGTAATAAATGAGTCACACACAGGAACTGTGTAAGGCTGGCAAAAATACAATATAAATTCCAGAGTGAAGATAAGATTTATTGTGAAAAATCCATTTTTCTTTAGTTTTGTTTTATAGCCTTCTTTTTCCACTTCATCCTCTCTTCTGTTACCTTCTAGCTTGTTATTTTTTTCTCCTTTCTAAACTTGCATTTTTTCTTGGTTTCTCTTTGACCTATTAAGTTTTCAAGGCATTGGTTTTATCGTCAAGTTAAAATGTGATTTCTGGAGCATGTGTGGAATAAAGCCCATCCAAATTCATCATGTTTTATCTTTATCAGCGTCTTTCTATTAGCAATGCAAAAAGACCTGAATCTGCTACAAACCCTAACTGGTAATGGAGGGGCACTGATGAGTCTTTTCATTGAGAGTAGGTGGAATAGGTACTTGCCTTATTATTTGCTCGAGCAAAATACACACACTGCTTTAAAAATAGAAAGTCCCAGGATGAGGATAATCAAATATTTATGTCAGCCTCAAAAAGAATGCATAAATTTTAAAGCCAAAAGACTTGGGAACTACGCATTACATCCTGTAAACTGACTTTGGGCAAGTCATTTAACCTGAGTCATAGCTTCCTCAGTTGCAAAGCATCATTCTGTCTTTGTCTTTCTTTTCTTCCTATCTTATTTTGTCTTCCTTCCATCTTTATTGTCTTCCACTCTCTTTCCACCTCTTCTTCTTTCTTTTCCTTCCTTCTTCCTTCCTTCCTTCTTTCCTTTCTTTCTTCTTTCTTTTCCTCCTACCTTTCCTCCTATAATACTTCATTCCATATAGAATTTGAGAGTGATTTCAGTAAAAATATGTCTATTAAAAAGGAGAAAAATGAAAATAGGAGCAGAAAGCCAGGAGCGCAAATAAGTATTCCAAAAAGCACCAACAAAGCTGCAATGGTTGATCTCTAAAGCAATTAAAAGTTGAAAAGACTTAGCTTAGTTTACTATGCTTTGATTAGAATAAAGATACTCAATCAACACTGTCAGTTGAATAGAAGAAATCACACCACTTGTGGAAGCGTTTGCAGCCTCAGCTCTCAGTCTACTATTTCCTCACTTGCACATACGGTGTAGGTATTTCCACCTCTGACATGGTCTCTCTAAACCCTCCCTACTCTATGCACTTACTAGGTGGGTATACATTGGCAGATTGTTTAACTTCTCTGAAATCCAACTTATTATCTGTAAACCCTGAGACAAAAGCATAAATCTGTGCATTGCTTTAAGAATGAAATAATATATGTGAAAGTGTTTGTAATAGTTCTCTGTTAGTATATTAACAATATTGCCACAAACCTAGAAACAGAAGCAACACAAATGTATTATCTCGAGTTCTCGATGGGTGAAGAGTCTGGGCATGGCTGAATAACTAAGGACACTCTGCTCTGCTTCTCATAAAACTGCAATCAAGGTGCTGCTCATGATGCTGTTCTCATTTGGAGCTCAGGGTTCTCTTCCAGGCTTATTCATTGTTCAGAGAATTCAGCTCCTCACAGTTGTAGGACAGAGGTACCCGTTTCCTTTCTGGATATTGACTGGTGATCAAAATTCACCTGAAGTTCCTTGCCATGTAGCTCCCACACTCAGTTCTCAGCATAGAGGTTTGCTTTCTTCTAGGCCGGTCAGAGTGTATTTGCTGAAGCTTCTTATCTCTTTTAAGAGCTCACCTGATTATGCTGAGCTCACTGAGGATAATCTCCATTTTGAGATTGATCAGGCAACTGGTTAGTAACCTAATCACAAGAGTGGTACTCTACCATATTTAGAGTTTCACCCATGCTCTTGGCCGTGGGTCACTGGGGGTTATCTTAGAACTCTACCTGGTGTATGTAGCCTACCACAACACCCACTCCCCACATACAAAACAATCAAAACAAGATTTTATAAGAAGTGTGACTTGGTTTAATCTTTTTGACACACTAGTACCTCAGCAATAATAGTTTAGCCTACATACCATACCACTCTAGAACAGTATTACCTTAAGGATTTCTCAGATTCACAAATGTTTGCTTCATTCATTCATCTCTGTCATTCATTAATAAATATTTGTTGACTGTCCACTACATGGTAGGCATAGTTCTAGGCCCTGGTGGCGTAATAAGATAGGAATAATCTCAGCCTTCATAGAGCTTATAGTTAGTTCTGACAGGATAAAACAAAAACAAACAAACAAAAACTCTAACCAAATAAGGAAACAAGTGGACGTAATCTTTGCTAATTATGTTAAGAGCATTTAGTCACTAAGGGGCTTTTAGCAGGGTAGTGACATTACTTAAATGGCATTTTTAGAAGAGCACACTGAACAGTACTAAGGGGTTAATGTCTGTTGAGATTGACTAGATGCATTTATGAAGTGAGAATCAGGGACTTTTTACCACACATAAAGATAAATATGTTGGCTTTAGGGAGAACTCAAGCCTCTCTTCAAGAAGAACCTTAAATTCTACTCACAACGAAGAATAACTTACGTCTAATTTAATTCAAGCCTCAGAGCACTGTATTGGGCCACAGTCCTGGTGGGGGAAATTAAGATGTGTCTGCCCCCATTTAGTCACCCAAGTCCCTTCTTTAGTCTCTGAATCTTCTTGCCAGTAGATGTGATCTCAATTGGAATTTTCTCCAACTGAAATGTCTCATTATTTAGGATTAGTTTGGCTATATAACAAAATAATGTTGACTTAAACAAAAAATAAGTTTATTTCTATCTCATGTGAAAAAAAAAAAAAGCCTGAAGATATGTGTTCCAGGACTGGTATGGAGCGCCATGATGTCGTAGACCCAGGTTCCATCAACCTCAGCTCGTGCCTTCCACCTCGTGGCCCGGGAATGGGTCAAGTTCCCAGGGAACTGGTACAAGGGAACAGCCAATTGAAAAGAAGATGACTTAAAGAAGAAAAGGAGCAAAAAGCATATGCCAGCTGATCATTAAGGAAAGTTTTTGAGAAGCTATAAAAATAAAAACAAAAACAAAACTCAAAAACCTTCTGTCTACGTATCATTCACCTCAATCGCGTGCCATACCTAGCTGCAAGGAAGATTAGAAAATGGAGCTCTTTATCCAGACAGTCATATTTCCAATTAAAGTCCAAGGTTACCATTACAAGGAAGGAAAAAAGAATGGAAACTGGCATAGGCAATTTCTCTGCCCTGTGGTCTAAGCCAAGAAATGAATTTGAGTGGAGTAAACCAAGTCCTCAACTTTTGGTCAGTTTTGTTTTAGGCCACTCAGGTTAACCCAGTCTAAACAAAAAGGGTGCTCTACCTAGGCCAACTTCATCAAGTAGGGTTTCCAATATAGAATTTGAAGTTGCATCCCCAATTAGGACTGGTAGAGCAATTTTTAATGTAAAAAATAAAAAATTAAGCAACTGAAAGTCTTGATGTATTAATCAGGACTCTACCACAGATAAGTGGCAGAAATCCACCTTCAACTAGCTTAAGCAAAAGGGGAAGTTTTATTGGGAAGATAATTGTCTAATGTTCAGAAGTTAGAAGAATACCCAACAAATGAGACTTTGAAAGAACAGGTGTTGAAATAGCCTCAGAATAAACTGGATACAGAAGGGATATTGTGAATATGGTAATATTCTCAGAACATTCTCCCTACTTCTCACCTGTTTCAGGGGACAGGTGGGGGTCAGATTTATTTTCCTGGATTTCTCCTTATATTCAATATGTAAAATGCCTACTGACTACTCATCAGAAACACTCTACAGTTTCAGACCAGGAGGAGATAGATTAAATGACTGGAAAGGGACTCTGATTTGCCTAGTTTGGGCAAATCAGTCTATCAATCAATCAGCCTCCAAGTGAGCCAGGTAGATGAAAACAGGAATGAGTGAGGCCTGTACGAGAAGGAGGAGGAAAGCTACTGAACAAATAAACCCAACAGACGTCTGCTAGACTCGGAGAGATATCCTAAAGCATTGAAAGTCCTGAATATCACTTCCAACAGCAGAGTGAGAAACAAAAAGAGAATAGATGTTTCTGTACATATTTTAAATTTTAAGATTTTTTTTCAGGAATAGTTTGAGAGTAAGATCTATTTAAGAGACTTTTCATTTCTCTGTGGGAACAAAGATTAAGAGAAGAGGTTAATTTTGCTTAGTTTTATCGAAAGAAAACAGTTTTCAGATACTTTGTATTTCTGGCCTCATATTACTAAAGTAGGCTTTTATCTGGTGTGTGTTGCATAACCCTGGCTAGTTCTTCCACCCAGCTGCAGAAGAAAAGCCAAGGGATTTCCCTTGAGTACCTCTCCCAGCCAACCCAAAAAAACATAGAGGAAGGTTAATCTAACCAGCTCTGTCCTATGCCTTGGGCCAAACACTTTCTTGGTTTTCTGTGCTTTCTTCCAGTTTATTTCTAGATGGTGTGCTTTCCTTGACTTCGAGAGTGCTGACATTCAGAATTCAGAATTAAACTCTGGAGTAGAAGCAAAAAAAGGCAAGTAGATCTTCCATTGCACTTGGTCCTAGGCCACTTTAGGACCAGTTAGCCAAGTCAAAAGAATTAGTATGTGGTCAAGGCTGGCCCAGCCACTGAAGCTCTCCATGGGAGTCTGAAGCCAACCCTAGATAGCAAGAAAGTGTTCCTTTGTGTTTTGTTTGTTTTTCTGTGCTTGGTTGTCTGTTGTTGTTGTTGCTTAATTTGTGAGTATGGGCACCTGTTAAGAATAGAATTAAGGGGTTCAAGATGCTCTTCCTGGCTAGCCATAATTCTTTCCACAAAACTCTCTTGCAGTTCACACTACACGTACACACACATGTATACGTATATGGTTCTGATATACTAATAGAATGAAGTTCTAAAATAAGACATTTTGTTCCTTTTTACCAAGGAGCTTATGAGACCCTCTTAGCCAATGTGGATGAAGATACGAAGTCTTTAGGTGCTGCTTCAGCCTGGAGTCCTCTTATATTCTCTTCTATGGCTGTGATTGTTTTTACCAGGCCACCTACATTGGGATTTGTGTCTTTCTTATTTAAAAGCCCTCATTACTATTTTCAGACTGTCTTCCTTTTTTCATATCTACATGCTCAAATTTATTATCAGTTAATTTCTATTGAGAGTTGACTCCTCTAATTTGTTCCATAAAATGCTTTCAGCCTGCTTTACTTCTTAACCTTGAAATTCTTTCTTTTCTCTCCCTCTCTCTCTCCACCCCCTGTCTATTTCTTTCTTGGGTGAATGGACAGATGGTTGGCTGGCTGGTGGATGGAGAGGGAGGGAGGGAGGAAAGAAGGAAGGAGGGAAGGAAGGAGGGAAGGAAGGGAGGAAGGAAGGAAGGAAGGAAGAGAAAGTTCTCAAAGAGCACTGGTATTATATTCCATAAACAAAGACAAGAAGAGTTACCTCTGGACAGGTTGATAACATCTTTCACATTGACTAAAGCATGAATATCCTGTGTGCCGTGTCCTGCGTCAACACTGACCACAGCAGCTGAGGATATATCTATTTACCAGCTCCACAAACAACCCCACAGAGGTTAAAACACAGCTAAAACTCAGTATTAGTTTCCTTCTCTTTAGGTGCAGAATAATAACAAAGGCAGTAGATTCACAGGAGCCCCAGAGGGGAAAAAAGAGTCTCAGAAAAGACAAATGGAGGTCACCAAGTACAAACTTCACTGTCGCACTGTTTGGCCTTTTCTGTGACTTAGGTATGAGTCAAGGAAAGTTTTGTACAGCCTAGGAGTGAACTGAATGGTCCAACTGGCATCTGAAATCAGAGAATCAGAAAGAGATGGCACCTCTCTTAACTCCTATTGATTCATGGTGGCCTGGGTCGCGTCAGAGAGTCCAGTACAGTGAGAGGAAGTTAGTTACTGCCACGTCATTTAGCAGTCTTGTCGGCCTGTAAGCCTGTGATATATGTGTTAACCCTGCAATGACTCCTCTTCTTTTTCTTACGTTATTACTACTTGGGCCAATTTGTAAGTATAATTAAGATATAAGGAAAATGAGTTTGAATGAAGATGCAGATAGATTTCAGTTACTATCCTTTAAAAGCATGGAACTAGCGTCTGATCTGGATAGATATAAACTGTGTTGTCGGGACACAAGAGGTGTAGCAACCAGAGGTGGAGAATGCCACCTGTGAACACACCAGTGCTGATGGGTGATGAAAATTTAAAAGTAAATTTGAATTGGTTCCTAAAGTGTTGTCCCTCCCATTTCCCGCATCTTGATACATGCAGGGCTGGGGACATTCTTAGCGTTCGGCCTAGACCTCCTTGGATCCCTTTTACCGTCCCTGAGTGGCCCTCTGCCAGCTTCTGGCCTGGACCGGAGGATATTTTTGAATCCTGAGGTCTGCTGAAGCTATTTTGCCCACAGACGTGGAGCAAAGGAGCTGAAGGTGCCTCAGAGCTTGGGCTCCTCCCAGGGCCCTAGCCCTTGGCCAGTTACTAACACAGAAATATGAAGGCCCAGCCCTTTTCCCCTCCAATCAGGACAAATATTGAGGTGAATTTTACATTCCAGAGAAGCTGACATTTCTCCCACATCCGGCTTCTCCCTGGCTTCTTTGCTCTCCCTGTCTGCTAACCTCACTCCCTTTCCAGTGTCTCCTGAGCACTTCCTTTACAAATCACATGTCTAAGGGCTGGTATGCTTCTGAGAAACCTGGCCTAAGACAACATGCTGTCCTGAATAGGAGAAAAAAATGACAAACTTGGAGATGGTCTCCCAGAAATTGCAGAGGGCTCCAAGTTCACCGACAGAACTGTCCTTCATAGGAATGCCACCTGTCACTCCTAAAAAAAAAAGGGTTGAAATTCCTCCACTAACTAAGCCTGGATGAGGAATCTTTTGATATATTCAGTCTTTGTGCCTCAGAAGAGAGGAAAATAGCCAATGTTAATATGAGTTTTAAAAGTTCATATATCGATAATGGAATTTTTAAGAGAGATGCGTAACACAATCTACTCATCTTTTAAAATTCTTAATGAAACTGTTGAATTCTATTGATTTATTCTGAAAATAATAAATTTTTCACTTCAGTTACCTTCCAGAGAAAGGTGAAAAACAGAAGAAGAAAGGAGCAGGGGACAGAGAACAGAGTCAAGGAGACACAGTGAGAATCAAAACATGCTTAGAGAGTGCGTATAGTGGGCCAAGTACCATTGGAACACACACATGTATGTATGTGCACATAGACACACGTATATGTATAGATACACACACATGTGTGTGTATGTATGTATTTATCCACCCAACAACTCTGAGACACTATTATTAACATCATACCTCAGATGGGAAGACTACAACTCTGAGAGGTTAAGGTATTTGTCCAAGGCCACCCCACAGTCCATGGCAGAGTTGAAGTCTCATCCCAGGCAGTCTGGCTTCAGTGCCTGCCCTCTGATCCACTATGCTGTACTGTCTGTGCTAGGAGAGAGTGCAAGAAATAAGTAGAAAGCAGCAGAGACAGAAAAGGAAAAATGGGAAGTTAAACATGTAAAAAAGGACCCATACATAAAGGATTGGGCAGAAAGGTATCAACAGAGAGAAACACACACACATCCCACAGAGGCAATGGGAAACTGATAGAAAAAGACTCATGATGTAATGCAGTCACAGAGGGAGAATCACACAGAAAAGTATGCACACTTTATAAAGACAGACCAATATACAAACCAAGGCAGGAAAGGATATACTTATAAAGGACTCAGGAAGAATGGAATGGGTCAGCGAAAGGAGACGGGGAACTGGAATTCAGGCAGACAGGCCTTTACCTGTTGCAGGAATGGCTTTGTTGGTGTGATCTGAAGGGAATCGTCCATCTTCTGGGATAGAGAGAGGAGGAGAACTGACATTAACTATCCTAAAAGGAAAAATTAAGTCCAAGATTCAGAATATCCATTAGTTTTCATTATCTACTGCTGTGTCAAAATGACTCCAAAACTTAATGGCTTAAACAATAACCACATTATTATATGTCATCATTTTGTGAGTCAGGAATGTGCGCATACTCAGCTGAGCAACCGTTTTGCTCCACGGGAGGCTGACTCACTGGCTTTCACCTGGTGGCTGGGAGGGGCTGGAAGAGCTAAGGTAGCTTCACTCTCACCCATGACATCTTTCCACAGTCAACCCAAGGGCTGGGTTCAGCTAGACTCCTCTGTCTCTCTCCATGCATTCGCGGGCTTCCCCTAGGTCCAGCAGTGTAGCCTGACTTATTTTGTGGTTTGGGGCTTCAGGAGACAAAAGCAGAAGCTGCTAGTTTCATAAAAACAGGGCTAGAACTGCCATAATCTCTTTCACTGCACTCTGTTAGTCAAAATAACCTCATACCAGCCCAGATTCAAGGAGAGGGCAAGTAGACCCTACCTCTTGACAGAAGTTGTATCAAAGAATTTGTGGCTGTCCTTCATCTGCCATACCATTGAAGCAGGAACAGGCTTGTAATGCACAGATGTCTGGGAAACCAGCAAAGGCTCAAGCCTTGGGCGTTTTCCAGAAGGAAATATCATGGGAAACTAGAGTTTAAGATCAGAAAATGTCTCTGAGGCAGCTAGTGAACCTGAGGGTTGGATAATTACAGCAAGGGAAAGAAATGGAATGAGAGACTGTGTGGTTATAGTCACACACTTTATTTAGAACTAACCAAACACGCTGCGTTACTTGGTTATCTTCATGTTCTAGCTCACATGTTTACCTTGTACGTATTGCCTTGACCTCCCACATGGCTTTCTGGTTCAGATTTTACAGCTATGTTTTTAAGACTGTCAGTTCTGGTATGTTTCATTGTCCCTTGTGTTCCTGGTGTGGCTTCACTCTGTAAATGTGCACCACGCATGATTTGTTTTTAGTACATAGCACCAGTCAGGATAACTCTCCTCATCAATTTGCTAATCAGAAGACACACACAAAGGAAGGAGTGGGTACATGCCTGGTAACAGGACTTGACTGGTAAGTAAGTGAATCATCAGGGTTTTCTTTTTCCAAGGGAAAAATAGAATAGTTTGTAACAAAGTAAGTGGTGTGGGCAAAGCATTCACTCTGGGGTCAAGCAGAAATCTACCATATCATTTGAAAGGCAACTTATTTAAACCATATTTATATGAAGCTAGTGTTAACTTATTTTCTAGTACGGTTGGGATTATTCAAGAAAATGTATATTATGTGGATAGCATATAATAGTCATTGAACAAATTGTGGCAGTCATTATGAATATCATAACACCTCTAATATCATAAAGCAAGTAGGAAACAAGAATAAAGCCCATAAGTGTAGCCCTTTGATCTGCCCTTTGATCTGGTTAAATCTCTTTGCTGCTAGAACTTTAATTTCCAAATATTTTATTTATGTGCATATGTAACTCATAATATACATATAGTATGCAAATAGTTTATGTGTGTAATTCATATGATTATTACTGTCATTAAATCAGAAAATACATGTTACATCATGGTTTTTACCAAAACTTATTTTTAGAAGTATTGTTCATTCTATTGTAAATTTGATTTGACCCGTGTCTGATTTGACTAACTACCTATTTGCTAATCTGTTCATCAACATGAAAATTTAGAAGATATTATTGTTAATGGGAAATAAAAGATTTAAAAGTGACCTTTTTATGGCTGTAATAACTGCTTTGTGTTATTTCTTAACTATTCTTAGTATACTTAAAAGTAATACACTTGAAAAATGCACATAGTACCACAAAATAAAGTTCCCAATAGGTTAGTTGTCTTCTAGCATAGAAGAGAATTTATTTATTCACTTATTTATTTTATTTATTTATTTTTATTGAAGTATAAGTTACAATGTGTTAATTTCTGGTGTACAGCATAATACTTCAGTCATACATAGACATACAAATATTTCTTTTCATATTCTTTTTATTACAGGTTACTACAAGATACTGAGTATAGTTCCCTGTACTATACAGAAGACTTTTTTTTTTAATCTATTTTATATATAGAAGTTAATATTTGCAAGTCTCAAATTCCTACCCCTTTCCGCCCGGTAACCATAAGTTTGTTTACTATGTCTGTGAGTCTATTTTGTAGATGAGTTCATTAGTGTCTTCCTTTTTCTTTTAGATTCCACACATGAGTGATATCATACGGTATTTTTCTTTCTCTTTCTGGCTTACTAGAAGAGAATTTAAAATAGGTCCCCACATATATTTTATAGGTTCCCTTAGTCTAGCATTCTCCATTTTTAAATTTCCAGAATCTGATCACCAGGTCATAACATGTTACTTGTTTCCTCTCCTCTGTACACTCCAGTTAGACTTAATGTCTCCCTCACCCTCCCTTGTTTTTAAGGGGGTATGCTGTGGGGCTTTTTTAGGAACTATTTTAACATCTTTATTTGATGCTTTATTTAAAGTTGTTTGTGTTTATGCCAGCTTTCCCCACTTGACTATGAACACACGAAAGAGAGAAGACTCTGAATCTATGTTCAAAATACAAACTGAAATACAAGACTTCATACATAAAAGTTACTTAATAAAAGGATTAAATTTGTTAATGCACACACATAAACCAATCATGTACTTCATTAACCAACCAAAACCAGATAATATAAAAATTAAAACTACCTTTTATAGCAACAGAAATATTTTTTGTGAGCTATTTAAACACATTTCCTAACAACAGGTTTATACCGTATAGCACAGGGAACTATATTCAATATCTTATAGTAACTTATGGTTAAAAGAATATGAAAATGAATATATGTATGTTCCTATATAGCTGAAGTATTGTTCTGTACACCAAAAACTGACACAACATTGTAAACTGACTGTACTTCAATAAAAATATGTTTAAAAATAAAAATAAAAATAAAATAAAAGCCTTTGCAGAAGTAAATAAAGAAACAAACACATTTCTTTTTGGAATATTTCTGACTAGTTTTAATCCAAAAATATATCACCTAGTGTCTTGAAACAGAATTGCAATGAGCATAATCTCTAGAGTTCAGACTACCCCTACTCCAAGTGCAGTCTAAGGACCAACAATAGCATGATCACCCCAGAACTCGTCAGAAATGCAGCTTACCTGGATTCTGAATCTCTGGATCCAGGAATTAGGAATCTGTGTTTTTACAAGCTCACTGGGTGATTCTGATGCGTGCTAAAGTTGAGAGATACTGTTCTAAATATTTACTTGAAAACTCTAAACTAGAAAATAATGTGTCTTTTAGTCTAGCCCTTTACTTCTTTATTGGATGAGAAACTGAGGCCAAGAAGTGGCCTTACCTAAATGGCAGAACGAAGATGACAATCAGAACTTTTTATTCCAGATCAGTGTTTTGTTTTGTTTTTTTCACTTAAACTCCCCTAAAAATCATTTTCCCTTAAAATAAAATGAAACAAAATGGCTTCAGACTAATACTGGGTGGAATTTGATTAAGGGTAGGTAGAACTGGGGATCCAAAATACAGTTATCACTTGTTACAATTTGTCAAGCTAACCAAAAGTTATTAAATAAAAAGAAGTATGGAAAGGCTGTATTCTTTGGCAGCTGAGAAGGAGTTGTGTGGTGTATGACCTTTCTGTTCATTCTATCACTGAGCAATAAACACTTCAGCACTTGTATGTACACACACTCACTCCAGGTATGCAGTTCCGTCGTGATGCAGCTCTTCCTCCCAGTGATGGGTTTAGGAAGGACTGATGTTTATGTCTTGTTTCTGACCTTAGAGGGAAAACATTTTTTTTTTCACCATTGAGTATTATGTCAGCTGTAGGTTTTTACAGGTTTCCTTTTTTCAGGTTGTGGGAGTACGTTCGTATTCTTTCTTTGCTGAGTATTTTTATCAGAAATAAATGTAGAATTTTATCAAGTTCTTTTTCTGTTTGTTGTGATGTTTTCAATGTGATTTTCCTTTCTTAGCTTGTAATTTAGTGAGTACATTGATTTATTCTTTGTTAAACCAGCCTTATATTCCTGGGATAAAGCCCACTTGGTTATGCTGTATTATCCATTTAATATATTTGAAGGCTCAATTTGCTAAAATTTTATTTGGAATTTTTGTGTAGATGCTTATGCAACATATTGATCAGTAGTTTTTCTTATTTGTTTTGTTTTGTTTCTTGGAATGCCTTTGCCTGCTTTTGGTATTGCTTTAATGGTAGCTGTCTGGTTTTCTGTAACTTGATTATGCTTGCTTCCTGTGATTTTTATTGAGCTTCTTGGATTAGTGGGTTTATTGTTTTCATCAAATTTGGAAAATGTTTACTCATTATTTCTTCATATTTTTTGACACCCCCTCAACCTCATCCCTTTCCTCTGTAATTTCGATTACACATATATTAGACTACTAGATATTGTCCTACTGGACCATGATTCTTTGTTTTTTTTAATCAATTTTTTCCCTCTCTGCTTCATTGTGGATAGTTTATGTTGCTATGTCTTCAACTTCACTGATCTTTTCTTCTGCTGTGTCTAGTCTGTTCTTCATTCCATACAGTGCATTTTTCATCTCTGATATTGTATTTTTCATCTCTAGAAGTTCCATGTGGGATGCTTTTATATCTTCTACATATAAGAATATTTTCTTTTCATCATTTCATGTTTTGCTCTACCTTCTTCAACATGAGGGTTGTACTTATAAGAGACATTTATACCTCATTGCTGATTTCATCACCTCTGTTATTTCTGGCTTAATTTTTATGATTGAGTTTTCTAGCAGTTATGGGTCATATTTTTCTACTCATTTGCTGAAAAATTTTAATTTTAATATTGTTAATGGACATTGTGAATTTTGTGGTATCAGTTGCTATATTTTGTTATATTCCTTTAAATTGTGTTGAATTTTGTTCTGGTATATTAGTTGTAACATGTAAGTTACATAACAGTTAAGTTATTTATAATTAGATTACTTTGGGCCTTCTTTTAAACTTTATTATGATGTGTCTATAGTGTAAAAACTAAAATTTCAAGTGTTGCCTTAATATCTTTGAGCCTCTCAGGGCCTCAAAATCATAACTCTGGGTTCCCTGGCTCTCATCAGGTTCATCCTCCACCCACTGGGAAAGGCCACACATCTGGTTAGTTTTCTTATCATCTGGACCAGATACACTATTCAACCTAACATGCTTTACCTCATAAGATCATTCAGACAAGCCAATTACAACAGCTCATAAAAAGCAACGGATACCTCTTGTTACTACAAAGCCTGCTTCTCCTGGCCTTTTGGGGTTATTTTGCCCCCAAGTACAGCCCCCATGTGGCTTTGCATGGCATATGGCATCCACTCCCAAACTGTGAGTATATGTAGCAAATAGACCTCTGCCGTCTCCTCTGTCCATTATTGAGTGCCATATGTTTGGTCATCTCATACTATTTAGGGATGGGGACACCTTCCTTCATCAACAGGTTGAATAGGAGGTCATCAGAACAGTGTTGTGTCTGAAGCATCCTTCAGTCTAGGGCTAATGTGGTCCCACTAAGGTGATACTCTTCTGAGCATTCTATCTGATGAACTTTGTATTGTATGGTCTTTACACATTTGCTGGTAAGAACATGAACAATTCCCATCCCTGTGTGATTTTGAAGAATTATTCTGCCTACTCCTTCATGGTGGTTCTTTCTATGACCCTCAGGTAGTTTTTCTCTTATTTATATGTAGATTACTCCTAAGCTAAAGACTCAAAAGAAAGATCCCTTAAAAAAATCTCTGGAACTTTTTGTGCAGTTTCTTTTTTCTTTTCTTTTTTTTTCCCTTTCTCTCTAGTAATCTCACCAGCAAATTCTAGCCAGCTCAGCCTCCCCAAACAATGACTTTTTTTCTCTTCAATTTTGCAAGATTCTTGGTCTGTTGGGGTTCCTATAACTGTAGTGCAGCATGCAAACTGTCTCTAGGCAGTAAACTGGTAAAATCATATGTCTTGCACTGTTTATTTCCTTCTCTCAGGGGTCATAGTCCTGTGTTGTCTGCTATCCAGTATCTGAAAACTATTATTTCCCAAGTGTCTCTTTTTGTAGTTTTTTAAGACATTGGGTGTGGGTAAAATCTGGTCCCTATTAGTTCATCTTGACTGGAAGAGAAAGTTCTAGTTAAAAATTTTAAAGTATATTTTAAAAAAATTATGTGCTTATAAATTTTTTAAAATATAAATAAAAGCTAATTTTCCCTTTTAAATTTCTGAGAATTTATAGATATGTGAAGGACTTAATTTTTAAAGATTTAATTTGAAACTCTGTAAACTGCTGATTTTCATATTTTCACCAAGATGTATGTGTTATTCCTTGGCAGTGTTCCCCATTTTTTCCTCAATTCTGCCTTGCAGATCTGTTGTCATACAACTCTAGATTAAAATAAACTCAGATCTCTTGCCCATCAGCGCCAAATAGATTGTTCTCTACCACTATCTTTGCCATATTATCTTGCTCAAAACTGAAAGGTATCCTTCTAATGCTTATATAATTAAATTAAAACTTTTGAAATTTGAACTGCCTTATAAACTATACTACAAAACAAATGTTATTAATAGAACTATGTTCTGCCTAAATTTTAAAACCCTAACTTATTTCCACTAATAGTATGAATCACAGACTCAAAGGTATTAAACTGGAGTATATTTAGTTTCCTTTTTTTTTTTTTAATTTGTCAGTATTTGCTCTAGGAATAATTTTTCTCATTTTTTGATCTAACAGTTATTGCATGTTCACTATTTTCCAAGTGCTGTATTATATATTTTGATACATACATAGATAAAAGACAAGTAATATAAGGTTATATAATACAGTGGCTAAACACTTTACATATAATGTAGTGTTTAAATTTAATATAACTCTATAAAGTAGGTTCTACAAGTATCTTCATTTTACAGTGAGGAAAAAGACAAAGAGACACACAGTGAGTGTACCACAGATCTGAGATGTATATATGGTCTCTGTTTTCAGAACTGATTAACCTATATAAATACATATCATCTTATACAAACCACATATATAAATAAACAATGTAGAAAATATAAAGAACGAAAATTTTATTTATTTATGAAATTTTGAATGAACAAATTACAATTCGAACAAAAAATTATAAATAGGAAGTGATATATAGAGATAAAAAGTAAGTCACAATGGCTATTTAATAGCCACTGCAACTTTATATACTACTGCATCTTTTACATATCACACCACATTTTAAACTAATTTATTTAACTACCATTTGAATAAATACCAATTTTCTAGTTACCATTAAATATAACACAAAATAGTTAAATAAAAAATTTTCACAAGCACAAAAGGAGCAAATAAATGCACCATGTCATCCTCAGTCATGAATGGTCAAATAAATTAAAAAATTATAAATACATGGTATAACTGAATAATCTCATGAATAAGAATTTATAATGGCTATGTATCAACTCAATTCTGCAGAAATTAAGCAGGAAAAACAGAAAAAAAATTTTGATCAAAAAGTTTTGCACATGTAAACCTCAATAAATTTTTAAAATCAGATACAGAAGAACAAAGAACAATGCTACAAATACAAACTAAGAAAATGATATTCAATACATATTACCTCTCCTTAAAGAATTCTTCATAGAGAAATCAATAGTCTTGAGTGCTTTTACAAAATTAGTATAAAATAATGACAAGAAAATAAAGGGTCAAATCCAAGAGATTAGAAAAAAGAATATAGTAGACAAAAATAACAAAGACATAGATAAAAGGAATTAATAAACCTGAAAGTTGGAGTTTTTATCTTAGTTAAAATAAATTAATGGCAGAATTGGAAAATGGCAGAAGAGCATGAGAAACATGGCAAATTGAGCTGGTATACATGGCTCCCCTCTGACTGTAAAGAAGATTCTGAATGAAATATTTTTCAAATGGCTTAGTACAACTATCAGCTTGAGAGGAAGGCAGGAAAACTCCAGCATAAACCTAGAAATAAAGAAATAATAGAGAGGGAAGGTGAAACTGCATCTTGGCCCACAGTTTTCAACCAGCTATATCAGCAGGGGCTGGGATTCAAAGGCAAAGAGGAAGACTGAAGTGTGACAAAGTAGCTACACAGTGGAAAATTTTAACCCACTTCTCTCAGAAACTGACAGTTAATGCATAGTTACTGATAGTTAAGGTTAAAAAAAATTTTTTTTAATGGGAGCAACAAAATTAATAATTTAGAGAACAGTTAGGGAAAGCACATTCTTTTCAAGCTCAAATGAGACAGTTTCAAAAGTTGATTAGGTTCTGGACAACGAAGTGTTCTCAACAAATGCCCAAAAATGAATAACATGTACCACATTCAGTAACTTCGCTGCTACAAAATGAAAAACCAATAATGCATAGCCTAAAAAATAAACAAATAAATCAAAATCATAGTAACAAATGTCTGGACACTTAAAGAGCACAGTTCTGGATAAGTCATAAGTGAAAGATGATATCACAATGGGTAGTGTTTATTATTATATATTAAGTTATAAATTACAAGCAGACTCCCAGATAGCAAAACTTGTGGATTGCAATCGACACAGTTTTCAGAGGAAAAAGTATAGGCTTAAAATACATATATTACAAAACAAGAAAAACAGAATTTATGAGTCAGTCATCCATCCAAGAACTTAGAAAAATAGTAACAGGGTAAATCCTAGAAATAGACAAGGAGAATCATAATACTAAGATCAAATATCTGTTAATATAAGAAACAAAGATACAAGCCAGAGAATCAAATAAACCAAAAAAGTGTTTTTTTGAAAAAAAACTAATAAAGTAGGAAAACATATAACAAGATAGATGGAAGAGAGAGAAGATGAGAGGGAAAAAGGGGGAGAAGTGGGAAGGGAAA
The DNA here is from genome assembly GCF_009834535.1 of Camelus ferus. Taxonomy (NCBI): domain Eukaryota; kingdom Metazoa; phylum Chordata; class Mammalia; order Artiodactyla; family Camelidae; genus Camelus; species Camelus ferus. The sequence continues at coordinate 43,028,830 of NC_045703.1, forward strand.
GAGAGAGAGAGAGAGGGAGTTAGGCTGGCAAATAGCTCTCTCTAGGGTGGAGGTAAGTCCCAGTTTGTAAGATTTCTGATTTCCGTAGTGTAAACATTCCCACTATTGCTGATTTTAATCTACCAACATGATGCTCTGCACACATATTGGGAAGAGATGCAGAGTTGGCTCTGGGCAGCTGGAACAAGCCAGCTCCAGCACATCACTAGAGAGAAGTCACAAACAGTAAGTTAGAATTGAAAAACAGAGCACAATCACTAAAGATTTAAAACATTATAAGAGAATATCCTGAATAATTTGTCAACACAAGTGAAAACGTGGACTATTTCTTAGAGAGCTTTAACTTACCAAATCTACCCAACAGGAAGGTAGACTAGAACTAGGTCATTAAGGTAGTGAATTAATAGTTTCAAATTCACCCATTAAACAAACAACTCGACCCATCAGATCTTACAAAGGAATTTTACAAAGTGTTTAAAATAGTAGTTCTTAAGGTTGAGCCCTTCAAACAAAAGCATCAGCATCACCTGGAAACTTGTTGGAACTGCACATTCTCAAGTTCCACTTCATATTTACTAAATTAGAAATTCGGGGTGTGGGGCCAATGAATCTGTATATGATGCATGCTGGAGTTTGAGAATTTCCTTTCAAGGAAAAGATCAACCTAAAATTATACAAACTATTTTAGAGGATAGTGAAAACAGAAATTCCTTTCCAGTGATTTCATTTTATAAAGCCAATAAAGCCTTCACTCCAAAATCAGACATAAATACTACAGGAAAGAAAAATTATGAGCTAATGTCACATGAGACAAAAACCTTCTAAACAAAACATGAAAAAATGGAATTCACCAAGGCTTGTGTGTGTTTGTCTCTGGGTGTGCCATGACTTAAGCTGCGACTACCAGGAAATCTGTTACTGTATTTACCACATTAACAAATTAAAAGGGAAAAGCCATATGATGATCTCTATAGGTACAAAAAGTATTTTTGAAAAGTGTAAATACCCATTCATGAAAATAATAATTAACCCTCAGTGAACTATAAATAGAAAAATTTTAATTTGATCAGAATTATCTATTGAAAACCTTCAATAAACATAACAGTTTGATAAAATTATTGTTTTTTGACTTAGGAAAAGACTAAGATACCTGTTATTACCACTTCTGTTCAGCGTTGTATTGGAGAGCCTATCTGTGCAGTAAAATAAGAAAAGAAATAAAAGGATATGGATTAGAAGGAGAGAACACTCATTCTTTTTAGTGATGTTATTCTAAATACAAAAATTCAAGCTGCTTTGTAGACAAAGTATTTAATAAAATTTAACAAGGCTGCTAAATATGAGATCACTATACAAAAATTGATAGGATTCCTCTGCAATAACAAGTTTTCTCATTTACTTAAAAATTTTTAAGTCGCTTAGGAATAAATCTAACAAAATCAGCAAGATATGCAACCTAATGATTTTATGATATAAATACTAAATGTCTGGAGAGGATAGAGTGTTTGTGAATAGAATGACAATATTTTAAATATGTCATTTCTTCCAAATTAGATTGCCAGAATTATTGAATAAAAACAGAAAATACTCAGTTAAACTTCAATTTTAAATAAATAATAAAACAACTTTTTTGTGTAACTATGTCCCAAATATTGTATGAGATACATTTATACTAAAAAATTATTGCATATATATGTGTATATATATATATGTTGTTTATTTCAAATTCAATTTTAACTTGGATTTTATTGGGTAACCCTATGCTAAATTTATCTATTGATCCAGCAGAATCCAAAATAATCCCAACAGGAATTACAGAATTTAGAAATAATCCTAAAAATCATGTGTAAGAGTAAAGCATGCAATATCTAAATATGAAAATGGCTTTTCCAAAAATGGGCAGTGTAAGGAAAACCTATACTAGTCCTATGTTTCTCCTTTCCTCTCTCACTACTGCCTCTCAATACTTCTGACACCAGATATGTGGGGGGTTTCCACACACCAAGCAATTCTGTGACACCAGCTGGATGTACTACAATTTTAACTCAATTCGGACACTATCGACTAGGAGATAGCATCATATCCCATGGGTTAAGGGCTGAGTCTCACAAGACTGCCCCTCATCCTCGAATGCCAGTAGCAAATCCAGGGTCAAGGTTGTTAACTATCAGCTACAAATCAGAGTTTCTATAACCTCCTCCTGGTTTCAGTTAATTTTCTAGAGCAGCTCATGGAACTTAGGAAAACAATTTACTTACTGTTTACCAGTTTATTATAAAAGAATATGGCAAAGAATACAGATGAACAACCAGATGGAGGAGATGCATAAGGAGAGTTATGTGGGCAGGAGAGTGGAGCCTCCAAGCTCTCTCCAGGCACACGACTTTCCCAGCACCTCCACTTTGTCCAGCAACCCAGAAGCTCCCTGAAACTGGTACAGTTGGGATTTTACAGAAGCTTCCGTGTAGGCATGATCATCACTGACTCGATTCCAGCACCTCTCCCCTTCCTGGAAGATAGGGGACGGGACTGAAAGTTCCAAGCTGCTAGTCATTTCTTAATCTTTCCAGTGACCAGCCCCTTCCCAGGAGCCCACCAAGAGTCACCTCATTAGAATAAAAGACACTGCTATCACCTAGGAAATTCCAAAGGATTTAGGAACTCTGTGTCAGGAACAGGGGTCAAACACCAAATATCAGAACAAAAGATGCTCCCAGTGCTCTTATCACTTAGGACATTTCAAGGATTTTAGGAGCTTTGTGCCAGGAACCCACGGCAGAGACAAGTTTTTTTTTTTCTTTTTTCTATTATCTGATTTTTGCTTTAGACCTGTGTTTAAAGAGATTTTAAAAATACATAAAGATACACTTTTTAAGAAGTCTGACACAAAACAAGAGAGTGTCTTTCCCAAAGATAAACTCAGTTTTTCATCCAGAACTCATAAAGCTTAGCCCTTATTATACCTGCATTAGCCTATTCATTTCTGCCAGGTGGCAATGACAACGAAAAGGAGATCCTCCACATCACTGGTCATTACTTTTATTCATTTTCTTCCCTTTCCATCAGAGACTCAAAAAGTTATTTTGATTTGAGGCAATAAAAAGCAAATATCAAAGTTCTGAGACAGGACAGAAGGGGGCAGGGCACAGCCACTCAAGGAATGAAAGCAATTTAACACCAAAATGGTAGAAGATTCAACTCCCATTTGGCCTTGAGGATTAAGTTGGTGGGAGGTTTGACTTCTAGTAGACCTTGAGCTTCATTATATGCTCATTGTAACAGCGTGATAAATAACATGCCCGCAGGCACCATGACAGCCCCAAGGCTAACAGCAAAAGGCCAAAGAATGGGCGGTGGGGAATCCCAGCCCCTTCCCCAGGGCAGTTGGAATGGTCCCACTTGTAGGCATGGGAAGCTACTGAGCCCACAAAAAATGGCAACACCACACCTAGCAGCCTTTTTTGTTCCCTCCTCTTTGGAGACGGCCAGCACTGTCTATGGAGTGTGTACCTACTTTTACTTTAACCTGAGCAACCAATTCCCACACCTCTTTCCTTGTCTTTCTCTTGCCTTACCTTCTATGCAGTGTGTATCTCTCTAAATTAAACTACCTTTACTCAACTGTAGCTTTCACTTGAATTTTTTCCTGCACAAAGCCAAGGACCCACATTTGGCAGGGCACGTCCCAGGGGCTCAGCAGAGACCTGGGACACAGCCCTCCTCATGCCCCACATCTGTTCTCCTGCATCAGTACTATAATTTGAGTCATGACAGTCGTTTTACCTTAATAACCACATTCCAGTAGTGATCTGATCTTAGCCTCAGCCTGTGGATACATTCAGCATCTCAACAGAGAAGTAGACCAGATGGGCAAAGGGTATTGATAAGATCAATGTAGAATTCTATCCTGGTAGATAAATGCAACTAAGTAACAGGAAACTTAAAGGGGAAAAAAAAAAAAGCGTACTTACATAAAAACACAACCATGAGTAGAATTTGTATCACTTACAATTCTTTGGGTACAAGAAACAAAAATCAACCCAGCCTAACAAGCAAAGAGGAGCATATTGGAGGATTGAAGAATATGGGACATCTTTATACAATCTCAGAATCAGTCTTGGAAAAGTCAAAAGCCAGAGTTTCTATGGGGAAAATAAAAAGGAATGGATAGTCACAGCCAGATGGAAATGATCCACTCCAACTGCTTTTTCCACCTTTTACCACATTCCACATGAGTTTCAAATTCCAAGGAGAGGAAAGGATCAGATTGGTATAGCTTGGGTCACATGTCCATCTCTTGGCCAGGGGAAATGGGGACATCTTCACTGATAGTTCCATGATTGCATCCAATAGTGAAGGAGTAGTTTTCCCAATGTAAATTCAGGGCACCATTTCAAAGGAAGGGGAAATGGATTTTTGGCAGCCTTAAATAACAGATGTCCAGTGCATGACTGAATAACCCAGATTTTGGGAATTGTACCAATGTAAAACAACATTGTGATTGCAAGTTGAACCTTGGTGCAAAACCATGATTTTTTTTTTTTTTTTAATAACAGAAAGGATATTCTCAAGATCAGACATTCTGGGAAGTGGTTAATACTAGAGTAGGAAATGAGATAAGCCTCCCTAGGAGAGGAAGGGTGTTTCTTCACTGCTTGGAGCTGGAGGCATTATGCTGACACCAAGATGTCATCCTAGAACGATTCCTGCTTGTGGTGGGGTGGCTGCTAGAAATTTCTGTTTGCTGTGTGACGTGCAACAGAAACAACAATGAGGAAAGATAAGCTCCTTTCTGGAGCTTCTTGTGTCCATGACAGAGGTTGTGGAATCCTTCCATGCCATGGAAAGTACCTCTCAGTGAGTAGTGGGAAATCCGGTGCATGGCGAAAAAACCAAAACAAACCAAACACAGGACAACCCCAGCCCCTAACAGCCCCCTCCAACAACAAAACAAAATAAAACAAAACACACCAGTCATCTGAACTGTAGGAGTTTTTTATTTGCTTAAGATCACGATAAGGTTTCCTCAGTGGTGACCAGTAGACAGTCTGTGGCCAGCAGGGTAACACTCAAGAGAATCAGCAGCAGTGAAGTAGCATAGAAGCCAGATGAGAATGCTGGAGTGAAAGAAATTGCTTAGTCCAAAGCAAGCATTTAGTGGAAAATCCATGTAACCATTCTTGTAAATGAGATACATTTAAAAAGACAAAGGGGAAAATAGAAACACACACACATATATAGATACAATCCATAAATGTGTACATTTATGTATATGTATATATAATAAACAGAACACATATTTCACTTAGGAAGTAATTGCTACTAATATTTTTAACAGTTTTTCACTCCCTTTTTAATTTAAGGTATTTTTGATATACAGAAGTTTGCCATTTTTATGCCACCAAACATTGTCCTTCTCTTCTTCTTCTTTTTTTTTTTTTTTTTTTTTTTTTTGTCCTTCTCTTCTGTAATTTCTTCCATTTCTTTTATGCTTGGAAAGTGCTTTCCTGCAAAAGACCAGGGTTGTGGTGTCTATAACTCACTGTAAAGAACCTGAGTATAGACAGTATACTATTATGTATGTGTTACTTGGCTAGAGCTACTAGTTATGTGTAGCTATTTGCCCTAGTTAGAATTTCCCATCCAAATACTGACCAGATAACACTCAGAAAGGCCACGCTCCAAAGACTCAGAGTGCTTCAGCTAGCTTGTCTCTGATCACCACCAGAACCTTTGCTGATTACTGTATGAATGGTAGAAAAGGATTCTGTTGGTAAGATGGGTTCTTATTAGTGAAATTAATGGCATTTGAGATATGCACATTGTATAAAAAGTTTCAGACATTCCTTCCCTTGCTTAAACAGTATATAGGAATTTAGGGAGCCCTATATCCTGTCCACTTAGGGATGACACCAAGACTTAATCCCTAATGAGATGTTTGCCTGCTTTCTGATAAAAACCGGATAAATGGTTGCTTATAGGGAAGAATCTGGTCTGAGAACTGCTTTCTCTATAATCTGATAGAGAGTTTGTGAGGAAGTAGTTAATCTTCAACCACCTCTAACCCTTGGAGGCTACAATTCATTAACAAAAATAACCTAAGAGCTGGATCAATTCACAAGAACCAGTTAAATATCCACCTGTGTTTTCTTCTAATTTATTTCGTGGTTTTATCTTTCATGTCAAACTCTTGGTCCATCTGGAGTTTTCAATCTTAAATGGCTACAGGACTGGAGCCACTCATAAATGCGTGAAGCAAGCTGGCATAAAACAGGAGGCAGGTAGAACTGTGCCAAACTACAGAGCACCAGGGGGCCGCCACTCCTCTGTTCATGCCAATTGCCACCATCTGCGAACGTGGGTCCAGTATTGCTGTATCTTCCAATTTACTTTTTCTTCCCAAGCTTTTTTTTTTTTTTTGAACATTTCTATTTTGATGAGAAATTTTCTGATTTTTAAAAATACAATGCAACAAACAGTATATACGTGTGGCCCATTTATGGCACAAGTGTGGTCAGTTTGCTTTACAGAATAAGAGGTAGATATAAGATTTTTTTTCTCCTGGTAGGCAATTTTCCCTGAAACTGTTGGAAATACAGCCTTTCTTGTTAAATCTTATTCTTTGTTAATCAAACATTACCCTCATTCACTAGTAGCTACCTATTATTTCCTGCAGCTTTGGGTCGATTTAAAAATAACTTGTCCATCTCCAACAACATCCTTTCAGATTTTAATTTGAAATTTTAATTTCAAAGTAAATCCTTATTAATTCAAAAATTTAAAAATCACTAAAATATTTAATAAACAATACTTACTTTACTATTTTAATGAAAATATTAAGGTTTTAAAATATTTCTTTTGTATCTAAATATTTGACTTGAGTTTTTTCTAGTTCTAAGAAGTTTACAACTTATTCTTTTGGGTTTTCTAAATGTATACCTGAATGAGTGATCATCATTTTCTGGGCTGGCAGACATTTTATATAACATGGAGAGGTTCTATTTGTTGAAAGCCTTAAAGGGCTCAACAGTAAAACTGTCATTCCTTGGAACTATTTTTTGAACTAATTCCATGATTATGGGGTATATGTTTGTGATTTTAGTCATTTTTATTTTCCTAAAAAATTATATTATTTATTTAAGACTTTTATTGATACCAACTGTATGCCTTTGGTCTGTAAGCTTTGAACAGTAAAGACATACATGGCTTCAAGTAACTTACATTCTCAGAAGCAAAATTAGATAATAAACCAAGAAATATATATTTTTTTAAAATATCAAATAATGCAAAATGCTTTGGTGTAATTAAGGATGTGATATGACAGGGAATGACAGGCTGAGGGATGCTGGAGAATTATGAGTAGTCAGAAAAAAACTTCCCTGAAGAAGTGACATTTCAGGCTGAAACATCACTGACAAGAAGGAACCACCAAAGATCCAGGGAAAGAAATTTGTCTTAGTGTATTTGGGCTGCTGTACCAAAATGCCACAAACTGCGTGGCTTACAAACAATGGAAACTTATTACTCACAGTTCTAGAGGCTGTTAAGTCCAAGGTCAAGGCCAACATGGTTGGGTGAGAGCCCTCTTCCAGGTTGTAGCCTTGTGATATGGAAGGGCTAGGGAGCTCTGAGGATATCTTTTATAAGAGCACTAATCCCATTCATAAGGACTTCACCCTCATAATCTAATCTCCTCCCAAAAACCCCACCTACTAATATTATCACCTTTGTGAATTTAGGATTTCAACAAGAATTTTGGGGGGATATAAACATTCAGAGCACAGCAAGATTTTATGCAACAGGCACAGTTAACACAAGAAGAAGGGAAAATTTCTGTGTGTACAAATAAGATAGGTACATTCCAAGTTACTCATGTCACTAGAATTTTCAAATTTATTAGTATAGTGTTATCCAGTAATGTTAACTTCCTCCATTATATATAGCCTTTTTTCTTGCTTATTCTTAGTAACACTGCTTATTTGTATTTTACATCTTAGTAAAATTTGCCCAAGATTTATCTATTATATTGTGCATTTATTTTTAAATCAAACAAAACTTTTAGATTACTGATCCTACTTTGATTTTTATATTTAGGATTTTGTTCCTGTATTCTTATGTCCTTTTAAAAATTATTGCCTTTGTTCTCTGTTTTTAGTAATAAAAAATTATATGACTCTAGAATTTTCTGAGGCTAGTCTTGCCCGTGTCCAAAAAAATGCTAATACATGTGTTCTTGTTATTCTTGTTTTAAAACTGTCTCAGATTATATTTATTTTATTGTTGGTCCAAGATTTAGAGGCTTCACCTCAAACTTTGAAATGATACAGAATTTTTTCTCATTTAATACTTTATTGTTAATAGCCAGGTCAGTTACCTTGTCATCAGAAAAATATGACCTGATGAATTTTTGATTTGAGAAATTCATTGAAATATTCTTTGTAGTCTAAGGATGTGAGTTTCCTTTTTTTCCCCTCCTCTTTCCCTGTTTGGTAATTATTACATGGACATTTAAATGTAAGTTATATATTCTCTTGTAGATACAAAGTGCATTGTGCATCCATAGATTCAGCCTTAAAATCTCATTCAATTTCTCCTTGTCATTATCATTTTTTAATCTATGTACTCTACGGAAGGTTGAGAGATGTATCAGTTGCGCAGAACAGTTTTTTTTTTCACATTTGCCTTATACTTCTTACAGTTTAGAAGGACTGTAAAAGTGTGAAAGCAAAAAAGAAGAAAGTTTGTAGCTAGAGTATGAGAATCATATAATGTATCAGGTTGTTTCTTGTTGCAAATACTACAGGAAAAGCAAACTCAAACTGACAAACAACATAGGGGCTATATATGAGCTCATACAGTTGTGAAGTTCAGAGAAAAGACAGCCTTTCAACGCGCTTCAATGAGGCGAGGCCCCTGCCATCCTCTCAGTCGGGCTGTCCTTCATCTATCAGTGTCATCTTCAGGCTGGATTTCCTCATGGTAATGATATGGAGGAGGCAGTTCGAGGGGTGACATCTGCAGTTGGTGCCATCCAAGGGAGGATCTGTCTGGATCCCAACACTTTCTGTAAAAATCCCAGAATTTCACATGATAGCACTGTCTGGCGTCAAGTGACCACATCTTACAGTCATTAGGTTGGGGTTGGTATGTACTCATTAACTTCATCCAGTTTCCATGCTCTGCTTACAGGCTAGAGTAGCATCTCCCCGAACCTCATGGAGCCCCTCTGGATATCAGGGACTGTGGGGAAGGACAAAAGGGGAAACTCATCTCTAGTCAGCAGCAAATTCCTTGTCTGCTGATGCTCGGCCTCACACTGGCACTTTTATACTCTGCTTTATATCTAAGGGAGCTGGAAAGGCCATTTTCCAGAATCCACTGACTACCAGTTTCCTGTGTTGTTCTACCAACGGAAGGCACTTATATGCAAATAGAAAGAGGGAGGGAGAACGTGATTCTTTTCCTGTTCCTGCCTTTGGCAGCTGTGGAGTATGTGACTGCTGGTGGCCATGAGTTTCTTGGTTCCTGCAGACTCAGGGAGCATACGGGGTCCTGCCTTCCTACTGTAGTCCATACAGAAGTGCTCCAGCAGCCTTGCGGAGCAGGTGAATATGCTCCTGAGAACATCAATAAACCCTCTGCTCCTCCATCCTTAGGAGAATTAGGGAGTTTCTGCAGTTACTGATTTCAGGGTATCCTGATCTTTTTTTGGGTCCTCCAGTTTTATAATACCTTTGCAGCCAATTCACTGCATTAAATTCCCTTTGTTTGAAATGCCTAAGCTGGTTTTTATTTTCCAAACTCGACCCTAACTGATACACCACTGTGAAAAATATCTCGTTTTTAGGATATAATTGTATTAAACTGATCATTGATATGCACATAAGTCCATAAATAAATAAATAAAGATTGAAATATGCATGATTATAAAACCATTTAATGTTGATTTCCTAAACCCTAACCATTTTGAGGAAAATGTGGCATTGCAAAACATATTTGCTGCCCGTATAACTGTAAGCTACTTCCTTTCCATAATAGGGTGCACTGCGTGTCAGTTTTACTAAAACAATAATCTAGCTTTAAAATAATAAACGATTCTGTCAATAAATAAAATAGAACATTTCTTCTTATCTTTTAATACTATGCTCAATGAGGTCATGTCTAATGAAACAAGCATGGTCTTTGGACATACTATAATAGCTAATATTGTCAATTGAAGACATCTAAAAATCAATACTCACATCATATACATGCACAATCAGGGTTAGGAAAGGCATGCTTGCCTTTATAGTCCAACTATAAAATCCTACTCAGTGACTATTTTGTATTGGGCCATTTCCCAGGCATACAACTTTCATAATTCAGTTGCAACTTCTGGGGCTGCAGGAGAAATACTAAGAACCAGTCACAGAGAACATTGACTATCACATTAGGTAAAGAAAAAACTTAAACAAAACTGTCTACTCTACTATTATTTATAACGGAATCCTGCTAGAAAAGTATATATTATTTGATTACTGTAAGTAGAACAACAGCAAATGGTAGGACAAAGACCAAGCTATGTATCAGCAACTGGAGCAAAATCTTCAACTGAAATGGAAAAGTTGAAGTTCTAAAACTTTCCCTTGGCTTTGTTTCTATTCATCTGCTAGCTATAATGTCGGGTGCATTCCTGAATCTGGTTTGTTCTGCTTCCAGACACATGAGAAAGTTGTGTGCACAGTTATCAGATGATTGCTGGCATGTGGGAAGAAATCTAGCTTAGGGCTGGTGCACGAAATACTCCCAGACTATTCTAGACTAAGCTGGAAATAATGTTCTCAAACTTTTTGGCCTCGGGATCCCTCTATACTCTTAAAAACTATAGCAGGCTCAAAAGAACTGTTGTTTATATATGTTAATCTATCAATACTTACCAAACTAAAACTGAGAACTGTTTAAAATATTTATTAATTCATTAAATTCACTAAAACAAATTCAATAATTAAAATCAATTTATTAAAAACAATAAGCCCATTAATGTTAACATAAGTACATAATTATTTTCTAAAAAATAACTATATACCCCAAAACAAAGTTAACTTAGTGTGAAGAGCAGTATTATTTTATGTTTCGCAAGTCTAATGCTTGGCCTAATTAATACAGCCAAATTCTAATATCCGCTTCTACATTCAATCTGTTGGTACATTATACATCATATAGCCTCTGGAAAACTCCACTGTACAAAAGAGAAAAAGGGAGAAAAAAGTGATAGAGAACGAGAAAGAGAGAGAAACAAGGCAGCTAGATTCTTTGTATGTATTATTGTCCAAGTAACTTTCATCTCTGGGACCCTCTGAAAGGATGTCAAGGACCCCCAGAGAACCCTAGAAAACACTTTGAAAACCACTGCCCTAGACTGGCTACATCCATGGTTTTCAACACATTTTTCACTATAACACGTGATTTTTCTCAAGCAGGTTTTCGTGGACATCTTCAGATACTAACTAAACAGAAAGAATATTTTGACCAGCAAATAACACCAAACATTTTCATGTGTTGGGAGGGCAGTATGGGGAGGAGTGGGTGCCTGGAGGAGATGTGGGGTATTCATGAACACATTTTATATACTGTGGGAAATAGAAGGATATGAAGAATGAGCAACCGCTAGCAGTCTTTCGCAACTCTCTTATCTTTGATTCAATGAAGCAAAATAGAATACCAATGATAATAACATTATTATAGAGATACCTTGAATCTGTTATGCTCTGGTTTATTTCTTTAAGTAAACCACTGGAAAGTTTAGGCATTTTAACAATGACTGGAAACCAATTATGTTTCAAACAATTCTGACAATATTGAGAGGTGCTGTCCTGTATTACTTAGAGATAGATACTCATATTATCTTTTAGGTGGCTGGTGGAGGTGACTGCATACTATTCCATACATTCAATTTTCTTCTCTATATACTATCGCTGATAAATAACAAGTTTTTATTCATTTCTATTTTATTTAGTATATAAATGTGTGCACACATATTCGCTCAATCATTCAACATATATTTACAGAGAGCCTCTCTGAATGTGTCAGGTACTATTCTTGGAAGTTGGAATATAAAATAGAACACCAATTCTTGACCTTGAGAGACACATGTTCCAGTGTGGAGAAACACAATAAATATAAATAAGCAAACTAAGTCATCCCTTACATTGTGGGAAGTATCAGAGAGAAATGGGGAGAGGAATAATAAATATTGGGAGTGGGAGAATGTCACAATTTAAAATGGGGTGGCAAGCAGAGGCCTGACTGAAAAGACAACATCTGAGCCCAGACAGAGGGAGGACGCCACTCGGGGAAAGAGCATTCCAAGGAGAGGAGACAGCAACTGCAGAGACTGAGGCTGAGAGATTGCATAGAGTGTTTTTGGACCACAAAGCTAAGCAAGCAGTTTGTGAGGTCAGGGAGTTAATGAGGGGAGAGTCTTAGTGCCATTGTTAAGGACTTTGGTTTTTACTTTGTTTTGGGAAGCCATGGGGAGACTCTGAACGGAGATGTGGTATGATCTGACTTCCTTTTTAATAAGTTTACTTTTGTCTCTGTGTTGAAAATAGACTCAAAGGAAAGCAAGGACAGAAGCAAGAAAATCAGTTCCTGGGCTACTGCAATAATCCAAACAGGAGACAGTAGGAGCAGTCAGTAGTTGGATTCTGAATGTGCTTCCTAGGAAGAGCCAACAGATTATTTGCAAATGGATATGGGACATAAGAGAAAGAGAGAAATCAAAGTTAGGTTTGGCCAAGGAAAGATGGAACTATTCACTGAATGACTAACATTATGGGTGTGGGTGAGAGACAGAGTCTGAGGCCTGGAAGGGCATTTAAGTGGGATTCCTGTTAACTGACTCTTGTTTTGCAGACAGATGTATAGATAGACAGATATAAATTCTAATATTCATTAGAAAACTTGTTCTAAGTATACGCCTAGAACAACTGAAGAGCTGTAAATTACTTTTCCTAAATTAAAAACATTGATGGATCAGGAAACACCTGTGTTCTGATTCCTGGCTTTATCTGGAACAAGAAAGTCTCTTAGCAAGTCATTTAACCATGTTACGTCTATTTCTTAATTGATAAAATGAAGAACTGTACTAGGTGAACTCTTACAGTCCCTGCCTGTTTCTGTAAAATGGGAATAACAATAGTACCTACCTCATAGTTTATTATAAGCTAATAAACGCACAGCACTTAGAACAATGTCTTGCAAAATGTAGTTAATGTTAGTATATCTTCAAGTTGGAATGAAGTATATACACATTTTTGCTATTATCTGTTCTTAGACTGTATAGGATTGAGGGGTAAAACTGGAAGGCTATGAGAGCATAAAGATAGGGGATTAAATTTAAATCTGTAGAACATACATCTCAGTATCACTACTTTTACAAAAGTTAGAAACAATTATATTGTTTTTGCTTATAGGAGTAAGCATCGTTGAGCTAGATGGCACTGTTCAAGATTGGTTACATATCCATATCTATGAATAAGGACATTAAAATAAATTGTCTACAGAGGAATAAAAGAAAATGCACATATTTCTATACATATAAAAACACTTAAAAATTTCCCACCTTGAATAAACAGTTTATGAGAGCTCAAAATGCCACAGCATCGCAAGTAAGATAATACTGGCAAGACAGAAACAGACTCAGACATAGGATACAAACTTGTGGCCAAGGCGAGGGGGGTTGGGGGGGTGGTGGGAAGGGACAGACTGGGAGTTCAAAATTTGTAGATATTGGCAGGCATATGTAGAATAGATAAACAAGATTATACGGTATAGCAAAGGGAAATATATACAAAATCCTGTGGTAACTCACGGAGGAAAAAAAGTGTGACAATGAATATATGTATGTTCATGTGTAACTGAAAAATTGTGCTCTACACTGGAATTTGACACAACATTGTAAAATGACTATAACTCAATAAAAGATGTTTAAAAAAAAAAAGAAAATACTGGCAAGGAATGTTAAAATATAAACTCTTTTAAAGACAAAAAGCATGCTCTTCCACTTCTTTATTTTACTACAAAATATGAAAATATAATCAGTTCCAAAAGTACAATGCAAGCACTGAAATGAAATGGAGGATATTGCCAGAATTTTGATGTTTAAAACCACACGCATTTAACCAAATCAAGCCATATCTTTAGTTTCAGATTGTTATGCTGATTAATCTCTTCCTCTAGCTTCCTACGCCCTAGTTAAAGTCTAAGAAAAATGGGCCCAAAAGGGAAGTAAGCAGCATTTTTTCCCGATTAAATTGCTCAATCATTCAGAAAGTGAATAAACTGGAACTGCCTAGTGGACTTTCTTTTCTTTTCTCTTCTTTTTGAAAAAGAACAAGCAGTTTTGCCAAGGGCTCTTCTCTCCAAAATCCAGCTAGGCACCCAAGGGCTTCCTCTGGGTCTCGAAGCTGGATTTCTGAGCAGCACCACCTACTGGTCATACAATCGTCTTACTTCTTCGGCCCCAAAACTCTCTCTGATGGACCTGCATTCTTTCAGAATTCTTCGGCACATAATTATAAGTAAGGCAAAATGTAAAGCAGTTAGAAGCACCCAAACAGCGAAACTGCACGTCCGCAAAGGTAGGAGAAGGCGGGTATCCAGCGGCGGGCTTCAAGGGCGGGGCCTGAGGAAGGAGGGCGGGCCAGCGCTGGACCAAGCTCCTGAGTGCGCGGCGCTGCTTCCGCCCCGCGCGGCCCCGCCCCCCGCGACGCGACCGGCGGTCACGTGACGGCCGCGCGCGTCCTCGGCCGCTGCGGGCTCCGAGGCCGAAGAGAAAAGACTGCGAGGCGGCCGAGACTGTGGCCGGAGAGGTGGGAGTCGGGGCGAAGCCCTGGCGGGGGGGCAGGGTGAAAGGCAGCCACTCTGGGGGCTCTAACTCGGGGAGACGAGTGATGGCCCGCGGTGTCACCTCCAGCCGCGACGCGCCCCGGGTCGGCCCTGGGCTCCGGGCCTGAGAGGGGCGGCGGCGGCGGCGGCGGGGTCAGGGGCCGGTACGTAGGTGGACGCCCTTGGGCCGGCGCTGCCGCGGCTGTCGCGCCCGGGCGGGATGGGATGGCTCAGCCCTTCCCGCCACCCCCAGCTTGGCTGCTGTTACGGGCAAGGAGACTGTGACTGTGACGGGCTCTGCGTTGCCCGCGGCCGCCGCAGCCCCTGCCCTGGGCGACGGCCTGGAGCTGGTCACGGTCGGGGTGCGAGAGGCGGAGCAGCGGCCATTACTGCGCAGCCTCTTCCGCCGGGGTCCTCGTCGCTGCTTTTGGTGGCAATCAGGTCCCTCTTTTCTCCTCTCAGCAGTGGTGCCAGATCTCTACCCGGAGACTTTATGGCCCCAAGATTTAGGGGCGGCGATGGCTTGAGAGGTATCCCACTGCCCATTTCCCGTGTGGAGGCCTCTAGGCGGACCTTGGGTCAGGGCGTACAGCTGCTGCATTTTGTCTTTTTCCGGAGTGTCTTTGGTTTCTTTCTCTTCCCTCTTTCCCTCTTCCTACTCCTGCTTAGTGTCTGGGTCTTGCCTGATAACGACGAGGAGCCCCTCGCCTTGTCCTCGTTAAGCCCAGCACTGTTATTAAAGCATCAGAACAATTAAGAGGTCTCTCCATACCCATTGAGCCTCCAAAACCTCAGTGCATCTTAGAAGCCGAGGCTGTTGCTTTGTTCTTCTGGGTGCGGAGTTCTCTCCCTAGCCCTCCATCCCGTCTGAAAGAGTACAGGTCTTCCATTGTCGCTGTTTTATTTACCGTGGTCGTCTAGAAGAAGACTGAAAAATTGTTTCAAGTTTACATACACATTTGTCAACTGGATCTTTTTTTCCTTGACATCTCTTTTAGTATATTTTTATTTCTTTTCCCTAAGTGCCATTTTAGTGAGCACTTATTTCTCAAGTTCTAAAGTATGTACATTTTGTTTGTTAAGTAGTATTTTTGTAATTTTTAAACTGTGGGGCTAAAGAGAGAAGAAAGCTAAGAAATGATAAAAAAAAAAAAACAACTCTTTATCTTTGTATGATTGACATTTCAGGTTCTGGGGCGCACTCCTCCCCTCCAAAGTGTGTATTTTAAAAATAGGATGTGAAAGTATGACCTTAGCATTGAAAGCAATGTATATCCACAGAAACTGGAAGACTTACACTTTTTTTAGTAACTGAATCTATATTTAGAGTTTTAGAAGACTGTTATATAGGATATAGGAAGAAAATGACCGGCACAAATAACAGGATTTATGATACTGACTTTGCTGTTTTTGTGACCAGCAAATACTGTTTGCGTTGAGTGTCTGGGTGCTCTAAAGACACATGAAAATAGGTCAAGTAAATCTAATTTTAAAGAGAAAACTGTAAGAGTGAAATCCACTTTAGAAGTAGATTTTGGATGTGTTTGCTTTAGCTTGTACATCTCAAATTGGAGCATTTTGTTAAGCCTGATATTTGATTTGGAACTTAAGTTTCAAATGGGCCAGTGGAAGTTGTGGGCAAAATGAAAATAATGGTTAACATTTGTAGGATTTTGTTATTTATTGATTCTTAAAAACCTGGTAGAATTATAGTCATCAGGAAAACTATTTTTCCAAATAGCTGGTCATTAGACAAGAGGAAGAAAAAAAAATGATGTTTTTTCTTTTAGAAGACATGTGTCAACTGGTAAAGTATTTTGTTTCATTTTCCATCAACTCTAAATGTCAGAAGGACGGGGCAGATTTTTTTTAAGAATCTAAAAATGATTTGCTGATTTAGTAGAAGAAAAAGATAGTATATTAAATCTTCTTTTCACAATATTGATATGGTTAGAGAATATTATTTTATATATTAGCAGTTTACTAGTATGAAACGCCTGGCACACTGTTAGTTGGGTGTTTGAATCCTTTTTTCGCCGCAGTGTTAGTAATAGAAGCTGCTGAAACTTTTCCATTCTCTTACCTGGTGCCTGTGCCTAAGGAACCTGAATTTGTGCAACTAGCTGGATTAGGAACAATCTTTGTGGGTATGGAATACATCTTATTTACATTCTCCTACAACCACCTTTGCTTATTTATGGACTGCTTAGTGTTCATGGCTTATTACCTTTTGGGTTAATTAAAACAAAACCTGTTGTTAAATGCCTGTTAAAAACTATTTGGAATTATGAAAGTGTAAGGGTGAAATAACTAAGACATGGGAGTTATGACTTGACCAAGGTCACACATAATTAGCAGTAGAGCCTTATTTACAAAATGGTTGCAGGATATGCAGTTCTTCTGTTTGATACAATTAAAAGACAGTATTTGTTCACATTCACATTTAATGTTTTGTTAAAATAAAATGCAAAGCCCTCATTTTAAGGAGGAAAATATAAAGGTTTAATGCTTGAGTATGAAGATTATGAAGCCCAGAGATTACCATACAGTTAAGTGTTTTATGGAAAGTATTAGGCAGTGGTGGAAATAAGCCTTTAAAATAGAGTAGTGTCAAGTATTGGACCCCATTTAGTTGAAATGAGTTCTGACTAAAGACTTGTTTCCCAGTATGGCCTGTGCTTTTTGTAAGCTGAGTTTTAACAGGAGATGAGAGAGAAAGCTAAAAATGGAAACATTAGGGCATTCAGTTAATCTCTCAGTTTAGGACTCTTTCTTAAGAAATATTAAGATCTGGCTGCTAAATTACACCCGATCTCTCTTTCCCTTCTTTTACTGGTCCTTTTTTTTTTTTTTTCTCCCCTTTTTTGACTTTGTATACCAAAGTTATAAAGTTTGTAGTATTTTTCCTTTCTGTCACTGGTATCTTTCATATAGAACATTTCCTGTTTTGTGTATCTTGAATAAAGGGTAAGAACTATTTTATTAAACATTTAATATTGGTAATTGGAAAAATACAGGAAATCTTTGAATCTTTATAATTTGATACTTTAACTGTTACATGCTTTATCTTTTTATTTAATTAGTTCTTTTAAAATGGTAATCATTTATTTGAATCTATTATCTGAGAAAAAGAACTTTTTTTTGACCCTGTGACTGACTTGAAAAGTGGAATTATAGTTAATCCTAGATATTTTCAGAGAAAATAACAGTAAAAGCAAATAATAGGGGTGTGAATTTGTTGAGTGGTCACAAGTTATAAATAGTACAATATTCATTTTCAGTTAAACTTGCTGGTTGAATGGGTAAATGATTTAAATTCACTGATAATCTCTAAATTCTTTTATATATTTTTAAATTTATTCTGCCACTTTTTTTTGTTTGTTTAGAATTGTTAAGGGACAGAAATATCTAATTTAGTTTCAAATCTTTTCTCTTTTTATGTTACTTTCTTAATAGTTCATTTCTGTATAAATTCGTACCCTAAGAAGGAACCTTATTTAACCCACTAACTAATTGCTATTTCCACGTCAAGACACTGTAAATTTTACTGTAATAATTCATAAATTGTATTGAATTTGGTGTATAATTTACAAATTTGTATAACTTACAAATCATTCATTGCAGCAAGAATTATGTATGTTTTAATTATTTATGTTTGCCAAATTAATTCTGGCCTGTAGTTAGAATTAACACTAGTGTGTCTTTTATCTTTGTTTGAAAGTAAAAGTCTCCCCCTCCCTCCATTAAAAAAAAAATCTTTGGTTTCAAGTATAGAAGTTTTCTGAGGGCTACTTCACATGACTCTTCTGCCCAATTGTTGTTATAATTCTCAGAGGCTATGGTTGATGGATCTGTTTGGTAGAATTAGGACTACCTAAACCAGTCAGTTTTGATCACAGTAGAATATGCAATTTTCTTGCTCACCTGTGCCAGCAAAGGTGTGAGTAAAGTAACATGGAGTTCATTTTCTTTATTTGCTGATTCTTATAGTAAATTGCTGGGTTTGTGTTGAAAAAAAAAACTGTTGGTATGCTAGACATTCTAAACCTGCATTGCCCAATATAGTAGCCACTAGCCACATGGAGCTATTGAGCAAGCTTATGTGGCTAGTCTGAATTGAGTTGTACTATAAATAAAATACACCAAATTTCAAGAAGTGTACACACGAGTGTAAAATATCACATTAGTTACATTAAATATGTGTGGAAGTAGTAATGTTTTGAATATACTGGGTTAAGTAAAATATATTCTTTAAATTTACCTATTTCTTTTTATTGTCATTAATGTGGCTAATAGAAAATTTGACATTACATATGTGGCTTGCATCATATTTCTCTTAGATAATGCTATTCTAGACTTTTTTTTTTTGAGATACAGCATATTGAGGAAAATACTATTTTAAAGATATACTTGAGTTTGAATTTCATCTCCCAATATTGATAGCTTTGTTAAATTCTTGAATTTCTTCACTTATAAAATGGGTATAGATGTATTTTATAGGGTTCTTTTGAGGAGTCAGGGATATAATGGGTCTGCTAGTGCTATCTGAACTTTAATATGCATACCTGGAGAAATACCTGGAGATCTGATTCTGTTGGTAGGGAGTGGGACTTCAGATATTTTGTTTGTAAGGAACTCCCAGGTAATGGTGATACAGCTCCTATGTAACTCCCATATAACAGTCGTTTGGTACCACAGTTATCATAGATAGGATCTAGATTACTACATAGATTTTAGTTCATTTTCCTTTCCCCAACTGTTACTATCCATTTAGAGTCAGCTTTGACATTTTCCATGGGATATAGGAATTGGAAAAGTTACCATAGCTTGCAAGGTTTACTGAAATTGGTTTTATTCTTGGATTTTTATCTGCATTGTGGAAACTCATTGCCAGTGACTAATAGCTGGCTAAATGATGTGCTTGTCAAAAGATACAAAGATGGCATGAATCTTACGTTTGTGAATGTAGTAACTCCCTCTGTTAGATTTTAAGTTATATAAAGAAAGGATTATAACTTAGATATCTTTATATCTTTTGTGGCTGGGTGCCTCTTCATAATTAGAAGTCAAATGTTTTGTTATGTGAGTAAATAAATTTAGTATTTCAGTATTTTATTTCTCTCTACAGTTATTTTAGGTTAGTTTTTCATTCATCCAAGAAATATCAGTTCAAGTCAGCAACAACAGAATGGCAGTTTACTAGCCACTTAAAGATACAAAGAGTCCTTATCTTCAGAGGTCTCATGGTTTACCAGAAGAGTCAGAAGCAAATAGATAATTGCAGTGCATATGATATATTCAGTATTAGAAGAATTACAAAATATAGCGAAGGGAACAATGTTTTGGAGGTAATCAGAGAAAGGTGGTAGCATTCATATGCTTTAAAAGAGAGAGACTGTACCAGGCAGGAGGAAATACAGAACTACAAAGAGAAGTTTGGAAAACTGAGTAATTTGATGTAACTAGAGTATTAATCTGTGAGAGTGGTTGTGGGAGATAAGCAAGGCTAGAGAATTACTTAGGTTTCAGGTTGTTAAGGCTTTTGAGTGTTGTCCTAAGGAGCTTTGCCTTTATTGTATAGGCTGGAGAGCTTTGTTTATGGAAGGTTCATTTTGCTTTTTAAGTATATCACTCAGAGACTTAGTGAATAAATTTAAGGGGTGATACTGAAGCAAGATAATCAGACTGTGAACAGTAATCCAGGAGAGAGAGGATATAAATCTAAACTAGGGCACTAGCAATGGCGGGAGAGTGGAGGATAGATTTCATAGGTGTTAGGGATAAAAGTTGACAGAATTTGGTATTGTGGGTTGGGAGGGGAGTAAGAAAAATAATTTTGTTTTTCTCTGTAAGCACTCATTGTTTAAGGCATGGAAGCTGAGATGTCGCATTGTGAGATACATGCCGAGGTGAGGGTGTGTAGAGTGTATGTAGATGAGGGACAGAGAGATGAAAGAGCCAAGCATTCTGTTAAGAAGTTAAAATGGTTGGGCTCCAGATTGGGCAGGAAAGGAAATGAGATCAGTAATGGGAATAAAGGAAAGGAGACGATCAGGAGACTGAAGTGCCGTGTGAAATTAAAAGAGTGGGTATGGGAATGAATGAGGAAGTGAGCTGGAAGGACCAGAGCTTGTGATCTGAGACTGAGATTAAGATTTTAGAGGGCAGCAGTTTTAGGTGGCATCTAGTTCCAAATGTGACCATCATATTTTGTTGGGGGAGTGGTGATGTTCATTGAATTTAGGATTTTAGGAATTGAAAAATGAGGACAGTGTTTCTCAGATTGTATTTGATGGACTACCTGCATCAGCATCACTTGAGGTGAGATTCCTGGGCTGAAACCTGTGTCTACTGCCGTACAGTATCTCACGTTACGGCCTGAGAATGTGAATTTTTAACAAGCAACCTCTGTGGAGCAAGTTTGAGAACCTCTGAGTTAGGTATTGGATGGTTTATTCTCAAGGATTTTTAAACAGATTTATAGTGATGTGTTGAGAGTTAAGATGAATAGGATGACCAGTAGTGAGTAGATTAAGTCAATATCTTAAGGGTTCAGAGAACAGCTATAGGGGATTATAGCCAATGGTAGAGACTTAAAAGAGTAAGGGGGGGCAGTTTGTTTGTTCTTAAGAGTAATGATGTTAGAATAGTAAGAGTATTTCCTACTGTCATGTGTGTGGAAAGGGACAGTTTCTGTTTTGAGTAGGCTGCAGGAGGGAGGTGAATGATGGAGTCTTCTTTCGTGTTATTGAAGTTGTAGGCACTTAGACGGTAAAGTGAAAGAGTTGTGGCGGAAAGTCAGGACAGTGGAGTCCTTACCATGCAAAGACTAAGTTCTAAAGTCAGAGTAAAGCAGTCAAGCTATGTAGAAACCCTTTCTAGTCAGTTATTTTTGAAAATTCTCCAGTTTTGAAACAGATTTTTATTGTTTGGTCTATTAAACATTTGGTAGGATAGGCTGGTTTATATTTAAAGACCATATATCATCTTAAATACCTGTAAACACTAAAATTCCAAATTTGTTAGGGAGATAGATTCCCACACTATGAGAGGCACATTAAACTGAAAAAATATTCAAGTCTATTATCTTGTGGTTACCGTGAAGCCTGTCATCTCTTTAGTTTTCAAGTATGCTTTATTCTAAGTTCTGTATAGTAGTATGTGCCTTGTGCAGTGGGCCTCGTGAAGTGGAAGGAGGAAATACTAAATGAGAAGAGAGGATTAATGGTTGAGATGATGTTTTGGTTGGTGGCTCTGGATTTCCTGGACAGTGGGCGTCTTGAGAGAAAGTTGGCTTAATGGTTATAAAATTGGACATAACGTATAAAACAGCAGTAGGTCCTAGTTAACGTGATGACATTGCCTTCCGACACACTACCTCCTTGTGTGACTGCTATGTTCTGTATGGGCTATTTTATCCATTTAGAACTTGTTTTACTTAAAAAAATTATTTTATTGTGGTAAAATATAATTAATTGGCCATAGATGTATGAGTTTATTTCTAGACTCACTTCTTTTGATCTATTTGTCTATCCTTATGCCAGTACCACATTGTCTTGATTACTGTAACTTTGTAGTAAGTTTTGAAATTGAGAATTTTGAGTTCACCAACTTTGTTCTTCTTTTTCAGGATTATCTGGGGCCTCTCACAATTCCTTATGAATTTAAGGATTGATTTCATTATTTCTGCAAAAAAGGCTGTTTGGGATTTTGATAAGAATTATGTTGAATCTGTAGATTAGTTTAGAGAGTACTGTCATCTTCATAGTCTTCCAGTCCATGAACACCAGTTGTCTTTCCATTATTTAGTTCTTTAATTTTTTTCAGCAGTGTTTTATAATTTTCAATGTACAAATTTTTCACCTCCTTGGTTAAATAGATTTTCAGGTATTTTATTTTTGTAGATGCTATTATTATAAATGGTATTGCTTCCTTGGTTTCCTGTTTGGGTTGTTGACTGCTAGATATAGAAAGAAAACTGACTTTTTTTTTTTGGTATATTGAACTTGTAACCTCCAACTTTGCTGAATTTATTAGCTTTAGTAGCTTTCTTGGGGATTCTTTGGTATTTTCTATATAAAGAATAGAGATATTTTTACTATCTCTGCAAATATATCTGTTTTTACTTCTTTACCAATTTGAATGCCTTTCATATCTTTTTCTAGACTAATTGCTTTGGCTAGAACTTTCAATAAAGTGTTGAATAGCGGTGATGAAAGCAGGCATTTTTGTCTTGAAAATTTTTTCCCATTTAAAATAAAATTTGCTACTGAGTTTTGTTAAATGAAAGAATCATACATAGTTTCCTAATTCTGTTAGTTAGTCTGTAGAGAAGTTAATGTTGAATTTTTTCTTTTGCAGCACAAGATGATCCAGCAATGGAAAAGAGAATACTGCAAACTGGCTGATTGCTGGTGAAGATGTTTTACTTTTGTGACAGACATCTGTAGGATCTGTAACAGAAATGTAAGTATGGCATCATGGTTTTTCCAAAGCTTTAGTAAATTAAGTAGACTGATATAAATGTAATAAATCAAGTATCTGTCTAATTGTATTGACTTTTAGCTCTAATTGAGCTAGCAGTTTTATTCACATTAAATTATTGTTAATGTAGATTTCCAAAAATCTCTTCATGGGGAGAGTCTCTATTAAAAGTGAAACTGAAGATAGAGGAAATTTGCTCATAGAAGTCTGAAAAACTGGAAGTCTCCTGGTCTTCTAGGCTCTACTTTGTCTTTACATAGTAACTTACTTAAATAATTAAGCTAAGCAGACAGTATCAGCTTTTATAAATAAGAGAGACTTATGGGTTATAAAACACTAGTTATTAAAAAGTTGTTTCACTAAATTAAATTGATTTTTTTAATTACTTGATTTTTTAAAATTTAGTACATTATTGAATTTTAATTCATACTGAATTCACTCTAGTCCCTATGTTTAACTAGTACTGTTTTCCTGTCAGTTAGTCTTTGTGAAATAGGCTTTAAAATGTTAACAGTTCCTTGACTTGCCCATATTGGATTTCCTTCTGTGATTGATGAAACTTTTTTACATTATAGACATCATATTTCCATCTTCCAAATTGATATGAACACTGCCCAGCTTGACATCATTCATGAAAAATGCAGTGAACATTTATTTTACGTTTACAGTCTTGGTGATACAGTGTTTAAAATACTTGACCAAAGATGACCCTTGTAGATACTATTTCACATATTCTCCCATTTTGACACATGACTGTTTGTTACCTACTGTTGCAATATGATGCTTTGATTATATACTCCCATTAAAAGTGTGACTGTATCATTCTTAGTCAATGTTGAGAATTTGACAGAAG
Organism: Camelus ferus; assembly: GCF_009834535.1. NCBI lineage: Eukaryota > Metazoa > Chordata > Mammalia > Artiodactyla > Camelidae > Camelus > Camelus ferus. Next base: position 43,053,035 of record NC_045703.1, read on the forward strand.
AGTGAAACTGGTAAGCACTTTTCTTTCAAATCAGGGCAAATATGTATTTAACTTAATCCTATTCATATGTTACCAGTCTGTCTATATTTATATTTTATCTATCTATATACACATATATTTATTTTTTAATCCCAAAGGTCAGATAATCTAGGTGTTGGCCATCAAGGAACTAGACTATGATCTAGTAAGTAAGACACATATGTAATTAATAATTATATAGTGGAAGAAATACTATATGGAGGTAACAATAAAATGCTTTTGGAACTGAGAAGGTTTATTCTATCTGAAGGGTTCAGAGTGAACAGGAGAACTTTTGGTTTAGTCTTAAAGAATGAATAGACTTTTAACCATCTGAGAAAATTAGTAATTATTTTTCAAGCCAAGAGAATGGGGAGGGGCACAGCTTCCTCAATATTAAAGCATCTTAGAGGAATCAGGGAGCAGTCCTTCGTGGGAAAGCAGGTGGGATAAGGAGACTTCCAAGTTAGTAAAGAGAAAGAGTGTTTGTTTAGTGCCTGCTATGTTGCCATGTGCTTACTGGGTATTTCACTTGGATTAATGAATTTAATCACTATAAAATTTATTCACAAGATAATAGTAGCCTTATTCACTGATGAAGAAACAAAATTAAAGAAATGAAGTCACTTCTCCTGGGTCAGTGTTAACCAAATTTCTTTGAGAATAATCTACTAGGGCACTTGTTAAAAACAGATTTTTAGACTCTAACTCAGATGTGTCCAGATTTCCAGGGGAAAGCACACCAGCTAATTCTTGTCTTTAGAGAAGTCTGGGAAACACTGTTCTAGGTCAACATAGAATAAATGTTGGAGCCAAGAGTTTAACTAAGTTTGTTTTACTCTAAAGGCTATGTCAGTGTACTTGAAAGCCAATGCTTAGGAATTTGGATGAGATTGTGTAGGCAATAGAAAGCTTTTGAGTGGAGAGAAGACTAAATTAGACATGATTGAAGTGAGAAAAGATGAGAAGAAACTGCTCAAGTCAGAAGGGCCACTTGGGAGGTCAGTATTTTGTATAAGAATGTGTCCAAGAGACCAGAGTTAAGGTCCCAGGCTTTTGGAACCAAGGGTGCACATTCTAAAGAAGTTTCTGTTGCAGAAAAGCAAAGTGACCGAGAAATAGGGGAGCACTGAGGAAGTCTCCAAATTTTAGCCAAGATAGAGACCAGAGGAAGAGGTTGCAGGTTTAGGGGAGGAGATAATTTTGGTTTTAGTCATGTTTGATGTCAGGTGACTGGAGAATATTGAGGTAGACTTTTTGAATACAGAATTGGAAACACAGGTCTTACATATTCAGAACGGTCCTGGATATTAGATTTGGGAGTCATGGAGGGTGTGTGTGTGTGTGTGTGTGTATTTGTTTGGAATATTTAGTAGGTTTTCTAGGCATAGAATATAGTATGAAAATAGCCCTTATGAGGAATTCTGGTATTTAAGGGAAGCTAGAGAAGATAGAAAAAGTGAAACAGAAAGAATTGGGAGAGAGTACTCATGGAAATGAAGAACATAAAGGTGTAGAAAAAGAGTCAGTGGTTAATAATATCATTCAGTGCAATGGGATCAAATAATTAGACTGAAAGAGGTCATTAGGCTTCGCATGTTAGTTGATCTTGAAATGTAGGGATAGAGAATGTTGATCAAAATCTTGGAGGAATTGGGATGGTACTGGCACCAGAAATTGAGGGGTTAGCTTTGAAAAAACTAGCAGTACCCCATCCTGAGCCAAGAGGAATGATGAAAGGGTACAGATAAATTTTGAGTCATCATATGTTAATTTTTAATGATAAAGGAGTCTAGGACATCTCTTAACTAAGAGGTTGGAGAAGTTCTGTAATAGTCTTTGGGGGAATAGGGAAAGAAAGATGTCTTGGCTGAGTAAAAAGTAGTTGATAGTGGGCTTGATGGGTTGTGGGAAATCAAAACAGCTAATCAGTGTATGGTGCTCACAACTTTTGTACCTTGTATTTCACTACAAATGTGGAAATTTTCATGAGTTGAAAAGTAACTATTATAAGTTTTCTCCTTACTGGATTCTTCTTTTTTGCAAGTATCTCTCCTTGTGGCTTTTTGAGAGGGTAGTCTAACTTTACTTCCCATTCCTCTCTGACCATTCCTCCCATCCTTTGCAGGCTGTTTTGCCTCACTTAGAAATGTTGGAGTAATCCAGGGTTCTGTGGTAGGCCGTTTTGTATGCTCTCGCCACAGGTTTAATTTGAGCATTCATCCATTTCATGTCCCCAAGAACCGTGTATGTGTTGGTGACTCATCAGACTTCTTTCTGCTTTAATTTTTTTTTCAGAGTACTAATGTAGTAAACTCAACTGTCACATACCTATCTTCATCTGAAGACCTTATAAATATCTCAAAGTCATGATGTCAGAACTCGCCTCAGATTCTGAATCATGATGAATATGCCATCATCCATCAGTAACCAAATGCTTTCATTTCTGTTTCCTTAGTCTTTCTTATAATCACTGTTGGAACCTTACATCTGCTGCCTCCCTCCTATTATCATATCTGGATTACTATGAATTCTTTGTGCCTTTTGGCTCATGTCAGCAAATCTTCCTCCAGACTACTGTCCAAATGATCTTGAAAAACTATTAAACTGACTGTCACTTCCTAACATAAAACCTTTCAGTGAATTCCTGTTGCCTTGTTATGGGTTCATATATGAGATCCTTGAACCCCTTGAAGTATATGTAAGATTTAATTAAGTTCTTAATAAGGCTGTGACCTAAAAATGTTTAAGAACCATTTGCATTTTAAATTAGTGTTTAAACTTAGTAAGATAGTACAGTGTACAAGATCTTTGCAGAACTTCTTGCAAAGTACATTTCATCCATTCAGAATGTATCTGTCCCCTCCCTGCTGGTTACCCTTCCTTCCTTTATGATCCCTGGTATCTGTGGTATCTGTTACACTTATCATAAAACCAGTAAGTAATGCAGTGTATATTAACTTAACTTCAATGGCGAGTGTTATTATGTATTTCCCTCCTAGTGCCATGGGCATGGTAGATGCTCAGATACTTTCCCTCTTCAAAACTGAATGGGAATAAAGGGAAATACTGAAAATGACAGACAGCCCTTGAGGCAGGTGATACAAATTCCATTCCTTTTATCCATTTGTGAAATTTCTTAGTAACTTATTGAAGTCTTAATCTTTCCTAGAATTATTGATGGTGATTCTGTATCTGGATAGCCATAGGTATTTTAGAGGCAGTCTGCAGCAGATAAGAGTACAGACTCTGAAGTTAGATCACCTGGATCTGAAACCTAGATTTGAGGCTGACTCAGTCACTTATGAATGTCTGTGGCTTTGGGCATATCACCTGAGCTTTCTGTACCTCAGTTTCCTCATCTGTAAAATAAGGAAAGCAATAGACTTACTTGAAGGGGTGATATGGGGATTAGATATAAAGTACTTCACAAAATGTCTGGCACATATTATGTGATGAATAAATGTTAGTTCTTATATTTTAATGTGATAAAAATTTATATCAAGACACCCAGCAGAGATTATAAACACCCACCAGTTACAAGACACTGTACAATATGAAAAGTTAAGAATTTTGTCTTAAAGACTTAGGAATTGTGTTAAAATTTAAATTTTAAAGTTAAATTTTTAACTTATATTAAACTTCAAACTTTATATATTCCAGCAGAACTAAAGTTTTGAAGAATTTTTTTCTTTTAAAATACAGTTTTGAGAAGGAAGATGACATTCTTTTTTGATAGGTCTGTACTTATTAAAAGGTGATATGGTACCTTATTCTTTGTTCCCTTTTCTATGTTTGTAATTATATTCCAGACTCTTAAAAATCTGATTTTTAATATTTGTAATTTTTGTTGCTGGCAAAAAAGTTCTTCAGTACTGTGTAAGCTAAAGATCTTTTTGATTTTTGGTAATTTCACCTTTCTTTTGACTAGATGTCTTTAAGAAGATTAAGCAAAGCCTCAATACTTGGAAATTTCCGTTAAATCTGCCCATATCCTTCTATACTTTGTTTCTTGAAGAGAAGGCTTACTAGCATTAATAGGCATTTATTTGTCTTCCAGAAATATTTTACATAGTTTATCTATGAGTAGAAGAATGGGATTTATGCTTAAAAGTTATAATATCACATTAAGAATTCAGTTAGTGAAAAAGTCTTTGAAAATGAGTGATATATTTATTACTTTCTTTTTATACAGTATTTTATAAAAAAAAATTTGGGGGTATAATTAGGTTTATTTATTTATTTACTTTTAGAGGAGGTACTGGGAATTGAACGTAGGACCTTGTGTATGCTAAGCATGTACTCTACCACATGAGCTATACCCTCCCCCCATTATGTTCTTCAGCAGAGTTGGACTAACTTCACTTCAAATTTCTACATACTAAATTATTCTTGATTTAGCAACCAGGAAATAAATTCTCAGTTTCATAACGATCTCTGGAGTTTCCTAAGACATTTATTAGGGAATACTTCTCCTTGATTAGCGTTGTCTTTATCCAATCTTTGCTCTACAAAAAGGGAAGAAAAAAAAACATTTCTGATTTACATACTGACATGATCCTCTGCACACATTTAAGTCTCCAGCCTAGTTGAAGATCACTGAAACTATGGAAAAAGAACCTATTTTGTAGGATAGATTAAAATGGTAATAAAAATAACTTTGAAGTGTGTCTTATAGGCAGGCTAGTGGTTTGGGTTGCTTTGTCTTTATCTTGTTATATATCTTAGTGGTATCTATTCACTGTATGTGCCTCATCCAGAATTATGTAAGAAGTATTTACTAAGTTTTTCTCCCCATATCTTAGTTGGTGATAGACTAAGAGTATACATGGTGGACTAAACAGAATCAGAATTTGAAATTTGCTATGGCAAGTTGATGGTTGAAAGTGCTTCAGGTAAAATAACCAAGCTTTAACTATCTAGTGTCTTTTTTTGATGAAGTTTATTCAACTTTACTTCATTCTAATGAGTGATTAAATTCTAAATATTCTACATTTAAAATGGTAGAGTCAGCTAGTACAGAGGCTGCTACTCATTTTAAGCAGCAGTTAATTAATGGTTTCCAATCTCTGAGATCTTCACCTACATTTTTTAGTCTTTACTTATCACTGGTCTACTTCCTCTATCATTTTCTCCTCCTTTAAAATATCTGTGGTTTCATATTACTATGGGGTAAAACCAAATCAGAATTTTCTTTAGCAGGGCACAAGGCTTTCATGATTTGGCATTTGGTTACCGTTTTCAGCTTTATCTCCTGCTGTTCCATTACTTATATGATTCAGCACTTTGCACATATCTCTGCCTTGAATTTCCTCTACTCCCCAGCCTCCTCTGCACTGCAGATTTTCTAACTTTATATCCAGATTCTCATCTCTTTTCTCATTGTTACTTTTAATAAGTATCCTAACACGTTTCAATTATTGCAGGAATCAGGTCACATTGTGCTTATCTGCTTGCTTGTGTGTATGTTTCCTTATTTAATAAAGTAGGTACATATCTTATTCATCCTTACATCCATAAATACTCAGCATTGTATATGTAGTAGTAAGTTTAATGTTTATCTGAATCATAAGGCAGAAGATCCAAATTTATGCCAGGGTTTAAGCTCCATACATCCAGTTTGACAAGTCTTGTCTTTTTTCCCTCTCTCCTTCCTCTTCAGGGCATCTTCAGCCAGTATTCATGTCATTTTCTCCCTTCTTATGTGATTGTAACATTTTTTGAGCTTTAGTGATTACAAAACTTTTTTGAGGAGGTGAGGGGAGAGGTTGGCTATTCCCACCTTAGTTTTATTAACTCTGATTTGCAGGTAAGGTAATTTAGACTAAAGGTTTAACTGAGTGCCTAAGACTACATAAGTAAAAAGTGAGACTAAGACTCAGGTTTTTGGATCTCTTGTCTAGGACTGATTTCATTGTTTAACAGCTGTCTTAGTTCAGTTTGCTCTCCCTTGGCCATCTGCAGTTTGTCGTCAAGTAGTCTTCAGTATATGCTTCAGGGCTGATCGTTAGGTACACTGACAGAATTCTTAGGTACTCCCAAGGTATGTACAAGTAATTGCTCAAAAAATTATTTATCAGGCTAGTTTAACTTGATATTACTTAAAATAAAGCCCAAAAAGTCTATTTTATAATGTGATGTATTCATATTCTTCTTTGAAAAATCATATTCATTTTCTTAGCAAACATGTGAGTGTTCTCTATTTGCCAGGTCCTGTATAGGAATATAGAGATGAGCCAAAAGTAACCTATTCCTGCCCTTATAAAGCCTGTTTATGAGGAAGACTGATACTAACAAAATAATCACACAAATAAGTATAACTACGATTCTGATAAGTGCTTGGAATGAGAAGTGCATGGTAGTAAGAAGATGGGGAGAAGAAAGGGATGATTTAACCTAGTCATGGAGGCTTTCTCAAGAGCTTTGAGATGGGTAGGAGTTTGCCCATGGGGTGCGTGGGAAGCAGCAAGTGAAGAAATGTTCCGTGTAGAGAAAGCCTGTTATTGGAGGGAGTAGTCAGTGTGGCTGGAAGCCTGATCAATGGGAAGTTTGGTGTGAGATGAGGCTGGCATGGGAGGTGAGGTCCAGACTATGCAGGGCATATAGATCCTGGTCTTTAACCTAAAATCAACTTTTTAAGCAAGGGGTAAGACTGGACCAATTAAAAGGTATGTACAGTAATTTAATAAACAGTGTTTAGTTGGTAACTAGGGAAGGGTAGAGATGGAGAGTAGATGGATTCAAGGGATATTTAGAAGATAAATTTTTAAGACTTACTTATGTTTTGGTTGGGGAGGGTTTAGGAGAAGAAGTTTCAGTAATGGATTTCTGGCTTGAAAAAGATGAATGGTGGTGTCTCCAGGGGGGCATTTAGGGAGTAAATAAGGAGGAAACAGATCATGAATTCAGTTTTGTGCCTGCAAGACATTCAAGAAGAGATCTAAAATATGCAGTTAGATGTATAGGTCTAGGGCTGAGAGGAGAGAGCTGGGCTGGTCTGTAGGTAACAACTGAAGCCGTAAGTATAGATGAAGTCGTCTTGAAGAGTACAGCAAGAAGAGCATACATGTGGCTTAGGAAAAGGCAGCAATAGCAACAAAAGAGGCTATTAGAAGAGAGTGTTTCAAAGAGGGGGAATGAAATGAGTAGTTTAACCAGTGTTTTTAGATTATACAGAAGGGAAAGGGAACTTCTAGGATTTCAACTTGAGTCTTGATTTTATATGGTCTACTTGTCAAGTAATGTATCAAAAGAACATTCATACATGGCAGTATTTACAGAATTGCTCTTAGTAATATCCTAAAAGGCTACAAAATTTGTCACTTTCTGCAGTTGTAATCTGAATTACTTTTAGCCAGTTTCTGTTTCTCTACTTTCCAAACTGATTGTAAAAGTCAGTCTAGATAGATTGTACGTTTAAAAATTTTTGCATTTAGTTCAGTAAGTTCTGTGAATGAATAGAAATGGTATATTTATTTCAAATCAACACTTTGGTTGTATCTTTTTATTTTTGGATTAACATTTGTGTGCCTCACTGCCCCCCCCCCGAGTAAAAATTAATACAAATCAAAAATATTTTTCTACACAGGTTAGTTTTTTCTCTACTTTCAGTTTTGTATCCCCATTGTCTTGGATGTGGCTTGCATAGAATAGGTGCTTAGTAGGTGTTTTTTGAATTGTTGAATTAAAATAAGGAAAGAGTTAAAGTCAGATTTTAATATTATGTGTATTTTCTCTCATTTTCTCAGGATGGCTGGCTGTGGTGAAATTGATCACTCAATAAACATGCTTCCTACGAACAGGAAAGCAAATGAGTCCTGTTCTAATACTGCACCTTCTCTAACTGTCCCTGAATGTGCCATTTGTCTGCAAACGTGTGTTCACCCAGTCAGTCTGCCTTGTAAGCATGTTTTCTGCTATCTGTGTGTGAAGGGAGCGTCGTGGCTTGGAAAGCGATGTGCCCTCTGTCGACAAGAAATTCCCGAGGATTTCCTTGATAAGCCAACCTTATTGTCACCAGAAGAACTCAAGGCAGCAAGTAGAGGAAATGGTGAATATGCGTGGTATTATGAAGGAAGAAATGGGTGGTGGCAGTATGATGAGCGCACTAGTAGAGAGTTGGAAGATGCTTTTTCCAAAGGTAAAAAGAGCACTGAAATGTTAATTGCTGGGTTTCTGTATGTTGCCGATCTTGAAAATATGGTTCAATATAGGAGAAATGAACATGGACGTCGCAGGAAGATTAAGCGGGATATAATAGATATACCAAAGAAGGGAGTGGCCGGACTTAGGCTGGACTGTGATGCTAATACCGTAAACCTAGCAAGAGAGAGCTCTGCTGACGGAGCGGACAGTGTATCAGCACAGAGTGGAGCTTCTGTTCAGCCTCTAGTGTCTTCTGTAAGGCCCCTGACGTCAGTAGATGGTCAGTTAACAAGCCCTGCAACACCATCCCCTGATGCAAGCACTTCTCTGGAAGACTCTTTTGCTCATTTACAACTCAGTGGAGACAGCATAGCTGAAAGGAGTCATAGGGGGGAAGGAGAAGAAGATCATGAATCACCATCTTCAGGCAGGGTACCAGCACCAGACACTTCCATTGAGGAAACCGAGTCAGATGCGAGTAGTGATAGTGAGGATGTATCTGCGCTTGTTGCACAACACTCCTTGACTCAGCAGAGACTTTTGGTTCCTAATGCAAACCAGACAGTATCTGATCGATCTGATCGATCAGCTCCTGATCGATCAGTGGCAGGGGGTGGGACAGTGAGTGTCAGTGTCAGATCTAGAAGGCCTGATGGACAGTGCACAGTAACTGAAGTTTAAATAAAACAGTCTTCAGATCCATGCTCAAGGTTAAAATGGTTATCTGTAAATTTCTGCCCACGTAACATTATACTCATCCCTAGTAGTGCATTTTGGGAGTTGGGGTGGGAAGGGGTTTGGGAAGAATAGACCTGTAATTAAAATGTCTAACATGTCTCTGTTGAGAAATTTATTTAATATAAGGAACTTGGGTGTTAATAGTTGAGAGCTGTTCAGTAATAACCCAGTTTTCTTGAGATCTGTTTATTTTATAGTTTTTTTTAAAACATCTTCAGTTCTTTTGGCCAGCCTGTGTGTATTATCTGTGCATTAACAGTCCTCATCCAACTCTTCTTTCATTGTGTCATATTTTTCTGCATGGATTGACATAAAACCATTACTAAAAATTGGCACCGATGAGATGTCCAGTATCAGTATGAACAGGAAGCTGAATTAATGTGAGAATAGATGTGAATTTGGGATTTTTAAATAGATGAATAACAACTATTTAATAGTAAAGTTACTGAAATGGAAATGTAAAAAAAGAAAAACAGCTTATAACTTATGTTTGAGAATCTTGTCTGTAACACACTTCATGGCATTCCCATAGGCTTTGCTGTCTAGTCCTTGTAGTTTGAGATTTCTCTTGATCCACATTTTTCTTTTTGATTACAGACTTTATAATTTAATAAATACTAGAGTTTATCAAAAATAGTCTGTCTCTTGTTTGAGTCTGGAAGGGGATGGAAACATTTTGACGTCTGTGGCCAAAAGGTCACTAAATAGGTGATTGTTTGAATTGGTATATTCAGCTTAAGTAGTTACCTGCTTAGAAAACTTTGATTTCTTCATAGAGAATATTTAAACAAGAGTCTGCAGGCAATGTGCATGGAATAAATATGTATAGAAATAAGCCTAAAGCCAGTGAGACTTAAATTTCTTAAATAACTGATGGTAGAGACCATATATATTTTAGATTTTCCTTGCCAGTCTTCATTAATGGCCTAACACTAATCTGAATTAAATGTTAGGCTTATTTCTAAACAGCATTAGTAGGCACAAATTGACTTGACACAAAATGGTGTAGAATCTATGACAAGGTAGGAAGTGTTGGGTTAACTTGGTAATACAGAATTTGGTTCTGAAGAAAAGTAATATGAGTTTGTCTTACTATATTTTCCCAAGTCAGGACAGGATCATGTTGATGAAGCATATGCAAATTATTTTTAATATGATTTTCAAATCTGAATTGTTACAATAGCAAAAGCTTTCTACTTTAAAAATTAATTTTTTACTTCTTGTGATACATTAGAAGTAGGACTTAATTCTTTGACTTACTTTTATAAAGCCTGTATTACTGAGGTGATCATAAAAGTTTCAGTTGTGTATTTTTATTAAATTTACTTTTAAAAGATAGCTAGTTACAAAAGAAGAAAAGTTAGCTAGTTTTCCAGAAACAAAAGTAGAAATTTGGTATAAAATGCAAAAGTATATTAGTTTGGGAATTCTGGAGTACACAAAGGGACTGGCCAATTTTGTAGAGTTAGTAGACTTTCCATATGGCGGCTTTCATTGTTTAGTAGATAATTTAAAGTAAGGTTGAAATTTGTCGGGGAGTGAGGTCAAGAGCATCTTTATTTAAAAGAAGAGCCAATTCCCCATGACTTCTTTACTCCAAGTGTTTGGAGCAGAAGAAAAGGATTGCTGATACCTTTGCATATCTTCCTGTCCCCTGACCTCTCCACTTGTGTTCTGTAAGTTTCATTAAGTTATTTTTGTAAATTATCTCCTAAGACAAAAACAGAGACTTTATGATAAGTAACACCAGAAATAGTAGTTTTTCCTTTCAAAAATCGGTCTTTGGTTAGAGCCTAAGGGCTATTTTGGGAATCTGGGAATTGATTATAATTTTCAAGCCAAAAGTGGTGTATATTTTAGCCACATGTTCCAGATTACTTGATAAATACCCAGATATACTGAAAACTAGACCAGTGAGTGCAGGTACTCACTTATTAAAATACAAACCCAAATACAAACAGCCTTCAAAGTACTTCTGACATTGATATTTAGTATCATTTAACTTTTGTACATATTAATCTGGGAGTTTTACTTGTAGTACATCATTTTTTAAAAAGCTATTTATTAAATTTTTCTTTCCTAGCAATAGCCTCTAAATTTGCAGGTCCACCCCAAACTGTTCCTAAGAGATCTCTTTCAGTCTGTAATGCCTCCTTGAAACAAAGCTCTTTGACTGAAGAAACAGATTTTTTCAAAGCTCTGATTACTTCTGGTGGCCCGTTGGTAAACTGCTGTAGCCATTCTCGTGCCTCTTTGAGACATTCAGTTTCATCTGAAGACTGCAAGATCTCTTCAACCATTCCTATGTGTAAAGCTTTTTTTGAATCCAGTTTAAGGGCCCCACTTAACACTCTGAGAGCCTGTCTACTGCCGATTATTTCAACCAGCCGGGTTGCACCGCCCCAGCTTGGTATTATACCCATCTCCTTGTGGACAAATCTGATCTCACTCTGTGCAGTCATTAACCTGCAAAAGAGAAAAGAAACTTCTGAAACAACATATGCTTTAGTCATAAAGTACTACCTATTCATAATCTGATCTGACATCTCTATTATAGATAGGTATATGTTCTATTAAAAACTGAACGTTCAAAAAATCTAAGTGTAGAATTCAGTTTACCACACAGTACTTAGCACCTCCCTTTGAAAACAAGGTTAACATTTTTGTTGTGCTTGCTTATCTTTTACTTTGCATATAAGAGTCTAGTCTGTATTTTATGTTTTTGTTTACTTCTAAAAGCCCAAAGTATATCTTTCTAAAATGAGTTGTAGCCTAATGAGAAAATCTGGATTAAAGTGAAATGTGAGAGTAGGAAATGTTAGGCGCATACCATGAAAAAAAATGCATAGTAAGTTAAGGTCAGTAGTCCTTAGCCAGGGGGGGAGTGGCAGTTTTTTTTAACTCAGGATAGATTGGTCCAGTCTTCCAACAGACAGTTATTAAGCACTACCAATGCCAGGTGGTCTAGGTGTGGGACTACAGGAATGACCAAAATAAAATCCCTCCCTCAGTTTACATGCCGGTTAGGACAGAAAGACACTAAACAATATAATGTCAGTGGTGATAAATGCTATAAAGAAAATGGGGCAAGGGACTAGAGAATGAGGGTATGTGTGTTGGGGGTGTGCTATTTTAGATGCAGAAGGCTTCTGTGTATTTGAGCAGCTACCCAAGTGAATGATGCAAAAAACTGAAGGAATTCCAGGAAGAGGGAATTACAAGTGCAAAAGCCTTGAAGTACAACTGCTTAGTATCTCTGGGGAACAGGCTAATGTAGCTGGAATATAGTCAGCAGAGAGTGATGGGAGATGAAATCAGAGGTCAGCTAACAGGTCCTTAGGAGGTGGATTTCATTTTTTAAGTGTGAAGCTTTTCAGGAGGAGTTTGATCAAAGCCCATGTTGCTGTGTTAAGACTTTAGCATTTAATAGCACACCAACTGTTCAACTGTGAACTTTATGTTAAATAATCATCAGAACAACTATATGAGGTGCAGTAACACGCTCATTTCACAGAGGGGGAATCCGAGGCAAAAGAGATTAAATAGCTCACCCAAAGGCCGTGCAGCTATAGCAGGGCCAGAATTTTAAACCCAGGCAAGTTAGCTTCATTATGTGTGCTCTTCACCTTATGGTAAACGTCAGCAGTCAGCTAGACACAGGGATACCATTAAGAAAGTTGATAATGGCTTGGGTTGGACTTGAAAGGATTAATTTCCTATAGCAGGGATTCATTTCCCCAAATCTTAGGACTTTTATGAGTAGGGTGATTAATAAGCAAAGGGGAACAATAAAAGGGAATAAACACAGATTAGTGGGCACCGCAATCACATCTGCCAATTAAATACGTGTATACTATTAACACACTGCATAAAGCTATACTGTTTAGGAAACACAACCTGAATTGTGTTTTGACTGCATGCTTCAAATGAAAAGCATTCACTATGTTAAAACCTCTCATTTAGACCAAAGTTCGTATCTGAATTTTAATTTTTAAGAGATGTTATTGCTTTGAAACTTATTACAAAAATGAAGACATTACGTTCAGTATTCCAAAGTGTTCAATGCTCAGCTGCAGGTGGTTTGGTTGCTTTAGAACCAAGAACAACAGACTCTCAGTCTTTGACCCTTAAATCAAGAGAAGTATTCCAATAGAGAATTCTCACAAAAGCCTATTTATTAACCCACTGGGAAAGAGAACTTTCTCTTCACAGCTGTGAATTTTTGTAAGGGAAAAAATCTGCCTCAATTATGGACAACTGCTTTTAAAAGCAAATAGCCATGAAAATAGTAGTTTTCAATAAATAATTTTTAAATGGTAGGGAAGAAAGAACAAGTGTTTTAAGAATCTGAATCTAGCCTCAAATTGGAGGAGTATTGCCTTGTTATAATAAACAGGGTCAGAAATTAGGAACGTAACAGAGATTACAGTAAACTCTAATAGATTAGAAATAGGAATATTTATATTGAACACAATCCTTTTCACAGAATAAATTAAATGTGTTACCATTCCTACTTATATCCTGGAATTGACACTGATGTTGGCTATGCCTACAATACAGAAAAGAATTATGTCAGGAAAAAACTCATTTAAAATAAGCTGAACATAAAAACTGGTTAAAGTCCTAGATGCTGGGATAATGTAGATGAGCTTATGACACAAAAGTCATCTATGTAATAAGCACATTTTATTTGGAATTATTTTCTTCTAAAGAAGAATGTTTAATACCATCTTTATACCGTGTGTTTTTTTCCCCTTTGCCATATTTTATAAGGTGAGGTATGACTTCTTGAATCATATTTTACAACTCTTAACAAAATCCTGAGGTAATCTTTGTAAAAATATCTGTTGTGATCAAACTCTAACATCCAATCTTTATATGTCACATGCCCCGGGTGTCTTGTGTACTCATATACATATTACATCAGTAAATATGACCCCAAAAGTTAATAGTGACAAAAGAACACCAGGTAGTTTAAAATGAGAGAAATATGAAACATTCAGATGGTACCCTTTCACAGGACTCTTTGTTAATCTAAAGGCTAAAGTTTAAATATAAAATTTTCAGTAGTGATAGCCAGAATTTATGAAGAAAATAACGTATCAGTAAGATATATCCAAAAATAGAAACTGCTTCCTGATAAGCCTTACAGGATTACACACTAGTTACTGAGAGTTTAGATACAGTTAACTGTGATGTAATTTATTGCGAGGTATAATCTATTAATCTATGTAGAAAACAAGATTCTTAATCCTTATATGCAGACTCATTTATAAAACCATATTAAATTCTCTTATTTTAACAAGTAAAAGAATTATAAGTATATTCTGACTGTTAATTAGTGTAATTATTATTGGCAAGGTTTAAAATTTCCTGTGACACCTTGGGAGAGGGGAGATGAGGAAATTAATCAGATGTGGATACACTTATCATCATAGTACACATGCATCAATGTTACAGGAAAAACTACCCATACCTTGGGGAAGAGGATCACCTTTGAAGGTGATGCAAAGTCAATGCTGATACCTGAGAGGATTGTTCACTGTGCTACTGCTCTTTGGTGAGTTAGCTATAAGTTGCAGGACTTTGAACAAATGTACTCAAGAAAATTAATTTTAAGACAATTACGAAATTTCACTAAAATAGGAAGTTTAGTAAAAGGTATGAAAGAAAAAGGTTTTTTTAAACATTTATTATTAGAAGTACTTTTAATGGACTCTGGTAAAGATAGAAACAAATAATTGCATTGGGAAGAGTGCAGCTTTGATGTCAAGTACACAGTCATATACCAGACTGCCTAGCTTGGCCATCAGACTGGTTGCATGTAGCACCTTGTAAAATATAGCAAAGAAAAAAAGACACATGGTATAAAGAGGATGAAGAGTAAATTATTTAACATCTCTGGGCCTCAGCATGCTTGTTTATAAAATAGATACAACAGTAGTACTTATGCCATAGAGTTATCACGAGTATTGAATGAGTTAATATATGAAACTCACTTGGAACACACACACACACACACACACACACACACACACACATATATATATATATATATACATGCACTATAATTCTTTTAAACAGAATCTTAGAGGAATTGTGTTTATGGAAAAAATCAGTGTGAAATCTGCCTCAGCCACATCTACAGAGCACAGTATTATTTATACTTCTCTTTGGCATATAAAAGTTGTATGTATTTTGTAGCCTCACACTGCCTGACACATATTAAACTCTGTGTGTACTGGCATCTATTATTACCAAGTTGGCTGCATTAGCAGGTAAGTCACTACAAATAACAGTAGTGTTTCTCCTAGAAAGGCATTATAAAGTTGTTCCCTGGGCTAAAGTCACTCAGTCCCTAAAACTGAATGTAAAAGAGCTACGCTCACACTGAAAACCCAGCAAATAATAGTATACCATCCTTCCTCAATATCTGTTAATGGTGACTACAAAATATATACAATTTTAGGTTTCCACATAAAGGTAGAAATAATACTGTGTTCTGTTATTGACACGGCTGAAGAAGATTCCAAATTGATTGAAAAAAAAAAAGACCACATATATCTAAGACTAACTTAAGAAATATTGTGCAATATAAGTAAAAGCATAAATATTTAAAAAAATTTTAAAGCAAGCATTCCTGTTACAAAATTAAATAACATGATGTGATAAATTTTAAGTCTAGCCATTGGTTAAGTAAACTTTAGGGCCAGAAATTGCTGGTCCTTTTGCATGGCATATTAAGAGCAAACCAAACACAGTAACGCAAACTATGGTGACATAGGGAAGCACATTACATAAAATTATATAATAGCAACAGCCATCTCTGACCACAAACAGTACTTTAAAATCATGCCTTCAACATAAGCACTTATTTGTTTGCACATGCGCCTTCCTGCTGCTCTCTATCTGCCGCCATCACAAGATGATTATGGAAAATGGAAGGAAAGAACCCAAAGATTCTCCCCATATTTCACCTTTCTCATTTCCTACTCTAAGATGATTACCCTCATGAGACTCCATGTATTTTATGCAAAGAAACTGCCTGAGTAAGAGAGTAGGCGGCTGAATGAGTGTGTGTGTGTGTGTGTGTGTGTGTGGTAGTGGTGGTACAGTGAGGGGGAAACAGACAGGAAAACGTTTGGGGAATATCAAGTCTGATTATAACATTCAGTTAGTAATCCTAGCATGCTCAGAGGTGGATTTTCTTGATATCAAAGTAAGAATTTCCAGATAATACAGTGATTACTACAAAACAGAGCAACATGGGCAACGTGACTGCTTCCTGAGGTGGACATATATTCAGAGTACAGGCACTGACACAGCAAAAATGGAATTTGTTTTTTAATGACTCTGGGATTTGTTGGTTGGGGGGGTGTGTGTGTGTGTGTGTGCACGCGCACACATGAGCACATATGTCTATTATGTCTATATATTTTGTGTTTTATTCATTAAGTTAGTATTTTAGAAAAGGGCTCCCCTCCGTGCTCCCTTGGGACAGCATGTCTCCAGCTCCCTTTCTTTGTAATATACTTTGCACTAACGGGTAGCAGCTGGAAATGCTAATACCTTTGGCTGGGGTTATTTATATTCATGAAAACAATGTTAGAGATTGGAGACAAATTAGATGGGCAGGCTCTAAATTGCATAGTTGAGAATTTTATTTCTCTAGAGAGAGGGGAATAAAATGTGTTTTTCATTCAGTGTATAAACAGCTAAAATCTTGATACTCCAAAGAAAAACAAAAAGAAAATGTAGACAATTCACACACACACATCAATGAATGTACGAAAATTTATGCCTCACTAAAAACCTTTAAAAATGCAAATTAAAATTTAATTTTTGATTATCAAAATTAGAAAAGATCTTTTTAAGAGTATAATCATTATAAGAAAGGATGCTCTCAAACAGACACTCAAATGCTGCTAGTGGTAGTATAAATTGGCAGAATCTTTCCTGGAGGGTAACTTGGCACTATATATCAAAAACCTTGAAAATTTTCATATCCTTTGATTAAGTACTGAATTATATAATTAGTACTAGGATTTATTCTAAGCTAATAATCCAAAAGGACAAAGCCTATGTATAAGGTAGTTATCACAGCATTAATCATAATAGAGAAAAATTAGAAACAAAGGATATTTTAGTACATCCATACTGATAGAATATTTTAAGCTTACTAAATTCGTGTTTTCCAAGTACACTTAAGGATATGGAAACACTGTCATTATAAACTATATGATATATAATCTTAATTTTTTTAAAATAAAAAGTTATATATATGTCTTTTTATAAAGACATGAAGAAAGCACACCATAATGCTAATGCTAGCTATCTTTTGATGGTAGCAACTTTTTTACTCTATACCTAACTGTATATTTTTTTATTCTTTTTTTAATTGAAGTATAGTCAGTTTACAATGTTGTGTCAATTTCTGGTGTACCGTGTTACGTCTGAGTCACACATATACATACATATATTCCTTTTCATATTCTTTTCCATTATAGGTTACTACAAGATATTGAATATAGTTCTCTGTGCTATACAGTAGAAACTTGTTGTTTATCTATTTTATATACAGTCTAACTGTATATTTTAAAATTTTTGTTAATAAAAACAGATACCTAGACATAATTTATTATTCTTGGATCACCCAATAAGGGATTTAAAAAATTTTTTTAATATGCAGTAAGGTATATTGTACTTCCAAAATACTTAAAATATTTTTAAAATCAGTATTTTCAAAATAATCATTATTCAGTGTGTGGTCTGTGGACTAGCAACCTTGGCATTACCTCAGTCCTCACCCCAGATCTATGAAATTAGAACTGTATTTTAATAAAATCCCCAGGTGATTCATATTCACCAGAATGAGCACATAGCTTTTTATAATCAGAAAGCACAATAAACATTTAAAAAATATTATGACCTGTACTATTTGCTATTAATTCTATAACCCAAATTTAGTGGCTTAGAAAACATTCACTCTGAACGTCAGAAGTCTGGGTACACCCTGGCTCAGCCAGGCCCTCTGCTTAGTCTCCCTAGGCTGAATCAGGGTGGTGGCAGCACTGCCTTCCTCTCTGGAGTCCCTGGAATGAATGCACTTCCACTCATTCAGGTTGTCAGCAGACCTGAGTTTCACGCAACTTGAGGACTGAGGTCCCTGTCTGTTTGCTGGCTTTCAGCTAGGGATTGTTTTTCTCTAGAGGCCAGCTGCGGTCCTGGCTCGTGGTCCCCTTCTCCATCTTCAAGCCTTCCCATGCTTCTCATCTCTCAGACTTCCCATTCTGCCTCATGTCTTTATTTTTAAAGGTTCATGTGAATTGGCTCCATCTGGATAATCCAGGATAATCTCCGTTTTAAAATCCAGAACCTTAATTGCACTGGCAATGTCCCTTCTGCCAAATGTTAATAACAAGTTCTGGGGAGTAACAGAGTGTGGGCAGGCATCTTTGGGGGCCACTACTCTGTCTGGGTGGTGGAAGCACTTAAGCCTGATTTCCCTTCCATTCTGTTGTGCTGTTAACTTTCCTGCCCTCACACATTCCTCCCACGGCACCACCACAACTAGCGCCCACCACCACCATCACCCCTTCTCATCTTTCACCTTCTGGAAAACTTAACTATTCAAGGATTCTTTTTGTTCCATTCCTTTAGTTGTTAGTGTAAAGACTCAGTGGGGAAAACAATCTCCATTAAAAAGAAAAAAAAAAACAAGGATTTGCTGGACCTATAACATGTTACTTTTAGGTGAATGTTAAAAGCGCTGTAACACTCGTTGAGGAATGCAGATTTCCTAAGTGTGGACACCAGACCTGCGCAATTTCCGAAGCCCAAACAAGATTCTTTTTTTCCTCCAATATTAACTTAGTAAAATCAGAATATAAAAGCATGATTGGTCCCCTGCTGGCACTTTAAAGAACACTGAGGGCTAGAAATCTAATTAAGGTCTGACTGAAGGTGGAAAACCGGGTATGTATCACACATAGTTAGTAGAATTAATGTATGCTATTAAGAACTTTTTCTAATTACAAAATATTTCAAAAATACAAAAATAATAACATATTCATGTACTCATCACTCAGATGTTACAGATACGAACTTTTTGCCACATTTATTTCTGAGCTCTATTCTCATCTCTTTCCCTTCTTTTTCCCACTTCCTTCTCTCTCCACTGGCAACAAATATCCTGAAGTTGGTGAGAGTCATTTCCATGCATGTTTTAACTTTTACCAAATATTCTACTTACTAACCAAATGGTAAACGTCTGCATGAATTCTAGAAAAGAGATCGCTAAGTAATAGTATTTCAGTGTTATGCCCAGCATCTCAAAAGACAGTGTACCCTGACCAGCCAGCATTGGTCCTAAGTTGGTCAATATTAAGTTAGCAGGTTATTTCTACATTGGAAGTGAATGCATCAGACTATCATCGTTTGATGACATGAGCCATTAAAATCATTCAACTAACTTTGTCTACTCTGATTTATCCCTCCCACTGTTGATGGACATTTAGGGTTGTTTCCAGTCTTTAGCTAATATGAATGGTGCTGCTATGAATATTGTAGGACATATCTTTAGGTGACCATTTGTATGCATTTCTCCTGGATTTATACTGTCTTACTTTTCTACTGCTGCTGTAACAAATTACTGTAACTTTGGTGGCTTGAAACAACACAACTTTATTATCTTATAGATCTATAGGTTAAAAGTCCAACATGAGTCTCACTGGTTTAAAAATCAAGATTTTGGTAGGGATGCATTCTTTTCTACAGGCTCCAAGGGAGAGTCCATTTCTTTGCCTTTTCTAGCTTCTAGAGGCTGTCCACATTTCTAACCGCATTCCTCCATCTTCAAAGCCTGCAGAGGTGGGTTGAGTCCTCACACTGCATTCCTCTTACCTTGCACCTGTTACTGTACTTCCTTTTCTGACCCTAAACTCTTCAGCCTCCCTCCTCCACTTCAACAACACTTGTAATCACACTAGGCCCACCCACCAGGAGAATCTCTACTTTAAATTCAGCAGATAAGCAACCTTCTTTCCAACTGCAACCTAATTGCCCTTTCCTATATATCATAACATAGTCATTGGCTCCAGGGTTAAGCTAAAGACATTTTTGGAAGACCATTATTCTACCCACTGCATATACCTAGGAGTAAAATGACTGTGTCACGGGGCATATGGCATTATTCAACTTTAGTAGATACTGGCCTTTTCCAAAATTTTGTACCAATTTACACTCCCATCAGTAGTTTGTGAGAGTTGCACTTGCTCCACACCCTACTAACACTCGATCTATTCCGTCTTTTTCATCTCAGGTAGTTCTTCTGGTGGGTACAGAGTAGAAAGGAACTGTCATTTTAATTTGCATTTCCTTAATAACTAATGAGTACTTTTTAACCTACCTTTTGGCCATTCAGATATCCTCTGTGGAAAGTCAGTTCAAGTTGTCTGCCCACTTGTTTTAATTGGGTTGCCTATCTTATAGCTTTGAAGGAGTTCTTTATATATTCTAGATATGTCTTTTATGGATTCAAAATACTGAGATAACCGTCTCTTACTCTGTGGGTTGCATTTTTATTCTTCTAGTTTTGTTTCTGATAGAAATGATTAATCTTAACAATCTAATTTATCAATGTTTTTCTTTATGGTTAGTGATTATTGTGTCCTATTTAAGAAATCTTTGACCACTTCAAGATCACGGAGATATTGTCCTGCTTTCTTTCAAAAAGTTTACTGTTTTACCTTTCACTTTTAGATTTGCAATTCATCTGGAATTGATTTTTACACATACACATGCATTTACTAAAGAGACCATCCTTTCCCCACTGCACTACAGTGTCATGTCTGTCTTAAATGACCATACCATTTGGATCTGTTTCTGGATCTCTACTGGCCAGATTTTCTATCTTTGTGCAAAGAGCACACTGTTCTAAATTACTACAGTTTTATAATAGGCTTCCTATATGTAATACAGACCTTCCAATTCTGTTCTTCATAATTACCTTATTTTTTCTTGGTACCCTGCATTTTCATATGAATTTTAGAGACTCAGTTCACACACACACACACACACACACACACACACACACACACAGAAACTTGCTGGATTGTTACTGCGATTACATGAAATCTGGAGATTATTTTGGAGGAGAAGTGAATTTTTGTAATATTGAGTCTTTTATTCCTCAGATGTGGTATATTTCATTATTTATTTAGGTCTTCCTTAATTTCTTTTAGTAATGTTTTCTAGTTTTCAGTGTAGAAGTCAGATGCTTCTTGTTAGATTTGTTTCTAGGTTTTTTTTTTTTTAATGCTACTGTAAATGTTATTGTTTTTAAAATTTTTGTTGTCTGCTGCTGGCATACAGAATGCTACTGATTTTTATTGGCCTCACAGCCAACAAACTTATAAAATTAACTTATTCTAGTAGATTAGTTATATATTCTCTTGGGTATATATTCTTTTGGGTAATATATAGTTACATATTCTTTCTATATACACAATCATATCATTTGTGAATAATAAGGTTTTATTTCTTATAATCCAATCCTTATAACTTCTTTAATCTTGCCTCACTGAACTGTTTGGGATTTCTAGCACAATGATGACCAGAAGTGGTGACAGTACCCACTTTGTTCCTGATGTCAGAGGGAAAGCTTTCAATATTTTTATCATTATGAGATGTCTGCTGTAAGATTTTTATAAATGTTCTTTATTAGACTAAGAAAGTTCTTTCCTAGTTTGCTAAGAGTTTTTATCATGAATAGATGTTGAATTTTGTCAAATGCTTTTTCTGCATCTATCAAGATTGTAATATGATTTTTCTCCGTTTTTTTGTTAATGTGGTATATTATACCAATTCATTTTGTAATGTTAAACCAACCTTGCATTTCTGGAATAAGACACTCTTGGTCATGATGTATTATCCTTTTTATCATTAGATTTAATTTATTAATATCTTGTTAAGGATCTTTACATTTATGTTCATGAGAGTGATTGGTCTATAGTTTTCTTTCTTATAATGTCATTTTTAGGTTTGGGAATAAATATTATACTCATTAAAAGAGCTGGAAGTATAACTTCTTTTTCTATTCAATGAAAGGGTGTTACTGTAAGATTGCAATGAATGTGAGGATGTAATGTAAGATTGGTGTTACTTCTTCTTAAATGTTTGGAAAATTTCACTGATAAATCTACTGTATTTGTAAAAAGTAAAATTTCAGGGGTTGGTCTCAAAATAATGACTCCTGATTAATTCCTAACATCCCCACACAACCTCCCCAAAGTTAAAAAATTAGCAATGAGCAAAAGAAAGCCAGACATGATCCATACCCACAAGACTATGCAGAGGCAGAGAATACTACATCTTTAAAATGATTTGTAAGTAGAGGAATGAACACCAAATTAAAAAAAAAAAGATTTCACTTTTGAAAATGAGTAAGGCTGAAAGTTACAGTTTTAAGTAAGCACCATTTCTGAAGCAGACCCAGGTAAGTAGAAAAGGGGTGGTTTCCTTGGAGAAATACAAGAGAAAAAACGTAAGAGGGGGGAAAAATAAGGATTCTGTAAAAACAAGAGATACAAAAGTCATGCCAGCTCCTCTCCCATTTCCACTGTTATCACCATTACCAATGTCATCCATCCAAAAACTAAACTGTTAGATGATGGCATTCTCAACCAAGGAATCCTAGCCACAAAATACTTAGGAATAGAAAACATCAAGCCAGTTCTATAAAAAAAAAAACTACTGTAAGAATAAAGCAAAACATGTAAAATTCAAACATTTCATTTGATGAAAAGTGCCTCCCTTCCCAAGCAGAAAAATGTGAAATTAAAGAAAAAAACTGTAATGATCACTCCAAACTGAAAAATATCTTCAAATAGCATAGTTATATGGAAAAAGAAAATTCCTGAATCAGAATTTTTTAAATCAGGGATAGAAATGTACAAAAAAAAAAAAAGTGTAGTGGGTGGAGACATAAAATGAGTAAGAGCTGACTGACTCAAGAAATAGAAGAAAAAAGACAAGAACAGGTTTGAATAAAAATTGAGGAAGGGTCACTGAAGACAAAGAGGGAAACAACCAAGAGACTAAGAACTGGCTAAAAAAAGAAAACAGAAACAGACAAAGAACATGTAATATATGTAAATATATGTACAACTAAAACAACTGAAACAACAGTGACAAGCTGGGCAAACACATAAAAATATATCATTGAGAATAACAAATGTCCCTAATATTTAAAGAATTTATAAAAACTAAGGGAAATAAGCCAAATATCCTATAGAGAAATAACCAAAACATGAATAGATAATTCACAAAAAAGGTACAAAAATTGTTCTTAACCATATGAAAATGTGATCAATTTCACTTACTTAAAGGAAAATGCACATTAAAACTATGCTGAAATACTATTTCTCACTTATCAGATTGGCAAAAAAAAAAGTTTAAGTTAAGTAGCCTTTTTTGGCAAAGGAAAGTGAAACAGACTAGAGAAAATGGAAGAATGGTCTATTCCCTAGAGAATTTAGCAAAATCTAATAAAACTAAATATCCATTTAACCTGTGATTCAGCAATCTTATTTGTAGAATTTAACCTTACGAGATAACATTAATACTATCAAAAAAGTCCACACACACAGTTACTCACTGGAACAGTGTACATATTCAAAACATAAAATTCAATTAACAAGAATGGGAGGAAAGAAAAATTAAAACTGAATACAAAAACTAACTGAACCAAAGTATTTCAAATAAATAATACACTGAAGACAGAAAAATTACCTTTGACTATTTACCCTTGGTCTGGGAGAAAAACAAACCTGCAAAACTTGAACTCTTTTTAATAGTTTCACTTTTCATAATGATATAGGGACAATAATTTTAAAATTACCTTATATGCTTTGTAAGATTAAGTAAATGAATAAATATGCTGGTGTTATTGGGAGCTGGGGTCATGGCTGTTGCAGGAGATACAATAAGAAATGGGAAAAGACAAGAACAAACTTTGTAGGAACAGACTGGGCTTGGAGATATCAATATAAACTCATGACCTCTAATTAATTAATGCATGATCTAGCTTTGTTTGCTCAGAGTCTAGAAACAAAGATGCCAGGAGCAATGAGAACACCCAGCATCTAGATCTTGGTTTTTAAATATTACCCACCTCCCCTCTGCCTTAAAGGAACTAGTGCTCCCATGAGAAATGCCAGAGACCAGGGCCAAGAAGAGGAAGACATAAGATGAGTCTGGACTATCTTATTATACTCAGAAAGTAAGTAAGTGCTCAAATGAATGAATGGATGAATGAATGGTGGAGCATTTCAAAAAAGACACAGGAGCCAGATTGAAAGGCTTCCCATTGGCCAAATCTGGGACAATTTATGCATCAAAATAATCAAGGATAGTAATGAACCATAAACCACTAAAAAATAAGAATCCATTAGTTCACACTGATGATAAATACACACATGCACACATACACACACAAGAAACAGGTAAAGGAGGGCTTGTCGTCAGAGCAGAATGACAACTGATATACATGCAGGAAATGGTGAAGTTAGAGAAATAAAAATTTGCGATCATCTTAGCAAAGATGGTTTGGGCAATAATAATCAGGAATGCTCAACACAGTGGAGAAAGTTCGGCAAAAAGAAGAATATTACTAGTTGCAAGGAGGAAAAAAGCAACCACAGTGGAGAAACCAAACACTTCGACAGGGTGATCAAATTTAGCATCACCAATGACAGGCGGAAAGACATTGTGTGTGTTCAGATGTGATACTCTTTGACAATACAATATCCCTTTTGTAGGGGTATTATCCAGAGATACATAACCTGAATGAAATCATCAGAAGACACCAAAGCGATGAACAATCTATTGAAAAACAAAAAACAAAACATGGCCTGTTTTCTTTAAAAATGTCAAGTCATGAAAGACAAGGGTTGGCCGAAGAATCCTTTCAGACTAAAAGAGAGAAAAGGGCTCTGACAACTAAGTGCAGTACACAGTCCTGCAGTGGAGGGAAACACTGCTATACTGGGAGTTAGTGCCGAGCTGACACACCTGGAATATGGACAGTATATTAGATAAAAGCACTGCATTAATGTAAAGCTTCCTACATTCAACAATTGTGCTGGGACTATGTAAGAGAATATTCTAGTTCTTAAAAAAGAATATACATATTTGTGTGTATGTATTTAAAGGAGTAAAAGAGCAAGATGTTTGCAACCTACTCCTAAATTTCTCAGGAAAAATTATTATATGTATTATACATAAAAAAATACACACACACACACGAAGTGAAAAACAAAACCAAAACAGCAAAATGTTAAAAACTAGTGAGTCTAAGTGAGTAGGGAAACTCTGTCCATTCCAAGATTGGTTCCAGACCCTCTGCAGATACCAAATCCTCGGATGCTCAATTCCCTTATGTAAAATGGTGCAGTATTTGTATATAACTCACTCACATCCTCCCATATACTTTAAGTCATCTCTGGATCACTTATAATACCTAATACAATGTAAATGCTATGTACATAGTTGCCAGCACCTAGCAAATTCAAGTTCTGAATATTTAAATATTTTGAAACTTTCTGGAAAATTTTTTCCCAACTATTTTCCATCCTTGGTTGGTTGAATCCTCAGATGTGGAATCCACAGACACAGAGGGCCTATATTTCCAAACAAAAAATACAATTCCAATTTCTCTCTTATACCAAATTCAGTGGCAAAAAAAATTCAGACATGTAATTAAACTGTTTTTGTGCTTTTGATTGCCAAAAATTGATGCTGAAAAGTCAAGCAGGCTGAGTTTGTCATTTTCTATTTTCATGGGTAGTTTTGAGATATTTTTATCAGTGAACCTTTATAAATTTGGTGTATACAGGAACTTTGACTAATGTTTTCTAAAAGGTATCTAAACAAAAATTTAAAAAGATACAGTTTATGAGGGTAACAGAATAACAAAGTCACCAGTTTTCACTGGTGATCAGAAAGGAATATAAAAGTTAGCAAAAAAATCTGGCAACTGTATTCTCTATGCCAAGCCCATATGTTGTAGGTAGAATGGCCCCACAAAGATGTCCATGCCCTAATTCCTGGAGTTGTGCGTATGTTACTTCACACAGCAAAAGGGACTGCACAGATGTAATTAAGGTTACATATAGCAAAATAGGGGGATTATCCTGGATTACCTGAGTGGGCCCACGTGAGCTCTTAAAAGCAGGAAACTTTCTCCAGCTACAGTCAGAGCTGCAGCAGAAGGGTAAATGAGAAAGGTTCAGTATGTGAAAGGAACTTAACTGACCATTGCTGAAGGAGGCCCACATGGAAAACAGGAGCAGGAATGCAGGCATCCTTTAGGGGCAAAACTGGCCTCTGGCGGATAGTCAGCAAGAAAAATAGGGACCTCAGTCCTACTTGTGCATGGGGCTCAATTCTGCCAGCTGTAACCTGGGTGAGCCTGGAAGCAGATGCTCCCTCAGAGTCCTCAGAACCCAATCCAGCCAACATGCAGATGTGCCCTTATGTGGCCAAGTCTGCAGAAACCAGCTGGGTCCCATCAGACTTCAGTACCTACCTATCTGTGAGATAATTAAACTGATGCTGTTTTAAGTCACCAAATTTGTGGTAATCTGTTATGGCTGCAGCAAGAAACTAATACTCAAATAAATATTTTCTTAATTTATATTTCATTCTAGATATTTTAATTAATCAAGACAAATTTTAAAAATTAGAGGCAAATTTATTTTATCACAGTTCTAGATTTTTATTTTCTCATCCATTTGTCACTAAAGGGAAACATAATGTTGGAGTGACTAGATTCTGAGCACTATGGAATGCCACTTTTCAATTCATAGGTTAATGTTTCGTTTTAGAAAATGTTTTTAAAAAGCCATTTTCTATAAGAATGTTTCACATGAAATTTATGACTCAGTTGAAAGCAGTTTAGTATGAAGGTCTGTATTTGCCAAGTAGTCCTGAGTGTTTCTAACATATTCATTCATTACATGTATAATCAGCTGGTGCTTAAAGGGTTTGGGAACAGGGAGAGGGGCAATGCCAGAATGTTGTATGAATTCACTTCTTTGGAATATTTGTATTAAGAATATCTCACATCTTCTGAAATAGTTTCCATTTGTAATAAAAGAACAGCAGGAATGAAAGTGTCAGTTGAGTGGATTCCAGGCATTCTCTAAGTTAGAAAGTCAAACAAGCTAAAAAGAACCAAAATATATGCCTAAGGAAAGAACTTACCTTTTTAGCAGAATGCTATGAAATCTTTTGGTGTTTTTTTTTTTTTTGGAACAAGCAGATCTTTTTAGAATACAGCTAAAGCAGTTTGTCGCAGAAGATAACTGACACGGTGTTGATAAAGTTGGGAGGGGGTGGAATCAGCTAGAGAACTTGTATTGATTTATTGCTTCCTTGCAGCTGTGACTAGGAATATAGTTTGGTATATAATCTTCTCTGTTAGCCTTTAAGTTTTAAGAACTTTTGCATTTAGTGTGTCAATTTAAAAGGGCCAAACAATTCTAGGACTGTGCTTTTCACACTTTTGTTATGAAGGATCAGTTTCTATTTTTTTAGTTTCATGTCAGTGGACCAATAATTTTATAAGATGTAATAAAACTATATTACAAGAATAATTAAACAAAAACCAAGACATAAAAGTTTCTTGAATGGCAGTTCCTAGCATAAATGGGTGCTAAACACATGTTTAATGAATCTACTGAACTCAATTTAATATGAGTGTCCTGTATATGCCAAATAGTTGGCCCACAAATGAATATGTCTTCATTGGAAAAATGAATGTATCTGGTATGTTACTGAATATGCCTGATGAGGGCAGTACCCTCAGACACCTCCTGACCAAAAAAATAAATATTTCATGAGGTTCTAGGACACATGATACTTCCTTCATTTAGAGGAGAACAACACAGCAAGGTAAATTAGCAGTGGCAAAGGAGTAAACAATCTCTGATTATTTTTCCCTGTGATTTTGCCTTTTGCCTTAAACCCTAACTACACCCAAACATAGATCAGGAATAAATATAAACGTTGATGCAAAAGTCTAATAAATACTTAAAGATGAACACCAGACTCTATTTTAGAGGGTATACTTTCTCCAAAGTACACCTGTAAAGTTTTAATTTGCACTTACTTTTATGTAGGTGATTTTTAAGTGTAGTAATGTACTTTCACACATGGCTTAGAATTCTTTAAATATATTAAATTATGTATTTAACTATATACTTTATATGTTATATGTTATATAATTATACATTTATATTATATATTCTATAAGTATCTGTATTTCAGGGTGAAGTGAGAAAAGCATTTAATCCTTTTTCACACAGAGCATTTTATGTTTAGCCCCACATTGTCTCACAGAACGAAATGTAGCATCCTGATGCACTCTACGTTGATGACAGCAGAGGGCACTGTCATGAAATGGCCATTTTCATCATGTACAAGAATCCTTTCCAATTAGGAAGTATTAGTTTTCAAAGAGGCTGAGATCTTTGTAAATTGTCTTACATACCAAAACTATTTTAAAGTCTCTATTTATGTGAATACAAAGTGATATATTTCAACTTATAAATTGAAAACCGAGTCATAGATTTAAAAAAGAAGAAAAATTAATATAAAATGTTACTACTCTGCATGAATTAGCTTACTGAATCTTTCCTCATAGTCTTTCTATTAGTATATGTTGCCATTTATATAACGTTAAAAAAGAAAAAATAGACTCTATTGGTTACAGAATAGTTAGCATACAAAACTATAAAAGAAAGTAAGAAAGTAACTATCATGAAACTCAAGGTAAGTTTCCTGTAGATAGAAATGAGGGGGATAAGACTTAGGAGGGGCATGTGGGGGTGGGGGGGTTGGAGTGCTGGTAATGTTCCAATTCTTGACCTACAACATGGTTACATAGGTTCTCACTTTGTAGCAAGTCATTAAAGTCTACATTTATGTTTTATACACACAAAACCAAAACAAAAAAGACCTTACCAAAATTGCATCATTCCTATAAAGTACTGCAATTTAATACTGCAGTAAAATTGAAGGTTTGTTGGTCCCAAATAACCTTCTCTAAGTTTATTCCCTAATCAGCCCCAAATCACAAAGTTACTACAAATCACAGTAAAGATAGCAAATGGATTTCAGAAAACTTTTTATTAATAAGGAGACAACTACAGCAGACTTTTTCTCCATTCTCTTTTTTTCCTTTAGATTTTTTTTGGGGGGGGGGAAGGGTTCTTTTCTTTGTATAATTCTTTTAAATCTTAAAGTTTCATATATTTCCTTGGTTTCCCTCTCCAGGGACTTTGCTAATACGGATTTGATTAAAACATTTTGTTTTGTTAACTGCTTGAAATGCATAGTAACAAAGTAATGATGGAGTTATATTAGACTGACCAAAATTATCTCCTCTAACGATTGGCAAAAAGGAAATATCTGCTAATTGATTATCCTGTGTAAGAATATATACACTATTTATATTCAGGCAAAAAAATAAATTTGAGCATGTGTTAGTTACATTTATGCCAAGAGTAATACAATTTTTAATCCTACCTGAAATCACATGCTGTAGTAAGTTCTGCTCCTCCGCCCAATGCCCGACCTTGAACAAGTGCAACACTTATTAAAGGAAGTCTGTATATTGGAGGAAAAAGGAAAAATGGATGTTACTATTTTAAATTTCAATATTAATTTATAAATGTTATTAAAAATTTTAAGATGCAGTAGAAACAAAATTACTGAACTACATTTATAATAATAAACACACCTCAAAGGACAGTAGAACCACATGCTTGTATATCATAAGCAGCAAATCCAGTGTAATACTGAAGATACAACAATTCATACTACAGTGGTGCCTGCAAATGTAACTGACTTGCTACAATCTCATTATAAAACTTCAACAGATGAGGAGCTGTTTCTTATGGATGAACAAAGAAAATGGTTTCTTGAAATGGAATTTACTCCTGGTAAAGATGCTGTGAATATTGTTAAAATAACAACAAAGGATTTAAAATATTCCATAAAACTTATTTGATAAATCAGGCAAGGTTTGAGAGGATTGACTCCAATTTTGAATGACCTTCTACCATGGGTAAAATGCTACTGCAGACAAATTGTTTGTGAAAGAAAGTCAGTCAATGCAGCAAACTTCATAGTCTTATTTTAAGAAATAGCCACAGCCACCCCAATGTTCAGCAATGACCACCCTGATCAGTCAGCAGCCTTCAGCTTCGAGGTAAGATTCTCCACCAGCAAAAGATTACAATTCGCTGATGGCTCTGATGATGGTTAGCATTTTTAAGCAACAAAGTAGTATTTAATTAAGGTATATACATTGCTTTTTTTAGATATAATGTTATTGCATACTTAATAGACTAAAGTATAGTGTAAACATAACTTTTATATGCACCGGGAAGCCAAAAAATTTGTGTGACTTGCTCTATTTTGATACTGCTTTATGGGGGCAATCTGGAATCCAACCCACAATATCTGCCCTGTATACAGCTCCTGGAACCTCTCTGCAACTGCAAATCAGAATATTTCAATGTAATATTGCCTTAGTCCATTTTACTGATATCAGGTAATAAATGGGAAATTTGAGGCTGTATCCAAAGGGAAGAAATGTGATATAGAAGACTGAGCTCCAAAACCGTGTTATTATGAAGGTTCCTATCAAAAATTTGTTCATTACTCAACTGAAGTGATCCAGAGACTGATCCTGTATAAATCTGGTTCTGTAGTCATGGTTCTGAAGTAAAAACATACCTTCACCTTTCTTGTTTGTAAAGACCCACTTTGCAGAGGAGGTGCGTGAATATTAAAAGATAAATCTGAAATGTTTCGAAGTATAGAATTTTTTGTAGGTTCTCACCAAAATGAAAAGGTGCAGGTCTAAAGTAATTAAAAATTTCTTAACACACACTGCTTCCAAATAAAAGGGATTTTTTAAATCAAAAACTTAAGATTTATTTAGGAAAAAGTCAAATGTAATAGGGAGAGGTAGGTGAACAGGAGCTAAGACAATGAAAAAGTATTTTAGAATAGTAATGTTGATTCCATTTTTCTTTCTAGACTCTTACATACAGAGAATACCAAAAAAAAAAAAAAAAAAGAAAGAAAGAAAGAAAAGAAAAAGAAAAAAAAACAGTGATGTATAATTAACAAGTATATTAAATAAATATGAATTTCTTTATTTTTCACAATGTTTAAATTGTTTACATTCAGAATATGGAAGTAGAAAGCTAATCGGCCCTGTAACCTCAAATGCATCATGACAGGCCAAGAAGAATATCCTCCTTTTCTTCCTCATCTAGGTGCAAGGTGAATTCATCTTCCTTGGAAATCTGTAAAAGGCTTTCCAATTGGTAATTCTTTTCCTCTCTCCTTGAGATAGAGACCACTTCACTACATATTCCACTAAATTTGAATGTAGGTCATCTTTAGATGTCATCTCTTGACCAGTGTCTATTCTGCTCTAATACCAGTATTTAACTTTCCCATGTCTATAAATATAGCTGGTAATATAAAGCTCTTTAGAGGAAAGTACTATGTCTTAAATTCTTTTTATCTCTCATGTCTCTTACTTTCTAAATACTTGTGTGTACTTCACTAACATTTAATTAAATGACTACCCTTGATGGCACAAATAGATATTTTATCACTAGAATAAATATAATTAGAAAATCAATGACTATTTTTTAACTATTGCAAAACACAGAATAATAAACAGCTATTTCTGGATTTTTGGAAATTGTTTTTATTTTTATTTGTGTGTGTGTTTTTCTTTCTTCTTTTTTTTAACTTTTTTATTGAGGTATAGCTGACTTACAACGTTGTATAAGTTTCAGATATACAGCGAAGTGATTCAGTTATACATATATATACATTATTTTTCAGGTTCTTTTCCATTATAGGTTATTACAAGATGTTGAGTATAGTTTCCTGTGCTATATGGTAGGTCCTTGTTGGTTAGAAATTGTATTTAAAAAAAAAAAAAAGATACATTACCTCACAAATCTTGTTAAGGTGTTTTGCATGAACATGCATAAGGCCATTCCATCCTTTAAATAAGAATAAACACAAAGGTATAACACAAACGTATTATAGAAGAAAATTTTTAAAAACATTTTCACATTTTCAGTATTTAGAAAGTAATAAAAACAAAAATATACCAAACTTTTTAAAATGAGATTTTCATTTAAAACTCTTTGATGCTATCTGACATGCAAATGATGCAGTGTTCGACTGTGTTGATCTTCTAGGGTTCCTTGGTCTCAGCCTTGCATGCTACTGCAAAGACTTAGCAAAGACTTAGCTGTGACGGTCAGATCACACACTCCAGAAAAGTGTAGAGATCTACTCAGGGAAATTAGGGGGGAAGAGGCATAAGACATACCCACCTATTATCCCAAACTCTGATCCCTTAAGAATATAAATATGTAAAAAACAATTTTCTTAACTGTAGTGTAACTTCACTGCCTCTTTTTTTTTTCCTCATATACTTTCTTCAACCTGGTATAATCTGGGCTTCAGCCTTCTCTCAAAAGACTCTCCTCAAAAGTTTCTAATAATCTCCTATTTGTTAAATTAGGCTTTAAATTAAATAAAGACTTTTCCTTATTATCATCTTCCTCTGTCTCTCCAGAGACCAAACATATATATCTTGCCTTGACCAGTTTCTTCACTTTGATATTCTGAGTTTCCAGCCACATTTTCCACTCCTGATCCTCTTCCTATGTCTTTGATTGCTCTTTTCTAGTTTTCCTCTTTGTCTCTCCTTATTCAGCTAACTGCTGTATTACCAAAAATCCAATCCATGATTCTCTTTCTCTCCTTTACCTACAATTTCTTCCTTCGAAGTCTCAGCCATTCCCATTGCTTCAACTGTTGTTTTCATGTAGAATCCCCAAACCTGCTAGAAATTTCACATTCTGCCAATACTTAAAGTTCAGCATAGCAAAACCAATTGGGAGTGAAAAAGCTGTTTTAATCCTAATGTTACCTCTTAATAAGAAAATAAACTTGAGCAAGTCACAACTATACTTCAGTTTCCTCATCCACAAGGAAGGAATGAAGAATAAAAAATACCTGTTATATCTGACTTAAAGCATAGCTGAGAAGATGAAAATGTACCTAAACATTCTGTAAAAGACCACAGAGAGAGTTTTGAGTTAGCAGAAAAAAGTTTTGTGGTCAAACAAGGCTCAGAATTTTGGTATTATCTCTGACTCTTCCATTTCACAGTTTTCCCACACTCAGTTGGTTACCAAGCACATCCCCTCAGTTCTTCCTTTGAATATTTCCAATGTAAATCCCTTTTCTATTCTCACTGCCTCTACACCAGTTCAGACTTGTGTTACTCATCCTTAGATTATTACAACAGCCTTGATTCCGAACAGGTCTCTCTGCATTTAATTTCTTATTCCTTTGTAATATATCTTTAATACAGCCATCTGATAAACCTTCCTAAACGATGATAACTTCATATTACCAATAGAAAAAAGTCTAAATTCCTTGGGAAAGACTGATCCCAAACCATTTTACCAACTGTATTGACCCCCTCATCCAAGAACCCTAACTTCTGCCACATCAAACTGTGTGCCATTCCTTTCATGCTTTACACTTATTGTTGTTCCTGTGTCTCTGCTCATACCATTCCCACTATTTGGAACAGGCTGTCCTTTTCTCTACCTGTTTCAAGGAATGCTCAGATGAAATATTTTTTTATCAAGATTTACTAAATCCCACACTAACAGCTTTCTCCTTTGTGTTTCTGCAGTATTTTTATGTTTGTAATTTAATTACAGAATTTATAGATTGTCTTGTATGCATTGTGTTTGGATTTATTATCAGACACATCACCTACACAAGATAAGGTAAGGGCACAGAATCAGTAGAATGTGGTCCCAGCTCCCAGTCCTCAAAAATCTTATGAGGCATAGAGAAATGCAACATGCGTCAAGGCATAGGATGATAAGTAATTTAAGAAACGCCTTAACAAGCCGATAACAGTAGCCAGCATGAAATTCATTTCAACTGGGTTGCAGTAGTTGAAAAGGCTTTACAGAGGAGAAAGGCAGAAGGCATTTGCTAGGCCTAGACAATAAGGTCTTTGAGGCTGACAAAATGCCTTCTTTACCCTCAAAAGCTAGTATAATGTTTTGCATACAGTACATGCTTGTTGAAGTTAACTGAATCAGATGAATTTTAGATGGAGAATTATGTTGAATAATAAAACAAAGGCAGTTAAAGTTGTAAAGACCAAAATAATACAAATTTCCTAATTGAAAGCCTTTATCAGGAAGGTCAGTCTATACTATAAACTGATGAGAAAATTAATACAAGAACAAAAAGTGAGAAGGTTTAAAACTAGACCGATTTATATTATTTTAAAAACTTGTCCTGTAAAGTCTGTTAAATTATCTCAGTAAATCATTTCAATAGGCCTATTTTCTATTCCTAGATTTTAGAGTACTTAAAATACTGATGGAAATATCTAGAATTGGCAAAAATTAAAGTGAAGCGGGTATTAAGCTATATACTATAATTTGCATTCAAAAGATAAAAAGCCACATTAAAATATATGAAAGCAGTATGGAATGATGATTAACAACACAGACTCAAGCTAAACTGCCTAGGTTTGACTCTGGGTTCTACCACCTACTAGCTGGTTTGAATTTGGGCAAGATATTTAACCTCTCTGTGCCTCAGTCCCCTTACCTGTAAAATGGTGCTAGTAATAGTACCTGTATCTCATTAGGGGAGTTAGTAATAAATAAGTTATAGCATGGAAGAGGTTAGAACAGTGCCTGATGTATAGTAATAGAACAATGTTATCTATCATTGCTATCACTAGTATGTGTTAATTGCACTGGCAATCAGATAATAAGTATGTTTTGGCTTTAAATGTATCATAAAGCGGAGATTACTTTGTACCAACCAACATGATCTAGGAAGAAGAAAGATTTAATTTATTAAATTTGTTTTCCAAAGCCACTTAGCCAACAATGGTTAACTGCTCAGGTCTCTTCCTGGGCTACAGGGCGAAAATGAGTCAGTGACAGAGAAACCTTCACTTGTGATAGAATGACCTGAGGGAAGGGAACCAGTGAAAATCTAGACCTACTCTGATGAATGAAAGCTGGGAGCTGGGAAGTCCTTTAAAAGGGTTTGCGAGTTGCTGCAGATGGGGATACTTCCACCTTATGTGGTGCTACCCTGACACCCATGCTGCCTCCTCCAGCTCCCCCTAGTGCAGCAGAGATGAGATGCCCAGTGCCCAGCCCCAGCACCAAAGGGAGCTGTCAATATCACATTTACTCTAAGCCACATTTATCCTGAGTGGGAAAACGCCCAGCCTGTGACAGTCTCTTATCCTAGAATCACAAATGGGCCTCTATTTTTTTTTTTTTTTAGCTAAGTGCTTGTTGTATGGATTTATTAATTTCCTCAAAATACATAGAAAGGTTTAGAGAAAATTATAATCGCTTGTCTATAAATTCATACAGTTAAAATGGAACTACACAATAGTAGTAGAAAAAGGCAAAGAAGTTAAACAAGAACTTTGAGGTTACCGTGGAAATTCAGGCGACAGAGAAACTGGGGGCAAGAGATTCGCAGAAAAGTTACAGGGGAGGCCACGGGACAAAGAAGGAGGTTATCTTCAAGCTAGATTAAGAATATAAAGGTTTCTAAAATGCCAGACTTTTCCTTGAGGCATTAAACACATTCAATACAGAACAGGCGGGTTTTTATTTCCCCGTATCTTGAAGCTTATAAGCGGATTTTTATCATTTCTGCCCTCCGAGAAAAGACTTCTTGTCTACAGAACATCTGTGGCATCCAGCCTGAATCTTACAAATCTTACAAAAAAAAAAAAAACAAAACTAGATTTGTTTCCCTATTTTATTCTTTCTTCTGTCCTATAACTTCTCAGGGTTAATGCTTGTGTTACGCTAATTCATCTCCCTCCCTGGACCTTCTCAGCCAAAGATTAACTGCCTAATAGGAACAGTTGGAGCTCTTTTCCTGCTCATTAAACAAACGACACCAAAATCAAACCAACCTCTTAAGAGACCAGACGCAGAAAGAAAAAAAAACAGTGGAATGATGGATAACCAAATATGATGTTGATGTTTGTTGATACTATGAGTACCTGAAGTTTACCGTATTAGTCTCTCTACTTTTGATTATATTTGGTCATTTTCATTAGTAAAATATTTTTTAAAACTTTGAAAAAATAGTGGCAAAAACATCAACATAATTATCTTTTTTTTTTTTTAAAAAGCACCATTTGATAGTCACTTTCAAGTATCTTATTATTATCAGAAAGGAATGTAATCCGATTAGTAAAAACACCGACTATTCTAGTTATCTCATCATCCTCAGAAAAGCAAATTCACCAAATAAGCAGGTGCTATGAGGTATCTGCAACAACGAACAGTGAGTATATTAGATAAAGAAGAGCCTCATTGAGAGAAAGGCTGTTTATAACTTAAAGTCATGATAAGTGTCTCCAAATAGCTCAGCTGTGAGGGACAGATGTGCTTTTCGTGCAGCTATGACTCATACACATGTATGAGCCTCCGAAGTCCTGAGGCCATTTTAAATTTCAGTTTTAGGCACACGTATAGCTATTTCTCAGGCATACAGGAATATGCTCTATATGCGAAATGGAAATAGTTTTCAGGAGCTTTCTGTTAACTATTTCTAGTTCTTGTTAATTTTAAAATCATCATATGACAAACATACCCCATACTTTATACATATTACTGTGTTTCTTACTAGTATCCATGAAGAGAATTTACTCAAATTGTTTATTGCTATGCTATATGTTTCCTATACTATGTCTAGGGAGGTTTCTTAAAAGTACAATAAAGAATTCATCTACCCAGGAAAGCGTTTTAAATAAAATAAGGTATTTTAAGTACCAGTCTGGGTTCTAAACACACACTCCGTAAGCAGAATCACAACTTTTGATTTTTTTTAATGAGACTGGCAGATGTGCATAACTACAAGTGATGGACGCCTGCAGTGCTGTTTAAGCATTGGGACCACACCATCTGAGTTATCAGGTGGTGATCAAAAGTCAGTCTTACTCTCCTGCAGTCATTCAACACAGCAGATTACTTGGTGAATGTCCATTCTGGAAAGAATAAACTTAATTAAGTGACCCCTTATCTGAAGTCTGAATAAAAATGACATGTATTTTCCTACATGATTTGCGTCAGACCCATAATATACATAAGAAACAATGAACATGTTTCCACTTCTAGCTTCTACTTATATAGGGGGAAAAGTTATGGGCACATAATCTAAAGAGACAGAAACAACCTTCTAACTAGAAGAAAGTAAAATAACCTTTCACATTTTTAGGGATGGTTTCCTACCTGACTTCTGGCAGACCCACAATAATCTATTATCTCATACTATCTTTACAGTGTCTTTTGTGAACAAAGTAAGATACCAAGCAATACATCATTTTAGAGACGAAAAAAAATTATCATCAAATGACTTGCAGGTCATGCAATTAATAGTAAAGCTTGGGCAAGAATTTGTATGTTCTAATCTCCGACTTACTACTCGAACCATTCAGATTCATTACAAACTCAAGTCCAGTGGTGCCACAAATTATGATCATCATAGACAATGTTTATTAATATCAAGATCTTTGAAAGAAAAATAACAGCTACCTTTTTCAGACACCATGCTAGTACGAACTTTATGTCATCTTGAATCCTCACAACAGCTCTGTGAAATGTACAATTCTTATTTATAAATTAGGAAAATAAGACTTAAAAAGAATAAGTGATTTGTCCAATCCCTTAGCCAGAAGATGTTGAAACTAGAATTCAAATACAAATCTATCAAAATTACCAAAAAAGAGGTCTTTCCTCATATATTCTACAAATAGAGATCAAATTATTTTATAGAGTGGTATAACATTAAAACATGACTCCCTACCTACAGCCCACATCTATAATTAAATGGCAACAAATACTTTTTTTTTTTTTTTCACTTTTTTTCTTTCTCTTCCCCCCTTCCCAGAGGCTGTTGGTGGAGGGCTGAGTTCAAGAAAAACAGGTTCCTTGGAGGAATGATAATAATGGAAGATGATTAGGATTTCTTTTCTATCATCAAAATCCAGAGGCAAAGTCTTTGACTGTTACCATTTATTGAAGTCTGCTATGTGCCTAAGCTCTGCCGGGCACGTTACACATGTACCGCATTTTTTCCTTATCATGAGATTCTTAGGGACTTCCACTTAGAAAATTCAGATTCTTGCTGACTTTGGTCATTGCTATTCTTCTCCCTGTCCTTCATTTTTCTCCCAATTACTTCACACTATTGCAAACTAATCTTAGCAAAACAAAAACTCTGGTCCTTGTAAAGCTATTAAAGAATAGCTGTCCTCATAATAACCATGTAAGTAGAATGTAAGTATCTCAGTCACAGATGTCTGATAAACATGTAGAGTCTATTGATTACTCATGCAGTACTTGCCTCTGGAGTTCCCAGTGCTTTCACAGCATTTAGATCAGATCCTGAGGAGAAAGTATTTTTTGCCCCGCGGACAATGAGACCTTTCCCCTCTGTCCAATTTTCCAATTCAATCACTTTTTCCAAAAGTTGTAGCATCATAACGCCTGCCAGAGACAGGAGGGGAAAATTACAAACACAGAAAATACCAGAAAAATAGAAATAATTTAGAAACCATAAGGTATCAAACAGGACTCTTAAATCATAAATTTTACAAATATGTTCTGAATGTCTATCAAACGCCTATCATGTTCGGACTGAGGAGTACATACAAGAGAGGTACCCATGACAACCTCTGCTTTAAAAACTTACAATTTGTTAGTGATCTCTCTCTCTCTTTCTCTCTCTTAATTAAGAAATCACATAAATAGATGGCTAGGTAGAAAAAATGAGAATATATCATGAGTATCCTAGGACTAGGAAACTTGGAATGAATAATACGGGATATGATGGTAAGAAAAAATTATCCCCTAGGGTAAAAATGAAATGTAGACCTGACCTCATAGCCATACACTTTAAGTGTCTTAGTCAACAAGCTCAGAATAAGAGTTATGCCTGTATTCCTAACTCAAATACAGCACTGTCTCCCAGAATACTATGAGATCTTATGATACATTGGGCACATGGCATACAAAACAAAGGTGAAATTCCTACCCTACTCACTTCAGACCTATTGTAACAGGATGTTAGTTCAAGAAAGTACCAGTAAATATCATTTTGTTCCACGGTTAATAAACTGTGTTCTAGGAAGCCCAAGGCATACTATGGGACAGCTTCACAGGCTGCCACTTAGATGTCTACCAACCACCAATTCTGTGATTTATAGATTAGACTGTTACCTTAATATCATAACAAAATTCTACTGGGGCTTCTCTATAATGGGCTAATTTAACATGGAAACAGCAAAGACTATCATTCTTTCAGATGCATTTATCTGAGTGACCTTCCAAGTTCATAATGCTCTCAGTATGATTAACTGTACTCTTTCTTCTGCTTAAGAAAATGCTTTAGAAGCCAACATAAAGATCATAACAGAAGATTAAAACTGGCAAAGAATCTGTACCATGAGGTTCCAAAATGTACTATTTAGGCCCTATGAAACTATGTACACTTATTTGGAATATAAACTCCATGATGCCAAGAACTATTCTTTTCTTTGCCATCGTCTGAGCTAATTAGTAGTGAAGTGGTTCCACAATAAAAGTTAAAATTAATGTTATTAATTCACAAATGACTAATGCAGCTATTCTTTCTAATTGCTAATTATGACTTTGTTAAAACAGCAGCCCTTCCCAAGGACATCCTAGATGCTTTAGAAATCTGGTTCTTGCTCTCAAAAGATTCACAGTCTAGTAGTTTTTGACCAAAAACCCCACTCATTTAGGGTAAGAATACATCTATGTAGATAAATATGAACCTTCAATCATCCCTAATATTTAAGCTACTAAAAAAATAATGCTGGCCTTGAGTATGAGAAATCTATACCAATAGTTAATCTTAAACTAATCTTTTTGTAAAATAAATGCAAGAGTTGAAATGGACCTTAAAGAGTATCTGGTGGGGCCTTGGGGGCTGTGTGTTGTGGGGCTCACTCATCTCCTCTGAACCCAACCAAACACCATTACCCAAATCAAGCAGCTCTGCTTGTATTAGCTTCAAAAATTAGGCATCAGAATTAATATTTGTTCCCACTTGAATAAAAAGTTTTACTAATAAATTATAAATTATAGCTCTTCAGTAGCAAGTTAAAACCAGTATTAACCTAGTCAAAGCCTCTAGAGCAGTCTTACCTTTCTAATTTTATTTTTCCTAGGCTAACATAAAAACTGGCTTTTACTCTCTGAACCAACTGCAAGTATGGGGCTGCTCTGACAGAGCAGCCACCACCCACGTGTCGCTACTGAGCACTTGAGACAGGGCCAGTCCAAATCGCGACGCGTGTTAGTGCAAAATACACACCAGGTTTCAAAGACATGGCCAATACCTCAGTAACTCTGTATGTGCCACATGTTGAAATATTTTGAATATATTGGGTTAAATAAAAATTTATTTAAAAATTTATTTTACGTTTCTTTTTAAAAAAAATATGTCTACTAGAAAATTTTAAATATGTATGGCTGACACACTTGTGTCTTGCTTTTTTTTTTTTACTGACAAACAGAATGCCAAAATCACCTCGAAACACAAGTGCTGGGTAGTCAGCAAGGTTACTCATTAACTCTTGTCTAAAATCATGGTAGCATAATTCAAATTTGAGCTTTGGTAAAAAATTACAAATTATCACATGTCCTAGACCTTGAGATCTCTTAAATATAAAATTCTTATATGCCAATGTGCTGTCT
Source organism: Camelus ferus (assembly GCF_009834535.1). Lineage (NCBI taxonomy): Eukaryota > Metazoa > Chordata > Mammalia > Artiodactyla > Camelidae > Camelus > Camelus ferus. The sequence continues at coordinate 43,093,855 of NC_045703.1, forward strand.
AGCAAATAGAAGGTATTTACCTGTATCTAAGAATTAGAAAAGGAGCAAATAGGCAAATGAGTGTCTTCACTGATTATTGGAACTGCATGGTTAAAATGACAGTCTTAGCTCAGTTCATAAAAAAAACATTTAAGCTGAATAAATTTTTTTTTCATTTTAGGCTTTTGTCTTTAGTTTTTAAAATCTCTGAAACATCCAATTGTCTCCCAATGACATTAGCTGAACACAAAGTTATTAAGCAGTTAAAATTTCAGTAGAAAAAATAATCAAGATTAATCTGATGGTTTCCTTTTTATCAACATCTAAATTCATGGATTAAAAAAAAACATTAAAATATTCATAATTAGGAAAGAAAAATGTTCCTGGTGCACGTGATAGTTGGTTGTTTAGTTTTGTTTTTTTCATGTTCTACAGAGAGTACCATGACTTTCAAGAATTCTGTCAACAGACTAAGGATAAAAATCAAGTGATAGCAGGTTAGATTCAGTGCCATTCTTCAACTAGCAAAAGGAGGATCTCTATACCTGAGAAGGCATTCATTTTACTTGGGTTGTTCAGAGTAAGAATGCCAATGCCATTGTCTTCCTTCTGAAGGTCAACGGATCCACCACTAAACTGCTGAAGTTTTTTTTTCACCTCTTCCTCATTGAAGCCATGAGAGGTATTATAAAGTGACAATCCTACATGATGTAGCAATTTTGTCCTTACAGGCATAGGTGGTGTCTTCAAGAGACTTTGTGCCATTTCTGGAAAAGAGAGACAAGTATTCAGTAGTCCAGATGAACAGACGTTTTTCTAATATTATACATGAATACACTGTAGTGAGAGACCTTTCTGTTTAACTGCGAGTACCTCCCTCCCCACTTTCAAATGCACTCTTGAGAAGATGCTCAGTATGGAATTCCTTCCCTTTCCCCTCTTCTCAAACCACGTAATTCACAAATTATATCATTTCAGTATATCATTGTGAGATGATGATGTGGTTACAGTGCACTTACTGAGAGATCCAACACACTAGGAGGGTTTAGAAAAATGTTGCTGTTCTGCAGTTAGCACCATCTCCTGCCTTCAGGTAGTCTCCTCATGACAGTAGTTCTTCCTCCAGCTCTAAATCTAAGAATAAATTCAGTCCAAAGGTCCCCTTGGAAACAGTCTCTAAGCAGAAATGCTACAGAGAGGTCCTACTCTCTAAAAGAAAGTTCTTAGCATTATCCTTACCTTATGCAATGCTTTCATAGAAAAAGCAGGAAGGGGCCAGAAGAAAACAATGAAAGAAATAGGAACAAAGTCTGTGTTCCCCAAAGTTCTGTCACTCTTCTCTTTTCACTTTATTTTTTTTTTAATTTTTTTGGGAGGGGAGAGATAATTCAGTTTGTATATTTGTTTGTTTTTAATGGAAGTACTAGGGATTGAACCCAAGACCTTGTGCATGCTAAGCATGAACTCTACTACTGAGCTACACCCTCCCCCATCTTCTCACTTTATATATCTCATCTCTGGGTAATCTCCTCTCTGCCCATATGCTTTTTTGCCCTATGTAAATATTTTTGTTGACATAAAACCTACATTCAGACAAATATACAAATCATAAGTTACAGTTTATATAAATCATAAGTTACAGTTCAATGAATTTTCAAAAGGTAAATCATTTAAAATAGTACCTAGATCAAGAAACACAACACGAACCCTAGAAGGCCCACCTTTCACTGTGTTACTTTTCAGTCATGATTCCAAATAAGGATAACAATTATCTTGACTTCTAATACACAAGATTAGTTTGCCTGCAATTGAACTTTATATAAATTGAAAAATATACATTCTTTTTTGTCTGGTTTCAACTATGTTTGTAGCACCCATTACTATTAATGTGTAATTGGATTCTAAATAGTCCATTCCTTATTGTTGTATTTTATTATCTGACTATATTACAATTCATATTCTAATATAAATAGATATTTGGGTTGTTTCTGGTTTTTACCATCCATTACAAGTAGAGTTGCTGTGAACATTTTAGTATGTGTCTTATGCACCGACATGTATGCATTTCTGTTGGCTATGTCTAGAAATGGAATTACTAGGTTGGGCAGCAGCTGTCTAGTTACTGACAAACATTGAAGGATTTTGCAAGTTGGTTTTTTAAACCATTTGTAGCTTGAAATTAACCATGGTGAAAGGATTAGCAAACTACATATCAATCTCTCTCCTTCTTTCCTCTCTCTTCTCTCTCTTTCTCGCACACACACACACACACATAGCCATTTTCCAAGTATACTGCTGGTGATAATGATCCCATCTGTTCATTTGTTCAACTTTAAAAGATACTGTCAAAGAGTTTTCTAGAATGGTTGTACCAATATAAACTAGTACTTCTACAGCTAGTGAATGTTCCAGTTGCCACCACCCTTGTTATCACTTGTTAGTGTCTTTTTTCCTTTCTTTCCATTTTAGGCATTCTAGAAAGTCCTATTACTTTGCATTTCTGTCAGGTCTAATGAAGTCAAGCTACATTTTCATATGCTTAGTTGTCATTTGCATACCATCTTTTATAAAGTTCCTATTCAAGTTTTTTGCCCATTTTTTTCTATTTATTTGCTTTTTTAGTTGGAGTTCTTTTATTCGTTTGCATGTAGTTTTAATTAAAATCTGTAAGACAACAAATCCTACATTTCCATCTTCAGCTGAGACCTTATGCCTGTGTACTTGTAACTCAAAACAAAAATCTACTTCCTTATTCTAAAAATTAAAGAAGAAAACATATGGGCAAAATGGAAAGGATGCCAAGTTCTCCCAGATGCACAGTGCAAGTGGACAAGTGTTTGTTTATAACAGAACATGTCCATCCTTCTCTCTCCTTTCCTCCCCATAAAAGAGTCACCAATGGCCTATAGCAATGGTCACTGAGCTTATCCATCAGTAAAGAATATAAGCACCAGGGACCAACCTATGGGCTGTAATTAATACTGGCTGGGTCGGAGTGATAAACAGAACTAATGAGCAACCAAGGAAATGAGTCAAATGTTAAAAGCTGCAAAATAAAATATCTTTGTAATTTGTTACCTTTAATATCTTCATCCAATGCCAATTCCATACCCCTTTTCTAAAACTCATGGAGTGTCCTTACTTGTATACCATAATCCAATTAGAAGATAGAGATGTATAATGACACAGTAAAGGCAGAACAAATTTACATTACAGGTGTTCCCATCCCTTAAATTAGTGCAATGAAAGGTACCTTATAAAATTATTGGGCAGATGGGAGAATTATAAGATACTGTGAAACTGAACAATAAGAGGGAATCTCTAAATGTCAATAATTATTACCACCTACATGAGTAATAAACTATTTAATTTAAAACAAATGAATCATTTGAAGTAAATAATTTTCCTGCAAATTCTACTGCATATTATTTCCCATATTTATCTTATTTCTTTCCCTTGCATAGCCCCAGTTCTCAAAATATCACCCTGGTTCAAAGATGTAGTTCCCTGCTTTCCCAGAGGAGAGTCAAAGGTCTGTCTATGGGAAGGAAGCATTTCTGAGATTATGATCATATGATATCTAGCATCACTAGAAAATGAGCTATTCTCATCAAATAAACTACCTCTAACTGAAACCAAATTGTCCTGGACAAGGACAAATCCTTTGGTTGAAAGTTTTCTTGCTCTCAAGCACACAGAACTATAAAGTTAAATATTTCAATTAAATTTAAGATATTTCAATTAATTTTTAGATATGGCACATTCCTAACCATACATCTCAAATATATGCCCCTAGAAGTACAAATCTGCATACACATTTTCAAAGTTGAAAAGACTTAAAATAAGGTGGCTTCTCAGGACTTAAGCATGAACCTAAAAAATGGACCTGAAGAAGAAATAAAGTGATAAAGGTAGAAAATTTAGGTCTATGGGAAATGGAAGGGGGAGAAATCTTCAATATAAAACGTTTTTACTACTTAAGAAGTATGAAATGGTTATAGAAAAAAACACAAGGATTTTGGAGGTTTCCTCAATTATCAATCAAATGTAAACATCAAGTTGCCTCAAGATTCTCTTAGCTAGCAGGGGAAACCTACACTAATTTCAGCAGTTACTGAGAAATGGTAAGAAATGGGGCTAGAAACAAATTAAATCAGCAAACAAAACCTATAGTCTCATGACAAGATGTATATATGTTCATAAGCTCCAGCCATGTGCATAAGAAACCCTCTAATCCTCAGCCACTGTTCTGTTCCACCTCCCCTTTCACTATCCCTAGACCCAGGTTCAGTGATCAAAGTCTGTGGGGAAAATAAAGAAATATATCAAAATATGTCATTGAAAATGAGTGCAGAGCCTTCTTTTCTTTTTTAAAGACAAGTTTTGAGAAATATAATGACTAGATTAGCAATGAAGATAAAAATTTTAAAACAGGACAGTATTCTTCATTGGATTATTTAAAGTAAATAAGAGCTGCACTCTCAAAATAAAAAATGGTTGAATAGTTCCTTTGCATAAGGGTCATTAAGGAAATTACACTGCATGTAGGTTTTTATGGCTAAGAAATTCATACATTGGGATCTTAGTATATAAACACATATGTATATGATAAGAGCCTTAGGTAAGATGTGATGGGTAACATTCAGTGGGTATTTATTGAGTTCCTGTCAGTGATTTCCCCTTTGCCAACTAGCTTTTTCAGAGAGAACAAAAGCATTTTTGCCTTCAATAAATTTTCTGTTTTATCAAGGAAACACGTACAAGTTAAGCAAAAATAATTCAACTCTCTAATTGAAAATAGAACAAAGTCCCTCTTGTATTAAGCTCTATTAGATATTTGCATCAAATTTAAAATATAGTCTTAACTTCATAAAGGGCTTTTTTTTTCTTCACCAGTAAACTTCCATCAATAAGTCTAAAGATTTTCTATAGGCAGAAATGGACCCAAAGACATTAAATCAGTGCATAGGATTATGATACTTTATTTCCCTTCATTCTTTCCAAGTTTTAAAATTCTACGCCGAAGTAGAACAAAAATCAAGCAATAGCCTCGTTCTGCGGGAGAGTAACAAAAGCAAGAAGTAAACTCAGATCAGCTTTTCTTTAGTTTCTTGTGGCCAGAATATTGGCTGAGAGAGCTACCCTTAAAATACTCTCATCTTACATATTTTCACTGTATCAGTTCTTCACATGATTCTGTTAGCACTAGGCTATGAGCATGAAAATTATACACTCCCACTACCCTCCCAAAACAAAAACAGAATTAAAAAAAAAGCAGAAAGTAGGGTCCACACTTCCATTTCACAAGTAATGAGAGCTAACCTTTGTGTGAAGCTTTCCTCTAGAGAGTGACCTTCTTATGGCCAAATTTTGAAACAGGAAAGCTCTCAAAGTTCTCAGTCTGCTTTTTCTTCAAATAAATACATACATTTTGTAAAACTAATTGTCAATTTATTAAAATATTTAAAACTTGAGACACTATTTCAGGTAACTGAATAGCTGCCTAGAATCACAAGCCTTTTGAACAGAAAAGAACATACTCTATATAGACTATCTGATTTAATCAAAATATATTTATGAGATGGTTACAAAATTCAGCAATACTATTATTCAAATATTACTTCTATAAAAGATTGTTTTTTTACTTATTTTGAAATTAGGTTATATTACAGTTGGCCAGAATGAAAATAAATGCAGACTTGAAGAATGAAGAAAGCTAACCGAACACAAACTTCTGAAAAAGTTAGACCAAGATAATGGATACACAGGTATTTACTTTTATTGCTGTTGTTCTTTAAACTCTTCTTATGCTTTTTTCACTAAATGCATGTATAGTACATCTCTCATTAAACTTTTTTTTAATTGCAGGATATCACCACAAATTTCGGTCGGGTGGGGAGGTGGGAGGTTCTCTGCCTTTACCAGTAATCCCTTCCAACCTTCTAAATTGCCAATTTCAAAACTAGTTTCCCAAGGAGTACTCTACTTCTTTATATAGAAGATATTTAATAAAGAACATAATTATTGCCATTGGTGACCACATAGGTGTCTGGAGCTTCTGTCAGGTCTGACAGCTAAGCAAGTGTCCTTACTAAAGGTAATGATACTTCTTAAAAATTGGTCTGCCATAAAGAATTAGAGAGGAATTCTCTCCTCTCCCTCAGCTTATGTGGAACCTGGGGCGGCCTTGGCCTTGGGATGTGTCCCGTTTGAAGAAGGTCAAAGAGAGCAGGGCTCAGGGTTCCTAAGGCCTGCGTCTAGTCTAGGGAAAACAAGCTGCACTTATCAGATCAGCTCACAAAACTGGGAGGCCTACAAAGAGAGTCAGAGCCAAAAGCAATGTGTCCAAGCTTGCTTTTGCCTACAGTATGCTCTGAGTGTGTTCTGTCCCCACGGATAAGTCATATATAGAAGAGAGAGGAGCTCAATGGAAAATTCTGTTGTGGCAGAGTTCTTTCCCACATCGACTATGACTTCAGTATAAAAGAAATGTGCCAGAGAAACTTGATAATGACTTAGACGGCTATTTAAAAAAACTAAATTTACCTGTGTTTTCTGCTTAGGGAAAAGAACAAAGAGTTAAACTAGAAAAGAAGAAGGGGTAAGGCTTATAAAATCACTGGCATTTCAAATTATTATTGAGAGAGATCAGAATCAATAAACAACATATCTGCTTTCATTGTAAGGAGTCTGTCGGTTCTGTCTTCACACATTTCCCTTCCTTTCAATATCCAAAACAAGGAAATTAGTAGAGATATCATCAGATCTATATCTCCTCATACTTAAATCATTATAAATTTATCTATTTTTGTAATTAATATTTTGCCTTATTAGACATCCTTGATATGCTGATTTTTCCACGGAAACCTTATAATAATAACTTCATATTTCCTTTTCTATATCAATTTCATTTTTTTTCTTTTCCCCCTCACTCCTGGCCCCACTTCACTGACTCTCTTTTCACCTCATATTCCTTTGTTTGTGCCACAAAATTGTCCCAGAGAAACTCAAGGGCACTGCTTAAGCCTACTAAGTTTGCTGACTTCAAGTTTAGGAATCTAATTCTTGAAATCTGATAATAGCCTATTATGTATACTTTCACCTCAATTCTAAATTCAGAGATTAAATTAGACAGTAGTTCAGTGCTTAGCGATGACAAGATTTAAGTCACTCTGAAACTACAATATTATCTGAAAGTACAAGTGAACGAACAAGGCTGGAGATTCAGGGATTTTTAAGCTTGTAGTTAAGCAATCGGCATTTTGGATTTGTTCCTGAGTCACAGACAATAAAAAAGTTCCTGGGCATTTACAATTTTATAAATTTTCTCCAGAGCAAAACAATAATATGGTTAAAACCTGTCCTGCAGGATGCCTTGCTGTCCAGCCACAAGCAGCTTCAGCCCAGCTGCACAAGTTCACAACAATGCCAGGGGAAAATGAGTAGAGGTGTCAAGGTTTCACTTTCTCCATTTTTTTTAAGTTCTTCAAAGGTGATCAAATAGTTCCCTTCCCTGCACGAGGACTAAGCTAGCTGTTCTCTTAGAAGCCATAAGCTGTTTTACCGGATGCTGGAAATAAATGCTAAATCCAGAAAATTAACACAAACGCATACTTAGGAAGACAATAATTAGCTTAACACCGATAGCAAACAACAAAAAATCAGAACTATTCTTTTAGACTGTCAGTATATGACCTGTTTTTCATATTTTAATTTGGTATTAGGTTGTCATTAATTGACCTACTGTTCAAGTTTCGTTTCGTGCCACACACACCCCCCTCTTCCTGCCAGCAGAAATGAACTTCTTTCAGGTTTTCAAATCCTTCAGGTTTTCTCTTCATTCCAGGACTTTACACACGAGATCACCCACCCACGATGCTCTTCTCTTCCTCGGAGTAGCTCCAAGACATTGCCCTTTATACTCTAGACTTTACAAAATGCTCACTGTCTGTTCTCACATTTCTATCCTTTATTAACCCTTACTCACACTTTCCTGTAATTACTTCTTTAATCAATCTGCCCACTAGATTTAGCTGCAAGAGGGCATCTGCAGCACCCAGAACATTACTTGACAAATAACATTTGCCAATAATAATTAAGGCCATACGAGGCTTAAGAATCTATCCACAAACTCAACCTACTCTGTTAATTATTCCCACTACTCACTCTGTTTCAATTCAATTCCTGTTTGCAAGCTGGTCTCTTACTGGAATGGTGACCACTGTCTGTGCCCTGACCAATTTATATCTGCTCACCCTGCAGGTCAGGCCAATAAAATACCAGAAAGGATCAGCCGTTTTATTACCATGCTCCACCCCAACCCACCCACCAGGAGATTTCACAATTATATCTTCCTGGAATCTTATTTTTCTCAAGAGAGTACTGGGTCTTCACAGAAGGAATCTTCTCTTATTCCTGCCCACATCCTGTTTATCTCTAGACCTCCAGCACCTACAGCAAGAGGTGGTAAACAGTAGACTCTCAGATGTGGAAGTGAAGAAAGAAGTGGGGAACTGATGTAGATTTTTTCCTGTTAGGGAAGGAAAAAGCTTTCCTCTACCTTTCTGTGTTCTCCTGGCAGGTCAAAGAATTAAATTGGTCTAAGTCAGATTAACAGTTGGAAATAAGTTTAAGTACATATTTATGGAGGCCTCATAAGGAAAACGAGACCCAAGGACAACTTAGGCAATTGTTTGTTAAGCAAACGCTTCCCTTGCCATGCAGACATTGGGTCACAGAGGAGACTTTGGTCTCTGGGTCATGCTGAGAACGCCTCACCACACTTAGCCCAGATTCTTGTAGGTATCTCCGTTGATAGTGCTCTCCCGGACCAGGCCCTTTATCTAAATTTTCTCAGGCAGGTAACGTAAATTTTCTCAGGGAGAGGGTAAAAAGAAAGTCGTCCTGAAGTGGGGAGGGTCTAGCTCAGTGGTAGAGTGCAGCATGCAGGAGGTCCTGGGTTCAATCACCAGTCCCTCCATTTAAAAAAAAATTAAAAATAAATAAATAAGATTGCTTACTATGTCTGTGAGCCTTTCTGTTTTGTAGATGCATTCATTAGTGTTCTCTTTTTTCTTTTCTTTTTTTTTTAGATTCCACATATGAGTGATATCATACGGTATTTTTCTTTCTCTTTCTGGCTTACTTCACTTAGAATGATGATCTCTAGGTCCATCCATGTTGCTACAAATGGCATTATTTTATTCTTTTTCATCACTGAGTAGTATTCCACTATATATATATGTATATATACATGTATATATGTGTGTGTGTGTGTGTGTGTGTATATATATATATATATGTATATATATATATATATACACCACAACTTCTTTATCCAGTCATCTGTCAATGAACATTTAGGTTGCAATTTTATGGTTACCAGGGGAAAGGAAGTGAGAAGGGATAAATTTGGGAGTTTGAGATATGCAAATATTAACCACTATATATAAAAATAGATAAAAAACAAATTTCTTCTGTCTAGCACAGTGAACTATGTTCAATATCTTGTAATAACCTTTAATGAAAAAGAATAAGAAAACAAGTATATGTATATATATGCATGACTGGGACATTATGCTGTATACCAGAAATTGACACATTATAATTGACTATACTTCAATAACAAACAAATAAATAAACAAACTTAATTACCTACCCCCCCAAAGAAAAACAAAGGAGGAAAAAAAAAAAAAGGAAGCTTTTCTGAATCTTCTGTTTCTTATAAATAATCAGACTAAAATAATCCTCATGCCAAAGAGACACATTTTGGGGTAGCAAATGTTGCTCCCCCACTCTCAAGATCCTTAAAGTCTTTTTTCAACATGAATGTAATTTAAGTAATCTGTGATTTTAATCCCCTACATCTGTAACCCTTATATGTATGTGTAGCATAAAAAGAATTATTGAGGCTCAGAAAAATTCTAGAATGAAAGAACACACACCAAAAATGAATTGGTCATTTCTGTTGTTGTTCAAACTTGCCCATGTGAAACAAATGATGTAAATTTTATTCAGGCAAGATAATTTAATACAGGTAGTGAGAAGAACAATTATAGAGTTCCCAGGGAACATTACCTACTGCTCAAAAAAATTTCTAGACCCAAAATGGAGTTGCTCCTGCCAGGGGTGCCACATCAGCAAACCAAAACTTAGATAAGCTCCATTAGATAACTTTCTGTATAAAGGTTTTGTCCCTTCTGTGAGTACTCGGGGTTTGGCCAAACTCCATTGGTTTCAGTTTTGGTTTTGTTTTGGGGGAGGAGGTAATTAGGTTTATTCATTTATTTATTATTTAATGGAGGTACTGGGGATTGAACCCAGGACCTTGTGCATGCTAAGCACTCACTCTACCGCTGAGCTGTACCCTCCCACCTCCTTCACTCCCCCCAGCTCCTCCCAGCTCCTTTGGAATCCAGCTGTTCCTATTGGAACTGCACTAGCACTTGTCCCAACTCCTTTGAAATCGAGCTATTCTTCTTGCATGTGTGCTGGTATTTGACTTGCAGACTGTTCAGAAATGTTTTTCCTTTGCTCAAAGAAAAAAGACCTCAGAGAAATAAGATCCTAGTAATCTAAATGTTGGAGCCCCACCTCCCCCTTCAGGGACCCTGAACAGTGTTAAACTTAAAAACTGCGTCCCTCCTCAAGCTCATTTCAAGCAAACAATTAAAGAACGACAGAATGTCTCCTGAGGTCTCTCTTTCCAGCCGTTTTCTTGGTCTCAGGCCCTGCCTCCAGTGCCACCTTCCTCCTTCCCTTCTCCAAGACGGGTACGAACATGTTTCTCATAGAGCGAGCCTCTGCCATGGGTTCTGCCTCTGAACCTATTCTTTTTTAGGCCCTTGGGAGATACCTACCCTTGTCTCTTTAGTTTCCTCTGCCTCTATTCATTTATTAAGCCAAGACCTCTTAGAAGTGCTAGAATTTCTTTCTTCCGGTGCGAGGACTCGAGCAGCCCTAACGGTTTTACCGGTCGCCGCTCCGGGAGGCAGGCCACCGCTAGCCGGTTCCCGCGCCCTCCGGAGGTCGGTGTGGCAGGCTCTGGCGCCGGAAAAGGAATAAAAGGTTTACCAGTCCTAGGTGACCAAGAGCTTTCACAGATAAACCCTCCAGCAAGTTTATAACTAATTAGGCCCAACTCAGAGGAAGCGGAGCTGCTCCTGTTGCATAAAAAAAGATGTCAAGCGGCTCCAGTGAAATTAATGTGATAAGAACACAAATCTCTGCTTATGATGATGATAACACTGTTCTTTACGCATATGAACCAAATACGGCATTTTTCAATAATCAGGAAAATATTGTGTCTGACACAGCCTACAACGAAGAGCAACAAAAAACAGTTCTGGATGTCCTTACTCACTGCCAGGTCATCTATGATGCTATTCAAAACCTGGATAAGAAGTTTGATGTTATTCATGGAAAGGTTACAAAAATCCACCGTTTTCGTATGAAGTCATTGTGGCAAACTCGTAAGCCACTTGGATACGCATATAAAAATTATAATTACCTGCTTTCTAAAAAGGTCAGATCCCAGAAACTGCGGAAAAAGGAACCTCCCGCTACATTCTCCTACCCTGAAAGTTATAGCCCAACTACACCAGTAGGAAGGCGGGACATTGATTCCTATAGCAACCTCGGAGGCAGGTCTTTTCACTCGGACCAGTCCCTGGATCAGGAGCCAGAGTCCCACGACCAGGAGCAGGAGCTGGGCCTCTGCCAGAGCCCGCCACTTTCCCCAGACGCCTACCAGCCGTGCTACACGCCCGATGAGCCCACGCAGGGCTCCTCTGTGCCCGGCAGCCCGGGGGCCCGCAGTACCAGCAGTCTCTACTCCTTGGCCCTACCCACCTCGGCCATGGCCCGGCGCGAGACCAGTCCGGGACACAACCTGGAGATGACGGCCTACCCACCTCTCATGGAAAACAGGAGCCTTGGTCAGACCACCTCATCTCTTGGCATGCCGGGCGGCTTCGCTCCCCCTTCACCAGTTGGAAATGACCCGGGTATCCTAAAACAGACCTTCTCTGATGACCCTTCAACCTGGTCCGTGGATGAAGTGATCCTGTTTTTGAAACATGTAGATCCTCAGACACTCACCCCCCTCGCTGACCTCTTTAGGCAACATGACATTGATGGGAAGGCTCTGCTGCTTCTCAAGAGCGACATGATGATGAAGTGTATGGGGCTTAAGCTGGGGGCAACCGTGAAACTGTGCCACTACATTGAAAGGCTTAAAGAGAAAAAGAAATTTGTCAATTGAAAAAATGCTTGTAGGTTAGATTGAACTTAATTCTGGGGAGACCAATGCTGTCTTTTTTTCTGCCCTTAGACGTTTTGTTCTGGAGAAGGTTCCTCTAAAATATGTTTTATACCCAGAAGTGCAGAACCACATTACAGTCCTGTCTGCTTCCTGAGAAGCCATTTAACATGTTAGGATGAGCAGTGTCACACTGGTGGTCTTTCTATCTTTGCATTATTTTCATTGCATAGTTGACAGATATATTTCATGCAGGAAACAGAGAAATACTTTGTTTTTGGCTAATGTTTATATGTAAAACCAAAACTGCTCAATCCCAGGGGAAAGTATCAGGGACTGACAGGTTCTCTAATGAAACCCATGAGAAGTTTTCTTTAGCAGAGAATTTAAAGATGTAGATAGCTCTTTCTCACATATTTTATGTCTGTTACTGCAATGTTCTGCTCACGTTCTAACAGTTTTTGGAATGGGAATAGCCATATAAAGTATCTTCCTTTCTGTTATTATTTCTCCCTATGTTGTATCTGTTCCTATTCAAAGAAAAATAAAAGCAATCCTACAAGCTTTCAAGAAGTGTTATTATCAGTTTTTTTAATTATAAGGTAGATAAAATAGTCACTTTATGCAGAAGATATTAAACTACTGGGGTGGTTTGGCTAGAGTGATTATATTCTTTTTAATCAAATACCTATTATTTTAAAGCTTCCATATTTTGCCTAAGTTTGGACATTTAACTAGGCATTCATTGCTCACATCTCTCCATGAAGATGCCTATGTCCAAATTTTTAAAAGAAAGAATTTTTAACAGACTTTATTGTCTGTTTATTCCTCATGGATACATTAAGTAGGCCATTTCTTATCCAGCCTGGATATGTGACATTCCTCACAGCTTGTTTATCAGTTCAACCCATGGCTTATTCTCTTGAGCCTTCAGATGGGGGCCTACACAGGAGCCTAAAGTAAATATTTAATAATTCTAGAATTTGACAGTAAACAAGCCTTCAAAGCAATAGACCCATTCTCTGTAATATCCTATTTTACCTGTGAGAAAACCCAGGAATGGAAGTGTGTCCAGAAACTCTGAGCAAGAATTAACAGTTATCCCTCCACACCCCACTGATCCTGACCCCTACACACTACTGACATCCTCTCCTACCCAGAGCAAATCTTTCTGTAAAGTTTTCTGTTTTCTACTTTGTTAAAATATGCAGATAATCTGTTTCTCTGTTCCCCTTCTCAAACCTCTTCACAGGAAGACAGCATCCATCCACCTATTAAAACGTTTGGTCCTAAGGGGATATAAAGTCTCCAAAGAAAGTGTAATTTGCTCAAACTCAGGTTCACTATTTAGGGCACCTGATCTCAAAGACAATGGAATGCATCCTTCGATACGCAGAAATTTCTAAAAAAGGCAAAATGACCCTGAAAAGACGGCTCTAAAAGGATCCTTACAGCATGCAACTAAACAGGTAGCCTTAACTTAGTCCATCTGCCAGAAATACAATTTGGATCCAATTATTTTTGAGTTTTGTACCAGGCTATCAGCATCTCTGTGTCTGTCTGTATGTTATATGCACGTATGTATGTTCTACATATGTGTTATTTTTCTCCCTCCAAGTGGTATTGTCAAAATTAACTTATAAAAAGAACTCTATTGAATTGGCCTAAAGAAAATTAAGCAACTTATATAAATTAAATTACAGGAAATATAAAAGAAACTCATCCAAAGGCTTTCAAGATCACGTGATCTGGGAAAACATTTGGAATTAAAGCTAATCTAAATTTGTTAGTTTAATTGAAACAGGCATGTCTTTAGAGTTACTAGCATTAAATATAATACTTTTATTTTACTTGGGTTTTATTAGTCAAATAAGTTCATGTTACCTCTGCTGCAAATTTGTCAGAAAGAAAAATTTGCTTGAGATTGATGGCTGACTTTGTCTAATGTTTCATGAAGTTTCTGTGAATAATCTAAACATAAATGTTGGAAACAAAAAATTTAGACAGATGAAAATGGGATAAGAGTTTTCAGGTGAACAATTATGTCTTATGATATATGTGCTTAAAAAAATAGCATACCCAAGTCTTTTGGGGTAATTTAAAACTTTAGAGTTTTTGCTAAGATAAATTAAATGACAGAATTCCACTGAATATTTGGATCATTTCCCAAACATGATAAACTACTAAGACATTAATTACCAAATATAGGTCTATCTACTTTTGGCTTTATATTGTTGAGAGACCGAAGACAAACCTTGGTCTTCTAGTAACCATGTCTTGTGTCATACTGAAAGACTGTACTATTTAAAAGGGCATATTTCTTTTGGAAACTAGACAATATATTTATAAATTTGCTAGTCTAAAATTGCTTACCTCTTAGTTTACACTAGAAATCAAGGATTCTAAGGGCTGTGTATTCTCGTTAATATATGTGATTAAAGCTATTAGAAATGATAAGGGAAACATCTCCATATTCAAAGAAAGTAGTTTCGTCCTAAAGCAAAATAGCTGCCAGATAAGAAGGAAAGGATAGGATAAAATCTGAATGTAAAAAGAAAGTTATAGAAGGATTTATGAAACAGGAATCTTTTCAAAGAAGTTTTATATGATAAACTGGATGATTAAATACAGTTGCTATAAGGATTTTAAAATAAGCTTTAGTATCAATAGTGTACTCATGTAAAACTAGAACTTAATTTTCCTTCATCTGCTCTAAGGACAAAGTTTGCTTGGGCGACTGGTCTGCTCCTGATAAGAGACTGTGAAAGGTTACCTTTGTGTGTTTTATCAAAACTGTTTCTCTGCTTTATGTTAAAAGCTGAGTCTTTTTTACTAAGAGGAATTAAGAGGGGTTTTTTTCTCCAGCTATGTGAACTTCTCTATTTGTCTTTTGAAATCTTGTCATTTTGACTAAATAGATATGTTTCATAATCTCCTGTAATCCTATTTGTTGAA
Source organism: Camelus ferus (assembly GCF_009834535.1). Taxonomy (NCBI): domain Eukaryota; kingdom Metazoa; phylum Chordata; class Mammalia; order Artiodactyla; family Camelidae; genus Camelus; species Camelus ferus. The sequence continues at coordinate 43,109,048 of NC_045703.1, forward strand.
ATGCCCAAAACCTTTTGATACTTTTGACACACTTCCCCCAAATCAAACTCTAAATAAAGCCTTTCTGACCTGATAATAACTTGGGGAATCTCCTGAGGGCCCCTGAGGCTTCTCAAAGGACTTGTTCTCTCTTCTTATAAAAAGAGAGATATTAAGCTAATTACGTTTATTTGATATGTCAAATTATATATATGGGAAGCATTGTGAAATAAATGACGATAGACTTTCTTAGGTTATGTTGTATATGTGAATGTTACTAAAATAAATGTTTGAGATTGTATGAAAATTTCTACATTTCTAATGTGTCCTTATAATGTTATCAGTCATGATTTTAAAAATGTAGTAACAGAAATGACCAAATTGACTTATCAATTGATAACTTTCTTTTTACAATAAACCTCCATCAGATCTTTAATTATTATTATTTTTAAATCTTTTGTCATTTACAGACAGTTATGTTTTTACTCTGGCACTTTGTAAATATGTTTTACCTTCAAAGAAATTCATGGAAAAGATTCTGACAAATACTCTAGAATGCAGCTAAAGAAGGCTCCAGCTGACATCTGGTCCTGTACAAATACAGGAAACCTCCAAATTAAATTGACTAGGAAGAGAAGCAGCTGACATCTGAGAGAGACAGCTTTCCCAAGATGGCGTGATCAGGCCTGCTTACCCTTTTTTCTCATTGTTGCTTTCTGTCTCTCTCTTTCATAGAAAAATAATGCCCATGTCTGCATTTCCCAAACCCCTGCAAAAGGGGGAAAACTCTTCTTCTGATATGGCCTTTCAGAAACAGGCTCATCATGATCCCATGACAAATTAATCCTTTCACTTGCTTTTTTTTTTTTTTTTCAAGAGTTAGGAGGTTCAGAATTCACTGAAGTCTTTCATTTGGACTATAAACTGTCTCTGGAATCTTACCTAAATTCATGGTCTTTGAATGTGCAGCCTTACAGGCTACATGTACTATTGGATAACACATTTGGATTTCATTCTAAACAGTTCTTTTGGGATGACAATACTATTTTACTGTGTCTTTGAAGTTTTGCTGTTTAGCTCAAGGGCTATTTTTACACTGTCTTCCCAACATGCTCAGTTAGTTCTTTCAGTTTGAGAGTGCTGTTTCTGTATTCACTGTTGTTTTCTCTTCAACACAAAATGGAAGCCTCCCATTAATCCACTTTACTAAACCTGCTTGGCCACCTTGAGTGGGAACTTCCGGGAGGCAAAATGAATCCACGTTTGTCTCCACAGGGAGAGCCTTTTTCCCTTGGCTTCGAGTAATGCCAATGAAAACATGATTAGAAAACCAGAAACTCAATTGCATAGAACTTGGGGGCAGGAGCACTGATTGCAACAAGTCTCAGCTGACTCTCCAGGATTTGTTCAGTTGGCTAACCTCAGGCTTAAGTCCTAATTTAGAACCATCATACAATTTAGAATTATTACATTACCTTTAATTCTGTTTTGTATAACTATTCTAAGTTCTGCATTTTGTTGGGTGTGAAGCCTTTGTAAAAATGATGTATCTAACAAGATGATGCTGGCTCAACACTTCAGAATGATCAAAATCGTCTCCAATGCATGTGACCTTAAGATACAGACTTTAAATGGTAAGTGCCTGAGATTTCTCCCTCCTACCCCTCCTTGTTACTTGAATGTGACCCCAATAGGTTTCCAATCTGTGCACTTTCCCTCCAAAATGGGACATAACACCCAGGAAAGGTCATTCCCAGCACGACGAGACAAAGGCCACTGAAACTGTAAAACCTGACTCTTGATCAGCAATGCTTTCAGAGAAAGATCCTGATCAAAAGCAGAAAATGTGAAGCCAAATAAAGGAAACCTCATTTAAAATAGAACTGGGAGGTCAGGAGGAGGGACCCTCACACACTACCACAGGAAGCATCGGTTACTCCATGTCAGTTACAGGCCCTAACAGGAAAGATTTCTTGTTTGCCCAGCAACTTAACCAATGAGAAACCATCACCACCTGAACTATCACTTTCCACCAATGGACTTTCTTCAAAACAACCCCTACTAACTTCTTCTTCCTTTTTCCTCTATTATATAATGGTCTTCTCCTTTGTTGGACTTACCTATGGCTTTTGCTATGCTCGCCTATCTAGAATTGCAAATTCCTCTGCTTTTCCCACATAAGCCCACTTTGCTGGTAAAATGACTGGCCGTTTTGAATTTAAGGTGGACAATTCTTTACCCTAAAAGCTTCCTGCCTCCCACCCCATTTTACAGTTTTCCAAAAGGAGATTTCCCACTTCATGACAGCCTGAAAATAAATTTGTATCATCTAAATTATTTTCCTTAGTCATTTTTAACACTACGGGCACAAGGCCTGGAAAGTATGCATAACTTAAATTCGTGCATTGAAATCATGCCTCTCTGTTCTTTTGAAAATGTTACTGTCAGCTACTTGTCTGCTTTCACAGGAAAGCTGGACTCCTCTTTTCCTACCACCCTTCCTCGCTGGCGAAGGCCTCCGCGCCCGCCCTGCACCGCGTCCCCACGCCCAGCAGAGGGCAGTGGGCCTGCGCGCGGCGCGGGGCCTCCGCGGGTCGCCGTTTGGAATACGTGTGGAGAAGCACTAAGATGCGTTACTTACCGACACGCTTGGGTTCTCTCCCAGATTATACTCTAAGAGCAGCTCCTACGGTCACTCTGTCCCGGAGGCCGCAGTGGCGCCGACTTCCCCTTCCGCTCCCCCGGATCCTCTTCCGCTTCCCGCCCTGGCCGCCCAGCTGCCCTCTGCTGTCGGGTGTGCCCCTTTCCCCCTTCCGCGTCCACTTTCTCTCCTCGGCGCCCTTATTTCGCCGCCAGGCAGGCACCCCCGGCCCAGAAACCCCGCCCCGCCGTCTAGCATCCTCTCTCTCCAGACGGCGGCCCTCCAGTCCTGAGCGAGCCCGGAGGGCCGGCTCCTATTGCAGGATTCTTCCGGTTTCTGTTCTGCCACGCAGGGACAGGGCTGGTACCCGGAAGCCCTGAAATCCTGCTTATTTTCGTCTCCCATGGAAACGTGGAAATAGTGGAGGAGAATGAAGCCCGTTTAGGAAAATTTCAAAAGGGGAAAGGACAGAAGGTTACTTGATTGGCAGCAGGCAGCCTGTTTCCGTGCTGAGTTCCCTCAGGGCTTACCTTTGGGGACTGCTGCAATGTGATGGCTTGATGGTTGCAACATCCTTGGTTTACTGATATGGCAGGCAATATTTTTCATCCACTTATTTAATTACTATTTAATATGAAATGAGTGACTTAAGCCATTAGACTCTGTTGAGTAAGATATTCACTTGATTAAATAGTGATTTAGGAGAGCGAGTGAGAGTAACTGGCTGTTTTAATTGTGCCATAAACTTGTATATGAACACGTGGTTCTGCACAAGCTCTGGTTATGGAGTGGGATACGATACTACAGCCTTCCGAGGCTGGCAGCTGCGGCAGCTTGTGTGGGTCCCCGAGAGTACCTTTCTTAAAGTATGTCATTCAGGGATGAGTCTATCAGGCCTTTTCTCCGAGTATTTGGTTACTTGCCAGTTCTCAGAGACTTAGCAACAGATTTGGGAAATAAAATGTGTTAAGCTATATATACACATATACATGTATTATAAAATTATATACATAATGAAATGAGGTCCAAAGCACTCAGGAGTTTGGAGGAAGGGGGAAAAGTTTGGCAACTAGTGAAGATTCATGAAAGGTAGCACAAAAGATGACAGTCATGCATTTCAGTACTGTGACTGTAAGATGCCAATAGATAAAACAGCGTTTCTCTTCTCCCACAGAAGTGCCTCTTCATCCACAGCTGTGGGCATTCAGTTGGAGATGGAAATCTGCACTGATATGTTCAGCAGTGTTAGGCAGTGGGCTTAAATGACAAATTTTATTAGTGTTTACTTGAATCTCATATTAAAATTCCCTCATGTACTCTCCCCCGCCCCCAACACACACACACACACACACACACACACACACACACACACACACACACACACACACGTGTACATTTGTCATTAGCCCTGACCAATTGGAATCTACTCTGAGGCTAAACCGTGAAAAAAATTTATTCAGTGTCCTGAGAGGACAGGAAGGCAGGAGCGGGGAGGGCTGAGACCAAGATATCTCATACTTGCTTCCCATATCCTGCAAAAGGAGGAAAACTTTTCTATCCCAAGACGTAGACTTTCTCACTTTTTCCTTTCCAGTAGTGTTCTGGTTGCTCATCTGTATGGATAGCATGTCAGTGTGCATTCACATACAACTTAGTGTAAAAATAGCTTTTACTATTAAAGTTAATGCACTGTAATATTAGCATGTCAGGGCCTAGTCCACCTTTAACTGCTGACTCAATCAATGAATATTGGACAACCATTTCTTTAATCATTTGAGTTTTCATAAAATATATATTCAGTTATTCTTCCCCTTCTTCACTCACTGTCAAACTGCTTTTCCTTCTTTTACTCCATATCATGTTCTGCAGTCAACGTTTCTGTAAGTACTCTTCGAGAGAGATTGACTCAAAATACCTTTCAATCTTGAGGCACATAAAATTTTCTTTTCTATATCATACTTAATGATTTTTTTTCGGATTTTTCTAACAATTCCAAAAGACTTTTTGGACCTTAAAGAGTATTTTGACCCAACTTTATATCTGGTTAGGTCACTATTCATCCCTTCCTAAAGAGCTGAATGTCCAAGGAAAACCCAATTATAAAAATGGATATTTTTATTAAATACCAAAGGCAACACGTGACTGTACTTCTGTCCCTTTGTGATTTTCTGCACTCCTCTGTCTCTTCTGTGCCTTTCCCTACTCCCTCTCTCTCTTTCTGACACTTTCTCACTTTCTCACTAGTAAGAGATTTTCCCTGGTAGCCTCCCATCTATTTCTAAAAGAAGGTGTAATTCTCTGTTGGCATTAGAAAAACATAATTTTTTTCTGTTTAGGAATATAACGTTCCTGTGCAAATAAGAAAATTTTAAAAAAACAACAAACCTTCCCTATTCCTATCCTACAGAGATAACTTCTAATATTTGAGTATATTTTAAAAATATAAACTGACATATTCTATCTATAGCAACATCTAAATCTGATGTCCTGATAGGTATCATTCATCCCTAAGAAAGAAGCTCTGCCATTTGCTAACATGTGGATGGACCTTGGGGGCATTATCCTAAGTAAATAATTCAGACAGAGAAAGATAAATGCTGTATGATATCACTTATTTGTGGAATCTAAAAAAGCCAAACTCACAGAAATCAAGACTAGAAAGGTGGTTACTAGGGGATGGGGGATGGAAAAAATAGGGAGATGTTGGGCTAAAGGTACAAAATTTCAGTTACATAGGATAAATAAATCCTGAAGACCTAATGTACAGCGTGATGACTGTAGTTAATAATTCTGTAGTATATACTTGAGTAGATTGTAAGTGTTCTCACCACACACACAAAAGTTAACTGTGAGGTGATGGATATGTTAATTAGCTCCGTTGTGGAGTCATTTCACAACATATATGTATACCAAAGCATCACATTGTATACCTTAAATGTATGCAATTTTATTTGTCAGTGATATCTCCATGACGCTGGGGTTAAAAAAGAGGGTGGGATAATAATGTCTTCAACTTTTACAGTTGAATTTGTGTTTCTCTAAATCTATTTCTCCCTTCAATTTTGTTAAATTTTTCTTCCTGTATTTTGTTGCTCTAATTTTAGGTGAATATGTGATACAAATGTTTTATCTTCCTAAAGATAATACCATTTTTAAAAGTTCTTCTTTGTCTCTTGTAACATCATTTAAAAGTCCCATTTGCCTTATATTAGCATAGGCGTTCCAGCTTTCTTATTGTTACTGTTTCCATGATATATCTTTTCCATCTTTTTACCTTCAACCTATTTCTATCTATAAATCTAAAGTTTGTCCACTCTAGACAGCATATAGTTGGTTCTTGTTTTTTTAATCCAATGTGACAATCTCTGCCTTTTTATTGGATTGTTTAATTCATTCAGATTTAATGTTATTATTGATATAGTTGATTTACATCTGCCATTTTACCTTTTATTTTCTGTCTCATGTCTTTTTTTCCTTTATTTTCCCTTCACTTATTAGTTTTGCATTAATGAATGTTTTCTCCTGTTATGTTTTTATTCCTTTTACATTTTTTCATTATTTGGGGGTTATTTTCTTAGTGTTTGTCCTGGGGTTTGCCATATACATCTTACCTGATCAGAGTCTACTTCAGATTTATACTAATTTAATTCCAGTAACATAAAGAAATGTTACTCCTAAATAGTTCTTTTTTGTGCCTTTTGGGGCCAATATTAGTATACATATTGCTTCTATAAATGTTACAAACCCAATACATTGTTATAAGTGTTAATTTATATAATGTATGTCTTTTAAAGAAGCTGAGAGAAGAAAAGAGAGCAAATATATATATATATAGCATTTATTATATTAACCTTCTTACTTATCATTACGGTTCTCTTCATTTCTGTAGATTTGAGTTACCATCTAGTGTCGTATCCTTACTCCAATACAGCTTTGCTCCCACCAATCTCCTCTCCCAGCATATGTATTACATTTCACCTGTTATAGGCCTACCAATGCACTTATGTACACATTGCTTTGTGTAATTGCTTTTTAAATCAACTGAGAGAAGACAGAAGTAATACACATTCAATATTTTATAATTACATAATTATCTTTATTCATATCTTTTCTTTTTTTCATTTGGTTTCCAATTACTATCTGAGGTCACTTGCTTTCAGCCTGATGAAGTTCTCTTGGTATTTCTTGTTAGTTGGGTTCACTTACTATGAATTTTTTTCAGTTTTTGTTTATCTGATATTGTCTTTATTTTAGCTTCATTGTGCCGTTTTCACGCTTTTCCTCTTTAGATAAAGATATCTCTAGACAAAAATATCTTTGAACATCTGACTGTCATGTTTCTTGGTGGCTCTCTTCGCGTTTTTCCTACGTGTAGTTTGTTGAGCCTCTTGGATGTGTAGATTAATGTTTTTCATCAAATATGGTAAATTTTCATTATTTCTTTGAATAAGTTTTTGCTGTTTTGATTGGTTTTTGTTTTTGTTTTTGTTTTGCTTCTTTCTCTCCTTTCTTTGCTCTGGTAACCCTGTTACATGAATTTTGGTGAACTTAATGATGTTATACATTTCTCTGAGGTGCTGTTCATTTTTTCTTCATTCTTTTTCTCCTTTCTGTTTTTTGGTTTGTATAATCTCTATCTACCTTTTTTTATATTTGCTGATTCATTCTTCTGTCAGTTCTAATTCTGTGGTTGAACTCTGTAGTGATTTTTTGTTGTTGTTGTTATTGTATTTTCAACTTTAGAATTTCCATTTGTTTCTTTTTTATAATTTCTCCTTTTTGATATTCTCTCTTTGTTGAGACATTATCAATCATTATACTTTCCTTTAATTCTTAAAGCATACTTCCTTTGGATTCATTGAAGATATCTGTGATAGCTGCTTTGAAGTCTTTACTATGGTCAACACCTGGGGTCCCTCAAATAAAGTTTCTATTGCCTGTTTTTTTCTTTTTTTCTAACTTTTTTTTATTGAGTTATAGTCATTTTACAATGTTGTGTCAAATTCCAGTGTAGAGCACAGTTTTTCAGTTATATGAACATACATATATTCATTGTCACATCTTTTTTCGCTGTGAGCTACTGTAAGATCTTGTATATATTTCCCTGTGCTATACAGTATAATCTTGTTTATCTATTCTACAGTTTTGAAATCCCAGTCTGTCCCTTCCCACCCCCGGCCCCCTTGGCAACCACAAGTTTGTATTCTATGTCTATGAGTCTGTTTCTGTTTTGTATTTATGTTTTGTTCATTTGTTTTTTTCTTTTTTTTTTTTTTTTTTTAGATTTCACATATAAGCGATCTCATATGGTATTTTTCTTTCTCTTTCTGGCTTACTTCACTTAGAATGACATTCTCCGGGAATATCCATGTTGCTGCAAATGGGGTTATGTTGTCAGTTTTTATGGCTGAATAGTATTCCATTGTATAAATATACCACTTCTTCTTTATCCAGTCATCCATTGATGGACATTTAGTCTGTTTCTATGTCTTGGCTATTGTAAATAGTGCTGCTGTGAACATTGGGGTGCAGGTGTCATTTTGAAGTAGGGTTCCTTCTGGATATATGTCCAGGAGCAGGATTCCTGGATCATATGGTAAGTCTATTCCTAGTCTTTTGAGGATTGTCCATATTGTTTTCCACAGTGGCTGCATGCCTTTTTTTTTTTTTTTAACTGTTTATGCCTCACACTTTCCAATTCTTTGCATATCTCATTTTTTTTAACTTTGCATTATAGATAAGACATTGTAGCAAATCTGGATGTGATGATCCCCACCATTTGTTGCTTATTATTGTTTGCCTGTTTATTTGTTTAGCTACTAGTGGTGCTATTTTAGTTTGAAGCCTCTGGTGTCACACCTGAGAGGGTACTTTCTTCTGCAAACAGTCACCTGGAATTAATGCAGGAAAAACTGATGTGGGGCATGAGGAGGGCCATGCCTCAGGCTTCGGCTGAGCCCCTGGGATGTGACCTGCCAAGTGTGGGTCCTTGGCTTCACACAGGGAAGAATTCAAGAGCGAGCCACAGTTGAGTAAAGGTAGATTTGTTCAGAGAGATACATTGAAAGGCAAGAGAAAGGCCATGAGGTGTGGAGGTTGGGTGCTCAGATTAAAAGTAGGTACACATTTGATAGACAGAGTGTGGGCCATCTCTGAAGAGGGAGAGAGAGAGAGGGCAGTGGCCACGAGGCACCGTGTTGTGTTTTTATGGGCTCAGTGGCTTCATACGCTAATAAGTGGAAGGGCCAGTCTAACTAGCCCGGGGAAGGGGCTGGAATTCCTAGGAAGTTGGCCATTTCCCCCTCTGACCTTTTGTGGCTAGCCTTGGAATTGTCATGGCATCTGTGGGCATGTTACTCACCATGTTAATATATTACAATGGGCGTATAATGAAGCTCAAGATCTGCTAGAAGTCAAATCTCCCACCATTTTGAACCTCAAGGCCTATTGGGGGTTGAATCTTTCACCATTTTGATGTTAATTGATGTCATTCCTTGAATGACTGTGCCCTGCCCCGTTTCTATCTCAGAATGATGGTGGTTTTAGCAAGGCTCTCTTTGACTGTCTCTTTCCTTGATCATACCCAAATGTTAGACTCTTTTCATTGCTGGCTGATCTGCTCTATTGTTTTACAGTGCCCTTGGGCATAAACTCCTCCACAATTTAACCCAATTAAATTTGGGTCTCATTTTAGGGGTAGTTTCTGAAGTCAGCATATGAAGATTTCTCTGATCCCAGGAGTGATTTTCTTAGGTATCCTTTCCCCTGTTTCTCTCTGGCAAACTTGCTGGCCAACCTTCTGCCTTGTTACTCTCACCCACGACTAACACCTCCATTGTTGCTAAGATCGCCTTAGGATTGGCCTTTCCCACACTCTGTTTCATAGAAAGTCCATTCATTTGGTAGAGCTTCAGAACTCTGTGCTAAAGACTTACCTTTCCCCCTGAGAAGAAATCTCTGAGCCATGGAACTGGGAGTAGGGTTGTCCCTATGTATGGTACCCTTCCTTTAGAAGGAGGGTCCTGGGTGTAGACTGTAGCCTCTGTTCCTCTCAGTTTGCCTCTCCCACAGTGAAAACTTCATCTCCAAATGAGCTAGGGTGAGAGAAGGCACGATCCCAGTCTTCTCAGCCTACCACACTTGTGGTATGAGGGAAGTCTCGGTGAAAACAGGGAGACTTTGACCTCTCACATCACCTGGAATTTGGCCTCTGTAAAACGTAGCTGGGGTATTTAATAAGAACTGGCATCCTGTCTTTTGCATAGCACTTAAGAGGAAGGAAGCCAAGTTCTTGGTTGTACCTGCCTGGAATGAAGTTTCTTTCATGCTAGGCTGGAACAAGGTAGGACAGCAACAGGGTGTGATTCAGATGGCTCAGATTCTCACTGTTTTTCCTGAAATTTAGTAGATTTTATTAAGCAAATGTTACTTTATTTATCATATGCACTTATGCCAATTTCCAAATACATAAATGCTTGTGTGTTTTTTTTTTTTAATAATTTTTACCAGTTATGCTTATTTGGCTGGGGAACGGGTCCATGGAACTGCCCATGCTGTGGTTCCAGAAGTGACTCCCGAAATGGGTTACTTTTGAGAGAGCAGCTTTAATTAAGGTGAGAATAAACAATACAAATAATTAAAAACTCAAAGAATGGTAATGAAGTGGAAACAAAGACTATCCACTATTCTTGTAGATGTTTTGATGCAAGGTAGGGTAGTTATAAAATCATGGACAAGATATACAAGGATGGAGAGATTGTTTTTTAAATAAAGGCAATCTCTTAATAGTCAATGGATTTTAGTGTTGAAAGTAGGTAAGAAAGTAACAAGGCTTGACAAGGAGAAGAGATAGCTTTCCTCCCAAGTAAACAAGTATAGAAGAATTAATTGGGGAGAACACTGAATGTTTTTTGATTAGGAGGAAGGTATGGCAATGTGTCTTGAGATGAAAAACAGGAAAAATAAAATAAATTATGAGAGCTGGCTTTGATTTTCCTGCTAAAGCATTGATTCTCAAAAATGTATACACATTAGAAATTCCCAGTGCCTTTTTTTGCCTCCTCTAGAAGCAGACCTTAACCCAAGGGTTCATGTACAAGCAGTTTGTTGAAAGTAGCTGGGAACACAAGTGAGGTGATAACAGAGACTTAAAGGAGGTATACTTAAGCTTGATACCACAGTAGGGAAATGGAGTCTAATTCCTCAAGAAGCTCTGGAAGACAGTGTAAAACACATGAGCAAGAATCGTCCCCTCCAGGGAATGATGAGAGCTGGAGTATATATACTCCTGCACCAGTGAGTCAGTTTCATGGCATTTCTGGCCCGCTCTCATCTCCAGCAAAGTGAGTTCAGGCAGCCCGATGGTAGCTCTCTGACAAAGAAGGGAAAACTAGGTATTGGAAGCCATCGTGGTATGTGTGGAAATTATGGATAGTGACAGGGCCTCCTACACTGAAGAGCCGTTCAAAGCCAGCCAGCCTGTGCCCTTCTTTTCCCTTCACTCACTACCTTGAATTCTGGTTACTTTTGTATATGGCACAATTGGAATAGGTGCATATAGACATGTCTCCATAAAGATGCTCCAGTGATTAATAGCCTCAATGTATTGGTTAAATATCACAGACGTTAAATCAGAAAAAGTTTCCATTTGGACTGAACAAGGCCATGGTGAGACTGAGAGACTAGGGAGGGAAAGAAAAATACTCTTTTAAGATCTTCTTGGGAAATATGATTCTGAGTCCACAAGAAATGAATGAAAAGTTGCCTGGAAATAAGGTGAAATATTCCAGAATTTAAATGCAAATCAAAACTACAATGAGGTATCACCTAACACCAGTCAGAATGGCCATCATTCAAAAATCCACAAATGACAAATGCTGGAGAGGCTGTGGAGAAAGGGGAACCCTCCTACCCTGCTGGTGGGAATGCAGTTTGGTGCAGCCACTGTGGAAAACAGTATGGAGATTCCTCAAAAGACTAGGAATAGACTTACCATATGACCCAGGAATCCTGCTCCTGGGCATATATCTGGAAGGAATCCTACTTCAAAAAGACACCTGCACCCCAATGTTCAAAGCAGCACTATTTACAATAGCCAAGACATGGAAACAGCCTAAATGTCCATCAACAGATGACTTGATAAAGGAGAAGTGGTATAGTTATACAATGGAATACTATTCAGCCATAAAAACCGACAACATAACCCCATTTGCAGTAACATGGATGCCCCTAGAGAATGTCACTCCAAGTGAAGTAAGCCAGAAAGAGAAAGGAAAGTACCATATGAGATCGCTCATATGTGTAATCTAAAAAAAATGAAGAAGAAGAAGAACATAAATACAAAACAGAAACAGACTCATAGACATAGAATACAAACTTGTTGTTGCCAAGGGGGCAGGCGGTGGGAAGGGACAGAATGGGATTTCAAAATCTGTAGATACTGACAGGCATATGTAGAATAAATAAACAAGATTATACTGTATAACACAGGGAAATATATACAAGATCTTGTGGTAGCTGACAGTGAAAAAAAATATGACAATGAATATATGTATGTTCACGTATAACTGAAAAATTGTGCTCTACACTGGGATTTGACACAACATTGTAAAATGACTATAACTCAATAAAAATATTAAATAAAATAAAATAAAAAGCTTTTGTTAAAAAATACAGATTCAGAAAATGATGCATCATGTATCAAAATTATTTTGATATTTGACACAAAGATACAATCTGTCTTATTTAGTATTACCCACAATTTTAGTCTGTCTGCTTCACACAGAAGAAATTCAACCAAGAATAAATTCTTCTTTAGTACCAATTATTATTTTACGATTTGCTTATGGGAATAATAACTTTTTGAATTTTAGAGTAGGCTCCCACAAAGCATTTGCTCCAATGTGGAAATAGTAGGTTTAATCTTTCAACTCTGAAGGTACATTGGGAAGCAATCTTTAAATTCCAAACTATGGCTGTCAACAGCTTAATAATTTCAGAATTACCAGTTAAGCAATCAGTCACTAAAGTGGAACCTGCATATCATCATGATTTCAGGAGCTTTTATGTCCTAAGAGGCCCTGCTCTGGGCACTGATGATCAAAGACAGATGTGGTTGCAGATGTATAGGAGGAGGAGGCGATGACAAACATTGAACAAATAGTCAAAAATGTGATTTCTGTTGAGAAAGAAGAAACAGAGATGATTTGTTCCTATGTAAACTTTTTAGTTTATTGAAAATGGCTGTAAACAGATGAACGTAAAGATTGGGATGACCAAACACAAGTTTTCCTTTCAACACCTGCCAGAATTCCAAATAAGTAAACTACATACAAAGTTTTAACTTAACGATTTGTAAACATAATGAAAGTAATTTTTTATTGAGCTCCTACTGTGTATCCAAGTGGTTAACATGCATTAACTCCAGCTGGTGGCGGTGCCAAAGTGGGTGATTGCTGTTTTCTGTCCAAACGTGAGTTTAAGTCCTCACTTTCCCACCCCAATCAGCTTGCCACCCCTAAGTCTCTGATAAGTAGACATCCTCGTAGCATCAAGATAGGTATGATTAACCTCATTCTGTAAGTGGATAAACTGAGGTCAGTTTGATTAAATAAACTGCCAACAGTCTCATAGCTCATAAATGCACAATATATAATTTGAACCCAAATCTTGTGGGCGTTTTTCTTTATTGTGCTTCAACAATGACTACGTTTCTCCTTTGTATATCCACTGAGCTATATAAAAGATGTTCACCCTCCATTTGGTTTCTTACACCATTTTTAGAGCTTCCTCCACCCCATTTTTCTTCTTTACTCAGATACATGTCTGACTATAAAGAAGGAAGAGTATTTTAACACTGGCAGCTAACATTTCTGACTCTGTGGCTACATAGCTGGGCTGATGTAGAGGTAGGAAGCGGGTAGAAGGTTCAAAGCTATTGTTCTGTACTGGCTGGCACTTCCTAATGTCATTCAAGCACCAAGAAAAGTCAACTCACACACAAAAATCAAGTCACATCTACCCAAATAATTAAAATAAGGGTGGAATATTTAAGGAAAAGGAAAAAGAAAAACTTTATAAAACTCACTTGAGTTGCTGATAGGAAACTTAACGTGATTGTAGGACCAGAGGAAAACCAAGTGAACACTGAACTAATTACATTTTAACATGAAACTTGTTCTTCCCTGTCATTTTTATCTGTTAAATGATTTTAATTTGAATGAGTCATACCAGTAACTTAAACAGTTTGTAATGGCATTACTATTTACCAAATTCAGTAGGTAAGAGGGGAGAATTTATTTTGAAACTTCAGAAGTTCTAAAAGATGTATTACTTAGTCAGAGTGCCTAGACATGTGTGCTCTCTCCAGAAGTCACAATTTGGGCAGTGTTTGGAGATTTTTCCAGACCGGTTTTCATCACGGTAGAGCTCACTATGTATCCCCCTGTTGTCTTTGGAGGACTTTCTACCCTTCCTTCTTTCCCTTCTTTATGGGGGCAGAAGGAGGGCATTATAGTGGCAGAAGGAACGGAGTTGCCAGTCAGTCTTCTGCTTGCCATGATTTTTAGAACATAGCCCAGTAACTGCAAAAATTAAGTGGAAGAAAGTGAAGCAATACTCAAAGTAGACAAGAATCCTTTAGTCAGCATCAAAAAGCAATGAGCTGAAAATGATCTGTGTGTGTAAAGAAATTGCACAACATTAAGTATTCCTAGGGGATCCAAATTCTCTTATGTCAGTAATATATCTGAAATGCTAATCTGGGGGGTTCTTATGCACAGTTTGTATAAGGGAAAAAGAACTTCCAGTTGTTGTCTAAATGTTAAGTACAGGCATACCTCTGAGATGAAAAACTGTTGCCTGCCACATCAGTAAACACAGGATGCTACTGCCATCTGGCCACTACAGCTGCCTCCGAGATGAGCCCTGAGGGAACTCAGGATGGAGATAAACAAGCTGCCCACTGCCAAGCCCTCAGCCACTGCACCACCCACAATGGTGTACCCACAAGGGACTCAGGATGGGAAAGAGCAGGATACTGGCCCTAGACAGCTAAGGTGTATTTCGAAGGAATGATTTCAGTGAGCCCAGACCCTTGCATCTTCCCCTGTGCTAAATTCCTTAACTTGAGATATCTGGTTTCCTTTAATTAGCAGTAATCTTTTGATGTTCTGACTACCTGGTCTTTGTTGCAAAAACTCTTGTCTTTCGGGGCCCCTTCTTTACCTCTTGAGAGGGACACTCAGAGCTATTCTGAGAGGCTGCCTCCTGGACTCGAAGTCCTTAGACAGTCTGCCAAATAAAACACAATTCTCAACTTTTAGGTCATGCATTCTTATTCAGTCAACACCTTGCTTTATTGATCTTCATTTTGTTGCACTTCAAAAATACTATCTTTTTTACAAATTGAAAGGTTGTGGCATCCCTGTGTCAAGCAAGTTTATTGGTGACATTTTTCCAACAGCATTTGCTCACTTGGTGTCTCTGTGTCACATGTTAGTAATTCTTACAACATCTCAAACTTTTTCATTATTATTCTATTTTTATGGTGATCTGTAATAAGGGATCTTATCTAGTGTACAGCTACACTGGATCCACTTAGAAAAGGGGAGAGGAGGCAATTGAAGGGCTGTCAAAAATAAATTATTTAATATTGTATTTTATCATTTAAGTTGCAATTTTTAAACACTGTCCACTACATATTTATCATAATATAACTCAAGCAGACAAACATGCACAGATTTAAAGAACGTTTCAAAGTAAAGTAATAACTGCTGGCTCTGTAAGCAGCTCCTTGCAGGAAACCACTCTCAGTAGGAAACCCCTTTTGCTTTGTCACTTTAGCAAAAACTACATAGTAACTAAGTTTTAAATCAGGCGCCCCCACGCTCTACCCATCTCTGGCCCTAGACACCTTTCAAGTCTTCTGATTACACAGTAACTTGCTAACCTGTTTCCATAAATCAAAGAAGTAGAAGCAGAGAATAAGTAATTAACAGCTGACTAGACCTCTTCCCTAGCTTCTCCTTCAGTAACCTTGCGAGCAAATTGTGTGAACAAGATAGCATCTAAAGAAAAAGCAGAGTCAGCGAGCCTGCACAACAAGCCTGCATGCAGTGGGGGATGGCGATGACTCTGATCCCCTATCTCAATGATAAACTGAGACTACGTCTCTTTTTCCCTTTAAAACTTTCATGGCTGAGTAGAATCTTCCGAGATGGTTTTTGGGGGAAGCTGGGTCCACTGTCTCCCCAGATTGCTGGTATTCTGATTAAAAGCAACTTTTTTTTTCTACCAACATTGGCCTCTCTCTTAGGTGTTGTTTTTCATGCAGTGAGCAGTTGTGACACAGGAAAATGGAGCCCGAGTGAATGGCCACGTCCCAGGTCCCAGGCAAGTCTCTGGGGCCTGCCCCATCAAGTGAAGGTCTTGGCTTCCTGCAGGAAAGAATTCAGGAGCAAGCCACAGTGGAGTAAAAGTAGACTTATTCAGAGAGATACATACGCCATAGACCCTGAGTATAGGCCATCTCAGAAAGCCAGAGGCCACGGGATGTGGGGTTGGGTATTTAGTTTAAAGTAAAAGTAGATATGCACTCTATAGACAGAATGCAGTCCATCTTACTCAGAAGGGAGAGCAGCCACGAGGTGTGGGGGCGGTTGAAGCAAAAGTAGATTTACACACTCCCTAGACAGTATGGGCTGTCTCCAAAGGCGAGGGAGAGTAGCCGCAAGGTGTCAGGTTGTTAGCTTTTATGGGCTCAGTAACTTCATATGCTAACAGGTGGGATGATTATTACTACTTTGGGGGAAGAGGTGGGGATTCCCAGGAACTGGGCCACTACTTAATTTTTGGAAGCACCATGGTGCCTGTAGGAGTGCCACTTACCATGCTAATATATTACAGTGAGTGTATAATGAAGCTGGAGGTCTACTAGAAGTCAAATCTCCCACCATCTTGGGCCTCAAGGTCTACTGGGAGTTGAATCTTTCACTAACTTGGTGTTAATTACTATGTCATTCCTTTAATGACTGTGCCCTGCCTCCTGCCTACCTATCTAGTCAGATCTTAGTTTTGTAACAGCTCTGCTTTGACGTCCAAAGTAATCAAATGACTTTCGAATACCTAGAGTATGGTAGGTGATGGCAATTTAGGTTTTTAGCATATGTATACACATATCACAGGGGAAAGGTTTAAAAGATGAGTATCTTATAGATGAGGGCAAGTAGTTAAGTTACAGGATAAATTCAAATGACAGCAGAATCAAAGATGTTGGGGTCTTTGCCATCCTTTTCACCTTCAAGACTTTCCCACTAAGTGGTTGTGGGGATCAAATAAAATCATGTCTGTTAAAAATACCTTGTGAACTGGAGTTTCCTTCCAGGTGTTACAAGGCCTGAGAGATAAAGGGAGGCCAGGCCCCATACTGTCCTTCAGAATGGGTGTCCTTTGTGCTCTAGGATTTGGACTTGTTTGAATAGTTTAACCTCTTCGTTCCTGAATCTGAGTGGGTGCAGCATATTTCTGCTCCTTGGACCATGAATAGCTCTGGAAAGAGAGGAGGAAGGATGTGATGTGTGTGGGTGAGTGATAGTAGAAGGGTAGAGTAGAAAAGAGGGAGAAGGAATAAGATTTTACTTTTAAATGGTGACTTAACATTTCTCCTCAACCCATGATGCAGTGGGATGGTCCCTTCTCTGAGTTCATGCAGCATTTTGTCCATGCCTTTCTTCAAGTCCACATAGTATCCTAACGTATGTTTCTCCCATCAGATCTCGGTATCTTGAGGGTTCAATAAATATTTCTCACATAAATTAAGAGGCTGTTTCAAATTCAATAGTTTTAGGACTAAACTTTGATACCCAGGGCCAAAATGAATAGCAGAATATAATGCACAGCTAATTACTTCAAAAACTCTGATTAAACATTTTATTCTCTTTAGAAACGGCACTATGTTAGATACAAGCCACAACATGATTTATTTGTATAGTCCTTGGCCTTGAGGAACTACAAAGGTAGAAAAGGAAACTGATTTATAATGACAAATTATACCAAGATAGAAAATTATGGAAAACTTAAAATTGGAGGTGTCGTGTGAACTGAGTCTTGAAAAATTAGTAGTATTTTACTGGGCTAAAGCATGGAGGGAAAGGCTTTTTTGATAGGGAACAGCATTTACGAAGATACAGAAGTATGCAACAGTATAGTTCGTGCACAGAACTGGAAACAAAGCTCTATAGCTAAAGTGGAGATATTAACAGACACCGCAGTGCCTACTAAGCTGCCTCCATTTCTCTATTTCTCTTGAGTACAATTGTTGAGGTTTTAGACTGTGGTAGATTGAATTACTGACCGTATTCTCCATATCTCCTTGGACCCAACCCTTTGTCATTTCCTCTTTCTAAAGCAGAGTATCTTTCCCAGCTGCTTTGCTTTGGCTGATGGGATGTGAGTAAATATAAGGCCGGCAGGAATTTGAAATGCACTTGAGGAGGAGAGTTTGATCTCTTGCATTTCTGCTCTTCTGCTTTTATTATTCAGAGAGCCTCCCTTGGTGAGCTGCTGCCTCTTTTGCCTGCACCCCAGAATGGACACACAAGGAACAGAACCACACCATCTGACCAGTGGCTCTAGGAGCAAAGTAAATGTTTACTGCAATATGTCACTGAGATTTTTTTGTTTCTTTTTTATGCAGTATTGTTACAATGGTTACCCGACACATAGGATCTCAACCTATAACAGTGCTTTTTGCAGCCTAATTTCAGAATCAATTGAGGGAGAGAGAGAGAGAGAGAAGGGAGGAAATCAGGCAAATAGACCCTCTTTAGAAGATGAGGCTTGGGTGTATTTGAACCCTGTCTCCATAAAACTGACTCCTAAAACACACAGTGCTCCTGACTGACCTATAGCAGATTTGGCACGCAGAGGCTGAGCCTGTTCCCTTGAAACTGCCAGGAGGAGGAGCCCAGAATGGCTACATTTGGAGGCAGATCCCAAAGACAGAGGGCTAGGATGG
The DNA here is from genome assembly GCF_009834535.1 of Camelus ferus. NCBI lineage: Eukaryota > Metazoa > Chordata > Mammalia > Artiodactyla > Camelidae > Camelus > Camelus ferus. The sequence continues at coordinate 43,127,683 of NC_045703.1, forward strand.
AGTGAGATACACATCTCTAGATCCCACTCTCAGGTTTACCCAGAAGATAATTTCCATCTTTAAAAGAGACCAATTAATGTCTAGTTTTCAGAATTCTATAAGGATTAAAATAAAATATAAATAAAGCATCAGTACAGTGCTTGGTATAGACTGTGCTCAACAAACATCCTTGCCCTCTTTCTTTCCCTCCCCAACCCTGCCTCTGTTTTGTGTCTTTGTCTGTTATTCGCTTCTTCTCTCCTCATCCTTTGGATTTTCTTCCTGTCCCTCCAACTTCCTAATTCAACTCCAAATTAATGATAATAAATACTGCATTGTATTTTACCAACTTTATGCTCCTTTTCTTAATTTACAAAGCCAATGTATGGGACATTGACTCCCTTCTATAAACATAAATCAAAATAACTTAAATTCCTTTCAAAAAATTGATTGGCTGTTCAATTGATTTTTCACCTTTTGGGTCATTGGCTCTTACCTGTAAAACCTTCCATCCCCTTAGAATGTTACTGTCAAATTTTTCATAGGTTTTCTATTTCCACTGGTGATTTTCTGTAGAGGACATAACCCATCCTAATTTAATATGTTTTTGAGCTTATCATAATTTTGGTTTCAAATCATTTTAGATACTTATATATCAGAGCAATATGTAGCTCACTAAACAATACAGTTGTGTCTCCATTTTCAATGTTTATCTTTTCTGGTGGAATTTAAAAATCAGTGTTAAGGAGGGGGAGGGTATAGCTCAATGGTAGAGGGTGTGATTAGCATGCATGAGGTTCTAGGTTCAATCCCCAGTATCTCCATTAAATAAATAAGTAAACTTAATTTCCTGCCTCCCCCCACCCCTTCTTCTGCCAAAACAAACACACAAAAAAAAAAAATGCTAAGGGACTAAGAAAAGAGAGAAAAATATACAAAAATTCCTTACAGGGCTTAGGTGAAGTAGTTAATGGATGGAAGGAAGGAAGGGAGGGAGGGAGGGAAGGAAGAGAGAAGGGGAGAAAGGGAGGGAGGAAGGAAGGTGAGGAGCGGGAGCGGGAGAGGAACAGAGAAAGAAAGAAAAGGAATAAATTCAGGAGCTGTTACTTGTCGGGGTGATATAAACATGAAAGGAGTGAATAAAGACTACCTGTTATGAGAAAGCAAAGAAGCCATCAGTGCCATTTGGCTTCGAACCCTGTGAAACTTGCACAGAGACAAGGGCGGCCTGCAACGTGACGGGGGGTGGGCACCCAAAGAGCATTTGGGTCCACCGACTAGACAGAGAATTGGTGAATATGATAAATATAAAACTTCTGAATCCATCTACCCTCGTCATTTACAGCTTATGTATGGCTTTTGAACATGAAAGACAATGATGCAAAGAAAAACCTAAATAACTTAAAATATTTAAACACCAAAATGGTTTAGGAAGACAAAATAATTTTCATAGTTGAACAGTATGAAAATTTCAGCCCACCATCAACACATACTCTGAAAGCCCTTTATTGGGGTAAAATGTTTTCTAAGACTTTGGGAAAGTATATTTTTGTTCTATAGATCATTTTTTTGAGCATTCAATTGACCGCTCGCTCTCTCTCTTTAATTTTTTTCTCCCAAGTCTTCTATGGGAGGCCTGCTGTGCATTAGGAAAGGGAAAGGCAGAACTGTTCATCCCTCAACAGCAATAACATTTGCTTCTTTTAAGGACCTGCTTCTCTGATCTTCCCATATTTAGTAAAGCAAAGAATAACAGAGTGAGATACATTAATAACACTGGCAGGTTTATGAAGCAAAGCCTGAAGGTGTAAAGGAAGAAAAACTTGGATACAGTGTGCATTTTAAAGGAAACTTTTGAAACTGTTTATCTGAAATATTGTGACAGTTTTAGGGAAACATACTCCTGGAAGAAGCAAATATTAATTTCCATTGTATGGGGCTTGTACTTGATCTCCGGTCTTTGTGGCAGGCTTGGGTTTAATCTGGTATCCTCAACTGGCCTAGGATTATGGAGTAAACATCTTCCTTGCCCCTCCTTTGAGCACAGTAGATGGAGGGAGCTGTGCTCTGCTTTATTTCAGTGAAGTACAAGCCTTGCATTTCCTCTTGTCTGAGTAAGAAACTGTGTGGCCATCATGCAGCGTATCCACGCGGGTGGCATAGAGAAGCAAACTCAAATGAGTTTACCCTACAGCCCGGAGCCAACTCACTCAGCAATATCGTAGTGCATGTCTGAGCATTTTATATTTTTATCCAGCTTTTCTAGTCACTCTTGATAAGAGAGCTAGTCTACAATATAGTACCTTGTTAATACCAGAAGTGAGAACACTATACAAATATTCACGTGTGGAGAAAATATCTTTTTTTATTCTTTCAGAAGGTGTTTTGAACTTTACTGAATTTTGTTGTGGCTTCTAATGAGATAATGATACAAATCTGGCTTTGATTTATTGATTGAATTAATTACATGTATAAACTCTAATATTAAACCATTCTAGTATTTCTTGATTAGAGTGTATTACTTTTAGCATATGACAATTCATTTTGCTTAATTTTTATTTAGAGGTTTAAGAATGTATGTTTATAAGGAAATTGCTGGTATAATTTTTAGGTAAAATTACAGTTTAAATAAAATACAGGTTTAATTTCTTCTTGTAGTGATGAAACCTTTGAGTTTTAAATTTTTAAGTGATTGGGTTTTTTTTTGTTTATGCAGTCGAACTGTAATAATTCTACCTAATAAAACTGAAAAAAGAAAAAAAAAAAGAGCAAAGCAGCTTCAGCCAGTCACACACACACAAAAAGACTTCCTTTGTGGCCCAACAAATACTCAATTTTTAGAAATTTTCCATGGTTATTAAGAAATAAGTTGTATTGTTTGTAGGGTATAAGTTTGAAAAAAATAATAAATCTTATTAATTATATTACCAGATTACCTTCATTATAATTTCTGTGCACTTTATCAAGGACTGAGAGGTATGTTTATATTTTCTATTACAATTACATTTTGGGTCATTTTTTCCTTTTAATTAAAATAGTTTTGATATTATATATTTTGATGTAACGTTTTTAGTACACATAAATTTCTCCATAAACACACACAGAGTTTATTGTGAATTTTATCAATATAAAATGACTGTCTTAATCTCATTAAATGCAATTTCCTTAAATTCCTTTCTCCTTGCTAATTGTTATATCACTTCTGTTTTAAAAATTATATTCATCTATTATATTGTTTATGAAAAACACATCTGTTGGGGGTGTTTATAAGTTTAAATTCATAGCACATTTTCTGCTGGGGAAAAGCTTAATGTATTGACATTTACGGTTATTGCTGGGGTTTGATTTTATTTATTTTATTTTATAATTTCTTATCAGTTTTATGTTCTTCACTTTCTTTTACTTGGTGCTCATTCCTTTATATTTTTTCCCTAGAATATATTTTCAAGAAATATTCATTCTTTCATAGGATTTCATTAATATTGCTACTGAAAGAATCAAAACTCCGTGTAAGTGAATAACTTTTTTGCCATAATTATCCACACATTATGAAGGATTCAGAATCTGAAAATAACATCATTCACAAATGATCAGATGAATCTTTAAATCACTGTATCAACCTATTACCTGGCACTTTAAGCTGAATATTTTACCAGTATCTCATTTCTATAATACTGAGGCAAATGGGAGCTGATAAGAATAATCCCAGTTTTGCTATTTCCAAATATCATGCCTCTATTTCATCAACCAAAATTTGTGATAATTAGGGGGTATGTAAATATATTTAAGTAGTATTGAAATATAGCATATTTTTATTTAAACATTATTTTAACATTCTGTATATGCTTAAGTATAAAAATAGTATTAAGACTCTTTAATTTCTCAGAGAGATATACTGAAATGTTTATATATGAAATCATACATGTGGAATTTATTTTGAAATATGAAGGAAAGTTAAGTGGCTGAGAGTACACAGTATTATGAAATAGCAGTGGAAAAACTAAACTTTGCTGTTTATTTGGTTGTCTTAAATTTTTAAGCAATCTCTATTTCAAAAGAGTAGATGAGCGTATAATGAAGCTCAAGGTCTACTGGGAGTCAAATCTTCTACTGCTGTGTCATTCTTTTAAAGGTTGTGCCTTGCCCCCTTCTCTCCTGTCTCAGTAGGAAAACATTTTATATTTTAAGTATTAACCATTTTCAATTATGTAGTGTCAGGAGCTCAGCAGAGCTGGGAGAGAGGGTAAGCTGAGCTGTCACGGGTCTGAGTAGCCCATTAGAGCAACAAACCAAAAATGGAAGTCAGGCCATGGTGTAAGGGAAAGGCTAAAACTGGGGAAAGCACCACCTCCCTGCCTCCCTTCCATTTTTCCCAGTGGAGGTGCACTGGGGGAGGATCAGGTAGATCGTCCTGGATGTGGGGGTTGTCTTATTGTAGAAGAAGCCTCCAACAAAAAGCTCTGGCAGTTTCATGAACCTTGGGATGAGGAGCAGGCAAGGGGGAAGGACTGCAAGTGCAAAAGTACAAGGACTGAGGCAGGCTGGGGAAAAGTGTTCAAGGGTACCCCTTCTTCTCCCTGATAAGGAGGTCCCAGCAGAAGTGCCAAAGACCTCCCAAAGCTTCAGAGAAAGAGATGTAGGAATGAAGGCAAAAATGCAGAGAGCACAAGTCCTGGGCTGCAGCTCCCTTCAGAAGCTGCAAAGGGAGGGCTGGGCACCGAATCTGGTATGCAGAGGGCAGTTGCTGTTCTCCATGAGGCCTGTCAGGTAGAGCCTTTGTAATTACAGGCCTAAACAAGCACACCTAGGGTTTTAACCAGGAGCCAGACTCCTCTCATGCTGCAAGTCTTCCTCTTGTATTAGATTTATGTTTTAACTGCTTAAATAAGTTACACTGCTTTATTATTCTTGTCTGCTTGTTCCAAAGGCATAAAGTACTCTCTTATCATTCCTAAAAGTCTTATGCTTTTGCTTTTCAGATTTAGAACTTTGATATAGATTTCTGTGCATGGTGTGACTGCATAGATATAATTTTTACCCATGTTTATAACCAATTATTAAGCACCAATTATTGAATTGTCTATATTTTCACTACTGATTAGTGATGCCATTTGTCATCTATGAAGTTTGGTCTTTTATTTACTTCTGAGCCAGCATAATATTGTCCCAGTTATCACTGCTTTGTAGTAAGCATTGGTGTGTAACTGGGCAAATCCTTCTATCTTGTTCTTCTTCTTCAAAATCGTCTTGGCTGTTCTTGACAATTAGCTCATATATATGCATTAAGTTTGTCAAATTGTATAAAAAACTTGGGCGGGATCTTGAAAGGAATTCACATAAGTTTATAGGTTAGAATAGGATAATAAACATCTTTAGTATACAGGGGTCCTTTCCTGCATGTATTTGATTTACCTCTTTAATATCTTCCAGTAAAATCTTCATACTTTCTCCACTAAGGTTATACATTCATTTTATGAGGTTTATTCTTCCTTGCTATTTTTCATTTTTTGCTGCTATTATGAGTACTACCTTTAAAAGTATCTTTTCTAATTGTCTTTTTTTTTGAAAAAATATATCTTTACATTCTTATATCCAGTTACTGGCTTTTTTTTTTATCTTATTAAATCAAATAATTTTCTATACTTTTTTTATACAAACACATTTTAAAATAATGATTCTTTGGTTAGTTTGTCTTTATTTTTTTTACTTGTCTCACTGCACTGCTACAGCTTTCTTTATCATATTCAATATGCTGATGATAGTGAGCATTGTTGTATCCATTTTTATGTGCATTAACCTGACATTTCACCATCAGGTGTGGTAAGTTTCTGTGAGTGTATGATAGGTTTTGTTTATCAGTAAAAAAAGTTTTGTTCTATTCCTAATTTGCTATGAATTGCCATGATAGGAATTCTGAATTTTATTAATGCTTTTTCTCCATTTAATGAGATAATCAGATCATTTTTTTGCTTCCATATATTAATGTAGTGAACTCTAAACTTTCTGATGTTAAAATATCCTTTCACTCTTGCTTGGGATTAATTCAAATTGATCATAATATATTATTTTTAAATATACTGTTAGTTGCTTGACTTTTGAGCTTCTGAGAATCCAAAGTTTAATGCATAAATTTGCATTAAATGTATGCCCTCTGAGGAGAATGTTCTGCCAGACTCCCGGGGCTCCGCCAACGAGAACAGTGCAGGTATATTTCTCAGCTTGACACTTAACCACCAAAGTGGTTTAAGGTAAATCCCCAAGACTGCCTGAAGCATGCCTGTGATTACAGATTCTCAAGGGAGTTTTTCCCTCCCACTCATAGCTCAAATTAAGACAGACACATTCTCTGGCTGTAAAGATTTTACCCCATTTATCACTTTTCAGAAGGCTTAGACCTTCAAAGATAACAACTTTGCACAGAGGTAGGAGGGCAGGGCTCAGTTTAACTCTCCACCTTGAATGGTCTCAAGGTCTTATTTCTTTTTTGTCTTTTGTCCTCAGAACACAAACCTCTAGAAAACCCAGATCAGCAAACATTCTGAACGCTACTTCAGCTCACCATTGTAAAGCACCTGGAACAGTATCCAGCAGATAGAAAGCACTGTATGTAAATTCAATTAAATGAATAAACAGAAAAATGTCACATAGAAAGTGATTGATGTTTCAGGAATGTTTACCTTGGAGAAGTTGTGACATTTTGTTACGACTGGGAATGAGTAGACAGATCATCTGATAGCTCTTTCTACCCAGTTTGAAATATGTGAAAGGTGAAGAAGTTGATAGAGATTTGCCTGATGTAACCTAAATGAGCAAGATTAAGATTAATCTACTAACAATAAGTTTTGCAGCTGTTGTTGTCTGCCAGTGGAAACTATAAAGAACTGAAATAGCATCGTTTGGTTTATTTTCTTTTTTAAAAACTTTGATGATCACATATGTAAAATTTTACTCACATTGCAAAAGTTTAACATTAAATCGTAAACTCTTAAAACGAATACTACATTTTCGAAACATGGTTATAGCGTCCACAGTATTTCCTAATGTGGAAATGGTAGGATTTATTTAACCCCTCCTTTGTCATAGAGTTAATTTTTGCTCTTAAGAAGAGTACTGTGAAAAACATCCATATTCGTTTTAAAATATCTCTGATTAAATTCCTTAGGTAGATTGCTAGAAGTGTTAAAAAATTATGAATACGTTTGAAACGCATTTGATATTTGTTTCCATTTTTTTTTTTTCTTGAAAGTTTAGACCAAATTTACACTTTCATCAGCAGGACATGATCACGTTTGTCTCATTTTTGTAATTTCCTTTCTGGGTATATTTAGTTTTGAAAACAGAAACTCATGTTTGCAGTCTGTAATACTTAAAGTACAGGTGTTGCTCACAAAATATACACCAGATATGTCTTATAACATTGATACTTAGATAGTTACCAAATTGATGAAGTGTGACTGTTATAAAAATTTGTTATGTCCTCCTTCTGCTGCTTCTGTTTACTTGTCCCTGTATTTGTTTTGGCTAGAGGAGACTACTCACAGTTTCATTTGGAATCTGTTTGAAATCTGGTTTTAGATGCTGACTGCAACTGCCTTTTGCATCAATAGACATAGCATCTAAAAGTAAATCCATTTTAGACTCCTTCTTATATAACATTTTCTCCTCCTACAATAGCATGAAGTATTTGATATCTAAGAAATGGTGCTTATTAAAGATTAGAGACAATACTCTTTGGAACTTGGAATTTTTTTATATATGAAGGCATTGGGGTTACAATTTAAATTTTCCTAGAAGCATAAATTATGTTGTTAAGGGTGATGGGAAAAACTGAAGTTGCATTTGCTAATATATTTCAAGAGGTTATTTAAATAAGAAGTCAGTGATCCAAAGTATTTATTGACATTCCACACTGAGATATATTATGCAGACTTACCCTGGGCAAGCAGACTTGTGATAAAGGATCAAGTTATCTCATTAGATCAAGAGTATTCTACTGGCATGAATGAATCAAACTTATTCATTTGTATCTTGAAGTAAATTTAAACCAACTCCTTATGTCCCACAGAGTATCTTCACTTAAAAGTTCTCTTTTTAGAGAAAATGTAAAAACATCAGAAGTAAATCTTCAGGGGAGTTATTTTGTGTGACAGACACCCTTCTTGTTATCCCTACAGGAACACAGGCAGCCACTGATTCTTCAGATAAGTAAGGCTGGCTTTGACCTCATGGCCTCTTGACCATATGGCCCTGTCATATTTGGACACACAAGCCATAACCAGCTAGAGCTCATTTGCTCTTACTGTTGAACTCAGTCATCAATATGCTTTTTTTTTCCTCTGCTGCAGTCATCATTTATATTTCAGAAGTAATTCCTTTGAGATCTTTAAAAATTGAATACCAGGAAAGAAGACATCATAACTGGAAAAAAGCCATGTGTAGGGGAAAATATGCCTGTGCTGTCTGTCTTTAAATTAATCATCAACTGTTTTTGTCCAGGTGAATGTTGCAACTTATATTTTAAAAGACAGTGGGACACAACAGAAGATATAACTATCAGCTACTTTGAAAATTAAGTGAAACATTATCCATTATGATCCTTCAGAAGCGTCAGCATTACGTTTAAAGTCCTCTGTTCATCCGGCTCTGGGACTTTGTCTCAAGTTACATGGTTATAGAGCTGGGGCTCCTGACCACCGCGCGGTGTTGCTGTCCACTCTCCCTCCTGCCTGCCTGGGTTACAGTGGCTCATGAGTCCTCGTTCCCTGATGTACTTCTCAGAGACCACGCTCCTTCTTCTCTCTCCACTGCACATTCTCTGTTCATCCTGTTCTCCCACCCAGAGAAGTCTGCCGTCTTTTCACTGTCAATTGAAATGCTACACTGACTAACGTCAAGTTACATATCAATATTTTACTTACTATGTGTATGGAAATGTACCTCTCTATCTTGCCTGTATCACATAGCTTCACCTTTAGAATTATATTCAGGTTATTTATCTTTGTATATTTCTTATCTTTGTAGTTTTAAACCTGTTTATTAATTGCTTTATTAAATTTCATAATCTCTAGTACTAATTTGGACATAATAGACCTTTAACATACTTTTGTTTTAGAAACTAATAATTTTAGTTCATTCTAAACTATGTACATTTTGCAATGATGAAAGAGTTGAAGTGTTATCAAGATAAAAGATTACAAATGGGATACTAATAACAATAACAAAAAACATAATTTTCTCTCTTGGCTGTTGGCAACCTTTGATAATAGATTTTCAAGAAAGACTAAATAAAAGATGGTAATGCACACCCTTTGGGCTAATTTTCCAAGGGTGGATACATGTGGAAATACAAGTAGGGGTGGTAGGCAGTGAAAAGAAAGTCTCTTGCTACCTATAGTGTTTTAATAAATGAGCCTAAGAAAAACAAAACAAACCACACCTCTATTGGAAAGTAAGTTGACCATATAAGGTGTCTGCAAACTCCTCAGAGACTGAAACAATAAAATAATTAATTTTCATTGAACTGAACTGAACTCACCATTAGTGTTGAGGCAACAACTATTTTTTATATCTAGCACATTAATTTGAGTTTTTAAGACATAACTTGTCAACTTTATAAAAATGTTTGAAACTCTTTAAATATAAAATATAAAAGTAAAAGAATTAAAGCAGTGCAGAAACACTTGACAAAAGCAAATCAATATTTATTACCAGGCATCTGATTATAGTTAATTATTGCAGATGGATATTCTATTTTACTTTAAGTTTTCTGACAAACGAGGTACAGAGGAAATCACATGAGGTGTTATATACTCCTCATGATCTTACCACAGAAAGCGTGTAATTTGGGTTACGGTGGCAATCTTTTTCTGACACTGCATTTAAGGAGGAATTTTTCACCTCAGTTCTTATGTAAGGGAAATTAGGTACTATGGTGGTAAATAATTTCATGCATTGTTCAAGCGCTTTTGGAATTGGAGTTGAACAGTCCTGAATTTGAATCCTGGGTCTTGCTAGTTGTATAATTGTTACACACATTGTTTGAGTTTTCTCACATGTAAAATGAGGATAATACAATGCCTAGGTTGTAAAATTGTTTTGAATCAACAATGGGATGTAGAAGTGGTCTATAAATGACAGTTGACAGTGTCAAGCCCATTAACCCTTTCACTCAGTAATACTGGCACAACTATGAAATGTCAGGCCCTGTGTTAAGTTCATGGGAGTCACTGGTGTACAGATCACTAATATTCCCCTCCTCCATGAAGTTTAGAGTCTAGTGGGGGATCTGACAATGAAACAGACAATCAAAATATAGTGTGTAGTTAGGTGCTCCAGTTTTAAGAGCGTTCATTAAATTCTTTTGACTGGGAGCAGTAGGAACCAATTCAGACTAGCATAAGCAAAACCAGAAAATCTGTTGGAAGACTATGGACATAGCTCACAAAATCATAACAAAAAAATGAGGATGCAAGAAAGAAAGGAAGAAGGCCAATTCAGAAACCCATTAACAGGGAGACTGAACTCAGCTCAATGTACTCCCAGGACCCCTATTCTTTGCTCTGATTGGCCAGTTGTTTTGTGCCAGTCCCAGCCTATCAATAACCAAAGTTGTGGCTGGACCAGCCCTGTGGTTCTTGCTATGATTGCAAGATTCAAGCACAGGGCACACCTGGGGCATGCAGTGAGGTCATGGTGGGGGTTGGAGGGAAACAGGCCTGGAGCTCTGATTTTCCTGGGGTCAAGGATAGGGGCTTAGGGTTTCAGGGGTGCACTCTTTATTCGTGAATTTAAACACAGGAGCAGGGATTTAAAGTTTGGAAAGAGAAAAAGTAAATGGTCCAATTGGTCAGTTATTGAACTCAACCAAGATCTCTAAAACAAGGGGGTCTCAGTGGGAGGAGGTGGCCTGGCTTCTTCCCAGTCCTGAGGCTGGCAATGTGTTGACTCTAGATAGCCAGCTTTGAAGTAGATGTCTCTTTGAAGTGGGTGTCTCAGCAATCAGAGCTCAAGTCAAGCACTTCCACTAAAAACGAAAAAATAAAAGCTGTCAGGGTTTACAGGATATTAGTTTGGTCCTAGGATTCACCCTTGGGTCAAATAGCTATGGCTATGTTGACAGTGACATTTTCTACAGATATGGCCTTTAGGAACCCTTTCTTCCTGGTGTTAGAGTAGAAGGGTGGGTCTGGTAATAACCACAGAAGGTGCCCAAAGTACCAAAGCTATCAAATATGCAGGTACCGAAGAGGCAGATGAGCGGATGAGCTAGTAAGGGCTGAAGCAGTCCGTGTGAGTGCAAAGGACTCCATGATTACCACTCTCACTCCTGATCCACCCAGAAGGGTCTGTGAATTAGCCACACGCAAGGACTTTGCCATTCGGGCCTTACTTACCTTGTGTAAAACACAGAGTATTAGACTGAGTGGACCCTGGGTTGTGAATGTTTTGAATCTGCTGGAAGGTCTTTGCAAGCGCTGTCGCAGTGCAGTGGGCCATCTGGTGACCACTCAGCTAATAGCGAATATGACTTTCCTCTGCATTGTGTGTAGGGTCAGGAATTTCACAGACAATCAGGGGTAAATCTTTATCAGGTAAATCTTTATCAGGTAAAACTTTATCTCTCCTTCCTTTCAGACCTCCTTACCTCCGAATATTCCCTACATTCTTCCAGTGGAAGTTGGGTTCCATTCTCTCCATTGTGAAACTGTCCTTGCTCATTGCTTAATTTCTTTTGGGTGCAACTCTGCTGCAAGTCTCCATTATCAGTTTCCATCCCCACCCCCCTCCACCACCTTCACCCTGCTCCCTTTTTTTTTAAATACCAACCATTTCTAGGAAGTTTTGTCTGTAACAATTTATTTTCAACATTTATGGATTATTTATAAATATTCTCACATCTATACCTGTAGTTTAGACATCTCACCTTGAGACAGGAAGGAAGCGGGCAGGCACAACCATTTAAAAAGAATGACACAGCAATTGAGGGTAGGTTAACTGGTTGAAGCCCAACGAGGCCCAAGATGGCAAGAGAGTCAACCCCCAGTAGACCTTGAACTTGAACTTCATTGTAATATATTAACTTGCAAAATGGCACCCCCACGGGTGCCATGACAGTTCCAAAGCTGGCCATGAAAGAGCAAAAAAAAGGTGTTGGCCCAATTCCTCCCTGCTCCTTACCCAAAGTAGTTGGAACAATCCTCCCACTTGTTAGCACATGGAGTTACCAAGCCCATAAAAACTAATTACCCCCACACCTCATGGCTACCTCACTTTTCTAGACAACCCCATGCTCAGAGGCCCCCACTCACCTGCTGTCTCTATCTCTTGCCTTTTGAGATGGTCGGCACTCTGTCTATGGAGTGTGTATCTCCCTGAATAAACCTGCTTTCCCTTTACAATGGCTCAATCTTAAATTCTTTCCGGCATGAAGCCAAAGACCCCCACCTGATGGGGCTTGTCCCAGGGACTCGCCCAAGACTTGGGACACGGCCATCCTCTCATGTCCCATTTTCCTGCAACAATCTTAGCTCCAAAAAGCCTATTCAATATGTCTTCCTGTGTATTTTCCCTAACATTTACATTCAATATTTCCAGATCAAATTTAATCTTCCCTTTAAAACCCACTTCACCTATTTTCTTCTCCAAATCTGCTATTGAGTGGAAGTTCATCATCTGTGGTTGTCCAACTCCTTTAAATACCTCTCTTTATATTTGTAATTGTTCGCACTATGAGTCCTGCCTCCCGAAGGTAGAAGCCAGAAAATTCACACCCACAAACTTCTTTGCATCTACAGTATAAGCATAAGAACTAGGTTTGACCAATCAGATTTTATGTGCTATTTATAATAATAACAGAAACTTTAGGGATGTCTACAGCACTGATTGTTCTTTGTTGAAATGGTCAGACATCAGATCTGAAGATGGTGTCAGATCTACACTGTGACATTTAGTTGGGTCTCCAAAGGCTCCCTGTTTCCCTCAGGATACTGTAGTGTCACTAACATGGTCCTACTAGCTTATATACTGGTCCCTACTAGCCTATATAACTCAGTTCCCTTACCTAAGAGCAAGGAACTATTACCTTGCATATAATGCTCACATTTTAAACAACATCTCAAGATACATCACTCAAAGGCAAGAAACCTTTCCAACCTTTTACCTTCATTAAATTAAATATAAATAATTACCTTGATTTGTTAGCATGTCCTACCCCTTGAGTACAGGTTAGTCATGATTTGACAGAAAACTGGAACTACTTATTTCTATATATGTTTTATATCACATATGCATATTTTGATTTACAGGATTTTACTTTCTATGCTCATTCAATGGATATAGATATAGTCTAAAGAGAATTTAGTTAAGAGTCAAGTTAGAGCTCCCTCTGTTGCTTAGGAGACAATCAGAATGTTTGGGAGTTTCATAGTTGTGACGTCCAGTGAGAGCTCTTGCCTCCTGGACTGACTTGAATTGCCACATAAGCTGGGCCTGCCTTGCTCTCTGCTTGCATTAAGAATAGTGGTAACAGCAGAAGAAGTAGTAATAGTCTCTACCTACTGCTTCCTACACACAGTGGTTGAATGGTCACTAACTAGTCTTTCCCTGTAGAGCTGAGTGTACTGTTTGGACAAATAATATACCCTTCATATCCTATCTTCCCTAGGTTAAAACTGGATGGAGGGCAAACTTGTAGAAAGAACACATTGCATGGAAGGCTGAATGAACAGCTTCTGAAACAGATTCTCGCTTAATAAGATAAGTAAGTAATAAGAAACTGGGTTCACAGAGCCCTTGGCCAGAAACCATAACAACAATTTTTTAGGGAAGCCTCCGAGAACTTTCCAGTAGAGAGATCCTAACTCATTCTCATTCCTCTTATTGTACAGCTGCACCTCAGGACTGTGCCAGTGTAAGAACCGCCAGCTTCATTTCCATTTGTGAACTGGTACAGGGCAAGTCCTCCACAGAATGGCGACCCAGTGTTCTCCGGGCTCGACTGCTTGGCAACTGCTCCAAACCAGTTTCTTTTGTGAAGCACTTTGGATCTGAATAAAATAATGGCTGAAGCCTGGAAACAAGTATTATTCTACCAGATGTGGAAATTAAAAGGGACAGAGAGATTTTTTTCAACAAAATCTAAGGTTCCTAAGAAGGGAGGAGGAGTAGATGGGGAACGAATCTTTACTGATGCCTAGTGTGGGGCTCACTGCACTAGGACTAGGACAGTTTATCACCTTAAATTTTTAAAAATAAATTTCCCCTACATAGTATTTTCCTATTTCAAAGATGATGAAACAAAGATTCACAGAAGTCGAGTCATTTTTCTCATCGCACAGAGCTAGTAAGGAGCAAACTTAGAGTTCAAAGCCAGAGATGTCTGGTTGTAAAACTCATGCTCTTTTGTGGGGAGGGTATAGCTCAGTGGTAGCGTGTGTACCTAGCATGCATGAGGTCCTGGGGTCAATCCCCAGTACCTCCATCAAATAAATAAATAGATGAGCCTAATCACCACCTCCACCTCCAAAAATCATACTTTCTACCATGTGCTTTTTCTTACAAGATTTCTGTCTTAGTTTGGGTTTTAATTTCTTTCAAAAGCTGAAAAACACTTAAAATGAATCCCCAGGGTTCACCTGATCACTAGTAATTCCCTATATGAGTCAAATGCAAATTAATAAAACAATATTTTTAAGAGCTGCATTCAGATGTCCTCAGTGGCATAAATTATTAAAATGAAGAGAAAAACTTAAAGATGCTAGTTTTTTTTAATGGTGAAGAAAGAGATATATGGCAGAACATCTTCCTGACTTATTTCCAATGTATAAAAATGGACTAGTAACCCTTCCCTTAGAATTTAATTCAGCATATCAGACAGACTTTGATATCCTATTCTCTGTTAGAACTAATAAAATAAATGAACTCATAATGCCATTTGTGAAAAGAGGACAGAGACAAGCCAGAAATTGTCTTTGAATGAGAACACACACTTTATAGGGCCAAGAAATCTCCAGACACTTCATCGTGACTGAATAAGGTGCAGAAGGCACTAACTATAATGTGGGGTAGAGAGCAGCATGCATTTTGCAATGCTGTCGCTATTTCCATGGCTAAGAATATAATGCCTTGGAGTCATCGTGCAGCCAGGAGCTCCTCACGCACAGACACGCTGGCAGGACAAGTGTGTGCTGCGTTGCGGTGACTGCCTGCCAGTACGCTAAGTGGAAACTTCACAGCAGTAGAGTATACATGGACATTGCAACCCAGCTTCCAGCCAACCCATTCACCACCCTGTCTCCAAAGCTCATAATTTTGTATGAGAGGTTCACCTCTGACAAAGCGTCAGGTCACATCTGTGTAATGTCAGGAGTGATCTATGTGGGTGTGTAACATTCCATCAGATTACAAGCTATTTTGCCTGCATAACATCAAGTCGGTCAGGCATTCATTCATGTTCCCATTCATTTATTACATAAAGATTTCTTTTCTCATTTGGATGCTTGATATTGTTTAAATATGATCCAGAACTTACTCAAAAATTAAAAACACTCCTTACTTATGCAGCTCAAATTACCAGTGTGATATCACCGCCTGGCTATAAATAACAGGCGTATCAATTACCTTGCTGCCTCCCTCGCACAAGACGGATGACAAACTCCTACTCCTTCTCCCCGGGGGAAGCTTGTGTTTTGGTATTTCCAGTTTAAAGTTTATAAAAGACCTAATCCACAATGTTCTTCTATTTTTACATCTGCCAAAACAGAGCCTAGAAGACCTAGGAGCTATTTAAGATGTTTTAGCTCTGTTGGCCACATGGGCTCAAGGACATCTGAGAGGTCAGTCTGCTGCAGTAATGCTCAACATGCTGATTGTTTGTGCCATGGCTGCTTACCTAGGCCAGGTAGATCCCTAGGAGGGTGGCTTCTTGCAGCTCAACCACCACTTGATAATAACTCAGTCACCTTGAGTTATGATGTCACGAGACTTTCACCCATGGTATGGACTAACGATTTTTAGCTGACAACCCACCAGCTAACAGGATAACCTATTACCATTATTAGTATTAGAATCACAGAATGTCAGAGCTGGAAGGAAGCTTCTGGATTATTTAGAATTCCTCTCCCTTACTTTGGAGAGGAGGAAGCTAAGGCCAGCCTAGGTGTTGGTGAGCTACAAGACTCTTCTGTGTACCCAAGTGAAGTAGGATTTTATACAGAACAAGGCTACATAATACTTAGGTACACGACTCAGAGTAGTAGACAAGGAATGATAAAGACAGAGAGATGGTCTGCATCGTAAAAGTGCCCGAAGACTAAGAATTGTCACTGGCCAAAGGACAGCTCACAGTGAGTTGCTGTGCAAGAGGAGTGGCATCTTTGAGAGGAAGCCCTTTCCTGCCAGGACCTGACTGGCGGATTTCGCCTGGTAAACCAAGACTCTCAGGACTTCTTTCTGCCGTTGATTTGAGTTATTCCCAGGTTTGATCTAAGAATTCTTCCTCTTGACCTCAGAGAACTTCCATTTAAAAAAACTGACGGTACACATATGTATATTGATTTTCTGTAAATCCCAAATGGCTAAAAATTCCTAGCTCTTATTTCTGAAAAAGTCTTACCTCCTTTCATCTCCCCCCCCCATAGATGTTAGCTCCTTAATTTTATCCCGTTTTGATTCATCTATTTGTTTTTTTCTTCATTCTTACATTCATTCGTTACACATTTATTGAACACTTGCCTTATATGATGCACATTCAACATCCTGGATGAGATATAGAGCTGTGTAAGAGATGTCCCCTATTCCGGAGGATTTCCCAGTCTCCTGTGTTAGTCAGGCATGCAAACACATCAATCAAATACCAGAAATACCACAACAATGTTAGAATTGCTGTTGGAGCACAGGAGAGGGTGTTGGGGACATTTAAGACAGAGCTTGGAGGATGAGAGAAGTTGGCAGACAGAAAGAACAGTCCTCCCTTGCAATTAACGACAGGTACAAATGCACAAAGTTGTAACAGGAACCTGTGATGTTTGGGAAGTGATGAGCAATTTCACGTGGGCAGAATAAAGACATACTTTTGATGTAGCATCACTAAGATGTTTGACTGGATGGGTGTTGGAAAAAGAAGCTCCAAGCTTTCTAGCTCAAAAAACAGAATAAATACTGCATATAGTAGAAATGTCTTTAAGGAAGTCTAAGAATATAGCATAGAGCCCAGCTTGGGACATCTGAGCATGTATAAAACCCTGAGGTCATTTGTACAACAATTTTTATTCTACCTTTTCAGTAGTTAAAAAACAGTTTCACCAGTGTAGATGGTTTTGTTCTCAATAATCAGGAAATAAAAGAACAAGTCAATATAGTGGCAGATACTAGCTTTAAAAAAGAAAAGGCTTTACTTCCTATTATTGATAATAATGCTGGAAACCTGGACCATATTTCTACTACACTTATTTAATTAACCCAGGAGACTTAATTAGAAGTGTGGTCCAGTTTTCCAGTATTATCCATTTTTTAATTAACTGAAACAGTTGCACACATAATTTGCAATGCTAATTATAAAAAAAATTGAAATTAGAATGGATGCAGATGGATAGGGCCAGAACAAAGTTGGAACAAGTATATTAAAAATAAATTAGATCATGATAGGGGGAAATTAAGCCATCATACATATAAAAAATTTAACTGATTTACATCATTAATTTGGTTTTCTGCTAATAATTTGGTGTAAATATCTGTTGTTCTATGTATGTATTTGTGCGAAATAATTTATTATAAAGTACTATGAACTATTGGAATAGAATAATATAACAAATTTCTTACATGTTTTCTTTTTTCTAAATTTTTTATTTTAAAATAGTTTCAAATTATAGAAAAGTTATAAGAAAAATTTGAGTAACTTACATTACCACAGTATAGTCATTAAACTCAGTAAATTTAGCATTGATACAATAGTTTTATCAAATATACAATTTATTACAATTTGGACAATTTCCTCATAACGTTTATATAGTATTTTTCCCTTCGGTACGAGACTAGTCTTACAGGAAGTTGCCATGTTTCTGTACTCTGTCATCTGGAATAGTTTGCCAGCCAGTGAGGGTGATATTTTGGAGACCATGGACAAGTTATTTCATAGAATATTTCTGAATATTTGTTTGTCTGATTTTTTTTCATAGTTAGATTCAGGCAATGTCTTCCTGGACAGATGCTACAAAAATGGTATTGAGTCCTCTTTAGGGTGTCGCATCTAGAGTCACAGGATGTCCACCTTCCCCTCTTTCATGATGTTAATTTTGATCGCTGGTCAATGTGTTGTCTGGTTTCTCTGCTGTATACTTACGAATTTCCCCCTTGAAACTAATAAGCAATCTATGGGATCTGAAACAAACTCATCAGTCTCACCCCCTAGCCCCGGCCTTCATATCCATCTATTGATTATTCTTGCTAAACCAGTATTTACTGTAATGGAGGCAAAATGACGACTTCACAACTCCAGCACTCGTTCCACGTTGTCATTCTGCTCTAGGGAAGGACTCTTTCTTCTATTTATCTGTCTCTACTGTGGACCCATGGATTCCTATGTTATTTGATGATATTACTGTCTTTATTTACGTGGATAATTAAAATATCTCAGATTGCCAAAATGGAGACACTTCAGGCTGGCTTCTGTATTCTTTATCTGTACCCCCACTGTGTGTGTGTGTGCGTGTATTTCTTTTTCATGAGCACTTCCTTAATTTCTGGTACAACAATGGGTTCCAGGCTCATTTTGTACCTTCTTTGCCCCATACCTTCTTTGCCCCAACCGTGGAATCACTCATCTCATTTTATCAGCTTTATGGAGAGCCATTTAAAACATTTCACTTTTTAACATTCAAAACACAATCCAAAGATTTAGTCTGGCATTCTGGATATATTCCTCTTTATTGCTTGCTGTGCTACTGAGGAAAAATATTAATGCAGTGCATTTTAAAATATAATCACATTTCTGCAGATTAAAAAAAAATTAACACTAAGAAATCTCTGCTCAAATTTGTAAATCAAAGAATATTATGCTGGATTAGAATATTTTCCTTGGCACCTAGGGCATATTAACAAGGACTGAGGTGCTAATCACACAATTAAGAATTGCTGAAATGATGGGAGCAACTGTAAGATCTATGTTTGTCTGCCCGACATCTGCTGCCCATCAGCCCGGTACACCTATCTATTCTGGTGATACAGCTTTTTGCCTTCTGTTGCAGCTATCAGCAGTAAACATTTACTTTCATCACTGAAGCAATTTTTAAGCAATTTGAAGCACCACCAGTTATTTTTCTTAAAATGATCTTTTTATCACATTATCCAACAATGACTTTTATTTGCTTATAATTAGGTTTATTTATTTATTTATTTAATTTTTTAAATGGAGGGACTGGGGATTGATCCCAGGACCTCATATGTGTTAAGCAAGTGCTCTACCACTGAGCTATACCCTCTCCCTCCCCCTGTATACTTTAAATCGTCTCTAAACTACTTGTAGGACCTCATTCATTGTAAGTGCTATTTAAATATTGGCCAGCATGTGGCAATTTCAAGTTTTGCTTTCTGGAATTTTCTGAAAATCTTTTTCTGAATATTTTTGATCTGTGGTTGGTTGAATCTGAGGATGTGGAGTTGGACATCTGTTATTCATTGCAGAGTTTCCCTTGTCAGCTATTTCGATGGCTGTTAATGGCACCTCATTCTTCCTTTTGGAAGTCATCCCTCCCTCATCCCAAACTCGAACGGGTGGGTGGCAAGCAATACATGTATTCCAAACTGTGCTAATCACCATCTCCTAAAAATCTGTATCTAAAGTGAAGTCACACAAACACAGAAAGCAAGACCCTAAAAAGACCATCCAAGAGTTTCTGTGGCTGAGATTCCCCAGAGATACCCTGGTTTCTTTATTTCTTGGAATCTGATTGTTCAGCATTTCCTTCAATTCTATAACTTTGTATCTTTAAAAATGTTATGCTTTGCAAAAATACATATATATATATAACATACATGTGTAGTTTACTATATTATATATAAATTACATGTGAAGCAGGACACTGATGAAGATATAAACATATATATTAAACAAATATGTATATCTGTTATATTTTGCCAGAATTCTTTTTTTTTTTTTCAGCCAAAGTATGCTTCAATATAACTCATTTCAAAAATGGATATTACAAGTCCTGAATCCCAAAACCTCACTGAGGACAGTACATTCTTTCTTTCCACAGATATTTCCTGAGCACTAACTCTGGCCAGGCTCTGTTTTATGTGACACGATAGATCAGTAAAGGCAGCAGATAGGAATCCCACGTTCAGCCTGATGTTGTAGCTGCAATGGCTCTAAGAATTCCCAAAGCTGTAAATCACTGAGCCCTGAAATGCTCAAAGAAGGCTTCATGGAGGAGTAATGGTGAGCTGTGCAATGCAGCTGAGTGGGATTTAGACAAACAGAAAGAAAACACAACAGTAAATGTATTCTTGGAATTTGGCATGCATTTTTATGCATTAAAATAGTAGTGTTTTAGTTGGTATGGGTAACAAAAAATCTGAAATCTACATTTAAAAACAATGCAAGTAACACCAGTCCTGATTTACATTCTTCAATTGCTTTCCATTTTTCATAGAATAAGATCTTAGGATAAGACCAGACTCCACCAGCGTAACTATGACGCGTCTTCTTTAGCCTTTCACCTCCTTGGTCAATAAACTCTAGCCACATTGGCCTACTTTCAGTTTTCATAGCTTTTAAGTTCTATGCCAGGCTTTATGATCTCTTTGCCTAAAAGACCTCTCCCCATCAATTTGCTTAACTAACTCCTACTCATCCTCCACCTCTCAATTAACTGACATTTTCTCAGAGGCCTTTTTAATGCCAATGCTTAGACAAGGTCCCCTGTTACATATTCTCTACATTCCATAGCTTTCCTTCAGAGCGTTTAATAGAATATAATTAAATAATGATCTGTGTAATTACTGGTTTAATATATGCTCCTTCTTGACTGTAAACATTTCTGAGGGCATTCAGTATTTATTAAGTAAATTAATGAGTAACATGAAGGTGTCGTACCTACCGAGACACTTTCCTGCCCCCGTGAGTGCTCCTTGCAGGCACTGCTCCTGTCTGGGAAGAGATGATCCTGGATATCTTCATGGTCAGATTTGCCAACAAAGGACTTTCCAACAGAGAGTGTGACCTCTTCAGTCCCCCTTGTCTAGAACAGGTAGAGATGGGAAGAGACATTGTTTTTAGGGTACCAGTGAAAATCCTCCTTTCCTCTGTCCCTCCTCCTGGGAAGGCTAGCATAGCCCCCACCTCCCCTCGCCCACCCAGTTGGATGCCTGTGGAACTGCAGGACCTGCCGTTCCATTCTGTGCCCCTGGTGTGCGGAGAAATAGCTTTAGGGTAAAGTGGAATGGTAGATAGATAGCAAGCAATCAAAAATTTTAAAAACTGGAGTAATGATATTAAGCAAATCCCTAGTGGTGAGTGGGTGTTCCTGAGAAAAATACAGAAAGCGTGAAAAGAGGAGAACTGAAAACTGTGGGCCGTCTACATTTAAGGGACAATCAGAAGGAAAGAAAAAGCCCCCTGAATGGCAGAAGCCGGAGGTCTAGAAAGAAAACAGAAAAGCTACATCTCGTGGGGGCCAAGGGAAGAAAATCTTTCAAGATGAAGGGCAAAGTCAGTGCTTTAAATGTTGCAGAGAGGTTGAGTATAATGTGATAACTTTTAAAATTATTTCCAACAAGGAGACCATTGATGATCCTGGGGAAAAATAATTTCATAGGGTTAATGTAGGTGCACTCCAGAATGCTGTGAATTAAGGAATGGCTGTAAGGCAAATGACTCTCACAAGAAACAGGACTGTGAAAAGAGAAAAAAGAGATGGCTTGGGGAATGGGGCATGTTGAGTTGGGGACCTGATTTAAAGAGGGCATATGTATTTAAAGGCTGTTGGGAAAGAGACTGTAGAGCGGGAGAGATTTAGGATACCGAAACAAGAGAGGGGATGTTGGATGGAGGGGAAGTCCTTCAGAGAGGAGGAGGAGACAACATTTAGGGCACAGGAGAAAGAGTCAACCTTTTAGAGGAGGAGAGTGTCAAGGCTGGATGGCTTGATATGAGTAGGAGGAGAAAGATGATCTTGTTCCTGCAGAATTACTTTTTTTTCTTTTCTTTTGATTAAAAATGAAGTAAGGTAAACTGTTGAAAGCAAGGAGGGGATATGAAGTAGACAGTTTGGGGAAAATGTACGACTGAAATGTCCATAAGGCAGTAGAAGAGAGATGACTTAGGAAAACCAAAAGAGTGGCAGGCGCTGAGGCCCCCGTTAACCTGACGGTTGCCCCTTGTGGCAACACACTACCCTTCAGAGGTGCAGGATTTCCTCGAGCTTGCTCAGCCAACAAGAGAAAAGAAACCAAAGGACTGATATAAATCTGAGATTTTTCCAGGTGAATGACATGGCTGGGTGCAAGTACCAACTTCGCCTTCTAATATTTATTATTTAAATCATAGA
This sequence comes from Camelus ferus, assembly GCF_009834535.1. Lineage (NCBI taxonomy): Eukaryota > Metazoa > Chordata > Mammalia > Artiodactyla > Camelidae > Camelus > Camelus ferus. The sequence continues at coordinate 43,150,206 of NC_045703.1, forward strand.
AGAAAGTCTAAAATTTAGAAAACAGAGGAATGAGAGAAGAACACACCTCATCACCTAAGCAAACATACCAGTAGTACTTCAGTATAATTATTTACGCCTTTTTAATACATGCTTTTTATTGTTTAGATAATGTTAATCAGTGAATATGTAACAAGGTATATTTTTCAAATTTAAAAATAATCTTTTACAAAGATAAAAATATGTTTCAGGCATGCAGAAAATTCAGAGTCGAAATACTTCATTAAAAATGATTGGCAGGTGCCCCTGATCCTTGATCTCATATGATAATAGGCAGAATGGTCTATCTTCTTAATCTCAATCCTCTCTGGTAGCCAGTTTGATAATTATCAAGTACCTCTTTCCCAAATATGATCTTGTAAGTAAATGCTTTTAACATAATTTTCCATACTGTTCTGTTTTACTGGAAGAAAAAAACAAAATAAGTATTCTTCATATTCAAAGGCTACAAAATGCTCATTCAAATATCACCTCTGAGAAATGTTTAATTAGAAGAATTATTTTTACTTTACATGGTAAAAAGAGATGGGTCAAAAGATTCGAAATTTTCCTATTTTTGTTTTTCATTGTGATCTAACTAGAAGAAAAAGACCCATGGACATTTGTTGAATAAATAATGAAAAAGAGCAAATATCAACATGTATCTGCATATTTGCCCTCCAGAAAGAACAGGCTACCTTTGATTGCTACAGACAGTATAACACAAATTTAAAGATAAAAAAAATTTCAGGGAAGAGGTTTGCCCTGCCTTTTCTTTAAGTTAACATCCATTTGAGCACTGATATCAATATTAATGTTTTTGTTATATTTAATCCCAGTCGGGATGTGATTTTTCAGTACTTCCTGTTCTGATCCTTTTCCTTTCCATGTCTCTCTACCTGCCTAGAGCTAGCTACACATCAGGTTTAACAGCTCAGGGAGAGGAGACTTGTGCCCCACCTGTTGGAAGACGAGTTGTGTGGTTTCTTTGTCTCCCACTTGGACAAACAATATGCTCTTAAAACAGTTGGTCAGCTACCCAATGTCAACAGGTTCTTTTTCTCTCTCTGTCTATTGGCCACATCTTTGGCTGCTTATCCTCCTGGCCTGTTGCTCTGCTCCAAGCCATGCTGAGAAGTAGGCATTGGTCCTTCCTCTCCCTGCTTCCCAGGCTGCGCTCTGGGAAGTGGCAACGTCACAGATACCTCAACACAATCCCCCTGTCCTATGCCCACACATCCTGAATGTTCTAAATCCCTGGGTTACTTCCACAGTCTAAATAGCCCAGATTAAAAGGGAAAGATTTAAATTTTTTTAAGCTGGATTTATCTAAATCTGCTACCTTTACTTGAATTAGCCAGGTAATAATTCATGCCCATGCTATGCTTAAAGATACAGAACTCAGCTTGTTGCCAAAACTCAGCCTCTGCACCCTGCTTACCAAATTGACACTCGAGGACAGAGTTATGGATGAAGTAGAAAAGGCAGCTTTATTTCTGCCAGGCAAAGGAGGTCACCGTGAGCCAATGCCTTCAAGACCGTGAGCCTGCTGGGGAGAGAAGGCAGCGGGTTTTATAGTAGGAGTTCAAAGGGCGGCACTGGTTTCCATAGAGATCATATACAGGGTAACAGCTTGTTGCAAAGTTGTCCTTGTTTTTGCAGATGAAACAGTCCCCTTTCTCCTGCTGGGTACGATGTTCACTGTTGGGGGACACACTGCAGGCTGGTGTTGTGGGTGGTAAAAGAATTTACCAAAGGCAAGGAGAAGTTTAAGAACAAAGGAAAAGTTTAATAGGTTCGCTGCTACAGGCAACAGCAGGCCACACAGATGAGAGGTGCCTGTGTGAGCAGGGTGAATGTGCAGGGTCTTTTATTGAGGAAGGGGCCGTGAACACAAGGGGATAGAGGAACAGATTTCTGATTGGCCATAAGTTGGTGTACGGGAGGATAGTGGATTTACGACTCTAGTAAGGTGGAGACGTGGACTGACACAAGCAGGGAAGTGGGATTTATGACTCTGATAATGGGAAAACTTGGGCTATGACAAGTCAGCCTGAACTACGGTGAGACTAGCCATTTCTCAGGGCTGTTAATTCTGCTAAGGCAAACACATGTCAGGCCTTTGTTTTCTGAAGAAGAGCAGGTCGATGCCTAAGGGCTGGAAGTTTGGGGGCCACAGGGCCTTGACAGGCGCCTGATGGCATTGCATTCACCTCTGGTTTTGGAACTCTTCTAATATTCTTGTGCCTAGAACAAAGGTGCTTAGGAAAAGAGTCTGCGGAAAAGTGCTCTAGAGAAAAACTTCTGCAGTTTAAAGTCAGGTTGATACATACTTCTGCCATTTTAGGCAGGCTGAGGCCTGAGACCTCTTGCTTGCTGTGTTTGCATAGGCTGGGACAACAGAATACAAAAGAACCATAAGGGGCTAAAAATAATTGTAGACATGTGCAGTCAGGGTGAAGCTATGAGCAACAAGATGCACAAAACACCCAACTGCTGTCTCTGAGGTGTTGGAAGCAAAACGAGAGGGATGGGCAGATCACCCGAGATACCCCCCTCCTTGGTCAGCACAAGCAGGAGAAAAACCCTTTAAATTACTATACAGCTAAGTAGTTACAAAAACCATATGGTCATTGATGACAATAGGATCCTGTTCAGTAACAATCTGACAGACTGTAAGCCACCTATAATTACTTTTCAATTTCAGGTTTACGTCTGGGAACTCTGAAGTCCTTGATTTCACAAGATACCCTTTAGCTTACACAAAACATAAACTATAGTTTTAGGGAAGGTAGTTTGGATGCTGTCCCTTTCCTCTTGTGACTTGAGAAAGAAATTCTTCCCAGGATTTCAAGTTTCCGTGAGGAAGGAGGTCTTCCTGGGCGTGGTCTTCCGGGAGCCCTGAGATCACGCTAGCTTCCCGGTGCTGCACCTTCCTGTTCACGGAGCCAAAGTTGTTGAATCCTCCTGCCTTCGCCCTGTGTTAATAATCAGGCTTATCGTGCCTCTGCAGGTAGGGAGCCAGCAGGGCACCGCAGAGCCAAAGGTGGACTTGGACCGAGCCAGGTTCTTGACCTCCAGCCCTCACTCCTGATTGGTTCTTCTTATGTCTGTTCAAGGAAAGGACTGAAGGAGCAACAATCACTAAAAATTTCTGTCATCTTCCCTGCCTCAAGAAATAAAATGGAAAGAGGAACTTATCCCAAATTAGCTTTAGACTGCTCAGCGCCTAGTTTTATCTAAAACATGTGAAGGTCAATGTGTGTTTACGTATGCTTTTTAAAATTTCAATAGTGTTTTATTTAATCCAATATGCATCAAATATTATATCAATATATAATCAATATAAAAATTAATGATATATTTAACTTTTTTTTGAGTAGCAAGTCATCAAATTCTGCATGTATTTTATACTTATGGCACATCAGTAGTGGTTTGGTCAAAATGAAGACAAGAAACATAAATTTAATAGAATGTATGATTATTGATTAATTATGTTTGTCTTATCTCTCATCACATCACTCATCTATAAACAGAACACTGGATATGGGGAACAGTAATTGAATTCAGCCACCTTTGGTATTTTTCAGACTTTCAAGTTCTATGGAAACCATAGTTGTACATGTATTCTGCAATTTTGTTGTTATGAAGGTATGTGACATATAGAATAAGGGCTTCCACTTGGACTCTTGCCCCCAGGCTCCACCACTCTTAGGGGTGGGGCTGATGACTTTCTCTCCACCATATGAGCAGGTGCAGTGGAGGGGAGTGTCCTTAGGCAGCCGTAGACACCCTCCTCCCTGTGAGAGCACTTATCACTGAGCCGTCTTCTTCCTAAATATCTTTCTACCTTCCCTCTATTCTCTTCAATCTTTCCCTTTCAGTGAAGTAAATATTCCTTGACTAAATAAATTAATATGATGTTTTTATTTTTGCAATCTATAAGAACTTTCACATATATCATCTAGTTGGTGTAAAACACACTCTGTAAGGCAGATAAGGAAACAGGCTGAGAAAGGTTAAGTGACGGGGCCAAAGTCTAACAATCAGTTGCCCAGGGCTCCTCATTTTAAGTTCTTGCTTTTTCAACTTCGCCTTGTAGCCTCATTTTGGACCAGAAGAAGTGAGAGTTAGGGAGGCATTTTAGGCAGAGCAAAGAGCATGAGGACAGAAAATGAAACTAGCTGTTTGGTTTGGCTCAAGTTCACTGTCTGTGTGCAGGAAAAAAAGAAAGGAAGGAAGAGAAAGGAAGGCACCATTGTGTTGATGAGGGCTTCGATGTCAGGTTTAGGATTTTGCATTTAAATCTGACGATTACATGTTATATTTTTTTTAGAGAAAGTAATTGAAGTAAAGAAACCTATTTTTATTAATAAAAATACTGTTTATTTGCTCTTGAGAGTTAGCTGATTTTCATCCTAGTAGGAGCAGGAGAAGAGATAAATCGTTCAGCTTGCATCTGCTGCTGATAAGCTCCTGAACCTACACTTTCCTTCATTCCCCAGTATGGGAAGGAAGCACCTCATCCTGGCCAGCTGGGCTCCTCAGTGTGCGCAGCTGGATGTGAGAGGGGCAAGGTTTGAGGGGGTGGATGGCTCAGCTCCAACTTTACCACCATTTTTCAGCCAAATACCCAGAGGATGATGAAGGAACCACTTCTTCGTACAAAGGACAAGGTAATTCTTTTGTGGGGTTGCTGATAGATAATACCCTTTCAAAGCAAAGGAGAATGATTTGTTTAGCATTTCCTTTAAAATTCTCAACACAGCATCAGAGCCATCCCTTCAAAACATGTGTAGGATCATGTCATTCCTTGGCTTAAAGCCCTGCAATGGCTTTCTATTTACTTGCAGTGAAAGTGCAAGTCTTTAAAGCTGAGACGCTTTACTGTAGCCTTACACCACCTGCTCCCCATGACCCTTCCAGTCTCTTCTATTTTTCTCTATCTTGCTCACTCCTCTCCAGCCACAATGGCTTCTTTGCTGCGCCCCTTCTCACCAGACACACTGCAACCTGAGGACAATTGCCCATGTTATTCCCTGCCCCTAGAACAGTTTTCCTATAGAATTCACCACCTCACCTTCTTATGATCTTTGTTCAAATGGTCTCTTCTCAATGAGACTTGATGATCACGCTAGTTAAATGAAGCCCACCCCGGCACACTCTGTCTCCTTTCCATCTCACTTGCCAGCATCCTACTTCCTACCTGGCAACCAAAATCTTTTATTTATATGTTTTTCTTTGACCTTTCTTCTTTCATTAGACTGTAAGCCCCAAGGGAAGGGATTTGATCAACTTGTACTCACCAGGACCAAAAACAATACCTAATATGTAAGGTACTGGGTAAATAACGCGTTGAATGAAATAAATAAGATCTTCTCTGATGACTGTGCATGGAATTTTTTTGGAGGGGATTATATGGGTTTGTTAAAGTAATTGTTAACCTTCTTATAGATGTCTATGAATCTAGAGAAATTTCATTACCCTGAGTATTTTGGCTTACTGGGTTAAAATCATTTTTTATTTTTTCAGGACTGGCAATGTCATCAGAGTTTTAATTAGACTGAACAAAAATGACCTTTTTCTTGTAGGTCATAGAATGAGGCTTGGCAAAGCCTGGGACCTTGGAAAAATCTCCATCTGTTGGGTGGGACATGGGCACCATCTGTGGTCAGAAACATTATTAATCTGTCTAGTCTGTCATTTCCACTCTGATTCTATTTTACATATATGCATTAAGTTTGTGCTATTACAATGTTTTATGCTTACTGACTACTAACTCTGGAAATGCTTCAAAGCATTTATGTTTTTCTCTATAATCACGTTTTAAAACTTGAGGGCGAAGAGTAAGGTTTCTACAATGTCGAAAATGGTGGTATGCACAGAGGCTCAGTAACTATAGATTGACTCATATTTATGGTGAGAACATGACTTTTAATTCTGAGTCAAATAATGCCATAGAAATTAAAATCATAATCCATGAGTATCAGTTATATGAACTATCCAAGATCTACATAAGAACAAATAATCTTGCACGTTCTTAAAACATTGAGGTATGTGGAATCAGAAAATGCAAGAAAATAAATAAATAAAAGGATAATTTTATCTCCAATTATTTAAGCACTTGAAAACATTTTCAGAATGCCAGTTAACCTTATTCATCCTGATGTGTTTTGCTTCCATATATTGTTATAAAATTAAGTGGTATAGTATTCATAAGAACAATTTTAGTGAATTCCTGTAAACTCATAGATTCTTCCCATGCTTCACTGACAAAGAGTTTTAGAGGAGGGGCAAAGTTCTGATGGAGAAAGCACCAGGGGTATATGAATGCCTTTATTCTGCTGCAAGATAGAAGCTAACTATTTCAGCTCTGACTTAGGATAGAAACACAAAGAAGCAATGGTCTCTAACCCTAGAGCTGAATCTATTGGCTCGCCTAAAGCCTCATCCCACAGACTCCAAACCAGTGTCACTGTTGTGCCATTCACTTCCTCTCTGCCATGCCTCTTCCCAGTTTTCTGTAATCTCAAGGCTTTTGAGAAACAATTCTGTGCCTGAGAAAATGCTCAAAGTCCTTGAAAACAAAGCCTATTTATTAGCGATAATAATGACCCAACTTTGTTATCCAAAAATAGGTCTCAGAGTTTTGGGATACTGTTACAAAGAAATAGTTGACATGAGTGGATGTCCTTTAGATATTATCAATCCAAGCCTCCATGAAGGGATTTTGACATTGTTGATACCTACAGTATTTTTGCCAAGATTAGTGATCTGAAAAAGTATTCTGTTATAACATGGCAGTCCTGAGTTCCTAGGAATAATTTCTTACAAAAAAAATAAATAAAGAACACTTCTGACTTATGTACCTTATTGAATCCTACTGTCATTTTCTTCAAGGATAAAATGTCACTCCTTTGTTCTAAAATTTTCATTAGTACCTATTGGTTTACTTAGTAAAGGATAAATATTTTAGCCTTACCATCCCATTGTTGCCTGAAACATCCCCGCCAGGCAAGCTGGTCCACTCACTGTTCTTCAAATTCCAACGGAGCTCTTGGGAATTCCCATTGCCATGTCCTTGCCAACAAATCTGTCTTGCACTTAATGTGACCTATGTGCCCAGGCCCAGTGAAATCCAGCATCTGTCATGAAGTGCTCCTCTGGTAAGGCTATGCTCTAGTTTTGATTTTCTAGACATTTAACTGCCTGGACTACTCAGAATCATAAATTTGATGTCAGACTTTATCTCTTATTAAAAGTGAAATCTTGGGCAAGTGCCTATCTCCCTAAATCCTAATTTCTTCATCCATTGAACGGTGGCAGTGATACCAAATCTGGAGTTGTTGTGAAGGCTAAACTTTGCAAACTCTAACAAGTTATAGAAATATTGACACATCATAATTTCTGTTCAATATGATATATTATTAATAGATTAGTTACCATTTTATGTGTAAATATCTTATTTCTCCATCTTCATTCTGAAATCCTCGAGAATGTTGTATAGTTCCTATACTTTTTCTCTTCAATATGCCTGGCCAAGTCCTTTTCTATTTGATGAGAAAAAAAAATTGATAATTGGTGGACTGGATTTTATACAGTGATAAAATGCTGCCAGAGTATCTCATGTTTGTATCTTACTCATCGGTTAGCAATATATGAAATAGTGCTTAATTCTTTGTTGTTGTTAATTACAGGAATAACATAAAACAGAATTGTGACAAAGAGGAGGTAAGTTCTGTATCTTAATAAAAAATTATATACCCTTCCTTTTCATCTTTCTGCCAGAAAATCAATGCTGAATTTGATCAAATGTCACCTATTTACTGTTTTAGCTTTAAAAGCTAGGACCCTCCTTTGAGTCTCTGACAGCAAGATGACTGTAATTCAACCTATTGAGGGCTGGCTGTGTTTCAAAACATGGTGGCTTTAATTAGAGCTTTCAAACAACTGCCAAAAGTGGGAAAGCTGGGGGTGGTGTAGAGAACGAGAAAAGAAACTTTGTTTTAAGCATCTATTTTTTCATCCATGGATCAAAGGACCTCAGTGATTGCTTCAGAGACTCAAGTCAGTGGCGTCTCCAGGGTGCACTTGAGTTGGTCTCTAGGGTAAACATGACAGTCCGGAGCAGAGCAAGAAAAACATGTAATGCAGCTGAATAGATTATTTAAAAAGCCATCATTTAGTTATTAATATGAGGTTGAGCAAATTGTTTTCTATATGAGTATAACATTATCACAAGTGTTCATTAAGGCTTCAAAGCATGGTTGAAGGCAACGTGAGATTTGCCTAGTATTCCTTCTCCTCTTAGCTTTGAAACCTGCTATTCTTTCGTCAGTGATGGCTCATTGTGCCTCCAATGAGGGCAAAAAGGGTTGGGCTCTCCCTTAAAAGAGGGTAAAAAATGACAAGAATATTCTTTTTTGTGATTCCCAGTAGTTCTGAATGCACTAGGTATTTAATTGGATTAAGAAGAAGAAATTATTTTTTTTGTTCATCTTCCATTCTTTTATTTATTATATATGCAAATCTGTTTTATGTACAATACTTGGTTCTAGCAAATAATCTTACCAAGGCATTCTATCGGTAATCTTCCCCAAAATAGATTCAGGTAAAATCAGATATTTGTGCACTTCATGCCTCCCCAAATGCGAGACTTCACTATGGATTTCAGTTTTGAGGCCATACACACAATTCAAACAGACATGAACTGGGTTAAGGCGATAAAAGTGAACTGAAAGAAATCACAGGATTCAGAACAACTAGACTGTGTATTTTGCTTGCATTGGAGTCACAACGTGGAGAGCAAATGTTGTGCAGATTTCATAGCTCTTTTATTGTAGTGCGAGGGCTTCTACTTGACTGCACGGCGGGTGGGCAAGCAGCTGGTGTGACCTGTGGGCAGGTTCGCCGAGGGCTCATTTCTTCTCGGCCTCTTCTTTCTTGGGTTCTTGTTTCAGTCTGTAATCAGCCAGGGCAGCCTTGATGGCATGTTTGGCCAGCATGGAGCAGTGCAGTTTCACAGGCGGCAGGCAGAGCTCCTTGGCGATGTCCGTGTTTTTGATGGTCCAGGCTTCCTCCACCGTTTTCCCTTTTACCCATTTCGTGGCCAACGAGCTGGAGGCAATCGCAGAACCACAGCCAAACGTTTTAAACCTGGCGTCCACGATCTTGCCCTCTTCGTCCACTTGAATCTGTAATTTCATCACATCGCCACATGCTGGAGCCCCCACCAGTCCGGTTCCAACATTTTTAGATGTCTTGTCAAGGGACCCCACATTTCGAGGATTTTCATAATGATCAACAACCTTCTTGTGATAGAGCCGAGCCGGAGCTGACAGCTCCTGGGCGGGCAGACGGGGCGCCCGGAGCAGCAGGGCCGACGCCGCGCACCTCAGACGGCCAACTGCAGCCGCTGCCACCTTGCGGGCTTCAAGAAGGAATTATTAAAGTCACTTTAAACATCATAGGAACGGCGTGCAATTGCTTGAAAAACAAGAGAGAGAAAAACCTTTGGATAAAACATATTGTCTTATTTAGAAAAGTAACTTTTAGAAATTCAGCAACATCAAAAGCTTTAAATGTTCATTCTTAATTACTTAGAAATCCTATTCCTGACACTCTTTCAAAAGGAATAATGGTAAGTATGAAAGAATAAAAGCTTTATTCACCAAGATATTAACTATTGTATAAAGTGAAATATAATGCCAACAATTAAAGTACTGTCAGTAAAAGTGATACTTCTAATAACATGGGATAATGTTAAAAAAAAAAAGTCAGACACAAAATTATGTTTGTATTATTTGATTAAAGCTATAAAAGCCAAACAAAATGATATATAAAATATCATAAGAAAATATACTAAAATGCTAATTGGGTTATATCCAGGTATAGGTAGTTTCAAGATAACTTAAAACTTAACTTCTCTGTATATTATTTAAGGGCAAATACAACTTAAAAATAAGGGGCTATTTCTTTCTGTTGAAAATAATGGAAGAGATCCCCCTCTCCGCCTTTTTCTCAGAACATTTCCTTTAGAAACCTTGTAACTATAAGGACTGTCTCCTCTTTTTAAAATATTTGTAAATCCCTCTGGAGACTAGATAGGCCTTTGCCAGCTTTATGAACGAGGAATACTTCTCTCAAAGATCTGGGACCCATCTTTTTGAAATGTAAACATCAAACTTTCCTGCCCTGTGAGGACACTGAGAATAAACCTGGAAGTCTATGAACCGGGAAGGGTCTTCACAAGACACTTAATCTGTTGACTCTGTCGGGAGTCTTGATCTTGGACTTCCCAGCTTCCAGAACTGTGAGAAATAAATGTTTGTTGTTTAAGCTCCCTACACCCCCAAAAAGGAAATGTGAACACTAAAGGAGACAGTACCCTCTCTCCCAGTCTCTGTGGGAGGGCAGGAGCCTAACTTCAGTGGGCACTTGGCTTCCATTTGCAAAATTATGTTCTGTCACAAAAATATGAGAAGTTTGTTTTGCCTCTGGGTAGGTCAGTTAGCTAACACAGATGGCCACCCCAACTACCAGGTGAATTTAGGACGATCTATGTGTGACAAATGGTGCAGTCCAATCCTCCCACTTGAAGACTAGTTATTATTATCTTGAAAACAAATATATAATAGATTGTATCAGCATGGCTCTATAAGAGGGTGAGACTCCCTTCTGTTTTTGCAACCTCTTAGCAGATTACCTCTGATGTGCATTATATTCTGGTTTAGTGCTTATTCAAAAATTTAAAAAAATGCTTTATTTCTCTATTATCTATTTGGGTTGGGAAAACATTGTGTTTTTAATTATATTTCTCTAACAATTTTAAATTTTATATAATGAGCCTTATTACAATGGAAAATATTTTATCATCAGCTTCTATCTTCTTAATTGATTTCTTTATCTTTTTTGTTAACAGTCAGTTTATAACTACTTTATCAGTTTATCCTACTCTAAGCTGTAACTCCTCTTTTGACTTGGCAAAGTCAAAAGAATTCTTTCGACTGTTGTGTTTTCTTCTGAGCTGCATGTTGCAGGGGATCAAGATTGGCAAATACCTATTGGTGCTATCTTGCTGCTACTAGGAGCTCCACTAGCCTCCCAGGTAGATCAACTTAAAACCTCTTCTGCTTTTCAAAGCAACCAATTTATCATTAGCAACCTTTCCCTTGGTCTCTGCTTTCTGGTTTTAAAACACTCCCTTTTTCTTTCCTCTATTTTCTGATGCTCCTTGAGGAGCATCAAAGAACAGCAGCAAATGTTTTAGTGTAAGTATGTGCCGACCATTGTATCTATACAGCCAGCTGTCCACCTGCCATCATCACCTGTCTATACTCTGTTTCTGTGTTAACAATTGGTTCAGAGTAGACTAAACCAATAAGGTGATTATGAACCGATTGTTGTTTCTCTGAAGTTCAAATTCAACTGGTCATTTTGTATTTATAATTGTTAAATATAACAATCCCGTACCCATGGTCATCATAAATATGCTGGTTGGAACCATTTTCTCATGGATAGTAGTTTCTTAATCCAAGTCAAGGTGAGTAACTTAGTGTTTTGTAGTCTATTACTTAAAATTAATTAATAGATTAAATACAGTGAAGTTAACAAATAGTGTGTATGTAATTAAAATGAAAGAAAGATTTATTTATAAGATAAAAAGATATTTTCTTATTCTTTAGGGGAAAATTAAGTTAATCTCCCAATTTGGACACAAAGTCATATTTTGTTTATGTCTTTTAAGATTTATTTTCTCCTTCCACGTATCTGTTTCTATAACATTTTGAGTAGAAAATACAGAAGTATTTTGCTATACATAAGTGCTCCCATTACTTTTTTTCCATTCTACAGTAAAGCAATGCCTTTTTTTTCCCCCTATAGTCAAAAGAGTGTCTATTTGCTACTAAGTCCTCTAAAGTTCTCTAAATTCTTTCTCCTCCCCCGGTTGCTATAGTTTACAAATATCATGAGAGACACCTTGGGATGGTTGGTGTTGGCAGCTCATTTCCTCCCCTTCCTGGTAACTATCTAGACACGGGTCTGAGCCAGCCTGATAAAAGAACAAGCTAATGGCAGAGCCTGAGCTGTGGGGCTCCCCTTTCCAACAAGGCTTTTTTTCAACAGTGTTTCCATGACACTGTTAAAAGAAGCTCCCCTTGGTACACTATCAAAATCAAGTGGCCATTTCCTATTCCTCTTTTTCTGTCAATACGTAGAATAAGAGTATGTGGTAAAGCCTTCTCCTATAGCCCTTTCCCTGACGTGTCCTCAGCGTGCCGCTGTGAGACGTGCAGGACGTGCAGGGCTGTGGCGTGGCATGTGCCTTGCTGTTTTCCCTGACTACGTGTTTCCCCAGGACACTGGCTTTACTTTTCTGTCTCTGGTTGCTAGTGTTCTTTGTGTTTGGGTCCCCTGTCTGGGTCCCCCGTTGCATGACATGTACTGTGTGAACTTGGGGACATTAACAGTGGTTGTGTTTTAGAACCAGATCCGGCTTTTCATTGTGTTTTATGGGACCAAGAGGCCTTGGACCCCAATCCCAGACTGAAACCAGAAAATCCAATCACTTCACTTCTTGAAAGTGAGTCTTCTTTCCACTCTAAACATTTCCTTTTGCTCTTTGTAGGTACTGAGTTGGTGGTACAGTGGTGAGCAGAGCTGCCTTCCTTTGCTCTTTACAAAATTTCAGAAATGAGAACTATTAAGGAAAAGAAATATTTTTAAAGGTCAAGATTTCAATTAGATTTTTCCCCTAATGTATTTTTTCTCTCTGGAAATGGGCTTGGATTTAAATAATTATGAAAGCTTTGGTTAATAAGCCATGACCATTTTAGAGTATAAACCACAGAGTTGGAAAACAGATATTAGGTGAAAGAATGTATTTTCAGGCTTTGTAAATTAATTTTGGATGACTTGGGTAAGAGGTGCTTACTTCAGGCACAAATGTGAAATGGAGTTTAAAGAATAATCCTCAACAGTTTATTAATCATTTTTTTTTAAATGGATTGAATACTTTCATGGTGAAAGACTTATTCCTGGTTTTTCTCCTTTACACAAATGAGTTAATATCCTGAGCATAATTTGGGGGAAAAAAAAACCCCACAAAACCAAATTTCTTTGTTCTCTTCTCTAGCAGTTTGAAATTTCTATGTAATGCTCTCTGCCAGTTTAAGCTTGGAAATCTTCTTTGTTGATTTTACTGAGAGATATAAATAAATGGTCCTGCTTTCCCCCTAAGATTAGAATAAGGCAAGGTTGTCCACTCTTGCTGCTTCCATTTAACATGGTACTGGATGCTCTTTCCCAGTCTATTAGTGAAGGAGAAGAAGTGAAACACTTCCAGATGAGAAAGGGGAGAGTACAACTAAGTCTATTTGCAGTTGCTGTGGCCTGGTATGTAGAAAGTCCTGAAGAACCTCCTATCACCCACCCGCCACAAAAATAATAGCACTAACAAATGCATTCAGCAAGACCGCTAATACAAGATCAATATGTAAAAATAAATTGCACTTCTACACACTAGTAACGAGCAATCTGAAAATAAAAAGAAAACAATTCCATGTACAAATGCATCGGAAAGAATAAGATACTTAAAACTGATTTTAACAAAAGTGCAAAACTTGTACACTGGAAACTACAAAACAATATTGAAAGAAATTCAAGGCTATGTAAGTAAATGGAAAGACATCACACGTTTGTGGATCAGAGGATATAATACTGATAAGGTGGCAATATTCTCTATATTGACCTACAGATTTAATACAATCCCTACCAAAAACATGGTTGCACTCTTCTTTTGCAGAAATTGATAAGCTGATCCTAAAATTTATATGGGAATGAAGGGAGCCCAGAAACTTACCATAAAACTACAGTAATCAAGAAAGTGTCAGACCAGGATAAGGACAGACATACAGACTAGTGGAATAGAACTGAGAGTCCAGAAATAAATCATTACGTATATGGTAATTAATTTTTATCAGTGATGCAGGTGAAACTGGGTATCCACATACAATACCATGTAGTCAGACCCCTACCTTACACCATACACAAAAATTAACTAAAAATGCATCGTAAAACTAACTGTAAACTAAACAACAAGATGACTATAAAAATATAGAAGTAAACCTTTATGACCTTGCATTAGGCAGTGGTTTGTTTTTTTTTTTAGATATGACACCAAAATCAAAGTGACAAAAGAAAAAAAAATAGATAAATTGGACTTCATCATAAGAACTTTTGTGTTTCAAAGGAAACCATTAAGAAAATAAAAGAACGACATACAGAATAAGAGAAAATATTTGCATCTCATGTATCTGATAAGGAATTTGTATTCAGAAGATGTAAAGAGTTCTTACTAGTCAATAATAAAAGACAACACAATCAAAAATTGGGAAAGGATTTGAATAGACATGCAAATAGCCAAGAAGCATACAAAAGATGTGTAACATCTTTAGTCACTAGAGAGGTGCAGATCAAAATCACAATGAGATTATCACTTCACACCCAGGAGGATGGCTAAAATTAAAAAGTCTCAATAAAAAGTTTTACCAAAGATGTGAAGAATTTGGAACACTTGTATATTGCTAGTGTGTTTGTAAAACGGTGAAGCCACTTTGGAAAAATATTTGGTAGCTCCTCAAATGTTAGACATATGGCTTACTATATGACCCAGAAATTTCTCAGCCAGGTATCTATTCAAGAGAAATAAAGCATATATTCTCACAAAAACCTGTTACCTGAGTGTTCTTAGCAGCATTATTCATAATAACTCATAAATGGAAACAACCCAAAAGTCTATCAACTAATGAATGGAAAAAATGTGGTGTATTCATACAGTGGAATATTATTTGGAAATACAAGAAATGAAGTACTGATAATTGTTGCAGTGTGAATGAACCCTGAAAATATTATGCTAAGTGAAAGAAGCCAGTTATAAAAAAGCCATATATCATATGATTCCATTTATGTGAAATTTCCAGAATAGCCAAATCCGTAAAGACAGAAAGTAGTTTAGTAGTTGCCAAGGTCTTGTTGGGGTGGAGGAAGGGGTAGTGAGGGGAATGGAGAGTAACTACTATTAGCATAGGATTTCCTTTTGGGGTGATGAAAATGTTCTAAAATTAAACAGTGGTATGGTTGTGTAGCTCCTATAATAAATTTAAACCCACTGAATTATACACTTCAAAATGATGAATTTTATGGTTTATAAATTACGTCTCAATACAGCTGTTATAAAAAGAAATTGTTTGGGAGGACTTCTTGTTCTGGCCAACATGAAATAGCCCAGTTCTTAACAGGTCCTCTTTCTTTAAACACCCAGGATGTAACAAAACTAACAAATATCAAAAGTCTCAGATAAAGATGCAAGAGTGACCAGTTAACCGAGGGTGTGAGGCATGACACAGGGTTGAGTTTCCTGGTTTTTCTTTTTGCCGTCTGTATATCTCAGACAGGGCACCGGGGAAGCCTGCAACCCGGACCACCAATAGGCACAGACGATAGTAACTCCCAGAAAAACTGATTTGCTCTGGCTAAAGGACCAGGAAAAAGGCAGCCTAACAGAACAGAAAAGCTTCATGACCATAATCACTGTACTCCAGAAAAATACCAATACAACACAATACACTGTCCACCCCACAAACGGCACATCCTCTGTGGTTTTGGCTAAGATGAGTGGAGAGCCAATTCTACCTCTTAAGTGGAGGAAGGTAACAATGCTCTGATATTCCTTACAAAGTAGAATTAGTGGGGTCCAGTTGGAACCTGAGCCTCCATCTCAATGTGGCACCAATGAAGTTGAATGAGGAGGCGCAAGCTGGACTAGTCTTTAGTCTGTAAACCCACCCACCCTGTTGTCATCCGGGCCCAGTGGAGAGCCAAGCCTCCACCCTTGCTTGGCATCAAAGCGGACAAGTGCTATGTAATGGGCTCAGTGGCATTCTGCTTTTCTCCATTTTGGTGCCTTGGGGAGATGCAAAAAAAAAAAACCCGCAGTGAGATATCACAACCTATTAGAACATCTAAAAATTTTTTTAAATGCAATAATAACAAATATTGGTGATGATAAGGAGAAACTGGATTTTGAATACATTGTTGCTGGGAAGGTAAAATGGAAAACAGTCCTCCAGATTTTACAAAACTAAAAAATACTCTCACCATATGACCCAGTAGTTGTCTTCTTCTTGGGCATTTACCCCAGTGGAATGAAAACTTATTTCACACAAAAACCTGTATATGAATGTTCAGAGCAGTGTATATAGTAAATTACTGGAAGCTGCTCAAATGTCTTTAAGTTGGTGTATGGTTGAACAAAGTCTGGTACATGCATGCAATGGAATACTACTCAGCAATAAAAAGGAATGAACTAATGATATATGTGCAAAAAACCAGGTGGACCCCAAGGACATTGTGTTCAGTGAAAATGTTAATTTCACAGTATTACATAGTGTATGATTCTATTTATATAACATCCTTGAAATGATAAAACTAGAGAGGCGGAGAGCAGATTTGTGGTTGCCCGGGCACACGGCCAGGTGTAGTGGTGGAGGGAGACACAGGTACAGAGAGGTAGCACAAAGGATTTCTTTTGTGATGATAGAACAAATCTGTACTTTGTGGTGGTGATTATACAAATTTGTACAGGGGAAATGTGCATAACACTATACAACACACACACAAATAAATGCAGGTTTTAAAACAGTAATGTACTAATGTCAATTTCCTGGTTTTGACTTTAGGATTGAACTCTATAAAATGTCATTATCAGGGGAGGCTGGGCAAAGGGTGCATGGTATTCTTTGTTCTACTTTTCCAACTTCCCATGAGTCTGTTATTACTTCAAAATAAAAAGTGTAAAAAACTGTGTTTGGTATATGCTGACTCAACAAAAATAAGATAATCTGATTTTCTTTGTTGGTGAATATTTTGTTGCTTTTATGTGAGCCCAGAAAGCATACCGTTTTTATGCATGCTTGTTGACTGGAAAATTTGGTACTGCTGTCCTTGGGGAATTAAGTGCTGTCAGCATTGCAGTCCCAAGAAATTGATCTGGACAGCTAATAGGGGAAGAACGGAGTGTGCTAAGGCTGCTCATGGCACTGGCTGCTAGAGTGGAAAAGCTGAGAAGTGTGATTTAGTCATATGTCCTCAGAGACCTGCATAGCCAGTCTTTAGAGAAATCGTTTAGTTACTGCACGAATCAATGTTTCCAAACTTTAGATTACACCCCATGGAAAGTCACTGATTCCAAAATGGAGTTAAAGAATTTCTAACAATTACTGCGATGCATTCGTTTACAAGTGCTTGATTCCTTCTAGTTCTACTTCCTGCCAATAGCAAATACGTACTAAAAAAAAAAAAATCTGTACTGTGTGTGTAATGTTATTTTCTTCACTTATACACTTAAAGTGTAATAATTTTAAAATGATATTTCCTATAGGAAATACATTCTGTGATTTAATACAGGAAGTTTGGATCACAAGCTGAATATTGGATAAAATAAAACAGATGACTTAAAATTTTTAGTGCATCCAAAAAATCAGCAAAGGTCGGAGAGATGAGTTTTGCCATTGAAACTGATGGTGAAAAGGTCTTAGACTATCCTCTTTACTACTAGGTAGCTGGCATCTAAAAATAGTAGGATATATTTAGAGGCATATTTAAAATATGAGCTAGAATATTGTGGAAATGCTAAAGGTCTAATCCTTTATTTCTTTTAGTGGATAAAACCCTGAAAATAATTGTATAAACCAGCACTGTTCTTGTGGTTAACATTACAATGAACTGTTCAAACAACCAGAAAATGTTGCACCAACAGGAAAAAAAATATTAGCTAGAAGTGAAAAACACAACTGAAAAGACAATACTGCCTGATGATTCATTTAAAGAAAACCCCCCAACCTTGGTGAAGCTCTGTGCTGTAATTATGGTCATACCTGTTTGGGGGCCTAAAAAGAAACTGACAAGATGAAAAAGAGACACTTCTTGAATGATGTTCAATAATTCTAACACACCGGAAGGATATCCTGGAGACTGGCTGAGAGATAAATGCTAACCTTGCTTGTTATTTTTAAATTGGGAAGCACGGACACTAATAATTTAGCAGTGTAATGAGTTGATCTTTGCCCCATTAATTTTATATGGATGATTTAGGGTAAAGTAACCAGGAAAACAATTTTTAAACTATATTAGTTTTCATGAATGAAAACACATATCGACGAATGCACGCAGAGAAGCAAATCTATGACGCTGACATTGTTGGGGGAAGGTCACCCTTTACAGCCTGCATGAATTAGCAGGCCTGGAGCAGTGCATCAATGGTAGCTTCCCTCAAAGAGTTTGTCTTTTGATTTTCTTTGTGTATTAATGGGCTGGAGAGAAACACTGGATTTTGTTGACAGTTAACAGGAACAACTATATAGATGCTTATCTTTTTAGATCAACTTGTAAAGAAATGAGAAATGATTTTGAAAACTTACTCTTTGACATGGATATGTGCTAGTTTAGGCAGAGAAATATGCTGATCAGATTTTCAATTCAGTAGAATTATTCTTTTTTAAATGGAGAATTAAAAACTTGTAAAAATAGCTAATGATCAATCACTACTTTGTCTAATGATAAACAGTAGTTCTTCTCAAAGTTGGCTTATTCAGCAAAAACACTTTGAGGGTGAATTCTTTGTGAAGGTGAAATTGTTAAAGCTTTCACTGGATGTGACAAGATTGCAGCACAATTAAAGTGTGAGAGCTGTGAAGAGTTGGCTTCATCAACAATGAAATTTTGGAAGTTTTAATGAAATGACACATGATAAAGGTTAGTTCATATAATGTTACTTTTCTTTCCTTCAGAAAGGCCCTTCAACTATTTTTCTCCTAAGATAGTAAAAGAGACAACCTTACAACATTTCATATAACATGTCACTTGACTTTTCAGCAAAAAGATACTTAACAAAATTTCTAACAGCAATTGATTCAAACATTCCAGTGTACTATCTCTTTGGTAGTGTTCTTGCCATCTTAGTGATTATAAAGTTTACAAAACAGTGAAAAAAGCTATCTCAATTCATATGCATTTTTAAGTTCTCAAAATATGGTGACACTACGACAAGAAATTACTCTATGATGTAAATTCAGGTGGCTCAATTTTATGAAATAAAAGTAAATTCAGTTCAGTTGTGACTAAACAAGGAGGCAGAGAGGAAAACCTATTTTGATGTTTCTGATAGCAAGTGACTAAAACATTTCATTCTGTTAATTTTTTAAATTGTAACAAAATTTTTTGTTTATTTATTCAACACTTATTGAGCTTACTCTCTGCTGTCACTTTCTTAAGTGTTTGGTGCAGTCAGTGAACAAAGCAGACAAAATTCCTGTTTGTTTAAGGACTGTAAAATTTTTTGAGTTTCAAGCCCCCAAATCTAAAGAATTTTAGACACCATCAGAGACCTTTGGAGAGCGACTTCTTTTTTCTGCTATCAGAGAAAACCTTCTGGAAATATTCAAGGAACCCCTGTCTAGATGTTCTCCTACTCCTCTAAACATTTAGGTAGTTAATTTGAGAATCAGAAGGGTGCTCCACTGAGTGTGGAAAAATGAGTTGATAGAACTTGGGCAACCCTGTGTGGCACAGATCAGTCTGGGGGAACCTCCTCTTCCTAAGACAGAATGGAACAGTCCTGTGGCCAGAAATACCATGTTTTCAGACCCTGGCCTTTTCTACTGAACTGCAGTGTATCAACCCTACATATTCTTGTTCTCAGGTACCTTTTCCTCTGCTCCATGCAGCCCACCTGCTTTCCATTCAGGCAGAGCTCAGAGCAGCTAATGAAGTTTCCCCTTCTTTAGATATAACATTGCATTTCTTTTTCTCTGAGACTATATTCTATTCTTGGATACAGTTTGGCCTATGTTTGTCTACTCCATATATACAGTGATTTTTTAAGTTCTCCTAAAAATGGTCTACTCTTTAATGATGGGGCTATTTTTATTTTTTATTGAAGAAAAATGTCACGTTCAATTTCTTGGGTGTCTATTTTTGCTCTTAGAGTCTACTACATGAAGATGTAGATGGCTTATTTTATTTATTAGGTTATCTAGATAAAATCTTAGATTCTAACGGCAGTCACAATAAAAGGAAGGTGGAGATAAGAGGATGTCAGCCCATACCTCGTCATCTTTGCCTGTCTTTTTAAATCCCTCACTGGGAGGTCCTCTGATGGCCTCCTGTCATTTCTAGTTCCCAAAAGTGTCTCAGGCTGCACAGACCCTCCATTTGTTTCAGTTTCCTGGTGGTTACTCTCCTCGCTGCCTACAAATGGGTCCTTCACTCGCTAGCCAAGGCTTCTTGGCTCCCAACTTCGGTAAAGATCGGGTATGCCGATGAAAACCTCTCTGTTCCTATTTCCAGTGGAAGTTTCCCTCCCAACCTCTAGTTTTCTCTCTTTAGTATCCTGCATGCTTGTCCCCAGGACTGGCCTCTTGATCTAGTATCTTGCTGCTGTTAACTTCCTCCTCTGGACATTTCATTCCCACCCCAGCTCTGGACGCAGTGTCAGGTCTCTGATGTTTTATGAGGAATCTCCTTGAAGATGACGCCTGAGCAGGTCCGCCTTGGAGTCCTTAGTGTTGTGCTTTTCCCAGGCCCTCAGTTCACCTGGAAATACCTAGCGTTTGTTTCTGTTGAGTTGGAAGTGTCATGAACTCACTTAGCTTTGGCTCATTGGGCTGCACCACTACCAGTTTCCTTTTTAATGAGGTGGCAGATGACATGCCTGGTCTCAGCTCTTCTCTTCTTGCCTGGGATTTCAGAGGAAGAATCTTTATTACCGATGTTTTACCTCCTAAATTTTAACATATAGAGACTATTGCCCCCTTTTATTCCTTCATGTAACTTCCTTTTAAAAATAAAATTTTCTTGTTTCATTGCAAACTTACTTTTTCACTCTAGATAGCATTAATTCAGAGAATCTTTTCCTGGCTTAATTATTTTTTAACATTCTATTTTATTTATTTTACTTTTTTTCCTGGCTTTATTTTAACACAAAAATTTCTTGCAAAGACTGAAATAGAAAAATTTTATAGTTTAAATTTGGTGTGATTTTAAGGCTGAACAGCATTATGAAAAAAAAAAAAGTCTTCAGATCCCAAATAGCTGGATTAGATTTGTTTAATGATTTGTATAAAATTACATGGTAAATAATTTAATTGGAGAATAAAGCCTCAAAAAGAGAGTGGCAGGACACAATTAACTTAAAATTGGAAATAACTGCATGCTCCAAGGGAAATGCTTGTAGTGATCCTGGAGTACACTGAAGTCATATAGAGTGAACATTTTCTGTGATTCTTTTGAAAATTGAGGAGGTCCAGATTCAATTGATGCTATAGATGAGGATTGCTTTGGCTACTTGCTGGAATACTTATTGTTTTTACCATCAACATATTGGCTTCTATACAAAAGCTATACAATATTGGAGCACAGGCATCAAAAATTAAATTACTTTGATAAAGTGTGACTTCTTCATGACTGCTTGAATAATATCTCTTGAAACAATTGAAACCATGTAAATCATGAATGACGAATTTTGGTTTAGATCATTAAAAGACAAAATAAAGAGAAATTCTCAATGAAAGCAAAATAAACAATTTCATTGTCATGCATAAAACAGAAGTGAAAAGGAACTGTTCACTCTTTGCCTTCCTCTTTGCTTCTTTGGACAAAGAACTTGAATTAAGTCTGAAGAGCCACATATTTGCTGCTAAGTATTGTCTTGGGAAATATTTATTCTATTATCTTGGCTATTTAATTTTTCCTTCTGTAATTAGAAATCATGATGGCTGCCTTGAAATTTGTTGTAAGAAGTAAATAAGGAATACATATGTGCTTTGCAAGCTCTCAGATGCCCATGGGTATACAGGGAGGCAGAACACTGATGCTGGAATCCAGCTGGGTTCCTGTCCCTGTAACCCTAGCAGCCAGGCAGGCCTCTCTAAGTAGCAGGTTTCTCTCCTCCATATGAGATTGTTTTGGGTGACTTCTAAGGTCCTTCCTATTCTAGACTCGTCTCTCATTTCTAGACTCGTTTCTCATTTCTACACTCTATCATGGCTTCATATTAAGCAGAATTTTTTTCCAGAATTTTCCATTCTTACCTGTTGGATTCATTAGATCATTATAGCATGTATCAGATTTTAAGCAGAATTTTTTTCCAGAATTTTCCATTCTTACCTGTTGGATTCATTAGATCATTATAGCATGTATCAGATTTTAAGTCTTATGATTTTTTTTCCCATTGAGACAAAGATTATTTCCTATGATAAGAAAAATTCCCACAGTAAAAAATGTTGAGTAGACACTTGCCTTAAAGCTCCTCCCCCAGTCTTTTTTTTTCTTTGTTTTGAATTTTTTTTTACTTTATGAAGCTCATTTTTTGAAGAAGCATATTTTTTGAGCTATAGTAAAATGAGTAAATCATAATTCTAGATTCTGATAAAGGTACTTGCTACTCAAGGAATTTGAAGCAAAATCGTACTATGCTTGAAATCTACATCTGCCTAAAAATAATTTAACTAAATTTCACCATGTAAAAGTAAATTTCAGAGGAGTACTCCTTTTTCAAACAAAACTTAATCAGACTCAATAAGTAGTTAAATGGGCACAAAATGGTGTCAGCATACGAGAAACTAGATGGGGTTGTGTATGTGGCCAGGTGCAGGGATTCAGGCAGGCTTGGCCTTTAGACCCTACTATCTAGAGATATTTTGGGAGAAGCTAGGTTGAACTACGTACATACTTGAGTTTAGACTTTAAAAAACTCTCAGCTGGATTTTCACTGTAGAAAAGGAGGAAAATAAAAATGCTCCAGATGTACACAGATGCTAGAGCAAGTGTTTCCACCCCTATTTTATTTGATAGTTTCCAACGACTGAAGGAGATTTCATTATCAGGTAGTTGTTTGTCAGACAGTGTGCCTAAAAATAAATTGAAAAATCTTTGTAGGGAAGCAGATTCTCTTTTTTAGGTCCAGATGTTTGCTTGGGGTGACATAGAGTCTGGCTAAATCCTCTACAGAGAAGTAAATCATGTTTTGTGCATGATAATATCTGGTCACCTTCACTTTCTATGTAAAAATAAGGTTACGGATAATTTTTGATAAAGTGAATTATGCAACATCATTTATACTTGGCTTCAGGCATAGGGCTATACAGAGAACCCGGGCAAGGGTCATGGGCATACACACACATGCACAGAAACTCAAACACTCTTTCTGCCTCGCTCTTACTCCTTTCTGAGATCAGCCTATAACATCAATAACCCTCTATTGAAATAATAGAAGATTATTTTCCCCAAAAAGTCTGCCAGGGAAAACTTCTACTCAAGTACTCCTGATATGTTTACAAATCCCTTAAATCTAGCAGTGATGATATAATAAAGGGTATGCTGTTGGGAAGAAAATGCCCATCCAAAGTAGAAAAACTACTGGTTAAAAATCACAATACATCAAAAATATTTTTTAAGGATCACTTCCATTTACCTGATAGGTTTTTCCATAAAAAATTGTAAAATATTTAAAAAGAGAAAACAAAATACTCAAATAATCTTTTTTTTTTTTAGTTTCGTCTTTACAATTGAGTTGGACTAGATGCTTTTTTTCCAGCTCTAATAGTCTATGATTATTGTCAACATAAGATGTTAAAATGTGTTCCACTGGTTCATTAAAATGGTAATAGAAAAAGTGGCATAAAATTGTGACGCCTGACAATATTACCCTTTTAATTTACAGATAACAAAGGCAAGTCCCAGAGAAGAAACATGACTACCCAATGGTACCCATCCATTAGGTATCAGTTAATGTCACTGCTTCCACATGTCCCTAATAGTCAAATGTTTTTCTTTTTTTACTAAGGATTCAAGATTCCCACTCCCTACCCCTGGAAATTCTGCTTTAGTAATCCTGTGATAAGGTCAGAAATCTAATTTAAAAAACAATTCTCAATATTCTGACTTGTAACTCAAGTTAGGCACCACAGATCCACATTGGACTACCTGGTATACAGTGAAGGAGAGGAGCAGCTACGTCACACAGTTCTTGGGCTGCTCTCCAGCATTACACAGTACCATCTTCCTAACAGGTCTATCATTTTATGCCACAGGCTACCGCCTCCCCAGTGTTTTTCTCCCTTCTAGATAGGAAGCATATTATATGAGCAACATCACTTGGTGTCTAGGTTACTTTTCTCTGATAGGCTTTCTATGGAAAAGGAGATTCCTGAAAGAAACAAGAATTAAAAGAGTCGATCTATAGCCCTTACTTACCGTCTGCTCCAGCCTCACCTTCTAGAAGCTTAATTCCGCTCATCTCCTGGGAACTCTCTTTACTGGAAAGAATGAATCTGTCCTTCACCATGCAACAGTCTTGAGCCTTTAAGGCAGTCTGGGATTTAAAAATTAATTACTTTACCTCAATTTATGGTGTAATGAAGAAAATTTCTCTAAATTGTTAGAATGTATCACAAGGAGAAGGCTCTGAATATTTTTGTCATAAGAATTACATAACCTTTTTTGGTAATTAAAAAAAAAGCTTAAATAGAATTAATATCTAATACCACATTTGGTTTTATATAGAGACAATGGAGAACAAATTTGCTTCTAAGATCTTCCATGTAAAATTCCAAGCACCTCAACATTCATATTTTTATCAGTTCTCAGTATAGATTTTACGTGTTCACTTTTTGGAAATTGTGGCCAAAAAAAAAGTTTGTATTCCTTATGCTACTCATGGATGTCAAAGGTTAGTTTAAGGCTTTTTTTTTTTTTATGTAGCACACTATAAGAAATATAATTCAGCTCTCAATGAAACACCATTCCTGATTTTCCTTTTTAATAAAAAATTGAATTAGTCTATTATCTACTAATTTTAGGGAAAAGATTAGAAAAAGGAGAAAGTGAATGACTTACCTTTCAATATGTATGACTCCAAATAAAGTAGCTGAACAAAAAGCTTACTATAGTTTTAACAAAAAGTAGAATTCAGCATAATTGAAGTTCTTTTCATATCCCGTGTAAGGAATGCTTGTTACTGAAGTTGCCTGAATAAATTCATTGTTTAGTCATGTCATTTACAAGGCAGTCTTAGGATACCGGCTCTAAGGATTAAGTACACAGTTAAATGTCGGAGTAGACTGCCAAATGATATATAAATGCTTTTGTGAACATTTTGTGTTTGCTTTAGAAGGCTGATCGGTTAAGCCTGTGACAATTTTACTTATTTAAAAGAGATAAACAAGGTGAATGGTATTAGTCTATCCCTATATGGGTTAAGTAACTATGAACTGTATATAGAAAGCTACCAATGTTAGATACACGTAGAACTATTTTTCAATGTGGTTGAAGCCAAGGAAGTGGTTAGTTAACATAAGTACCTCAAAAGCCTTAAGTGGATACCTATTAAAAGGTATACAAAATATAAATAATACCGTGTATTTTTAAAAATTTTAAATAAACACAAAGAATATATAGGTATACATGTTATAATTTCAAAGTCAACACTAGCACATAAGTTTTTCTTATCTAAATACATACTAAGATATTTCCTATATCAACACATGCACCTACAAACACATGGCCATGCACATAACCTTGCTTTCTGCCACTTGCAAGAAAGTTAGAATATACAATATAGTACATTGTTTCAACTTAAATCATATTGGCAAATTAATGAGGATGGCATTAAAAAATTCTGATCTAAGAAATCAAAATACAGGAAGATAATTATTCCATAGATTAAAAACACTGAAGACTGATGGGAAGTTAAGATTTAAATTGTTTGTCCCAATAATCTTGAAAGATACAGAAGAGACAGGATTGGTCGTAAACTCTCGGAATACTCTGTTTGGCAGTTGGGACTTTTGTAGTCTCGCAATCCAGGCCAGAGACTCAGACCACCGATGCCTCAGATCGCAGAGAGACGGTGATGCTCTGGGCAGTTCTCCGCAAGGCAGGGGGAGCGGATGGAGATCTGGATGCCCATCTGGATGGGAGACGGCGATTTGCTGGTCTAGCAGGTCGGGAAAATCCTTTTCCATGTGAGGATTTCACTGCCAGGGATTCCTGTGACACAAATGAAGACATTCATCTCACGATTCAGGCACCAACAATGGGCTTAATAAATTGTGGACACCGACTGTGGGATGGATGTATTACCATATCTATGAGCAAGAAAAAGCATTGAAAATGAAAGAAGGTATTTGTCTGACGTTTGTGGTCTTGAGTGTTTTAATCAAAGCAATTCACTTTTAATATGAAAATAGCGTTTGATAATATTGTAGATCTCTTCACATTGACGAGTTTTGATACGACTGCTTTCTTTTTAGAACTATGAGTTCAGGATCCAAAAGTTCATGTAGGATAGTTTTGATATGATGAAACTAAAGATTTTTCTTAATGTTAGGTGTTAGGATATTTTAGTGCTGTTTAAAAACAAAAAGACAGTAATTTAAAGAAGAATTCATTTACATCCAGTTATTTTATATCAAGTTATTGACACTTCTAGAGGTCCTAAACAAAAGGCACACAAACCACGAAATGATTTGCCTGATGTTATCTTTTTTTTCCCCCTTAAGAACCACTGTTACTATTTCTCAAGTTTCAAAATTACCATTACTTTTTTTTTTCCAGGAGCCATGGCCTTTGGTAGAAACCTTTAAAATACTTTTAAATATAACTTCATTTTAATTGCTAATGAAGAATTGTGATCTATATTGGGTATCATCTGATGACTGAAAACAATTTCCTTCTCTTCCCTTCTCTTTCTTTCCTTTCTTCCTATTTTGCTTCCTTTTTATTTTAATGGAAGAAAAGCCATTGCCATTAAAAAGCAATTAAAAAGCTTTCATGACACATTTTACACCTTTGGTTCTTATCGACCTTCTCAACAAAGCCTGTGGTCTTTGACTTGAGCTGGGCAGTAAGGATGGCCTTTCTTTTTTTTACCTGTTTTTTTCATTTTGTTTTGTTTTGTTTTTTGTCTTTTATTTCTATGACCGTAACCTGCATCTACTTTTTCTCTCCTTGGAGTCTTAGTTTTTCACACTTGTCCCTGGGGAGGGGGAATGGAGAACTCCTAAGGATCTACAGTAGAGGACTCCTCCCAAACCCATGATCAATGCAAAAATGGTAACTATTTAGTAACATTTGTTAGTTAATGAGAATTTTGGCTGTTTATTGTATATATGCTTCCATTTCCCATCTGAAACCACAGAATCATACAGGTATTTTGGGGATCAACTGAAAAATGAAATACAAAAGCAGGATAATTATTTGTACCTTGGGCAAACAGGCAAAGTTTCTGATAAAACGGATGTAAACTGATACTTTTGTAGGATTTGAAAGAATGATACAATTTTTTTCTTTTTACACAAGAAGGAGGCAACCTGCATGATCTAAAACTATGCTGCATACACATGTGCTGTGTAAAACTAGCACTGGCTAATTGTAACAATACAGCACCCTGTAAATTTTTGTATATTATGCATAAAAGGGACTAATGGATAATTCTTCACTGTAAATACCAATCTTTTCAACCTATTTTTCTCCTCTAACTAGCAAAGATTATACTCTTTTGCAGGATTAACAGTTTACTTAAATCCCCATTTTCAGTGGCGGGGGGAACGGCAATTTCCATGCAAAGAACTTATACAAATAATAATGACCTTAAACCTTTTACACTACAACATCATTTTTCTATTTCCATGTACTGCCTTTTAGCTCCACAATAAAAGAACTTCATAAGGCACTATTTTAGATGATGTTTTTTAAATCATGTGACTGATCCCATGAGGAAGAGCACGAATCAAATTCTGGGAATGACAGACCCAATCATAGCTAATAACTGAAAAGAGCAAGTTATTTTTAAAACATTTCCCATGTACTTTAAGAAATATAAACACTTCAATAGAATAAAATTCTACAGATTAACAAATGCACATTCAGAATATTTTTTTCAAAAAGGAAGCTCACAACAAATATTTGATCTTTTTGAGGTTCTTAAGCCTAATTATATTACCTTGTGCCATTTCAGAATTTTTAAAAAAATTATAATGTGCTATTCTCAGACTTAAAAACTATACTTTAAACCTATAATGAAAAAGAATATGAAAAGGAATATATGTATATATATGTATGACTGAAACATTACGCTGTACACCAGAAATTGACACAACACTGTAAATTGACTATACGTCAATAAAACAAACAAACAAACAAACAAAATTATACTTTTAAAAGTTCATATTGAGCTGTAATCCTAAGGTTTCTATTTGTTCACAAACAAAGAGCCAAGGAACTAAGAAAATGTTAAAATGTGTGCCAATGTTCTATTTATATGGACGGGCAACTGACTGAATTTGGGGCCACTGCTGAATACGGATTCAGTTCTACCAAAATATGTTAAATTGCTTTCTCACCTCTATTACCTTTTTCCGATCTACTCCTTGCTTCACTTGCTGTGCCCCACACATAGCTGTCTTTTGCTGAAGCTCTTGTTCTATCTGGAGCTTTTCTAAAGGCTGATTTAATGTGGCTCCACCAGTGACATCAGAATTACATTTGGTCCAATTATCCTGGAAGCATTTAGAATTTTGCAATACAGACCCTGCTGACGTTTCGTAGGTTTTCAGCAGCTTTTCCACCACACCATAATTTGACCTGGGATCAGCCGATCTTGGTCGGCCAGACAAATTACTTGGTCTCCAGTCATGCTCCTGGAACATATTCCGGTAACTGCTCGGGCTTACGTGCTCCTGTGTTTGTTTGAAGAGGCCTGTTGTGGATTTTTTGGTGGAATTATCAGGCACAGTTTCCCTGGGCACAGGCACGTGGGCGCTAGTTTTCAGAATGTCAGAAACAGTGTCACTTTCTGAAGCATTACCTGCGCAAGTAATTAAGGTATCACAGGGCTGAAGATCTTCAGATGATCCTGAGAAGCTTTGATTTTGCTGAACTGCATGACAATTTCTATCTGTTCTAAATACGATCCTGTTAAATTCATCAGTCTTTTCTGCCAGCTTTTCATTTCTAGTAGTCTTTTCAAAGCCGCAACCGAAACTTCTCAGTGGGCTAGTGCTCTGTGTCACTGAGGAACCGTAGTCATTGCCTACATGAAGACCAGGATGAGATTTAGCAGGCTGATCTGGGATCGCCTTTTCATATTTTGGTTTATTGGGAATAGAGCAGGTTTTCTGAGACCAGAGTGTAGAGGGACTATTTTTTGCACCTGTCCCAATGTCAGATGACCACATGCTAAGTCCAACATTCTCATTACTTGAAGGCTTGTTATCTATTTTGGTTTCTGGTGCCAAAGAAGAAAACATGATACCATCTTTCAAAGTCTTCCCTTCATTTAGACACAACGTAGGCATCGCATCATGCGGCCACAGGAAATGAGGACTGCAGTTCCGTTCACCGTGACCTTCTTGGGCCACCCTGCTGCTGTGGTCTAAACTTCCCTTCAGACTTCCATGGGCTTGCTCAGAATAGGAGCTGGGAAAATTTCGAGATGTGCTTCTTGGAGGAGGAACTGGTGGAGTTTCATTTCTTTGCAGATCAATTGTATTGGTTCCACTTTTGTTCTTAGAATTGTTTAGGAAAACACTGGTACAGCACAGATTCTTTCTGTTTTTCTGTTTTTCTTTTTCTAAATTGGTTGAAGGAAGGCACTGCCCATTGTTGATCATGTGATCTCCATGAGGCATGTTAATTACATTTGGCATTTCCTGGAGAAAAGAATCTGACTTCATCCTAAACAGTTATAAAACATGGTATATTAGTGATAACTTTATTTATGACAAGCCCTTAAAGACACTGAGACTAAAGCAATGGATTCTGTTACAGGAAAAGGAGTCACAACTTCCTCAAACATTATTTTTTTATAAATCCCTTAGTCCAAAACTTCAAGTTCCTTTTACAGTAAAATAAGGCCTACCTCCCAGTGTTGTATACGAGACTCAACATACATAGTCTGACCCAAAACATCTTTTCAACTGTGTCTCTCATTTTTTCTATTACCTGAAACTTCACCTACGCTCAGACTAGACTGTGTGTGGTCTCTGGGGTGTCTGCTATTGGGGTTCCCATTTCTATAGGTTTCTCTCTTGCCATTTCCTTATATCCTCTTTGCCTACTGAATCCCTATTCATTACGTCTTCTGAGCCCAAGTTCCTCTCCTTGAATTTGAAATAACATTCTAAGTAGTAGGATGGAAATCTGAATCAAAGCGCAAAGAGACATGAGCAATACCAAACGGAAGGTGTTATTTGGACATGAAAGAAAAGTGACAATTTTGTTGATGGGTAAAGGGCATATAAGCAAAGTGAGCTTCAGAAACAATAGTAAGGCTATTCAGAGGACAGTGAGTACTTTGGTGTGGATGGAACATAAAGCAAGAATGGAAAGGATGATGGAAAGTAAGACAGGTGCATTAGGTTAACTTGTAATGACTTTCAATTACATATTAAGGATTTTGAGCTTTTTTCTAAAGACCACGAAGTGACAGTGAAAACTTTATATGTGATGTGGTTTGTAGAAGAAAATAGACAAGTAATAATTTTCTGAGTTATCAAAATAAAAACCTAAATATAGCAATAATGTGGATTCATAAATTAAAGTTAATCATATTGATAAATATAAATCATACTTATATCCCTTCAACTTATGAGATCACTTACAATAAAGGGCAGACAAATGCTCATTAACAGAGAACAGTAGGCAATAAAGAGAATGAGAACTAAATGACTCAAAATATTTCAGTAGAACATCACTATATAATTAAAACACCACACTGTTAAATCTGACATAGTTTAAAGATGTATTTAACTAGATTAACCCAGTATACTCTTCCACTGGCCAAATACTCAACATGAAAAAACTCAAAACAAAAACTACATTACAGGATACTTGCTAATTTATTATGGTGGGCACAGCTTAACTAAACACCAAAAGAGTAAAGTGTGCCTCAGAGTCAAATTACAGAGTTAGAAGATCTGCTTTAAGAATTAGTGAACAGAGAAATATTCAATTTACATTTTTATCTCCTATCTAAGATGACAGCTTTTAATCACATTACTAATTCTCCCTAAGAAAGTGTGAATGAGATGCCAGAGGCAATTTGGGTTCATTAACTGAAAACAATATTCTTTTTTTTATTTTCCAACATAAAATCATCAGAGATGTACCAGCCTACCTTCTGTGGTTAGACCGCTTTCGAATTTCCTCTTGAAAGCTGCATAATTCTTCACTAACTTTGGCAAGTTCTTCAAGAGCCTTTATACATATAAGCAATAGCATGTTAGCCTTTTGAAATGTAAATGTTTCTTTAGAAGCAGTCCCAGGCCAACCCCTCCTACTTACCGTGTTGAGGGCGCTGGAGCAGCTCCCACTGTCTCCCCCAGAAGTCCTCAGGTCAGGCCAGGCCTCACCCTCCCTTTGTTTATCTGTGGTCAAAGAATCCATGAACTCTACTTTGGATTTTTTGGTAGCTTTTTGCTCCTTACACATTTGATTTCTTTCATGAAATAAGTTTTGCTCTGTGTTATCTTTTTTTCCCAGATCATCCCTGTGATTCAACCCTGTAAATTCACATTGTCCTGAATTGGGGTAATTTGGAGAAGATTCCACCATTTTATCTTGAATGGCCTTCTCACAACCAAGATCAATGATCTTAGCGCGTTCACGCGTGTTGACTTTCCTCCGAAGCTTTACTTCGTGGCAGAGCTGGAAGGAAAACAAAGATAAAAATGTCTCCCTAATCCACTTTGTCAGTACTTTTGACACTAAGTACATTGTTTTGTGTCCTCTATGCCATATTACTGTCTACTACCCCAGAGTATTAATGTTTATGCTGCCAAATCGTGCTTCTAAAATCTAGATTAGCCAGAACAACAATGTGATAAACTATAAAGATTACTTTAGTAGGCCAGAGCATGGGTGGTAATTTCTATCTTTCTGAGTAGAAATCAACTCATTCAAAAATAAAATAAACCTGTACTTCTATATGGATGTCATGACACAGAAGCACTGTAAACAAAACTGCAATGACCAGAATCAATTACTGGCAATGCTCTCTCACTGCTTGCAGAGAGAAGAGTTTAATATTAAGGTTCTACTTTTAAAATATATGATCCTACTTGTGTGCCAACACGTAATTGTCCAAATAGTTGACCATCTCACAAAGTGATTCCGCTCATTCCGTTCCCTAAGTACACATTTTGCAACCAAAATATACTTCCTTTGGAAGCTATGTTGGTGAGGGCCAGGTATTACTGAGATTTTTTTTAATGCCAAAGCTATACACACTCAAAAGAAATTTCTTGGTGGTAGGGGAGGTATAGCTTAGTGGTAGAGCTCATGTTTAGCATGCACAGGGTCCTGGGTTCAATCCCCAGTACCTCCGTTAACAACAACATAAAGTTTCTTGTGCTGATTAAAACAAATGTGACCCTGTCCTATATAATACAGTATCATCTAATAGTCTTTGATCATCTATTAGTCTATGTTAAAGTGCGCCCCCAATTATTTCTTTGAGAACTTAATTTAACTTGCAGATACTTAGCTCATCCCTGAAGAGTGAAAGTAAGTGGCTTTTTCTTCAGGCCAGAGTTCTGGGAACGCTTGCCAAATTCCAGCGACTGTCAGATAACCACTAAAGCAAATGACTCTACATTTTACAGCCACAACCGATATCTGCACTACATTTACAGCCACTACATATCTGCACTATTATTCAAGGAATATGAGAACAGATTTATTGCTGCTCAGTATTTACCCAAGTCTCAGATGAGGGAAACACTATAAATAGTTAATGCCTAACGGATATGCATTTATTTCCCTAGATACTTATAAATCTGTCATTGGATGAAGTCAGAATAGCATCAAATTGCAGCCATGAATCCACTGTTTGGTCCCTGTAAAATTATCTGTACTGAACTGTTGTAGGTATTATAATTTTGGCTGACCTTGAGGGACATTATAAGAGACAGCCCTCAAAAGTACCATGCTAAATCCAAGGATACTGTTGGTGGCATCGTCCTCTATTTGAGGAGCCATAGATGAAAACAAAATTGCTTTAGTTGCAAAGTCAGGGAAGAAAGTGCTATTTTGGGGGAATAGGTTTGCTTTTGTTTTCTGAATACTGAGAAAGATGCATCTGATCATTTTTTGTTAGTTACTAGAAAGACAGACTTGCTGCATGCAGTTCACATATGAGCCTCCCTCTTGTCTTCCTTTCATCTTTTTCTTCTAGTTTTGACATTCTTTACCTTATATAGAATTTCATTTGACATCTTAAATTCTCTCGGGGATTTCAGTGAAGTATGAATAAACAATGTAATATTATTGATGGAAAACCATTTATTTGGTATCCTTAATCGGTGTTATTTGGTACCCTGCCCTGTTTTCAGTGGTTATCGGATCATTCGAACAAAGGAGACAAACAGGAAAGCTTGCAATGTGATAAAAAAAAATTCCCAAGCATTATTAACTCTATTCAGGATTTCTATCTGAATTATTCTAGGTTTCAAATGATCCACATGTGTACTTCTTGGTTTTGCAATAGCAAATGCAATGACTGTGGATAGTGGCTGAATAAAGGATCATTAGCATCTTAATACCCAACACTGATTTCACTAGATGATATGATTATTTGGAATCACTGAAGTTATGAGTGTACCTGGAAATCTATAATTTTCTAATTTATGGCTTAATAAGTGTATCTGATTTAATACACAGAACTTAATGATAAATACAAGACAAATATCATGTTATGCTTGTGGCAGGTTATATTTTTTCCAGCTGTTGATTTTTAATTTTAGCTAAAAAGATTGTCTTGATTTTCTGTGACATGTGAAGATAATTTCCTCCTGTTGTCCTCAATCTTTTCTACTCTCAGCTTTCTAGCCCGTAAGAAGGAATGTATAAATTCTTACAGGTATAAACCTGCGAGTAGAAAAAAATGCATACCATGCCATTTTATATAAGGAACTTGAGCACATCCATGAATTTTGGTCTCCATGGGAGCTCCTGGAACCAACTCCCCGTGCTTACTGAGGGAGGACTATATATACTAGTGTGATAAGGGGGGCACAATGCTAGTTTTCATGTATTGAAGAGCATCATCCATGGGCATTCTGTGTAAGCACATTATCTAAACATATTTCCAGGTGTGGTGCTGTAAACTGCGGGCAGCGTGCCGTAAGGAGCACCACAGCTACTACCCAAGATAAGGAAAAAAATATTCCAATCCTTCTGTCTTCTTGATGCAGAATGAGACAGTATTTTTATGGACTGTCATCCTATGTTTAAAGCATGTTTAATGCCTGCTTATTGATAAGGCTAATATTTTCCATAGATGGAATCTACACGGCTGTCAGAATAATTATTTGGCAATAACAAATTTAACCAGACAGCAGACTGTCTTAGCTACGTGGCTCAAACAATTGGCTAGACTGATCCTATCTTAACTATTTTGCTTGGATGCTAGAATTATCTGAGACTGTTACTAACTGGACCTTCCAGATCTTTGCGAGCCAGTGACCTATGACTCCAGGCTCTGGACTGGAGTCGTGGATTCTGATTTGACCTAGCCATCTCCAGTCTGAGCCTCTGGGTGGAGGAGTTAAGAAAGTAAGCAAAAGGCATTTTCCAAACTCTAGAAGGATAAGAAGCAAATTTTCCTTTCCACCTTTAGTTATCCTCAACATACTTGCTTTCTCAGCTCTATTTTAGAAGAATAGTTTAATAGCTACTCTTTTTTTTTAATTTTTCCTTTAAGCATGCCAATTTGTATTTTATTCACAACCAATTACATGTCTGTTAATAAGAAAAATATTTGCACTATAAACACAGAAAGCACCAGCTTTGTCTGTGAATAAAGGCCAAGGAGTCTGTTAAAATAACTGCCTTGGCAATGTGCACAAAACCATATAAGTCAATAGCATGAATGTTATAAGAAAACAAAGTAAGTATAAATAATTTTCAGTTGGGATAAGCTTGACTATACATCAATGCAAATACTTAAAGGAATTATTCCAGCTCCAACAGGCTGAAGGGATAATATGACCATTTGTATCAGAGTCAGAGTCATAGTATATCATTTTCCACACACTCTTCCCTAATAAATGTGACAATAAATGTGGCACACCTTGCCAGAGTAAATACCACGTCCACTGCCATTTTCCTTTTGATAAATGACACTCTTTTTGAGTCTACTGGATTATCTAATATGTAATTTCCTTTAGTAGACTTAGTCATACATCATGTCAGGAAAGATCTGTATTTTAATGCCCAATTATAATTTTGTTAATATATATTCCACCATTATGCTTTTCTTATGTTTTCCTCCTGGGCCCAGTATTTGAAAACTTACACAACATACATATCTCACTTTTGATACCAAGGCACTGTAGTCAGAAAATTAAAAATTGATACATTTCAGAGCAACATTTCAAGTTCTAATTTTCATGCAAGATTATAAAATAAGCCATAGTCTTTACAATACCATTGAGTTAGGTTATGCTATTTTGGGTCTAGTCAGTATCACTGAGACATGCATCTTTTAGGTGGAAAAGGAAAAGAAAAAATAGTTTTCAATAAAAAGCCAAGCAACAGAATTTTCATTCTGAGTTTTAAGTTTCCAATGTATTCAAAACAGATCAACTCATACCTCTTCTATCTTCTTCTGCATGATCTTCCATTGACTTTCCCATTCCTTTCTTTCATTGTCAAATTGGTCCAGTAGTTCCATCTTTTCCTTGTGCCAGTCAGTCTCTGTGTTCTCCCACTGCTTATGTAGGTCCATGGCAACCGTGTGTTAGTGAAGGGGTGTTTCTGCTCGTCTCTGCCTTCTCTTAACTGTTTCTTGGAAGCTTAGAGTTGTTTTATTTGAAGCAGTCTCACTTGCCTTTAAAATAAAGCCTAATATAAACATAAGAAGAGAGAGTTCCAAATCCGTGTGCTTTCTGGAAACATTTTATCAGTTTGTCAAGAGCCACTGACACAAACAAACTATAGGAAACTTGGACTCAAAAGACGAGAAGAGATGACAGAAAAATCTGCTTAAGGAAAAACTAACACAGTGGAAAAAACAAGTATTGTCCACACTTTTTTTCTTCCCCTTTCTGAGACCAGACAGCAAAATTATAGTGGACAAGATGGCTAAATGCATGTGTGAGACAGAAGTATTCCTTTAACTAACCACCTAATCTAAAGATAGAACTTTTCATGAGTGGGAGTATGAAATTCAACTGTATAGTCACATTTACACGACTGTGGTATATTCTGCTGCAACAGAATTACTCCTTCTGGATACAGATATATACACACCAAGATGAATGTCAAATGCATTTTCATGGTACATTCAAATAGGCTGTTTATAGGTTATTTTTTAAATTCTCTATGTGCATAATAATATCATCTATAAATAATGACAGGTTCGTTTCTCCTTTTCCACTTATTATGCTTAAAATTTTTCTATATTAATTTACTGCTACAATAAACATTGAAGAGAAAAAAAAAAAGAATTACTCTTTCTGTTTCCAGATCATATAGTTCTGTGACTTAAACTCCTGAGACAGTGCTGGACTACAGTCTCAATTTTATATTGAGTTCAAGCCCATGACAAATGTGTACTGTATTAATAAGACCCCAGCATTAGTAGTCAATCTTGGACTAATGTATCAGCAAGAAACTAAACTAAAGCATAAAAAAATTTCATTATTTTACTTCATCAAGTAAAACGTAAGAGCAGAAAAACTATCCTGGAAGCCATATGTTAAAACGTATCCATGCTCTTTTTTTCCTGATGTATATCATCTGAATACAGAATACAGAGAATCAATACTGAATACAGAGAATTAAGGAAAATGTTTTGATCCATTTTCAGGGAAATCCTTGATCATATTAAGCAGTGACTGAAAGAATTTGGTTTCTAGCATTTAGGATATGTGTATTTAGGATTTGAAGATGTACTTTAAGATACCTGACTGGTAGCTCTAAGTCATCTAAAATTTCTGAGGTTTAGTTTATTTAACATTAAAATGGGGGCTATCCACAGGTTATTATAAAGATTAAATGACATATGGAATGCAAAGTGGTTTCCGAAATTCAAAATTTTCCCTATTTTTGCTTTTAAAAATTTCCACTGAAAACGATTTTTATTAATAAAGTCAGATACTTTTTTGAGGGGTAGAAAACATGTTTAAAATGTTTGACTCTCCATCTAAGATAATCAGGACTATAAGAAGTCTAACTCTTCAGCATTTTAGGCCATGACCAAAATGCCTTAACTTACCAGGTGGCAGCTGATGTTAATTATGAGCAAAGTTCTCAAAAGTTGATAGCTACCTGGGTGCTGGCATTGTGGAATGAAGCCCACAACCCAGGTGGCAAGCCCCATTCTGCGATCACAGAAGACAGCTGCATAGTTCATATCCCAAATATAAGATAAACATTGAAGACATTTCATTTTTTTCAGACTTTCTGAATGTGCACATCTGACTGATAAACTGTTCTGAACACATATTTTTTGAGCTGCAACCTATTAATGAATTATAATAGACTAATAAGGAATAACAATGTCACTGCTATCTGTATGCAGGGCTCCACCTTCAAAAACACCCTGATAATATGAGGATCTATATGGTTACTCTTCTCTCAAAAAATCTGCCACAGATACTCCTTGATCATTCTTACCAATTTCTTTGGTACTCACAAAACTATGACGAGTTCAGTCAAGAAAAAAAAAAAGTAGTTTCAGATTTAGCCCTTAAAAATGCTATCATGTCTCAATTTACGCCCTTAGCCATGCTAGTTTTCTGACTCATTTTCCATCCTCTCTGTCATCCTTCGTCCCTTTTGCTACCCTCCAATCCTATGAGACAGTGACCACAAACACCTGCCACAGCAAATGCATGTTGCCCCCAAATAAATGTGTCAGTGAAGACCTAACAAAATGAAGAGTAAAGAATATAAAGAATTTTCTGTTTTGTTTGTTTTGGTGAATCAGTCATTGATCTCAATTGCCTGTTAATCTCCTAGGTTCATCAAGTAACTATTCACAGGAAATGCAGGCAGTGCTAATTTTCAGAGACTGCAGACTCCTTTAAAACCAGATGTAATTAACTGTGAGCTGAAACTACCTTGCTGACTAGCAGGTATTTAAGATTGACACTTCTCAGGAAGAATGGAGTGGTTTAAGACATTAAGAGACAGTTGCAGATTTTACCAAGGGAGTTATGGAAAGAGAACAGACTAATGTCAAGCTACCAGGAAGAGTTGCTATGATAGTCCATATTTCATCCTATTTTTAAACACTGTAACTGTTCACAAATCATCAGAAAGTCTCTTCTACAATTATGTAGCAAATGGTTCCAACTTTTCTTTTTATTCCTAACTGTTCTTGGACCATTTCCAGACCAGGGTTAAAAGGCACCAGGTTCTTTTCTCTTTCACCTATCTGAAGATCATTCAGGAAAACCCTCAGTCGGATTTGTTCCTGGTAACAGGATTATACTTGAACCCAGGGAATGTTCTCAAAGCAGATTGAATC
This sequence comes from Camelus ferus, assembly GCF_009834535.1. Taxonomy (NCBI): domain Eukaryota; kingdom Metazoa; phylum Chordata; class Mammalia; order Artiodactyla; family Camelidae; genus Camelus; species Camelus ferus. Next base: position 43,188,796 of record NC_045703.1, read on the forward strand.
CCACACTTAATTGCAAAGAGCCAATCTCATCACTTAATACAGAGAAAGGCCAATTCCCTTTCCAGGGTTGGAGCAATATCTAGTGCCAGAAAGTGTAATGATTATGGATCAAAAACAAGCCTTTGATAGAAAATTCCTATAGAGCAGTATCTCTGCCGATTTCTGCAGGAGAGTTTATTTCACCTCCCTAGTATCCATGTCTTCTCAGAAATGTCAGATATAATATGGCTGAATATATTGCTTTCTCTATTAAAAATAAAATGGGGTCCATAGAGTTTTCTGAGGATTAAATGTGAAGAAAGAGAATGATTAATCAAAGTGAATAACACTGTTTTAGATCACAACGGGTGATTAATATATGCCTGTTTCTTGGTTTCTTCCTTCTGTCCCTGTCTCCCTCCCTCTTTTTTCTTGTCTCCCCACCCCCAACTCTCCTTCTTTTTACCTTTCTCTGGAATAAAACTGATGATTTTGATTTTCATTTAACTAGAAAATTGACAGAAGCAAGTCTAATCGTGTGAACTCATGTTTTTAATGATTTTCCTTTGCCCTCAGTAGTTTTCAAGTGTTTTCAGATTACACGGCAAGGTAAATATTTAGGAAAACTTTTTTATTGTTAGTAAAAAGTTGGATAGCCAACTCTTAGATAAAACTGCTTGTATTATAGTTCTCCTTAAATGTTAAAAAAAAAATCCAACTAATAGGGCAATTTTGTAGGGACATAATGTTCTATAATGAGAAGTTACGGGGTAAAGTGGCTAAGCCAGTTCAAAAACTCAATTTCAGTGCTTTCTGTTGAGGCAAATACAAAAGTTCTCTTTGTTCCTAGTCGGCACTCTTTTTCGCCCACAGATATTGGTATCTCTGTGGGAGAGAAGGAAGAATTTCTGCTGTCGGCCCCACTCCCTGTGTCTCTCTGATTTTCCATTTCATTTTACTTCCTCCAGAATTTCATTCAGAATAAAAATTTATTAGAGCAAATGTACAAGGGTAGAGTGAGCTGCATTCCTCAGTCATGCTCTGTTCACCCCCACAACCGCTCTAAGCTAGCCTTGCATAATCCACTCTCACCTGCTTCCCCTTTCCCACTGCCGGAAGCCAGAGTCGTAGAGTTGGGAGTGGGTTGCGTAAGTAAGGTGATGGGAGGAAAACAGTCCGCTGACCTTAGGCCCTACTAGTAAGCAAAATTCAAGAGCAACTTAGGAGTTTCACAGCAAATCACTGTCATTTCCCAGGTTAGCCTCAAGTTGGCCATGGTAACACTTCTTCGTCTGAAGGGTGCTCCATTCTTACTACACCTTGGTGGTTCCCATTTCAACCTTCATCTCTCCCACTGAAAAGTGGACTGCAGCCAAACAAATGAAAGAGTTTTATGGGAGTTGACTCAGTTGCAACTTCTCTCTTCTGAGATCTTTATTCAGAGTATTTGTTTCTTGTCCTCTGACTTCCTTTATCTAAACATACTACTTTTCATATCATTAAACATTTTTCATTTGTAGGCGGTTACATATTCCAATACAAATGCCACACACAGTAGGTACTGTCAATTTCACAAGCCCTAGAACAATCCTTTGCCTTGGAGATACTTTGTCCCCTCTTAACTTTGAAGGAATTAGGAATTCCCATGTCTATACCTATCAAAGCTATGCACCATTTGCCTCCAACATTCTCCAGGCCCCTGTGAATCACCTGCATCACTTCCACTGATTAATAGATATTATTCCTCCCCTACTCTTCACTGCAAATGCCTATTTCCAAAGCCAGCCATGATATGATTTTGTTACAAGGCAAAAAATGTGCAATCAAATTTTTTATTTCTCTTTCTTGCTATTTCAGCATGTTACTTATGTTCCAATTGGGTCAAGGGGATACTACCATATGCAATTCTGAAGAAATCAATTTTGCCTTCTCATTTTATTATCTTCTCCTTCCTTGTTTTCTCTCCAGTTATATACTCCAACTAGAAAACATCCAACATACAGGCGCACTGATTTTACATCTCTTACTTTCAAAAACTTTGAAAGGCACACTCGGCCTGGGTAAAGAGATATCTAAAATTAATCAGCTTAAACAGTGGAAGATGTAGAGGTAAGGATCCCTCCAAACTGAAGATTAAACCATTATGAATAGCAAGCATTTCAACTCAAATTGCAGAAACACTGATGCAGTGAGCAAACCATTATCTTGGATGCAATTACACTGATTCATTTTTCACTGCAATTTTCAAATACCAGCAATTTCAAGGGTCATGAACTCTACTTTGCAACTGTTAAAAATTCTTCTCTTAATGAAAACAGCATTTTAATAAATAAATTTAGTGAAATCCTATGGTAGGCAAAGTGGTGTTCAAAGTACTGAGAAGCAGCGTTGGAAAAACACCGTCTCAGAGAGCGGATGGCACTGTCAGTCCAGAGCAGGAAATCCACACACAGCAGCTGAGCCCTCTCTTGCCTGGGAGTCAGTAAAATCCGTTACGCACCCCGCCCCGCTGTGTTTAAGCCCAAACACACACAATGAATCAGGCAGATGTTGAAATCACCCTCCACTTCAACAGTCTCCGTAGTTGAAAATATGTCAGCAGCAGCATCTCTATATTTTGCCGCAATTAGTCACTTGCTTTCAAATTGCCAGAAAGAAACATACCTTTTTGCCCTGGGGAGAAATCCTATGCTCATGGTCAAGCACTGGTCAATCTAGCAAAGGGAAGATAGCTGGTTGTCTCAAAGAGAAAAGTCTCAGCGTGGTGAATCTTGCTCCTTTGCAGGAGATACGAATGCAAAGTAAGTCCAACCACTCAACCGAGCAGGACTGACAAGTCCCTTTGAAACCTTTACCACTTTCACAAATCAAAAAGCTGCTCAGCTCAGCATCACAGCGCAGCCGAGGCCACTGTGACGTCAGTTTCTCGGAGGCGGCCTTCAAGCCACCCCTTCCAACCAGAGCCCTGTAACTTTAGAGCAGCTCACACTCTGGGTAAACAACTCCAGGTCCAGGACATTTTTAACTTTTATAAGGGAGCCCAGTATTTCCAAACTTGCCAAAAGGGCTGGCGTTAAGATCACATGATGACAATTGCCAAGTTTAGATTTCGTTCATTTGGAAAAGTTAACTCCTTTTTCACAGGAAAGAATCACCTCCTGCCATACCTTTCTCTTTCCCCTTTTCAGCTTGTGTCAGAATGCAACTTTTGGTGCCTTTGGAAGTTGGTGTCTGGATGTGGTAGAACAAAAGTCCAGAAATTTTATATATATAAAACTCAAAAAGATTTGTGAAAATGTATCAAACGTCTGTCTTGAAATAAAACAGAAATGGAATATATAAAGACCAGCCTCCTAGCTCTTTTTGATTCTATGAGAGCTGGCTGCTTATATTTACAGTGATAGTGATATCTTTCTGCTAGAGAAAGGATGATAACTGTTGTGGGAAGGAAAAAAAAAACAAATGAGATGCCCACGTGCTTGTTGCAGTTAGGGTGTGCTGCATCCCACGTGCATGAAGAGGCTTCTTAAGCCATGACCAAATCGATGTACCCTGGAAATGCTAGGAAGCCTTGCCTCCCGAGCAACATGTCCAGGTTGTGTGTGAATTTCTACACACACAGACCTGCTCACCTTTGGTGTGAATGAGCTCAAAAAGGCATCAAGAGCAACGTTGTGTCTAATTCAGCAAATAAGCTCAACAAAAGTTTACCTCATGAGGTCTTATCCTCGTCTGAAGCAGCTCTTCTGCGTGATCATTAAAGCATTTCGTATACACTGTAATATTATTTTTGGCTGCTTCCAGATAAATATTTCATGGGGAGCTAAAAAGTTTACTAAGAGTAACTTGCTCAGAGTAGGACTTTAGTACGTGTAGGACAATCAAATGAAATCATACTCTGTGTTTTGAAAGCTTGGCATCGTAACCTGAAAGCAATAACAACAACAGTAATTCTAGTAATAATTGATGACTCATGGAGACAGGTCTCTGCAAGGCCCTGTGCTAAGTGCTTCTAATATCTAATGTAGCTTTATCTTAGTTCACTCTCACAGAAACGGTCTGTAGATACTTAACCAATTTTACTGATAAAACCAAGGCTCTAAAAGGTAAGGTATCTTCCCGAAATTCATAGAAACTTGACCATGAAGAGGAGTAGATCTTGGAACTGGTTTCTCCACCTGAAGATCCTGGAATTTTGTCACAGAGATATTAGTTTTAATTCTGCTGCCACCACTTATCTGTGTGAACTTTGAGTAAAGAAATTATTATATTTACTTCATGAGGCTATTGTAAGACAGTGAGGAGATACTTATAGAGTCAGGCACTTAAGAAATGTTAGCTCATTCTGCCTCCATCCCTATCAGGAGAGGAGAGAAATCCTGGTGTGGTGGTTGGAGGTGGGAGGTGGCGGGGGTTTGGGGGAGTAAGTCCCCCAAAGCATCTATACAGAATTATCTAATAAAATTGTTCCCCCTTCCCTCTCTTCCGCTCCAGACCTCTTAATTTCCTTGTGTCCTTTGTAAATCAAATTAAGACTGCTTTCTAAATCCTGTCAGAACTTCTGATAATATGTAGCTAATTACAGAAGAAATCATGTTGCTCTATTCTCTATGCTGCCGCACAATAGTACCTATATGAACGTCCCTTTTCACGCATGTCCCAGCAATTATTTATTGCAGGAGCTTCATCTGCTTCTTGTCACGGTAAAGTTGACCTTAAATTATATACAGGATCAAAAACTAGGGACACAACTTTGACAGAATTTCACTCCAAGTCTACCAATTACTCTCGTATTTACCAACCCTTTCATTTGAATCATTTAAAAATGTATATTAGCTAAAATTCCATATTTCATACCCCAAAGAAATAAAGTAACACAATCAGATGACGGCCTACAAAGGCAATAAGCATTCCGTACAGGTACTTCTGAACCTTTCCACGAAAAAAATTTTTTAAGAAAGCTTTGTTTTAAGAAAAGTTCCTACTGTTATATACATAAAACGAATAGATTTTAAAGACTACTTTTGGTATACTCAGCCCTACAGTGATATTTCGACATCTTGAAGTGCCTGATATTTTCAAGCAGGTGTCACAATGGCTGAAAACCTTATGGAGAAAATGCAAGTTGGTGCATAATCCAGGTTACTTTTAGCCCATTGAAATATTTAAACCTTCAAATATGAAACTGACTCAAACTATTGCTTTATACATTGGAGAGAATTTGGAAGAATCATTGGTATCATGTCATACCAATCCTATTTCAATGTATAACACATCCATAAAAATGCATGTAAGAATATTTAACGTAAAGTAAATGTAGAAACATGAGCTGCTGTCAAGAAACAAAAAGGAAAATCCTGGAAAGGGTTGGAAAAGGTCTTTATAAATGATGATATTAAGCCACAGACTAAAACATCTTGGAAAGGGAGAAAGAGGAATATTGGGTGCAAAACATCACTAGCAGGTGCTTCCAGACTCATAGAATTTTGTAGCCAGGAAGAACCCCTGACATCGTCCTGCCAAGCTTCTCATTTTACAGCTGAGGAAAGAGGCCCTGATGTTAAGTCATTTGCTCAAGGTCACAAAGCCAGTTACTAGCAACGCCAGGAATAGAATCCAGGTCTTCTCATTCCTGGGGGAGGACCTTGAAATTTAAAATTCCAAGGAGTTCAAGGGAGGGAATAGAACCCAGGGATAAGAGTTTAGGGTGTGAGACATTGATTCCTGGCTTTGTCAGATCTTAAATTGAATTTTCCTTTAAGTCCAAATGAGGGAGATAATACTTCATCTTCCAAGTATAACACAGGAGTCCTATGACACCGTATTTATCTTGATGCTGCTTATCTGAAGAAGCTTGTATCCCTAAATAATGTAATTCCTGGGTCAGAATATGAAGACAGAAGAATTTTAACTTGGCAATGGAAAAAATCTGGGGCTAAATGCACCAACTTTGCCTTCAGTATACCATTGCACATTTAATTTACCATAAATGTCTGAAGGATGATCTTGAAGCGCCGCAAAGCAGTTATTGATTTAATCACATTACACTCTGCCAACCCTGGCTATAGATGAGACGGGGTGGCTTCTGACTTCTTGCTTGTATAATCTTTCAGCCCCTTCTTCCTTTACTCTTTAAACACATTTACCAGGTGTAGTGTTAGATCCTGAAGACTGGAAGAAGAATAAGACAAATCTGTGTCCTCAACAAGCTCCATCAATTCTAAAGATCCCTGAAATGTGACCTGCAGCATGACTGTCCACTATCCGACTAGTCTGCCACTTTGGAACTAACTTACAAACATGGAGAACCTCTCTTCTTAGTCCCCGCAGCACCCCACACCCCACCCAGGGGGCCACAGTTCAGTGTTAACTCTCCAGCCTTGCTGCACACTGCAGTCACTCAAAGAATTTTTTTACAAAATGACCAAAGCTGGAACCTTCCCCCAGACTTTCTGAATTAGACCATCCAGTGGTGAGGCCCAGGTTTGCTAATTTTTATAAAGCTCCACAGCTGCTTCTATCAAATTTGGTCCTGTGTTAATTTGAGTTCTAGAACGACAGAACTTGGACTCTGTGTTAGTAAAAGAGAGATAATATTGATACTTATTAGAATCTGTTTTGGGCTATAAAATTAAGAGAGTCACACACAGAGCCTTTCTTATCCATGGAAGCCACATATGTGCATCACTGTGTTCCAGCTCGTGTGTGATTCTCCTGGTGCTGGATGCTTTCCTTCTAGAATCATGGGCTGCTGGCTCTCTCTTCTATTCTGAGGGCTGGTGACATGTCAACAGATTTTTCAGCCGAGCAGATCTGTCATGGGGCTTATGTACAGGCATTTCCAGATGACAGAAATATTCGAAAAGAATAGTTTCAAACTATCTGTTCTATTTTTTTAAGTACTGTTCTATATTCTGAAGAAACAGAACAATAAAACATTTTAGAAACGTGGGCTATTCCAGACTAGAGACAGACCCTGCTTACAGTTTTCAAATTTGTTTTTAGCATCTCACTATATTATTTCCAGATTCATGACTTGGCAGGTGTTGATAAAGATGAGAACAAAAGCTAAAAGCTAAGTCACACAGGGACTGCTGTAGGGCTCCCTCTCGTTTCATTCCAGAAAAGGGCCGTGGGAATGCCTGTCCACCACAAGAGGGCACCCTGAGCCATGTCTTTGGGATAAGAAGTCCCAGCAGTAAAGCAGGGCTAAGAGAGGCCATTTAGCAAGTATAATTTGAAGCACACAGGAATTAATTCCTACTCTCCCCGCCCTGCCCCATCCCAAGGCATTGCTAGCCCACCTATATCTTCTACCAGAAATGTGAGATTTATCACCAATAGGTGAAAGCATTATATTTTTAGTCATTGTCTAAGAAAATGCCATTGACAGAGGAAGCAATTACTGGCTAGTCAGAACTTTGCACAGAAAAGAAGAACAGTTAGTATCCAAAAAGGGCTGGAAGGAACAGTCAATACAGGAGTCCAGGGGAAGGAGTCTCTCTCATTCGTGGGCCATGGAGCAGGGGAGAGGGAAGATCAGAAAAAGGAACTGTATGAGTGGGTGCTAGATTTTGAGGGGTTAATGTGAGAAATCTTGGTGCCCAGGTGCAAAGAAATGTGGCATCGTGATGTGAGAAGTTTACAGTAAAGGATCTGGAGATAAGGGTAGAGAAAGGGAGGCCCACAGTCACACCTCACCATAGCCTTGGATCGCCTCGGATCAGAGGACTTCTGCAGAGCCACCTGGACCCACCCTCCACACCAAGGTCTCTCAGTAAGTCCACAGTAAGTCCTCTAAACACAATACCTTGATTGCTATGCTTGGCCCTTACAATATATTCTTCTGTTGTTGTTGCCATCAAAATATTTTGCACAGTAAGATTCCTACATCTTCCTTCTCTTTTCCAACTGTTTTGCCTCCACCCTGCTATTTTTTAATCCATTTACTTTCTACAAATATCAGTACTTCAAACCAATAGCTCCTTAGGAAGAAATCACATTCCTTTGAAAGTGAGGAGTGTGACCAGAGGCATGAGTTTCTCTTCCTGGACAGCTTCTTCATGCCAAAATTTGAAGGCCCAATGCTGGGGGAACCTCATTTTCCTTCAACTGTCTCTTCCTTTGGCTGCTTTACTGTGGTTTTTTCCACTGTATGGAGTCTTAGCAGTTAGAATAATGCTAAGACCCTCCATACAGTGGTCCTGGTGCTTCAGGAGATGCACATTTCCTTTCAGGTAAAGGAGCTCAGATTCTAAAAATCTAGAATCAATTCATTTTGCTGAAACCCCCACCTCCAAAGTTCTCAATGGCTGATCTAGGTTCACACTTAGGATGTCTATTTAAATAGTTTAAATCTGCTTTATCTGGCCAGGACTTAATGATAGAGAGGGAATAGATTGTGCAAAAACTGCACATGTTCATGAAAAAGAAAGGGAATTATAAACTAGACCCTAAATTGAGTTTTCTGACTTTAAGGAATAAAAGATGCTCTAAGGTCTTTTTTTTTTTTTTTTTTAAGCTCTTCAACTCTCTGCCCTCACTAAGTCATCTGAAGCAAGTGGACAAACTGATGAGCTTCTCTTTGTCTCTCACACTCTTTAAATTTTCAAACACACAGGTTAAGGCAAAAACTTTCAACATGAACTCACAGAGCTGACTGGCTGACTTCAAAGGTACACTACATTGGACAATCTCAGGAAAGAAATGTTTGTCAGCCTTTGAGGATCACTTATGCTCCTTGCTTGTTAACACAGATTATGTAAGCCGCTCAACTCAAAACACTCAGAAGAGACCACAGAAAATAAATAGTAAAGCACACTTTTTCAGAATTGGTAATTCCCAGAGCACCATCTCCAGAGTAGGCAGTATAATGAAGCTCCTGAAACAGCTGCATCCTTCCTGAAGACTTCAGAGCCATTTGCCATTTTGTGTAATGAGTGAGTCTTCCAAACTTTTCTGAAAGGCTCTAGTTTGTAAATTAGTGCGATCCCCCAGCATCCTGTTTATTTAGTATTTATTCTGGTACAATATAAAACTTTATTTACTACATCTAAAAATGTGCTGATAATTTAAAAGAAAAAGAATTAAAACAAAATCAAAATATTATGAACTACGTTTGAAACACCCTAAATAGGAATTTTGGTTTGGACAACATCCAAAGAAGCATTCTAATCCATTAAGTCAAAAAGTTATGTGAATATTTTCTGAAAGGCTGAAGAACTGCTAAACACCACTGACAATGTGCTCTTATATCACAGTAAATTCTATGAATTTATAAAATCTTATCATTTTATTTCCAGGTGTTGGGTTTTGATGGTATCTTATTTTGAAAAACAACTATGGGAAAACTCATACAACTGTGAACTAACAAACCCTCTCTAATTGTAACAATGAAATGGAATAATCAAGAAATGTCAGTACATTTAAGCTTATTAAACATAAACATCTTAAGGATAAAATTAAGATGAAGTTCTTAAGGGCAACACAGCCTGACTTACCAGCGGGCAGTGAAAGGTGGAAACTTCCCAAGTTTCCCCTAATGTTTAAGAGGTCAGTGGTGCCCTTCCTGCTCCTGCTCCCTGATCAAGTGAGGTTACAACAGCATCTACTTGAAAGTGGTTCCGAAAAGTGTTGCCAACTTTTCGCACTTTCTGATACTCTCCTCTGCCACCTTCTCTCCAATCCTTACATCCAATGAAGGCATCTGATCCAGAGCATGCCTCCACCAGAGGGAAGTGGGCTGTGGTTCTGTAAGAGTACAGCTTCAACCACCGCGTGAATATTTAGAGTTAAAGCTTAGCTACCAAACTGATATTCCAAACCTCCCTGGCAGTGGATGACCTACCATATCCCATTCCACCACACAAACCCAAGGGAAGGCTCGAGAGTGCAGGCCAACACACATTCCAGGCTCCACACTGAGTTTTCCTTGGTTTCAGGAGTTTGAGCCCGTTTTGCTTAAAAATAGCCAATTGAATTTTTTTTTCTTAAATCTAGGCCAAATTACCAAAGACACTCCTTCCTATGCCCAGGAATGTGCACGCAAAGGAATTTTTCTTCAATAAGTTTCGTTTGTTTGAATTTATTTTCAGCATGATGTTTAAATAGCACAGCTTCAAAGGTGCAAACAGGACAAGATTCCTGGTCTCAATAATTGGAGGAATCTGTTCTTTTGATGCACAAAGAAGCCTGAGTGTTCCTCTTTTGGAACTAGCTTTATGCAACAAAGATGATGCAAGTAAGAAGACCAAGGGGTGGAGAAGGAGATACCGAGGGCTCTCTTTCTAAGGTACTGGGCACCATCTTTGTTAACTTTTCTCCCACATATATGTCCTGTGGTGTAAAGGAGAGATCCTAGGTACCCAGAGAACAGCTTTAACTTCCAGGGAGAAGCAGCTGGCTGTTTGCTGAGACCAACCTCCATCTACTGGCCCCCAGCAGTCCCCTGAGACAGAGGCAGGTCTGAATCCCCTGACACTGGATAAACTTCTCACTGTACACCACAGTGTGTAGAACTGGGTGCCTACACACAGGCACAAAACTGGGATGCAGTGGGTAGGGCAGAGTTGGAAAGAGCCTCCCTGGAATTGGCCCATAGAGTAAAGTTGCTTCACAAACCTCAGAGAAGCTGTCAGAGTGACCCCAAATCCCCCAGAATCTGTAAGCAATAGCCAGGTCAGTCCTTTTCCTGCTCACCAATGGGGACCCTTATATGGAGAGTCTGGATGGAGTTCAGAATTTTCATAAAATTCTTCTATAAAATCAACACCTTAGGAGTCCATAGTGTCAACTAAAATAAAATCATGCAACATGAGAGTTGTGGGTTAAGTTTTATTTGGGGCAAAGTGAGGACTACAGCCTGGAAGGCAGCATCTCAGAGAGCTCTGAGGAGCAGCTCCGAAGAGGCAGGGGAGAACTCAGTATGACAGATTTTAGTGACGGGGGTACGTGCAGTGAAGCACACATTTCAGGCAGAGGCTTGCTTTAGTCACGAGGAGCAGATGTCATCGTTAATGAATTTAGTGCTTTTCTAGAGAGGAGGAAACGCAAGAATCTGGGCCCATAAAATCTTCTCCTGAAAATATCTAACTATCTGAAGTCCTGTTCCGCCAGTTTTCCCAGAGCACAGAGCACCTCATTCCTGAACTCCTTTCAGGGTGTGTTGGACATCAGCGGCTGCAGAGGCTCATAGCCTAATTCAAGCAGAGGAGATGGCAAGTGCTAATTTTCAGCTGGCCATAGGTAAGATTAATGCCCCTGTTGCCAGGACAACAGTAATTCCTCACAGGAGATCTGTGTTTCAGTTAGCCCAAAGCTTGGTCAGCCTCTCCCTTCTTGCTCAGGTCACAAGCTACCACTGAGCTATAGGGACTAGCCCTGCACTATCAGGTATCTAACAAACAATAAATTGCAACCCCAAACCTTTTTTGCACTTCAATAAGAGTATATGTTAGAGTTAGCTATTTACTTGTCTGTGCTGGTCAATCAACCAATGGAAAGCTGTAAAAAAGTAGAAACTGAACTTCAGTTTCCTCTATCAGCCAACAATTCAAAATGTTTGTTCAATAGAGGAGCCATGCTCTCTTTGCTCCATTCTCACATCTCTTATGTATGCTTTCTCATCTGGGTTGGAGGGTAGAGTCAGTTGGCATCCATCATTCCTGGTAGATGTGTGGGACACCATATCCTCTCTACAGATTGCATGGGGAAGCTCTGTGGCAGAGGTAACTGTATAATGACCAAGTGGTGGTTTGTTAGGGTGTGTGAGGGGACCATCCTGTGGCTTTAACTCAGCGCTCACTTGTGCCTGTGTCTCCAGGTGTGTGTGTGACCCTGCACATGCACACTATTCATCGTGGGTCTCCTTCCTGTCATGTATTATTCCTATTCGTCTTTGATTTTGTTTGTTTCAAAAATCTATATTAATGAAAGGGGAGTTTTTTTTAACACTACCACCAGTGTGGAAACAACTGCTTTGTCATTAGAGGTCTTCTGGCAAAGGCCGTATGACAAAGGTAGACATGCTCTAGAGAGGATATGGATATCCACTGAATGCTTGGAAATTCAAGGTCTGCTAAAGCCTAGACAGCTGATAATTCTACACAGCTAGTGTCACATAGTTTACTGTGACCTTGGTATAGGCTAAGTATATATATATATATATTCAAACATCTAAATAAATGGTTCTTGGGAGTTTAAAAAGATATATACATGCTTGGGTTCATACATTTGATTTCAATTAGTGTGAAGTAGGGTCTCAATTCTACAAACATGCCAAGAATTCTGATGTGCAGCTCGGGTTGAGAACCACTGATCTAGTTATTTAGTTTTTTACACTTCTCATGGTAAAGAAAGTTTCAATTCTAAAGCCAGTTAAAGCCACAGAGGGGAGTGAAGATCCGTGATACTTCTGAAGAGGATAAGTGCACTGCACACCACACTCCCCCACAGGGACAACACAGGCAATTTGGGCAGGACGATTATATGAGATTCTGACTCCTTTCCTCAAAATGCCAATAGAGCTTCCCAGTCATTGTGACAACCCACAGCAGCTATAAACTACCAAATGCTCATACATAGCTGAGAATCATTGCTTAGCTGGGTGTATCTGGCTCCAAAGGCAATACTTATTTCAGATAAATTTCAGCCCTGAAACATTTACTTCCAGTTCCAAGTCCACTGCCAAGATGGTTTCTCTGAGATGGCAGTCTAGAGGCTTAGCAAAGGACAAATTTTGATTTTTAAAGTGGCTGTTCCCCTTGAGACGAAAATTTTTTAAAATTAACACGAATAGTTGATTAAATATAGCATTTCTGTTATTAGCTTTTTCTCTGTCATGAAGGTCAATAAAGCCTTTTGAATCTCCAATGTGAAAAGTACATAGTGACAGATTCAAGCTGTTGGTTAGCCACTCCTCACGCCAGGTCTCTCCTCCCCGCAAATCAAAACAAAATCAAAACCACAAATAAATTACGAGTAGTTATTATAAACTGAATTTTCAACATTGTGTAGTTTTTTTTAAATTAATACTCAAAGGGAAATCGATGAGGATTCAAAAGACTGTTACCAGTACCAACTTTCATATTAGAGCAAAGATTTTACGTATATTATTCTTTATGCCGAGGGCAAGAGACTTTACCCCAGATTTTCATATCTGCCAACCAATCTGCAAGAATTTCCAAGTACGTGACTTCAATGAGTGCAAGATTTCTGAGTCTTGGTGGCAGTGGTGCAATCCAGCTTTCCACTCAGTAAGTTGCCAATGAAAGGGACAGAACTGGGCCTTCTGGGTACATGACACCTACCAGGCCACTTTAGGTAGGAGGAGAAAATGCAATGGTCAGGTTCACCAGAGTAAGTTTACGTCTACAGATCAGCTCCCACTGGAACGATGCTCTTGGCTTTAGACTGATTTAATGAAATTCTAGAGAATGACTATTTTTTTCTCCTACTCAAAATATCTCACATACCGTATTTCTAGCATATTTCTTGCTCCAAAAGCAATTCTGTGTGGTGACCTGTTATAGCAGACAGGACTCTGGGCAACAAACTTGCTTAGTAACATACGGCTCCAAGTATAATAGGCAAATTCAGAAATGGCTGGTTTGGTTGGAATGCATAGAAGCTGGTCAAATGCAATAGGGTGAGGATAATTCCTTTCTCAACGAACTAAAACCTAATCCACTTTCTTGCTTCCAAACACATCTTTTTAGACATAACAGCATCAGCATCACGATAAATTGTTTAGTTTCCATGATGACCACATTTCATTTGTTCACCATAATTTTCATTGATGTTTACTGCATATCAAAATTATCTTGTTAGTCTGATGCAACCTAGCAAAGGTACTTTATAAATCTATATATTTTCTAAAATGTGACCAACTTGTGAATGTACAGCTTTTGAATTATCATAACAGTCAACTACTGAGACATAATTGAGAGACTTAGGCAATTTTTACAGTCATTCATAGTTATTTATCAAGAAAAGTACAAATCAAGGAGTAGAGGAAAGAAGCAAAAATTAAGATGATTTATAAAAAGAGAAGTCATACTTACTCTCTTACCTGAAATTTTTAATGCTTGGGCTTCTTATTGAAATTGGTGGTAATAAGATGTGTCTTTTTAAAGAAATAAGCAGTCTTCAGTGTTTTTATAGCATTGGTTACTACAGAAATTATACTTCTTTTACTTCTTGTCTTGAAGGGTGAACAAAATAAACAAACTGAAACACTACAATGAATGGTAAATGATGAAAGATTTACAGTACAAAAAACAGTGTAAAAAGGAAGACAAGTTTAAATATTGTTGTGTAAGAAAGTGATGAAAATAATACAAGAATGAGAATAAGTAAAATGATAGGCTGGAACATCTGGGAAGGTAAATGCAAAGACAAAGAGAAGAGTTAATTAATAATAATTTTTAAAACTTACACTTATATCAACTAATCTAAGCATTCGTTTAACTTAACGTAAAGAACCTTCTTTATGTATTTACAAAATCTGAAAGCCTTTTATAATATACAGTGCTTTCTTTCACTCTGATTTCTATTTCTTCCCCTGAGAGTATCGTTGCAAAACCACATGCTCAAAGTGTTTAAAAAAAAAAACCTGCAACGAGGAAACTAAAACCCAATTATTTGATATAATAGACAGAGAAAGAAATCTTTAACATTTCAAAATTCAGCACATTTCATCTTAAAACTTTTTTTTTTTTAATAGCAAAGCAAAGCAGCATGCCAGGTAAATAAGCAATAGGGTTGCAATTTTTCTAGTTGTGACTAACAGGCAGTTAATCTACTGTCATGCTTTTGGGTATCAAGTGATTTTTAAATGTAAATCTCTTGCGTGTCTTAAAAGCCATGCATGCTGTTGTACTTCCGTGGGTTCTCCAATGGACACAAGATACCAGGCTCGCCAGACGGGGTAGCACTACCTGTTTGTTGTATAAGCTCTCTCTTAGGTGATTAACTCTGACAAAATGCATCGATTTTGGCCACCATACCTGGCTAGAGCAGATCAGTCCAATTCATCGGCTGTGCCTCTACCAATTAGGATGAAGGAAAAATGCTGGTTTTCCCTGTTTGGGAATAGTTATTACTCTTTCTCTGAATTAGAGTTGCCTTAAAGCTAAAGTATAACACTCCTTCCCAGTCCTGAGATTCTCCGCTATCGGGCTGACAGTGATTTTCTCTAGAAATAAAGATCATGTTACTTCGATTTATGGTACAGCAGCGTCTCCTACCTGCTCCTCTCGGTAGGGCTCCAGACATAGTCTCACCTCTCTTTACTGCTGGTTTCTACGTTTTTACCAGCAGTTATGCATCAATCCTGATCATTTAGTGATGGACAAAATATTTTAAGCTTAATTTGAATCCTGGCTTGAAAACAACAGATCAACAATTGAAGATTTCTATTCGGGATCTTTCTGCAGCTCAATCTATTAGAATTTGCAGCGTAATATTGGAAATGTTGGCCTTCGATAATAATACATCTTAGAAATCCTTTAATCTTTACACAAAAACTGGGGAGGGTAAATTTCCCTTTTAAACAAAACAGAGGGGGAGTAGTTACTAAGTGACTGGATTATGAAAACCTCAGGCCTGAAGAAGGACAGTGTGAAAGAAGTGCGCCGTGGGGCTTCCAAGCCCAGAGAGGCTCTGAGCTGGGACTTCCCTAAAGCGGGGCGTGGAGGTCGGTGCGCGGAGTCGCCCCACAGGGGACCGCGGCTCCGCGGACCAGCCTCGCCATCGCCGTGGCTCGCAATAGGCAGAACTGTACCTGACTCACGGATATGGGCTCCTCGGTGCCCTGGTCGTCCGCGGACTTGGGCACCTCGAGGCGGTCGATGAACGTCTGCAGCTCCTTGCGGAAGGCCTTCATCTGCGCGTTGATGCGGTAGAGCAGCTCGTGCTCGCGGATGCGGCTGCCATCATCCTCCTCGTCCATCAGTCCGAACAGGTCCCCGTTGGCCACGTAGATGCGAGCCTCGGTGATGATAGTGCTCGTGTCGGCGATGAGCCGGTCGATGGTCTTGCCCAGGCGCTCGGCCTCGGAGCGGATGTCCTTCATCTGCTGCCGGTCGGAGAAGCTCTTGGGCCAGGGGCCGGGCGCCGGGTAGAAGGAGCGGGTGGGCGTGAGGCAGCGGATGTTGCGCACCTCCTCCGAGTCGCTCTCGCCGCCGATGGGCCCTTCGCGCTTGCGGTGCGGCGGCCGCGAGTCGTCGTCGCTCTCCTTCTTGCCCGCGTCGCTCTCGGCGTCGCTGTCGCGGGGGCTGCCGCGGATGCCCAGGTGCGAGGCCAGGTCGTAGCGCTGCATGTTGGACATAAGCACGCGGTTCTCGTACTGCAGCTGCATGACCTTGCCGCTGAGCTCGTTGATCTGCAGGCGCGCCGTCTTCAGCTCCTCCTGCAGGGCCTCGGTCTTGGCGCTGTCGTGGTGCCGCGCGCTGTCGTGGCCGCCCGACTTGTACTTGTACTTGTTGAGCTCCGCGGTGATGCGCTTGTTCTGCTCCTCCAGGTCGGCCACGTTCCTCCGCAGCAGCTCCGTCTCGTCTTCCACCAGCTGCAGGTGCTGCCGCAGCTCCGACAGGGATTCGCTCTGCTCCCTCATGAGGGGGTTGGCCGAGCCGTTGAAGTCATCGCCCCTCAGGTCGTCCAGTTCCGCCTTCAGGCCTCTGTTCTCCACCTCCAGTTCGACGATTTTCCTGCCCAGGATGTTGGCTTCTTCCTCCACCAGCCTCAGCCGTAGCTTGAGCTCAGCCTCCCTGGTGCTGGGGGGACCCCCAGCTTCGCCTTTGGGCAAAGGGCTATCTAGATCCCCGTAAAACGATCTGTACTTCTGGAGCTCGTGTTCGAATCTGTCCTTTTCTTTATCAATCTTGGCCATTTTCTTTCTCATCAAAGCCGCTTCTTCCTTCACGAACTGCAGCTGGCATTTCAGATCTTCGTTGTCCTCCTCATTTGGGAAAAAAAAGGGAAGGGGATAGGATATCATTTTTTACGTAAATCAAGAAAACAACCCAAAGAACGACACCTGCAAAAATAATTTCTCTTTTCTCATAATTAAGATTTAATGAGAGAGAGAGAGGCAGAGAGAAGTAGATGCTGTACATTTTCTCCAAATCATTTAAATTCTTTGGCAAATAAAAGAATAGGACAATATTACATCCTGGAAAAAAGAGGAAGCAATATAAAAAGAGAAAAACTGTGGTCATCACTATTCAGAGATTATTATATGTTCTAACTGCACACAACTGTTTGGCTGTCATTTTCAACAATGGTCATTTTGTTTTGTTTTTCACATGGTTTGAATTCCCCTGACTGTAGTAGATATGAAACCTATTCCCTGGAAGGAACACATGGTTAATATGTACTCACTGCCATTTATAGAGCTCTGACTGTCAGCCAGATTCTGTAAAATTCTTTACATATGACCTAATTTAATGTGCAGAGTAAACTTATGAGTAGGTATTAAAAGACTTGGTTTGGGGGGAGGGTATAGTTCAAGTGTTAGAGCACATGCTTAGCATGTGTGAGGTCCTGGGTTCAATCCCCAGTACCTCCTCTAAAAATAAATAAATAAGTAAACTTAATTACCTCCTCCCACAAAACAACAACAACAACAACTAAAACAACCAAAAATACCTGGTTTAAAGATGTTCAATAACTTGTTTAAGTTTATACAGCTAATGAGTGGTACAGGACAAAGTGAAATTTGAATTTAGTTCTGACATAAAAGCTTAATTAGGCTCATGACCACTCTGCCATACAGAAAGTAATCTGTCCTCCACCTTTATTCAAGGAAGAATTGTTTTTGAAGGCCTTCAAAGTAGGGAAAATTTAACACTGGTATAGCCCCTCCAAGAAGAAACCAGTAGGTGTTTCATCTAGATCACTTCTTAAATTGGATGTACTTCCATCAGTCTGAAATGGATAGAGTTGGCTCTGCCTGGTAAAAGGATAATGCAGCAGACCCTATAGACACTTTTCTCACACATTTTTAGGACAACCTTCAAACCCTAATTATTAACTGAATGGAAAAGTACAAACAGGAAAATGGAAATCAACCATTTCTTTGAGAGCTAATATAAAAACACATTATTATGTCCAAGGACATAACTCCCAAGGATAATTTTGGATAATTCCCAAATTCTCTTTTAAGTTTGCACTTTGAACATATCATGTAACTTCTGTGGACTTTGGTTTCCTCATTTTAAAAAAAATGAGAATAAAAATGCTTTTCTTTCCCATCACTGGGTCAGCTGTGTTTGAGATGAATTCTGGCCAAGAAGTAGCAACCACTGATGGTGAAGGTGAGGAGGATAAGGAGCTTCTGCCAGAGATGCTCAATAAAGATGGCCCAGAGTTTTTGAAATGGACGAGATGGAAAGCAGGGCACAGGGCTCCCATCCTCCCATCTACTAAGGAGAGTTCGCATGAAGGGTGTGAGAGCTGCCAAGCATGCAGAGCCTGAATCTCACATCCCTTATATCCTTCTATCCTTACATCAGCCCCACAAGGGAAGTGATACTACGTCTACTTTACAGACAAGGCAGCTGAGCTTCAGAGAGGTTTAGTAACATGGGAGAGCACAAGTTAATAAGTGGCAGAGCACATCTGTATTCAGACTGATTTCAAAAATCATATTTTCCCCCACTGCACGTGTTGCCTCTAGAAAAGAAACATAAGAAAAAAATAGGATGGGCGTTTGAGATTTGCAGATACTAACTACTCTATATAAAATAGATAAACAACAAGTTTCTTCTGTACTGCCCAGGGAACTATTTTCAATGTCTTGTGGTAACCTATAATGAGAAAGAATATGAAAATGAATTTATGTATTATATGTATGACTGAAACATTATGTTGTACACCAGAAATTGACACAACAATGAAAACTGACTATACTTCAATAAAAAATGAAATTTAAAAAATTACACATCTAAAAATAAAGAAAAAATAGGGCAAGGAGATAAAATAACACAATCAGATAGATGCATTGGCTCATATACATTCCTCTAGAAGGGGTTTAGAAGAAAGGAAAGAAGTGCAGAGAGATGAGAGACCCCAGAGTATAGTGAGAAGAAGGATAAGAATGTATGTCGCAGAAAGATCTGATGTGAGAATCCATTTCTCAAGGGGAGAAAGAAGCTGCCCCAAAAGAGACTGTGTTGGGGCCCCCACACTAATTCAGGGAGGATGAACCCAAGGCTGATTCACAATGTCTAATATCACATCTGTAGAAGAGTCAAAGTTAACCTTGGTGTTTTGAGCTAAGGTGTCTTGATGGTTGCATGGTCAATAACAGGGATAGAGACTGAACAAAGAGGATCAAGTCTTATGGGAAGAATATGGATTTAAGTATATTAAAACGCTTTCTCTGAGGTATGTCCATGGAAGGATACCCAGTGGAAACACCTATAACAAGCATGTGGAACCCCAGGCTCAAGATTACAAAGATCACCCTCCCTGGACCTGTAGACAGCTCAGGCTCAGAGGGAGGACATGAGACTGAGATGCATAGAGGTGATGGTTGAAGCTATTGCAGTGGTTTCAGAGGCAATCAAAGAGGAGAAGAAAAAACTGGGAGACAGATAAGAAATGGATAAAGGCTTGAGCAGGAGACTCAAAGGTCAAGTAAGCCAATAATTAGAAATAATGTTTGTTAGAAAGGTGAGCAGCAATATACATATCAAATAAGCTGTTACACAGGCTGGGCTCTGCTGAGAAGTAAGAGTAGGTAAAATTGGGAAGCCAGGCTGGGCTGCATGTACTGTTGAGTCTTTGATTGCAAGGCAAGGCCTTTATTTGCTAGCAAAAAAAAAAAAAAAATTAGCATAATACTACAGTTTTAATCTAACCAAAACAGCAGTAGATGTGATATAAGTCTTAGATTGGAGCAGAATAACATTATACTGAGTTATGTCTAGCAAATACAAAAGAAGAGGCTATCTGATTTGTATATATGCAAGCTCTCCTGCTCAAAGGAAGGAAAATATAAAAAGTATTTCTAAAGTTGCACATTATTGTGCAATATATTGTATATATGTACTTACATACAATATAATGTATATGTGCAGTCAAACTGTAATAATTCTACCTAATAAAACTGGAAAAGAAAAAAAAAGAGTTGCACATTAATGCATGTAACAAAGTCATTATGAGGGATGGAGGATGAAAGGCATGATAATTATTTATTTTAAAAGAAATCTCTTCAAGATACTAAGTGAGATAGTTTCTGCAATGCCAAGAGTTTAAGAATCCTGTATGCCAATGTGCCTTGCAACCTCATCCTGTAACCTAACTATTGTAGGTGGCATTTGGACCCAGGCATGGAAATCCCATAGTAAATGTGAAATCATTAAATCAGAGATTGTATGGAAAGTGTCTGGTCGGTATGTAACAGAGCAGAAATGCCTGCTCCTATTTTCCACAGTGAATGCCAGGCAAGAAACATTACAACGAAGCAAGTTGTCTCTTATTTTTGTGTCTGTTAAAGACTCACTCTTAAGACGATACAAATGACATAAGAGGAAGGGGAACATAAAGATGAAGGGTCAAAAGAAGTGAGCTGAGCCTGGCTTTGACTTAGCTACTGCTGAAAGCTAAATTGCACTCTGATAAATTATATATATTAACCCATTTAATCTGTATAACAATTCTCTATTGTGATCCCCAATTTATAGTGGGAAACAGAGGCATTAGAAAGAATAAGTAACCTGTCTCAGGCTGGGCAGCTGGTTTGCAGCAGAGATTTCCATGTAGGCAACCTGGCCCTAAAGTTAGTTTGTAACTGCTATGCAATACCATTTCTCAGTATATGAACTCACTGTGCCGCTGGAGGAACATGTAAGGGATACGTGCAAGCAGCTGAAGCAAATGAACAAAATGAAATACAAGCAATACAGGTGATAGCAGGTTGAACCATATGAAATTGCCATTTGCATAGGTCTGAATCAGCAGCATGCTGGCAATTTCACATGGCTCACTTAGAAAAGGGGGACATGAGAGTATTCAAAAATGCACATTGATCCTGCTGCAGAATGCCAGACACTAGACACTGAGGAGCCAAAGCTGAATAAGATGGCCCCTGCCAACAACATACCCTGGCTAAGTACGGGGAGATGAATATGTAAACTGGAATTAAGACAGAATGGGATGCTCACCCTAATATAAGAATGTGAGTTAACTTACGTCCTCAACCTTGACTGAGCAATAGAATCATCTATGGACTATTTCATAATTGAGCTCTCCCATCCAAGACAGTCCTGATCAATCTTCTGAGGTGGGTTTTTGAAAAAATGATAGGTATAACCTCTAAAAATAAACAAATTGAAGCGATAGCAGGGACTTCAAAGGCCACAACAGTAAACTAGTAAATTTCCCAGGACGTTTGTGCCCATGAAATAAAAGCTGGTGGATTGCAACATATTCTGACTGTTGTAAGGTCCCTGGTCCCACTGAGAAACTGAGGAAAGCTAAGTATGTCTTTTGCAGAAAAATCCCCATGTACACATGAAGTAGGGGTCAGGAACAAACAGTTAAGAATTCTTGGATTAGAGAATGTTTTTGAAAAGAATAAATAAATTTAACATGGGGAATATAAGAATAGGGAAAATAGTGGTTAAAAAATAATAATAAACTGCTGATTAAAGCTGCCATAAGATTTTAGAACAGGGAGCATACAGCATCTTCTCCCTCAAAGAGGTGGAGAAGAGAATTGATGGTAACATCTGATACATGCACAGCACAATATGTACAGTGAGGTGGATAAAGTTATGGCAAAGATAGAGCAGGGAAGATGTGGTGACAGAGCATCTATCAACTTTTATCAGAGAAAAGTACACATAGGAGATGATTCTGGTAGGAGACTCTGGGATTCTAGAGCTGCTGAGGCCTGTAAATGTTCATGCCAAGTACCAGGGGAAAAATAAGCCAAGGACAGAGCAGGGAGAGAGAGGAAGAGGAAAAATAAACATTTAATATGTCATGCCTTTAAAAAAATGAATGAGATCAACTTTTAAAATTTTTGAATACTTAAATATTGCTTTAGTTAAAATTATTATCTAATGAGAAAACATCTTGTAAGAATAAAAAAAAAAGTACATATGCTATAGGACTATAGATTCCAACTCACACATTTCAAAATCAATATTTAGCCAGTGTTTTTAGTGAGCCATGTCATATTTGTCCCTAAATATTTCCTCTTCTGTTGTAAAATCTTTGCTACGTCCATGAGCACTTCTGCTCACCCTAAGAGCAGAGCCAGTCTTTACTGTAGCTGTGTTTCTAAGGTTATTAAGAAGCTCATGTTGGGTTTTTTTGTTTTTTTTTTTAATCAATTAATTAATTTTTAAATTGAAGTATAGTCAGTTAAAATGTGTCAATTTCTGGTGTACAACACAATGTCCATATATGTATATATATGCATGACTGAGACATTAACAGCCCACATTGTGGACATCTTTGAGTTTTATTTTTAGTCGTTTATTTCCTGTCTTTTGCTTCCCCAATCCCCCTTAGAGAGAGTTATTTCATTTCAGGACTGTCCAAAGCCACCAGGAGCTGCTCTCTCCCCTCTGCCATCCCTTCCTACAACATTCCTTTCTTTACTCTCTCCCGATACTATAGGAACAGCCATTGTATTGACCTTATTAATCATGTGTGAACAAGATTAGCACCATGGGTACAGTTCTCAAATACAGCAACACATAAAGTACTAATGACATTCTGCTGTGTGATCACAACGCAAAAGCAATAATAAGAGGGATTTAAGTGCTAGCTTTGTAAGCAAGGATACTGAATGCTTTATACAGCCTGCATCTACATTTATATAATTATATGCATAATTTAACTCTGTTTTACATGAGTGTAACTGGCCATTATGTCTATTTATAGTTGCACCTTATCATTATATACACTTAAAGGTGTGGGGTGTACCAGTTGAAATTTCATTTCCACATACCTCTGTGGGAGTCTGTTGAGCCTTTTTTTCAGATTTTGGCAAATCTTTGCTTCCTCTTCTTTTCAAGGATAGCTGAAACAAAGCGTGAATAGAGAAATTAAAATTTAATTAAATTTTATGATTTTTAAGTGTCCTGATTTCCTATGATAAAACCAAGCCAATGAAAAGTGTTGGTTTAATAATCATAATGGAGGAAAAAACCCAAACCAGATGGATTTAGACATATTTTACTTTGGGTGGGGATATACATCACAGTAGAAGAGTAACCGGCAATTAATTATCTAGCTGATTTGAGAAATTCAGGAAACCTACTGTAAAAATGCAGAAAACCAACTTGGAGAAAATTTAGATTGATAACTCAATATTCTATATATTTCAAATGAAAGCAAATTCTTGTTAGCTTCATCATTAAAAAAAAAATCCACATCATTAAAGGAAAACAAAAGAATAAGGTATTATTTCCAGTTGGAGTTAGGTTGTTATAAGCTTATAAAGACAAACTTCCAGTGGATTGATGTAGAATTTGAAGAATTTCATTCTTTCCTTACCACACATCCATGTAAACAAGTATGATTCATAGACACACATACACACATGTGTCACACAGTTGGCAATGGTAGGGGTTATAGTGAAAAGGAGGTGGCACGCTTCAGCTAAAGGAGCAGGCTGAGTGAGAATTAGGAATGCGGGCTTTTTAAAAATAAGCTGGAGATCTGGATTGTTATGTAAAATCTCCAACATTTTATTGATTGGCCCTAATTGAAATTCAAACCAACAACACTTGATAGGTCAAAGAATACACATCTAACGCCAAATCCCTCATGGACCAGCAGTATTCCATCTCCAGTGCTCAATTCCATTTCTCAGCACCAATAAAATAAAGGTCCCTCTGTATGAATAATAATCCATACGTATGAATATCTACCATGTACCAAATACTGAGCTGGATACACAAAGATCAATTAAATAATGTACCTACCATTGGTCAGCTCACAATTTAACATGGGAGACAGGGATGCAAACAATTACAGTACAAGTTGGTAAACGCCATGCTTTAGGGACTTCATCTTAACATGGTATCACCACCATGAGAATGGTAGTTGCCACATGGCTGATGTTGAAAAAAAAATATTTGCTGAGTGACTAAGAAATATGAGGTTCTGAGGTCAAAGAGGAGGTTGGGGGTACAGACTGATAGGAAAAGCTGACAACATTTCTCAAAAGAGGAGGCTTCATGAATTTGCCAGGAACTGCAAATTAAATTCCTCACATGTTAATTTCTAACCCATATCTAGTGTTAAATGCAGGCATATGTTCAGGCTGCAACTACTCTCATTCAGTATAAAATGGAAACTACAGAACCAAATGAATAGTCTGTGTGGTTATTTATTTCTAGTTCACAGAAAGATGTTCTTCATGTTACTTGTATAATTTTCTTAGAAATAGAAGGTGTGGGGACTGATTCACCACAACCAGAAGTGATGTAAGAACCAAGCAGCAAAAACAGTGTCAAAAAAACCAAGACTATAGTGAGCTGAACTAGGGAATCCTGGAACATTCTGTGTAGGGGCTATCTACAAAGAAGCACCTAAATTCACCTTATTAAATATTTATGGAATGCTTTTACTTTGAGTGTATTCTACCATATGTTTACTTAGTGCTTACTAATGCACTTCAAAAGATACAATAATAAAACCAACATAGTCCCTGCTTATTTTGAAGTTCCTGATTTACTTGACAAATGGTCTGTTTGGTCTGCAATTTAATACAGTGTGATGAAAGAAACAATATTAACTGGCACTGATTAAGTATTAATTCACGTCAAACACTTCACATACATTATCTCAACTAATTCTTAAAACACCCCTCTTAGCCTTACTTGCAGATAGGAAGACTAAAGCTTAGAGAGGTTAAATTATTTAAAGCAGTGGTTCTCAAAGTAGGATCCCCAGAGCAACACCATTAGTGTCACTTGGTAACTTGTCATAAATGCGAATTCTCAGGACCCACCCCAGAATTAATGAGTCAGAAACTCTGGAGATGCGGCCCAGTGAGCTATGATTTAATCAGCTCTCCAGGTAATTCTGATGCACGGTGAAGTCTGAGAAGCACTGCTGTCAGTAGGTAAGTAGCAAAACCAGGCCTTGACCTAAGTCTTTCTGATCTTTATTATTTTCTAGATTGCAAAGAAGAAAGACTTCATTCAATCTGGGGCTGGAGATGGTGTGGGAAGCTAGTAATGATTTCCAGAACGAAGTAACATCTTATCTTGAATCTGGTAGAGGAGGAGTAACGCAGTGGAAGATAGAGAGGAGAGGGAAGGGAAGAACAAAGCATTCCATGTAGAAAGACCATTTCTGGGACATAAAGAAATTTGGGATGGCTGTAACAAAGTGTTAGGAGAGAGTGACATGGAATTTGCCACCACACCTTGAAGGACATTGAACAAAATTTAATTTTTATCTCACCAAGGTCAAATGATTGTTCTAAGGTCAATTAGGAGTATTAAAATGTTTAATTATTAAATTAAATTATTAGATAAATAAATAAAATTATCAATTTATCAAATTATTAAACAAATAAAATTATTAAATTAAAATAGTTTAATTAGATAATTAAATAATTTATTACAGTGTCCATAATCAGACTGTCACAGAAGAAATACAAGACACAAGGGTGGTAGTCCAAATGACCAGGAGGGAAGGAGATGGCCTGCAAGGGAAATGAGGGAACGTACACTCTCATTCTGAGAACATTTTGGAAGGTCTTTGCTTTTCATTCATTCATAGATATTTGTTGGTTTCTGGCACATATACAGTACTTCATGGTTATACAGATCTGACTGAGAACTATTTTCGTCTCCCCTCAAAGAGTTAACTGTTTATGATGGTAAAAAGAATGCAGATAATTAGCTAAAACAGTATATAGAATTAACTCATGTATTAATAAAGAACAAATCAAAGACTGAGAGAGCAAAGAAACAGCCATGATTCCAGATCTGGGGAAAGCAGAGAAAATCACTCAGGAGGGTTAATCTTTGAAGGATGCACAATATTTCAACAGAAAGAAAACCAAGTAAACAACAGGAGCAAAGACGGAGGAATAAGCGTGCCTTAGCGATTCACTGGCTTCTGAAAGAAGCAATGGAGGTAGAGACACTATAGCGATGAGATTGAAGAAGACGCTTCAAGGACAGAGGTCAGCTTGTGGAGCTGAGAAATGCAGACTTTATCCGGTGGGTAATGTTAAAATGAGCCCTCTAAATTAACATAGGAGAAAATAGGCCATCCTTTCCTAAGAGACATTTTCTATTTCACTTTTATTTAAATATCACTCAAGTGGGGTGTCAAACCCAAATAAAGCTCTGAGCAAAGGTTTCCCTTGAATAAAAATATATTGCCTTTAAGGCACCTCTAGGACTACACATACCTTTAGGTATCACATAAATTTTCAATAAATATTTAATCATCTTTTCATATTCCAGTAAGTTTTTATTAACTTTCTGAATCCAATGAAACAAAGATGAGAAATTCATTTGGGTAGAGAAAGCTGGAGAAATAAGGAAAGCTCAAATAGTCGTATCTTTCCCGTGAGGATAAAATTTCATCACCTCTACCTCCCCTTCCAATCATCCTGCCCCACCTTCAAGCACTAAATCCAGGAACCTCTATAAAGGGACCAGTTTGAGAGGCCAGGACTAAATCTCACATTTTCATCTTTGTTCTTAAAGTAGGCACTTCAGATGGTTCTGTTGATAAATACGCTGAAGACATGTCTTGTCCACATCTTAAAATTTCTATCCTCAATTAGTCCAAAAGAGGCTGCTGTTCTTTTCATCCATGTGAAAGCCATGAATTAGAGTTTTGCCAAAAATTATGCTTGCACAGCAATTATATAAATTGGATTTGTGTTCTAAAATATTTTGAGACTAACTCTTCCTCAATTAAAATTTGCTCCACTTCTGAATATCTTGCATCTTTGTGTCTTCAGAAATTAAATAACAGAGAGGAATTTGTAAAAAATGCTATTTTATATAAATTATTTGTATAAAAATCTCCTATGTGTTTTATAAGATTAAAGGGAGAGCCATTTGTATGGTGATTAAATCAAGAGGGAAACTACAACTGTATTAATACAGGATTTACTGAGCACTAAATGTGTGCCAGGTACTTCTTTTTTAAATTGACATATAGTCGGTTTACAATGTTGTGTTAGTTTCTGGTATACAGCATAGTGATTCAGTTATACATACACACACACACACACACACACACACACATATATACATACACACACACACATATATATACATACACACACACACACATATATATATACCTACACACACACATGTATATATATGTGTGTGTATATATATTCTTTTTCATTATAGGCTACTACAAGGTATTGAATATAGTTCCCTGTGTGCCATGGACTTCTCTGAGCACTTAATTTGTACTCACTCATTTAATCTTATCACATCCTTAGGAGTTTGCCACCATTCCCTGATGCACACAAAGGATAAACCACTCAGCTAGTAAGTGTTAGAACCAGAATTAAGTTACCCAGCTTCACAGCTCTTGCTCTGAACAACATCCCCCGGTTACTCCAAAGGAAGCAACGTACAAGGTTATATTATTTCTGAGCATATCCTTCCTATGCTGTTATACCACAGCTGCGTGGGTTTGGGGCACTAGTTTACATGTATTGCACATGAGCAATGTATTTTTCTATTTTCAACACAGCAAACATGACATACACACGCATTGGTTCTCACAGCTATCCTATAAATACTTGGGACTTCAGGGCAACATTGAAACTGAGGCATGAGGATGTCTGACTGAAGGTTGAAGGAAAACTGAAAGAAGCAGGAACTGTGGCTGTGCTATGGTCTGAATGATCGTATCTGCCCCAAAATGTATGCTGAAGTCCTTAGGCTCTAACAACTTTGAGCCAACACCAAATTGACATAGCTGGGATCACATTCTCTGTTATTTTAAGTTTTGTTTTTTTAATAAAAGAATCCAATGCATTTTCCTTTTCTTGATTCCTTCTTCCTTTTTTTCTTTTGTGCTGATGTACACTGACTATAGAGTTGTATAAATTCTTTATAGCTAAGGAATATTAATACGTGATGCTTGTAGAGCGTGCTGTCAAACCAGAGAGAAAATATCTGAACCTTTGCTTCTGTGGGAATCAGGACTATCTCCTCAGGACCTCATGGCTTTGAATGGCTCTAGAGTCACATAGGGTCTTTCCTTTTTAAAAGTCACTATTTGGTGCCAATCATTACTTTAGATCTATTTCTTCTGCTCTTTTCCAAACATATTGCTTGTTACTAGTGCTTAAATGTTCTTAGATTGGAACTCACTTTCCATGATTAATACAGTGAAATTTAGGTAAGCCCCAAAATTGAAAAGCAAAATATTGCACTTAACTCCAGAAAATCCAAAAGGTCTGAAGGAATATGTGATAGCAGAAGGACAAAAAAATGAAGACTTCTCTCGTTAATGGGATGTGGTTGATATAGAACTAGAGGAAATGAAATTGGGAGGAAACAGGAGATAATACTGTCATACTTGGGGCTTATGAAATCTTTGTGAAAAACATCCCTTTTAAAAGCTAGGTTTGGACCCAGTAATTCCTGCCTTTCATTGTGTGCTTTATACCTATGGTCAAAACGTCTCCTAGATCTTTAGGGAGAATTGGTCTCTGCATTCTCTAAGCTACTCTAGTATATTTGGGGGTTCAAGGCTCCTGGTGAGAGTTTCTAATACAAGAATCTCTACAGTCATTGTAGAAATCTTCTTTTGGAGCAGGATATAGGTTTGTAGAAGGTCTTCCAAATTATCAATAATAAACTGATCCCAACGCAAGACCACTTTGCTTTAAGAAAGCAAAGGCAATGTGAAAATAGTGCTTCTCTGATATTTACATCATATATTATGCTTGGATAAGTATCTTGAAAAGGCCTTAGAAAGCCCTGCAGAAGCAAAAAGATACAGAACTGGAAGCTTTCTCAGTTGAGACTATTTTTTTAAACTTGAGAGCCCGGTTAATGACTTTTGAAATAATAATCATTTAAAAATTAGATATTTGATAGAACACTCCCTTACACCATACACAAAAATAAACTCAAAATGGATCAAAGACTTAAACATAAGACAAGATACAATAAACCTCCTAGAAGAAAATATAGGCAAAACATTATCTGACATACATCTCAAAAATGTTCTCCTAGGGCAGTCTACCCAAGCAATAGAAATAAAAGCAAGAATAAACAAATGGGACCTAATTAAACTTACAAGCTTCTGCACAGCAAAGGAAACCATAAGTAGAACAAAACGACAACCTACGGAGTGGGAGAAAATTTTTGCAAATGAAACCAACAAAGACTTGATCTCTAGAATATATAAGCAGCTTATATAACTTATCATCAAAAAAACAAACAACTCAATCAGAAAATGGGCATAAGATCTGAATAGAAATTTCTCCAAAGAAGACATACAGATGACAAACAGGCCATGAAAAGATGCTCAATATTGCTAATTATCAGAGAAATGCAAATCAAAACCACAATGAGGTATCACCTCACGCCAGTCAGAAAGGCTATCAGTCAAAAGTCCACAAATGGCAAATGCTGGAGAGGTTATGGAGAAAAGGGAATGCAGTTTGGTGCAGCCACTGTGGAAAACAGTGTGGAGATTCCTCAAAAAAACTAAAAATAGACTTACCATATGATCAGGCAATCCCACTCCTGGGCATATATCCAGAAGGAACCCTACCTCAGGATAACACCTGCACCCCAATGTTCATAGCAGCATTATTTACAATAGCCGAGACATGGAAACAGCCTAAATGTCCATCAACAGATGACTGGATAAAGAAGATGTGGTATATTTATACAATGGAACACCATTCAGCCATAAAAAACAACAATGTAACACCATTTGCAGCAACATGGATGTTCCTGGAGAATGTCATTCTAAGTGAAGTAAGCCAGAAAGAGAAAGAAAAATACCATATGAGATCACTCATATGTGGAATCTAAAAAAAAAAAAACAAAACATAAATACAAAACAGAAACAGACTCATAGACATAGAATACAAACTTGTGGTTGCCAAGGGGGGTGGCGGGGTGGGAAGGGGCAGACTGGGATTTTAAAATGTAGAATAGATAAACAAGATTATACTATATAGCACAGGGAAATATATACAAGATCTTGTCATAGCTCACAGCGAAAAAAATGTGACAATGAATATATGTATGTTCATGTATGGCTGAAAAATTGTGCTCTACACTGGAATTTGACACAACATTGTAAAATGACTATAACTCAATAAAAAATGTTAAAAAAATAAAAATTTTTTTTTAATTTTTAAAAATAAATTTAAAAAAATTAGATACTCAATCTACAATAAATGTATGCTTACTAAGCTATGAATGTCATCAGCAAATGCAGATGTATAGTCCCTTCTCATTTGCTCTAGTTAATGAATTGAGTTCTAAGCACCATTGCATTTAGCAATTAAAATACATTTAGAAAATTATGGCTGGGCAGTGAAAGCAGTTCCTTATGGCTTTTCTCTAAAATGAGTCAAATGGAGAAAAAAAAACCATGGCCAGCATTTATAAGTTAAAATGATATGCCCAGTCTTTTTTATATTGGATCTTGACCAACTTCTATCTAATTAAGGCAGTGATATTAATATCATTTTTGTATCAGCTTTAGAATCTTGTAAGAAATATGCTTGAAGCACCATTACAAGATGACAGGAAGCTAAGGGGTGGGTATTACATAGGTGCTTTAACATTATTCTTTACACAATCACACATTAAAGATATTTTGTGATAAAATTTTAAAGGTCATAGTATTCAGCATTTCCTGAAATGCACTTCAAGGGAGTAGAAGCAAGTTTCTGGGGCAATTTCTAGTCTAGGTGGAAAAGTACCACAATGGTACTCTAACCATACACCATTAACCTAACCTCTATCCATATACCAATACATAATTTGAAATCTACTTACTGATAATAGAACAAATGCTCATTGAAATAAATTATAATCTGATTTTACTTTATATTAAGGGGTATCTTCATATCCTTTGAAAGTGTATTGTGATCAAGTTAGCTCATTTCAAAGTTATTTGGGAATAAATAATCACTAATTTCAGAAATTTCACTTTGAACAAAAACAAGTACCATATTCTCAGCTGAGTCAATTTACTTAGTCACTTGATGTAAGGCTAAAGAAGGCACACACATCTTCAGACATGAGAGCAACTTAACTGCTACACATACAGTAGTGCCTTAATAAATAATAAGTAAGTACTTGGGGGACACATCCATGAACAGAGAGCATGAGATGTCACTGGAATAGGAAGAAAATATTCCATATATCAAGGAAGTTATGGAAAGATGAACCAGATTCATTTCCTATGGTATTATTTACCCTGTTCACATCATTGCTCAAATTAAAAGAATTCAGGGGTAATATAACTTGAAGCTAACACTTTTTTCTTATTCTTGAAGGCAAAGATTAAAATGTACATGCAGTAAGACTGGAAACTAAGATTAATAGTAAGTATTTGCCAGAATCTGGGGAAATTTTCCTTCAACAATAGCATCAGTGGAATTCAACAAAGAAATAATGTATCTTGTACGTAGCCTTACTGTCTGAAATAGAAGAATTGGAGATGCAAACCAATCAAGATTAGACAACCCTGTTTCTTAAAGGGTTAAACACAAATTCCCCATGACTCAGCAATTCCACTCATATATACCCAAGAGAAATGAAAACCTATACTCATACAGGGACTTGCACAAGAATATTCTTAGCATTATTCACAGTAACTCACATAGGAACAATCCAAATGTCCATCTACAGATGAATGGATACATAGAATTTGGTGTCCATGTAACAGAATAGTATTCAGCAACAAAAATGTGAACTATTGATAAGTGAAATGACACAGATGAGCCTCAAAAACATTATGTTAAGTGAAGGAAGCCAGGAAAATAGACTATACATTGTATGATTCAATTTATATGAAATGTCTAGAAAAGGCAAGTCAGTAGACAGAGGAAGTATACTGGCAGTTGGAGACGAAGAGTAAATGGGCATAAGGGATCTTACTGAGGTGATGCAGATGTTCTAACACCGACTTATTGTCATAATTGCACAACTTGGATTAATTAACTGGGTTAATTGATATGTAAAGCATGCCTCAATAAAGTTATCAAAAAAAAAAAAAAACAAACAAACTAGGCAGCCAACATATCTACATCCCTACTTTCTCCCACACGTAAATATTGCACAAGCCCTTTTTGTCTTATCACATATCTGGAGAACCGGCCTGGCCTATTTGCAGTCAGCAGCTCTCTTGTTAAAACTGCAATACAAGGAGGAAACAGGCAGGGAAGGAGCTAGACAATTAACTGTGCAATGGATCAAGAGACATATTCTTTTCTTATCCGGGGCTTCATGGGTAGAAGTACAGACAGAAAAGCCTTGGAAGCACCCATGTTTGCGTTTACTGTTTTTCATATAATAAAGGCAGGCAAAGAACAAGTACAAGCGGCTTCAAATTTTTCTGAGATTCAAGTTTTCCTCATAGTCAGTGTGCCTGAGTGCTGCAACAGCAGACTCTCCTGTATTCTTCCAGAATAGGCCAGAAAGATGAACGTCTACTAGCATCAGAAATTGGGCTGGAGTCGTACATATCAAATTGCACCACAGCTTTGGATCTGAGAGTGGGCAGTGAGGGGGACTAAGAAAGTAGTTACACAGTATCTGACCGAGATTGAATTCAGAAAGAAAGCCTGACATTCAATGATAACATTTTCTAAAAAGAAATAGAAATTAGAAAAAGAGATGAAAGTGTATCAGACAAAGTCATTTCAAAAGGGAAAAGATAGTCTTTTCCACAAATGGTGCTGGGGCAACTGGAACTCCATATGCAAAAGATGAATTTAGATACCTAACTCACACCACACACAAATGTTAACTCAAAACTGGTCGTAGACCTGAATGTAATTTCTAAAACTAGGAAACTCTGAAGAAAAAAAACAGTAGGACAGTTTTCCTGTACATTAAGTAAAGATGTTTCAGATGTGAAACCAAAAACACAAGTGATAAAGGAAAAACAAACCAGACTTCATCCAAATTTAAAAGTTTTACACTTCAAAAAACACCATCTGATAAAAGACTTGTATCCAGAATATACAAAGAGCTTAAATTCGAACTCAAGAATATGCAGATTAATAATCCAATTCAGAATAAAAAGTTGAATTGACATTGCACAAAAGAAGATATGTGAAAAGAAAATAAGCACGTGAAAAAAGGTTCCACATCACTAGGGAAGCACACATTTAAACCACAATGGTATACTGCTTAATACTTAATAGAATAGTTATAATGAAAAAAATAGTAAGCATTGGTGAGGATGTTGATAAATTGGGACCCTCCTCCACTGCCAGTGAGAATGTAAAGTGATGTAAACCCTTTGAAAAGAAGTTTGGCAGTTTCATTAAAAAGTTAAACATAAATGCATCATATGACTCATAAATTCTTAGATATCTATCCAAAGAAATCAGAACATAGGCCCACACAAAAACTTACATGTGAAGGTTCAAAGCAGCATTATTCATAAAAATAGAAAAAAAATCCTATGTCCATCAACTGATGAATGGACAAATAAAATGTGGTTTATACATACATATATGTGTGTGTGTGTGTGTGTGTGTGTGTGTGTGTGTGTGTGTATATATACATATAAAATTGAGTATTATTTGGAAATAAAAAGGAGTGAAGTGTTGATACACACTACAACAAGGATCAACCTCAAAATCATTAGGCTAAGTGAAAGGAGCCAGATGCAAAAGGCCGCATATTGTATGAAATATTTAGACAATACAAAGCTATAGATCAGAAAAACTTGTTTGGGGGTAGGACTGATAACAGGGAGTAACTGCCAGTGGCACTCAGAATCTTCCTGAGGTGAGAGAAATGTTCTAAAATTGTATTATGGAGATGGTTGCACAACTCTGTACATTTACTAAAAAACATTACACTGTACACTGAAAACAAATGAATTTATGTTATGTAAATTATGCGTCAATAAAGTTGCTAAAAGTGTGTTGGGTCAATTTTTTCAAAGTATTCATCTAATATATATATGCATGACTGGGACATTGTGCTGTACACCAGAGATTGACACATTGTAATTTGACTGTACTTCAGTTAAAAAAGAAGTATTCAGCTAAAGAGAAAAGAAAAAACAAAAATTATATGTCTGAATATTACTTTGAAATAATTTTCAGAGCTACAGAAAGCAGCTTTAGAAAACATTAAGTTTTTAATAAGACAATGAATATGACCTCTATGAACTAAAAATAGAAAGTCATAGAGGAGATTAAACTCTGAAGAATAGGGAGCCTTTGGGAATAAGAAAACTCACAAAGAATACTAAAATTCAATTCAAAAATTAAATTTTGCACTGGAGTATTTAAAGAAGACAACTGACATGGCAGAAAATTAAGAAAAAAATAGAGTGTATGTGATTATCAAGCCTATACTACAATTTCCTTGGAGATAATAAATAAATGTTAATTTTCAAAGTAAAGGGTCTATGCATTATGGATGTATTAGAAACAAAGACCACCACCTAGATATGCCCTGGTAATGTTTTTGAACTGGTTATTCCCTTTCAGTTCTCCGGATTCATTCTTTCCCCTTCTCTGTCCTGTTTTGTACTTCCGGAAGCTGAGCTCAGCAGGCAGTTGCTTTCTGTTTGGGTTTGTACAATAGAAGGCCCTGGCAGAAATGCTGAGGGATGGAGGGTAGGAGCAGAGAGAGTTCAGAATATTTCTCTTTGCTCCTTCACTTTTCCACCACATTTCAGTAGGAGCTAAGACCCTCCAGAAGACAGCTCCCACTGGGTGGACCCTGTCCACAGTTCCAGCGCTCACTGGCCCCTTTAACACTATTTCCTCAGCAATGTCCTCATCTCTAGAGGTGATGATGGTTTCCAAGTGTTGCTAGCCTTCTCTGAATGCCTCACCAGACCCAATTAAGAATATATCCCCTTAATCCTACCCACTCCACTGTGAGTAATCCGATTCATTTGACCCATCTAGGGTGAATTTTATTTCCTACTGAGGGACACTAATTGATACAAAAAGGCTAAAGAAAAATATCCATAAACATGCAGAGGGCAAGTAATTTGATGTATAAAGGAATCAAAGTCAGACCGATCTCACACTCTCCCCTGAAAAACAAAGGCCAGAAGCTAGTGGAACAAAATACATAATGTGAAAGAAAAAACTTTTGACTAATAATTCTATTCTACCATTCCTGTGTGAAGTCAACCAAATGCTATTTTTAAAAGTGCAAGAGCTTAGAAAATATAACATCCGCAGACGTTTCTTGAAAAAAAGAGCATTATCTAATCAACGAAAGATTATTCAAAATTGAGTTCTCAGAAATCTAAAAGTTATGGTTTAAAATCATTGACAATAAGTATTGAAATTGCTTATATGACTATGTAATTATATATGAAGCAAAGATGCTCTTTTAATTGAAAGTATATACTATAACAATGAATAATTTAATAGTAACGAACTTAGTCTATAACCCCATATTAAATTAACAAATACAGACAGTAATCCAAGGGATTGTACTAACTAAAAGAATTAATCTTGGGTTTCATTCTTGATTTTGGTAATTGGGAAAACTGAGAATTGTGCATGTATTACCAAAAAAAAAAAACTTTAAAGTTTTATCTCAAAGTAGAATTAGAACTATCTTAAATAAAAAAGTTATCATCTGAATCATTGTAGAATAATTATTCTAATTTAAATCTATTCATACCTCTATATAAATGAATCCAATAATTGTATTTTATCCTTGAAGGACAATACTTTCCATGTAACAGATTATCCTAACTATAAACAGATAGCTACCATTTCACAAAACTCTATGAAAACCCTTTCTTCCATGTGCAAGAAGGCAGTGAATATAACCACATACCAACATATTAGTCGCTCATTATGCACTTGAATGCAATAATCAATTGGGCTGTCTAATTATTTCTACTATTATTCAAGGTTCTTGGCCAATTCAAGAATGCCTACTTTGTGAAGGAAAGAAAAAATAATGCAGTTAATTTTATTTACCACTATGATTAGTTGGCTAGACAAATTGGAAATAACTAAGCTAGCTGGAAGATGAATATAGACCACTTTGAATTTTTAATTTTAAGCACTTCTGAGTTGAATCATGCTGAATATTAATGACCCCATCAAGTGAAATATATAAGTATAAAATGGAAAATGTCAAGAAAGAAGCTAAATGTCATCTTCAAATGTCATTTACCATCTGGATAAAGATCAGTTTAACTGACCCTGAAATATAAAAATGGAATTGGAACAGACATCAAACAAGTGATTGTGTTCCCATTAAAATGCAATGAAGTCTAAAATATTTGAGATATGACTGAATTTTCAATTTGGAAAATACTTTCTAATATACAGTGAAATTACATGCTATATTTACTCAAATGTAACACAAGTACTGGAAAACAAAGGAACCGAGTAAATTCTAATTTTAGGAGCTAAAGCTGGGCTCCTCTGACAGCAATCATATCTTCTGAAACACTTGTCTTGCCTGCACATTTATTAATAGTTTTTGTATGTATAATAGTCTTTGCGTGTGAGTTCAACAGAAATGATTCTTAAATTCAGAGAGCGTAGAATTTAGCTATGGAGTCAATAAAAGCTACAAAACAATCTAAAGAGTCTTGTGCTTGAACACAATAGCCTCTTCTCCCTGCTAAAATGTTTCTCTCTAAAAAGAATATTTATAGAGCAGCAAAGGTAGAGGAGAAACACTAATCCAGACAAATTACCACTGTCATCCCTGCTGATGGATGCAGGGAAGACAGTGCAGCCTCTCTGTCAGCAGACTGCCCCCCTACACCTTTGCAAATGTGAGCTAATGGATGTGAGCAGCATGGGCTAAGGACATCATAGAAGAGGGAACAGGACAGGTGGAAGAAGTTGGAATGACTTTATAGTAAAGTTAGATGTAAAGGGCAGCTTCAGAGAGTAGTAGACACTCATGAGAAAAGAGAAAGCAAGTGTTTCAAAGGCCCATATAAAAGAATTGGAGTCCTAGATCGATCTAAAATTTTAATCTCATGGAGGGGAAGGTATAGCTCAAGTGGTAGAGCACAAGCTTAGCATGCTTAAGGTCCTGGGTTCAATCCCCAGTACCTCCTCTTAAAAAAAATAAATAAATACAACCTAATTACCTCCCTCTGCCAATTAAAAGTTTTAAAAAATAAAATAAAATAAAATTTTAATCTCATGGACTTAAAAATTCTTTTTAGGAGTTAAATTTTAATCAGTTAACCTAGAGTTATGTAATAATAGTAATAATATATTATTATATAATATATTATTATACACTATTATTATACACTATTCTTAATAATATAATAATAATAATAATAATATATTGTTATGCTAACAAAAAAACCCTGATGTCTGTATCAGCTCTTACAGTTTTCCAAACACATTCACATATATTAATATCTCCTGTTAGCCTTGTGAATAGACTGGATTGGAAAAGTATTTATTTTCCTTTAAGAGGTGATTAAATAGAGTCAGGTATTAACTGACCTATCTGAAATAATACAGGTATTAAGTCTGTAAAAAGAAGAGATAAGATCAACAGATGGGAAAACATTTTTCCAGCTTTATGTTCTTAAGGTTGTTTTTTTTTTCCTGCAAAGATTCCTTTTTTGGTGTGATAAAATAGATATTTCCTATAGGTACTTTGGAAGTATTCTCCCAATGCCTGCCCAGAGCATTCCTCAAATGTGTGCTAGAGGTGCAGAACTTGGAGATTCTGGAAGGACTGAGGTCCCAACAGAGGGCAGGTCACCTGTGGGTCAGGAAGATGGAAGTGGCTGTGGAAGGGGCAGCCTGAGTCTCAGGGGTGAGGCCGACCTGGCCAGTGGAGACACTGGGCTTGGAGGCAGATGGACTGGAGCGGACCAGGTCTGCTTTCTGAGCCTTGAGTGTTCATCTCTAAAATGAAACTATTAACAATATACTGATACGTACAGTATCTTGTACAGTGACTGCCCTATAATTAGCACTCAACACTATTGAGCAACTGCAGCCCTGCGGTCATTTTCCACATCTCCCCAGCCAAATTCAATGAATTGACTGTTCTAGACATTGAAACTTGAAAGCAAATTTAGATAGTATTTAGGAGTGGCAGGATCTGAAGTCTTCTCTCATTTTCTAAATCTGAAGTTCCCATTTTCTCACCAAAGAACACAGAGGTTAAACTGCAGGGCTGACTCCCAGGGTGTCAGTGCTGTCCTCTTGTTTTCGAGCTCTTGTCCTCATTCTCCCGCCAAGAAGCCTAGGAGACCCTGTTTCAGGGAAGACTTACTGCTTCTGAGAAGCAGCTAGGGTTTGAGAGATGCAAAGAAGAGGCCTGGCAATTTCCAGCAAAGCCTCAAGAGACCTTTAGTTCTGGAAGTGGGGTGAGGCTGGAGTCACTTGTCTGCTTCCTTCCCATCTTGTCTGCACTGCCCTCAGGACCACGGAAGGAGCCCTGGTTCCAGTCAGGCTGCTTGTTCTCTCTGCAAAACAAGGCCTGAAACACCTCTCCTAATTTCCACTCATCCTCTCACCCAAAATTGTTTGTCAATTTTTGGTCCACAATTGCTGGCTACTGTGGACACCATGATGAATGAGACAGACTTACTCCTTACTCTCGGGGAGTTTACACTCTAGTGCAGTAAAAAGATATAGATAAATTAAATATGAAATAGCCATTGTTATACTATGATGGAATATGGTCTAACTGGCTACTTGCCAGGCACTGAACTGGATGCTGAAGATGCGACAGTGGTCAAAGTAGGTGTGGGCCTTGTCCTCATAGAGGTCACCACACTGGGATAAATGAACAACAAAGAATTCAGGACAGTGATGCAAATGTGTGGTTACTGTCGAAATACAACCTTTATAAGGCTGTCTTTTTAACTTGAGGTCACGGATTACTCTCATGGTGACATTAACTGGTATTCCCTTTATACACACTATATACATATTCAATAAATGTTTGTTTAAAAATGTTTCCTAAACTAATGTCTGATCAAAGTTTTTGGGTTTTAGCCTCGAGGAAAAGGCTGAGACAGCAGAGCTGTCCTCAGGCAGCCAAGGGTGGCCATGGTAGAGGGGAGGGGTAGAGAGTAGTGTTGATAATTACTGCTCCAAAGCCTAAAGGCACCCAGGGACTAGTTAGGTGACAGCCACACCCCTGAGTAAGGAAGGGACTAGGTTGTTTAATGGGGTCTGTTCTACATGAGGTTTTTGTCTGTCACACACACATACAAAAGCCAAGTTACCTCAGAGAGATTCTTATTATGCTCTTGGAAACATAAAGAATTTTCATCTTCAAAAAAATCAGAGAAGTCTCGTATTATTTAAAAAATACAGATAAACAACAAGTTCATACTGCATATCACAGGGAACTATATTCAACATCTTATAGTAACCTATAATGAAGATGAAAAAGACTATGGGAAGGAAAATAGGTATGTATGTGTGTCTGAAACATGATGCTGTACACCAGAAATTGACACATTATAAACTGACTATACTTCAGCTAAAAAACAAATAAATAACTCTGAAATAAAAATAAAATAAAAAAAAAACAGCAAAAGATAAATGTTTGGAAGTTTAACCAATGACCACTGCTTATTAACTCATATGCCACACAGCCTAGGGTGAGAACCTGCAGCCTTCTGGGGGCAGATTTCACTCCATAGAATTATATGGTTAAAGACCTCAGCTCAGAGACTTTTCGTGCAATTTAGAATGTCTCAGTACCACCATTCAATACTCTGGTATATTTCTTATTGGAAAAGATGGTGAATTCTTTGGTTATGATGGTGTCTCAGTGGCCTCTTGGGGTGGAGAACTAAGGCTACATACATAGTGGGGCTCAGATTATTCGGAAAGTTTCACTTGTCCTCAGGGTTTTCGCACATCAGGTGTTCAGTTCTGATTTCTACCCTAAGCCAGGCCCTAAATGCTGAAGAGTAGCAACAGCCAGAGAGAACCTTGTGGGTCTTAGTCTCTGTGGTTAAAAACTTTTTAGTGGAGCATTCAGTGAGTGCAAACTTGAGTTTAATGCAACATTCTGACATCTGTATCTTTGTGTCCTCCATGGTATTCATACAGCCATACTACAACAGGTAGTAAAATTACTGTTCAAGAAATGTCTGTTGGCTGACTAAATGAAAAAAATAATTACAGCAATAAAATAATAGTAGTGAAATGGGATGGCATCCTGACCATGAACAGACTTTCAAGGAGCACATAAGTGGATAACTGACAAAGCAGAAAATAACATTTTTATAGAGACCTTTGAAAGCATTCAGTTTAATTTCTGCATTTAAAATAAAAAAAAAAACTGAGGCCTACAAATTTCAAATTATTTGCTCAACATTACAGGGAATGAAAGGTGAGGTCTCAAAGCCAGTTTCTTGACTCCATGACGTATGTGCTGTTTAATAAACCATACACAACATAATGACAAAATGTCCTAATTTTATTTTCTGAAAAACTTAAACTCCTAATTTACTGATTATATAGAAAAGAACTGACAATTACTACAAAGGCTCATCCACCCGTTGGTTGCCCTCCATCATCATATAAAGGCTGTTTATGATTGTCCACATTCTGCTGTGCTATAACTGATTTTCTTAATGGTTGCTCTGGTGACCTCATGTGAAACCTGGTGTTGCCTCCATATCTGGTCACAGTTCATTGAGAATTTCTCTGCCTTGATTTGCTACTAAACTTAGACAACAGTGTACATTCCTTGGATTAAGTTTTCCTTCATGTTCCCAGAATTCTTACTTAACCAAATGTTTAAACCCTTATTTCAATGGTTATGATTTACTGAGAACCATTTCAAACCCCTCTTTAAGGCAGGTTGGATAGAGAAGTCGGGGAAGCAAACAACTCTTCAATAACTACATAGGTAACATGCTTCCATGAAGATACTGAAACACAGGTAAGCTCAGCTTTCAGGGACAGATCACTCCAAGTTCAGCCTAGAGCCCCAGGTCCTGTGTTAAACTGGTAGAGTCCAGAGTTAGAGACTTAGCTCCCTTGGGTATGGTTTATCAGCAAATGCAACAAACATTTCAACATACATTTATTGAACAATTTTTATGAAGCCACGACACTGGAAACATCAAAATCAATAGATGTTTTATATGGGAACTGTATGTGTCCTCAACAGGAGGTCCTTAGTCCATTGTTGTAAGAATCTATTATTTGTACAATGTCTTACTGTTTCAAGAACATAGTTTGAAATTCCAGCCAAGAAAGGAACTGGAATCTCACCCACACTGTACAGGGTGTGTAATACTGATATGTACTTTAATGTAAAAAATACAGAAATTTGAAGTTTATAATAAAAGTTCAATATGTTTCACAAAATAATCCACCAACAGGGATTTTCTGATCTGCTTACTACTTTGATTTCATTGGGAACTTGGCATCTGAGTCAAAGAAAAGTGCCACCTGCCCAAGACTTTGTCTTGGGAATCTTTTCAGACTGCATACAACTACATAATGTAATTTCATTTAAAGAAATCCAATCAAGTTTATAATTCCTAAATCAATACATCTTTTAAAATGCATTTCCAACAATTGGTAACTTGGAAGGCAAGTTTCCTATGTTAACTTGGCACATTATTCTTTGCTTTTAACTTTTTCTCTTTTATTCCTGCCTATGTTATTCAACAAACTACTGCCTCTGAGAAGATAGGACTAAAATCATACTGTTTAATTGATGCACTTCAAAATATTTATGGTAATTTCATTAAAAAAGATCAATGACTACCATTCCATTTTTCAAATTATAAGTTAACTACCAGAACCAGGGGGAAATACTTGAATGCCAAAGAAAGTCCCCATTTAAACTGTCTCTTGAGCTGCTTCTTTGCTGATTTGTCATTCAGGATTTCTTTTTCACATTTTATAACTTAAACATGCCCTATCAAACCAAGTATAGTTACGATCAGTTCTTTATTTTATAAAAGAAAATAAATAATTGTAAACATGCAGAATAAGCATTGTTTATTAAAGTGGTCTGTCTGCAAAAAGAGTCTGAGTAAACAGATACATTCTCTACATACTTGAAAACATTTTTTAAAAGAACAGAGACACTATTGTTGAAATTTATAGTTCTAAGTATTTTGTGTTCTAGAAAGAAAGCTCACTGTAATAGATAGGATGTATTAACCAAGCGCACAGAAAATAAAAGTCCCAAGATAGATGGTACTATTGCAGTAGGCCAGTTAAGAGCCCTCTAGAGTAAAGACCAGGAAAAGTTAAGAGAATTTTCTTTTAAGATTCTTATGTCAGAGTGAGGGGTGAGACAACACAAAGAGTAACAGATTCTGAAACGAAAAAGATCTAACACAGTTCCC
Source organism: Camelus ferus (assembly GCF_009834535.1). Lineage (NCBI taxonomy): Eukaryota > Metazoa > Chordata > Mammalia > Artiodactyla > Camelidae > Camelus > Camelus ferus. The sequence goes on from NC_045703.1 coordinate 43,231,270, forward strand.
ATCATCATCATCTTGTTACTTTTTTTCTTTTCCATTTTCAAAGGTGGAGGATTAACTCTGTTGGTTAATTCTTTCCTCAATTTTCTGTCATCAATGCTTCTCCAAGCACCAGACCCTAGTGGTGACATACCTCTTCCTCCCAAATAGCATAGGGATTTCAAAGCTTTGAAAATAAAGATTGTTCCAATGGCAGCAGGACTTCATGAAGGGCAGCGGACTCTCAGTTAACTGGAGCAGAGACCCCTCACAGAGCCTCCTCCATATTGTATACAGTCCCCTCCGTAAGCTCACTTTATGTTGTGTGTGCATGAACCTGTCCTGGCATTCAGAGCTAGTTGTCGTTTCCACAAAATGACTTACAAAAACCTCTGTCTCACTGATAGTTTGTGATGCCTGAGAGACAGAAAATCATCCTTCCCAGGTTACATAAAGGTAAAGGCATTTTTCTACTGCAAGAAAGCATACTGCCAGTAGCAATCAATGTTGTATAATTGGGATGAGAATGCCATTAGGATTCTAAGGCAGTATCCTAAGAGGTCCCTCTTGTTTGCTGTTGGCAGAACATCAGCTATTTCAATACAGGCAACGAGTTGCAGTAGAGTCAACTAATTACCTCCATCCTGCCTCTACTTAACTCTTCTTACCCCCGGGTGACTACTCCCTACTCTCAGGAGGAGAAGAGAAGTAGCCAGATGTGAGCAGGTGCACAGAACCTTGTGCAGTCACCAGCCCTGAGAGCAATTGGTCAACACCCTTGAAGCCCGTTAAACTCTTAGTAGATGGCTTCCAAACTCCAGCAGATGGCCTATAGGTCCCAGCTGTGCTGTTCAACACCTATATGGCTCCATATAAGAAACTAAAATCTGGGAGTTGGAGGATTGCTTCCCTCTAGGATCTTCTATTTGACATTTTAGGGTTTTACTCCATATCTAATGCATTTTCTTCATAATGGAAAGACTGGCCTGGTTCTATCTTCTCCACTGGTAGAACGCCACCAAAGTGGGACAGTTGTGCAGTTAACACTCAGTAGGGGCTCGAATATGTTTTCATTTTACAACCAAGAAAGCAGATGATTAACTGAAGTTGTTGCAGTCAAAAGGGGCCAATTCAGGCTTCAAACTCACAGCCTCTACCCCACAAAGTAAGCCGGATATGACTGCACCTCAGTTTTCATATTTATCTTTTTGGAGGACAACAAAATTACCATTACAAAAATCTTATTTTAACAGAACATTTCTGATTTCTAAACATAGTTTAGAAGTACTTTTTCTGACACTTTTCTGAACACTATGAAGGTCTATTTCAAATGAATAATTACAGAAGCTTTTTCACCAGAATAGTTTTCATTTTCTCTTTATTACATTTAGAACCCTTCAGATGTCTTAACTTCTACTTTCTCCCCCTTCCTCTCTGATTCCACTTCTTTTCCCTGCTACCACTCACCATCTCAAATTGTGAATGCTATTTTAGAGCTCATTTTAAAAATAAAAGGTTACTTTAAAATGTCCTGCATACCTGTTCCAAAATTCCTTATACTTTTATTGTTGTAACCTCTAATTAGAGTTTGACTTTTATAACTCCAAGGAGAATGGGAATTTCCTGTTTGGCATGAGCATACACCCACACTGACTAAGCCAGCAAGAGCACATCCCCAGTTCAGAGCTAGAGCCCTGAAGGAGGAAATAGTCATAAGAAAAGGTGCAGGATACAGAATCAAGGAACTTCATTTTTACAATGATTCTCCTGAGTTCATCCCCAGATTCCAATCATTTTTTTTGGTAGCCAGATTATTTTGGCATTTATTTGAAGATGGAAGAGGTCTCATCTGTCTGGCTAATGGACAGCCAGTCTTTAGGAATTTTCCCCTTTCCTAGACACAGGATGAAAATCAGAAAGCTCTTATGATTTCTTAACCACTCTTAAATCGAATATTTCAGATATCCACTTGAAAAACACTCACATAATACCAAACCTGTACAGGCATTTCTTTTTTATCCCTTGTAATCAAGCGAAGTTTGTTTTGACTTGAATATTTTAAATTGCATAAATAAAGAACATGGAAGAAAGCAAATGAGGTCTGATTATGGACTGGAGCCTTATGGAGCTGACAATGAACTTTCTTTTTGCTGGTCCATAAGAAGGTATTCAATAGCTACTGTTATGGGTTGAATTGTGTCCCTGCCCCAATTTACATGTTAAAGTTCTAACCCCAAGTACCTCAGAATGTGACCTTATTTGGAGATAAGGTCTTCACCAAGGCAATCAAGCTACAATGAGGTCGTTATGGTGGGACCTAATCTAACAGGACTGGTGTCCTTATAAGAAGGGGAAAAGGCACAGACAGCTACAGGGAGAATGCCATGTGAATGTGAAGATGACTGTACACCAGCCAAGGAGAGAGGCCTAGAACAGACCCTTCCCTCACAGCCCTCAGAAGAAACTAACCCTGCCAACGCCTTAATTTTAGACCTTCAGGCTCCAGAACTGTGAGAAAGTGACGTTCTACTGTTTAAGCCACCCAGCTTGTGCTGCTTTGTTAGGGCAGCCCCAGAAAATGACAGCTATTTATTTAATGTTTTTCCTGGAAATTAAACTTTTAGTTTTTGACAAACTTCAACTGTACATTATTATTGAAGAAACATATATCTATATTAATTTAATATTTGATTTATTTATATTATATTTAACTTCAGAAAATACTTTATGCTGCTCTTTAATGGCAATGTCCTGGATTTCATGATAAAAGTCAGGGTAGCTTCAGGAGATGCTGATAATCATTGAAAGTAATATTTCACAACTGGATAAAGTGAGGCAAGTAAAAGTTAGAAGGCCTACAAGTCACCCAGTTTGTTACTGGTGAAGAGAGTCACGTGGTTCCCAGTTTCCATGTTTCTCTACTGTAGCACACAGTCACCCTTAAGTATTAGCTAAGAATCACACACCATCAAGATGATTTTGCCCTAATTTGTCACACTAAACATATTTAAAATCAGGATAATATAGGTAGACACTTAGATCATAAAACAGTTTATCTGACAAACAGTTTTCTATAAATTCCTGACATTTATTTATTCTTAACCAACTACTGATATTTTCACTGTTACACGGTTGATATATTTTTTGAGATAAGCATAGCAATGGAAGGTGCAATATCTCACTTAGTTCATGGAAAAAATAGGATCTTCATTTAAATTCTGCAAATTTAAGAAGAGGAAATGTACAGAGGACCACTTGTGTATTTGCTAATTCTCATTAATGGTTTTTACAAGTTGCACTGCACAATTTCAGGCAGTTTTCAAGGAAGAATATTATTTTAATTCAGATTGTTACTTATCACAAAGCTAACTGTTTCTTGACACATCTTTTCTGTTTCTTTTATTTTCCAATTATTTTCATTGATACTGAGTTTGTTCTTTGAGAAGGTTCAGGGGAAACGTGGTAGGAATCTTTAAATAGCTGATGTGAAAGAGAACTCTGACTCTTCTACTCTAAAGAGGAGGATTAAGATGAATTTCTTAAAGTTACAATTAAATAAATTTCAACTCAAAACAAAGAAAACCTTTAAGCAGAGCTACACTGTGATAGAATTGGCTACTGCAGAAAATCTTAAAGATAGTCACTGGCAATGTTCTAAGTATTAGACCATTTGGGGGGCTTTGTTATAAGGAGGATTCAAGTAATGATGAAATTAGATTACATGGCCATTATAGCCTTTTTCATCCTAAAAGTCTGGTTCTGTGAGCTCAGTAGTAATCTCATAGGACTAGCTCTTTACCTCAACCAACAGAAGGCTTATTCCTTCCAACTCTTGATACTCTTAGTGTTTGATATAGCTGCATAGTTTATTTAATTAACATGCACTTAGATGACACATATGAAACATCAGTCACGGTTCATATACGTCAAGTCAGAGTCAAAGTCAGGGCTGAGGTCAGAATTTCTTCTTTGCTACTTATTCATTAGTATGAAACTATGTGTCTGTTACTACATTGGGTGAGAACAACAAACTGTCCTATAATCATTAAAAAATAAAATTATTTTAACAGTCATATTAGTCTTTAATACATGTCTATAAAGAGCTAAGTATATATGGCACACCATGAGATCATCGAACACTAACCTCCTTCATTTTTTCCAGTTCATTCTGTAAAGCCTGTTTTGCAATCTCAACTTCTATAAGCTGTTGCCTCAGTTTCTCATTTTCATCTTCTGTTGTTGTTCGCTTTTCTTCCACATTTTCCAATTCATGGTGAAGTCTCACAGATACATCCTTTGCAACCTAAATTAAAATGTTTTTAAAAACAAAATGTAATTAAAGACAATAAAACAAGTGGGATAACGTTATATTAAAAGTATTAAGAACCAATATGTACATAGAGTTTACCATACACCAGGCATCATTCCAGATGCTTTATTTATAAGCCATTCACATACATAAACCATTGAACCTTCACGACAGTCCCATGAAATAAGTACTATTATTATTCCTATTTTATAGATGAGGAAAACTGAGTCTTATAGAGATAAAGTAATATGCTCAAGGTCACACAACTAGCAAGTGGCCAGGTAGTCTGGCTCTCCATTCTGTTCTCTTGACCTCTACACTATATCATGGCTATAAATGTTCAATTGTGTTTTATTGTGTGTAGAGAAATTTCTCTAATTCCACAACAAAACTATGAGATAGATCCATTATCACTTATTTTAAAGATTGGAAAACAAAGTTTTCCCAAGTAGTGTATGGAGCTTGAATTTTGATTCTATCATTCCAGGTGCTTAGTTTTAAGAAATATTTTAACCTTTGAGATTAAGTTTTGTTTTTTTGTTGTTGTTGTCGTTGTTTTTATTTAAGGTGTGCGTTTTTGCCTCCTGCTTTGAGATTACCTTGAAAATTTTAGGGTTTGTAAGAAAAGTGGAGCAGTCTGATGCAATGGTTCAGGACACAGACTGTAGGGAGCCAGTCTGGCCAACCACTAGCCAAGTCCCAGGGCTGAGGGCTAGGTACTTAACTTCTATAAAAGTTTCTGCTTAGGCACCTGTAAAATGATGTTATTAATAATCCCTACCTTACAGGTTTTTTTTTTTTTCTCTCTTGAGAACTAAATGAAATAATTAAATAAGTAACAATGCTTGCCACAGTGCCTGGTGCATAGTGAGCACTGGACAAATGTCAGAAAAAGGAATAAAAATAAATAATACAATGGCTTTCATAAAATGTTTTCTATAGTTTTCTTTAAAACAAATATAACTACAGTTGGTTTTAATATCTTGATGAAATTAATACAATTAAAATCATATTTCTTTTGGTGTCCAAGACAATGAAGATAACATTTGATTTGCACTGTCAGTGAATCTGCCTGCAGTCAAACCAAATGAACAAACCACACCTGCCTAAAAATCACATCTCAAGGTTGAAATTTCTCCACTGGGGGAGATTCTGAAGGAGTAACTTCACAATAAGAACAAGGTTCTTTCATTTAGTTCATTCTCCCTTTACTTTTCCGAACGGGACCACAAGCTGGCCAGTTTCCCCTTCTGGGAGTTAAGTGGTAAGTGCAGAAAGGAAGGCATTCTGGAAGAAGGCGATGGGGGCGGGGGCGAATTTCAGGGAGAAATCTTTAATTTCTCCCCAGTACTGTTCCTATTCTGGGCTTCAACTCCACTGAAAAGGTCCTCATCCTGCTGCTCTTGAATGCCTGAATCTACCTGGCCTACACTTCGAGGACAGTCTCTGGAAACCAGATTCAGGCCAGAGCCTGCGCTCTGCCACGCCCCGGTTTCCGAGGAGAAATGAGGCGCCCTCCTCCCGCCACCTCTGTAAGAGTCACTATTCCTCCCAGGAGAGCTCATTCTCCGCAAGACCTTCCACACTGGACTCTTTAGAACCACCTGTCTGTTCTACCTCTTCCCCTTCCGAGACCTTGATATTTTGTCGTCCGCGCTGCGAAACTCCGTGCCCCTAAAGCTCTTTGCCAATCACTGCTGAAGGCCTTTCAGCGCAAAAAGCCCTTGACCAGAGTCCCCAACGCCGCCCCTGCCGCGCGCCCCCCGGCGTCGCAGACCTTGAGGTCCTGTTCCAGGCTGCGCAACAGCTCCCCGTCGATTTCCCCCGTCTGCGCGTAGCGGAGCCTTTTGCGCTCCGCTTTGCGGAGGCGGTACTGCAGGATCCGGCAGTTTTTGTTGGCTCTTTCCAACTCGTGGCGCATTTCCTGCAGTTGACAGGCATCCTCCTCGAAGAAAGTATCCCTCATCTCGTCCATCTCGGTCCTCAGTTCATCGATCTCGTTCTGAGGCGGTGACAGGCCGCGGGTCAAAATTAGCCTCGCCTCCCACCCCTCGGACATACACCGTGTACACCCCATCCTAATTCCAAATTCTCAGCTTTACTGCCCCCTCTCCATGAGACAGGAATGACATGGAGCTGAATGAAGAAGAAACTAGAAAAACGGGCCCTCTTTAGGCCTTTCCTCGCTCTCCCACTGTAGCTCTCTCCATGAAAAAATGGGACAAACCATAATGGAGAAATGAAGGCCCAGCTCTGGATTTAAATAAAAACCTAATGCTACTAATATCAAGTCCTTTTAAATCCGGAAAGGGCCGAGGAATCCCCTCCCCTCGTTTCCCGTTGCCCTCTCTCTTTAAGGCTCCCTAACAGGTTAGTAGCCTCTCACTCCCTCCAGGACACGCCCTAATCCTCGGAGGCCCACATCTTCCCTCCCCCAACCGGCTCCCCCCACCCTCCTCACCTTGAGAGTCTCGTTTTCCTCTCTCAGTTTCTCCATTTCCTCCTGCATTTCTTCCTGCTCCTGAAGCTGCTGCGAGTGAGGCTGCGACGAAGGGGGCGCCGCTGCCTGCATGCACCCTCCGCTCGCGCTGCCCTCTGCGCTCTGTTGGGGGCCCTCTGCTGCTGCCGCCATTGGGGAGGCAGAAGGGACTGCGAGGGACTCACAAATGGTAGGGGCGCCAGCGACCGGAGAGCTGCGGTTACTGCTGCCGCCGCCGTTCTTAGTGTGCATCTGAGCCGCGGCCGCCGCCGCTGCCGCCCGCTCTTTCTTGAGATGGAACTGGATGAGCTCAGACTGCAGACATCCTTCCTTCCAGTAGCTCCCTCCGCCACCGCCTCCACCCCCTACAACGCCAATCCCAGAGTTTCTGCTGCCGGGGCCTGTGGTTTTGCCCGCAGAGGAGGAGGATGGCGAAGGGGAGGCCCCCTCCCCGCCACTGCCGCCTCTCTGCTGAGCGCGTACGCTTTTCCCTCGCCAGCCCCTGGGCGGCGGCGGCGGCTGAGGAGCGGCCCCCTCCCTTTCCCCGGAGCTGCTGCCGGCTCCTCCTCCTTCCCCAACCCCTCCCCCTCCTTCTCCGTGCGGAAGGGGTTCCCCGAGTTTAGAGGACACGGGCTCTAGCTCTCGGGGCGACTCCTCGGACGGACCAGGCCTCCTGACACCCACCGCGGCCAGGGTTGCCGCGGGGGCCGCTTCAGCACCTGCCGCGGTCTGGACAGCTCCCGGCGCTGCCCCCTTGGGCGCCAGGGGCGCGGCCTTCTCTGCCCCGCCTCCGCCTCCTCGAGAGGTGGCAGGAGGCGCCGTGCGGCTACCGGTCTTGTTGCCTTGCTGTTGCAGCTGCTGCTGTCGAACAGAATTGAGTTTAGTGCCGGTCCCTACCGGGGACCGGGTGGCCGCGGTTATCTGTCGGGCCGAATTGTCCCTCAGTCTAGCGGGTGACTGAGCACGCTGCTGCTTTCTGCTGCTGCCCTCTGGGTGCAGGCGAGCCTCAGTGGCAGCGGTGGCGGCAGAAGCTGCGGCTGTGGCAGGGGCAGCGCCCCCCGTCGGTGGCTGACTCATGGCGGTCTAGAAAGAATCTATAGGATGCGTTTTGCAATGGTACATCACCAGATCATTCTCTTTCCTCCTCACCGCCACCAAACTTCCTTTCTAATCTGGGACAGAAACAAAAGAAGGAAAGCACATAGCATGTCTGCATTGTTACAGAGCAAAGGGTGATTTTCCTTTACAAGAGAAGACCTAGAAAATGAGATTTGGAAGGCGCTTAATTGAAACCTTGACTTTAGGAATAGGATGCAGAATTATCAATTCTCATTTTGCCCAGCGAGGCGCTATCGCCATCTCACTCCACCTCAGTAAAATGACGATCTGAAAGCTCCTGAACCTAACATTCTCACGGTAGCAGGTTTGGCAAGGATGCGATCAATATGGAGTCAGAAAGGAACTGATGGGAAGAGAGTTTTTGTTTCTTTGTTTTTAAAGAGGATAAGGTCAAGAAGCTTCGGAAGGAAAAGATGTCCATATGCTAGAGTTGTTAATACCCTGATTCTTCAACTTTGGTTTTCCTCACTATCAAATCTGAATTTTAAAGCCTAGCTTAGTGAAGAAATATTTAATTAATATTCCCAAGTGTCAATTAGATGAAAAGGGTTATGATATCGGTTCCTAGAGAAATTTTGTTATGGATAAATGACACTTTTCTCAAACAGCTCTAACATTTAATATTGCTCTTGGTTAGAGAAATGCACCCAATTTCCTTTGGACTAGAACTGAAAGAAAATATAAATAATGAATGACTTTAAATAAATTTCAGTTTCAAAAAAAGATGGCATTATAAATCTTCTATATGGTTTAATCGTTAGCAACACTAAAGGAATTTTTCTTTACTTATGGCTTTCAGAAATAATTTTAAAATACTTTTGGAAAAGTTTATTAGTGGCTCTGCACGATTTCTTAAATTACAGTTGTAACTTGTTCTACATGTATCCAAATTTCATTGTTCTTGTGAATCATTTTAGTTTTAAGTGCAATTGCTAGATAGAATCTATTTTCATTCTTAAGCATCTTCTTAGATGGCACACCATCAGCACAGTTGTACTTTTAAAGCACCCAGTCCCTCCCATGGAACCAAATTCTAAGACAGAAGAATGACCCTGCACTAAATAAGGCTGCTGCATCCTCACTCATGGTGGTACATTCACTTCTATTGTGTGCTTTTTCTAAGAAATCCATCACTGGCTTTTAAAATCTGCAAAATAGCAACTCACAACCCATTGCCTCCTGGCTTCTTCTTCCTAGTGATCCAGCTACTTAGTCAGCTAGTCAATTAGGTGCTTTTTCCTTAGAAAAGTAAATTCTCTCTAAAGCATTCAAAAGAGCATGACAAGGCAGAAAGTTCAGCTTAAAAATAAATTCCTCCTGTTAGGAGAGGAGATGATTGCTATCACTTTACTAGCATTGTTCCTGTTATTGTCTAAGTATCATAACTTAGTCAATGAGTAGTAATTACTCATTTTAGAAAGAAATATTACTGGAAGGCTCATTTTCCATGTCCCTTTCTCTTTCTGGGAATCTCCTTCCGACACTGGAAAATAAAAGTGAACAAAGAAGACATTGGGGGTGGGGAGAGTCGTCCATCAACTTATCTTCTACATGTTCTTCTGAAGTAGCATGCTCCTAGAATGTCTGGTCTAGTTCACTGTCGTGAGTCTCACTAACGAGGATCACCCAAATAAGTTATATTGCCAATGCAACCTTATTTTTGTTTTGAATTAGGCAGAAGCACTCTGAAGCTGAGAGCCACAAAAGAACGCTTGAACTCGGCCCCCATATAGTTTAAACCCAGCAGAAAGCGCGAGTTCCAGGAACTCGGCTCCCACAATCAAAGGTACCTGGCGGCTGTCACGTGGTTCTCACAAAGTGACAAGACGCTGTGTCTTTTCAAGGCTTCCCCCGTGGAAATCGCCAACCAAACAACCCCGGCAAGGCCCACACCAACACTTTTAATCTCAAGTTTTATCTGCCCACTGGCCATCCCATCTTTCACCCCCTCCCTTTAGAAAATCCAGAACTGCTCACTTCTTAGCAGAGGCGATGTTTTGAAGTTGAAGCAAATCAACAGCGCTTCCCTTCTGATCTTCCGGGGACCTCAGGGTTTATTATTGTGTCTTTCAGAGACGAGGAAAGTTTAACTTCGTAGCACATATGCGACTTTCTGGCTGAGCACTTCGACTTTGGGCCTATTCGCCCCAGTTCCACACCCACTCGGTTTCTCCAAACAAAGGCGTTAACGTGGAGGATCAGCTGCGGAGAAAGTGCATTACTCTTCCGCAGTCCGCGACTGAGCTGCAGCTGAGGCTCGGAGCAGCCGAACACGCGAGGTACCAAGCCGTGCCAGACGCTCCCCAGGAAGTGCGCTGATATTCATGAGCTGACCTCACCGGACTGGGCAGGGGAGGGGGCGGGGTTGCACGGGAGGACAGGGTAAAGTAACCAGAGGGAGGCTACTTTCAAAAGGGAAGAGAAGAAGGAGGGGAAGGAGGGTGGCGGGGCGTGTGGCAAGAAGACAAGAAGGCCAGAGCCACGCCCGAGATGGAAGATCAGTAGCCGCGCTCAAAGTCCTTGCTGCACTCCCATACCCCTTACTTGGCAGAAGATTCCGAAACCGCTCGTAGTCGGATGCACTGGTTTTCCGCAAAGCTTCGTCCTGGAAGGGATCAATCGCCATCAATTATTCACTTGAGCTCTTTTCTCAGGGAGGCGGATTCCAACAGCCTTCTGGGCGTGACTGACGTCTCCTGATGCAGCTGCGAGGGGCTGGCGGGCGGCTGCTGGGAGTTCTCTTTGTTCGTTCGCTTTAATTCTCAGCCAAGCTCGCCACGCGGTGCACCCTCCCCACCCCCAGCCCGGGCGGAGTCAACGAACGTCGTTTCCATGAGTAGATAATGGTTGCCAGACCCATCGTCTCACAGACAAAGGGTTCTTATGATGCCACGACTAATTTACCGCAAACCGAATAAATACTGATTTACAGCGACTATTTACAGGAGGGTGTGCCTTTGGTACATTTTCTTCTCTCCTTTATTAAGTTCCAGTTTCCACTGTGAATACAAGAAGCAATTGCCAAGATCCAAAATTTTCATAGTAGTGCATGTGGGGTAACAGGAATCATTAAGATTCATGAGATTCATGATTTATAAGAACCATTAAAAATCGTGTATTTATTATAAGATATGAATTCAAAGGAAATTTAGGGGGAAAAAGAGAATTCAGAAAATATTCCTTTACGATATACAATAATCCACACTGCTTCACAGTAATAGTATTTAAAAATCTGACTGGAAAATTCTCCTTTTCCTCCCAGTTTTTTTTTGGGGGGGGGGGGGAGCATGAAGTTCTCTCTCTTACTTTTGAGAATTCTTTGTTGAACCTGAAGATGAAAATAAACCCAGCATTTGGAAGGATATTTTTTGTTTTAAATTTTTCTTACATTAATATTGTAGTTTTGTATGTAAAATGAGGTCAAGATCTTGAAATAATAAGTTTTTATGCTAACATAAATTTCAGAGTAAGAGATTTTATTTTCCAAGTGTAACATCTTGCATTAAAAATGAAATAAAAACAACGTAGGAGTGGTTTGCATACAAGCAGTATCATTACAGCAAAATAAAAAGATGTTCGAGCCCTGATGATTAGTATCTCCAGCAGTGTATAAGACAAATATAGCAAAAGGACAAAATAATCCATGTACTCATCTCCTTCCAAATAGATAAATGCCTATTTTAATACCCGGCACTGTCCAAGGTGCTGGGTATGCAAAGATAAATTAAGAAATAGTTCCCGTCCGGGGAGGCTCAAGCGTATTAATGAGAATTGGAATAATTTCCATGTAATCCTTTAAATACTTTTGGAAGGTAGAAACGTGATGTTTATGACATCTATAATGAATACCTCAGACCTTGACAAGCATACCAAAAATAAAAAGGGAAAAAAGCAAACTGTAACCACAATTTACTTGGAATTTATGCTAGGTAATAAACTGTCGTTATGTACCCGAACTTGAGTTGTGATTTCCTTAAGAAATACAGAGATTCATTTAATGAAAATGGATAAAAATAATTTGCAGATTAATATTTGCAAATCAAATAATGATATTATAAACACAGTCTATGGGCACAAAACATACCTGGTCCTGTTTCTCTAAGGACTTGTGCTGTTCAGGCATCTATGTTTCAATTTTTCCTGAGGCAGTATTATTTATTTCAATGAAGTTAGTAACTTTTAAAAAGTCTAATAAAAATCAAGAATTGATTATCACACATCTGAAATCAAGCAGTCAATATGCTCAAATGTGTCATTTTACAGTATAATACAATGTAATTTCAAAGTTGAAAACTAATAATAAAAATTAAGTGTAAGCAATACTTATGATTCTTTAATCATGTAAAAATGCCATGAGAAGAACTTTTGAATTGGAAATTTATCTGGCTTATTCTTTAATTTGCTAGTTAAAATTATATTTCTCCAGTTAAGCAAACACTAAAAGTGATTACTCAGAGATTTTGTGGGCATTTAGAAAGTCTTAGGTATTATTTTACTGTGTTTCAGAAGCAGACTGGTCAACTGATTTGTTAATATGTGTAATAATAAATCATCCACTCTATAGCACAGTAAGATATGGCTCTTCCATCAAGGGAAGAAGGCTAAAGTAACAAATTCAAAGCCCTTAAGAAATACATAGCTTAAAATACCTACCCTTTGATTCTCATGACTTTGACTATATAAAAGTTCTTTATCTATTATTTTCATCATCTAAAACATGGAGTAACTGAGTTTCAGAGACTTTAAGTGACTCACTCAAGTTCAATTTCACAATCAGAACTTGAACTTGGGTCCTTTTTTCCATCAAGTCTGCTTTTTATGTTCTTCCCACAAGTCTGTTTTTCATTCCATGACTTAAAAACCTTTATCTCTAAGCCTGATTTTTCACCTGTATCCTAGTCTGATCTTTTCACACATGCACAGACTCTCTACATGGGGAGATAACACTATCACCTCAAACTTCATGCAAAATTTTTTTCTCTCCTCTAAGTGGCATTGATTTCTATTCTATTTTTCTTTAAAACTATATTCTATATCTTTTTTTCTTTTAGTGAAAATATCATTTGACATATTTTCTCACTAAACACTGTTTTCTTCATTGTTTAATCATTTTCCTTTTCTTCTATACCCATTTTTTTCTTTCAAAATATTTCTTAGACCTTTTTATTTCCTGTACAATCACTATCAAAATCCAGACCCACATAACTTTATGTTCAGACTACTGCAGATTCTTCCTATATTAGATAGATTCTTTCTGCCAAATACACACTGTCCAATGCTTCCAGTTTACACCTTTATTAAAGAATATTTTTCTCATGTCACTCTGCTTATGGTCACCACATCATATTCAAATGATGTGGTGACCACTCTTCTTCCTAGACCTTAAGGAACTGCACTGTCCCCATCCTACCCCAAAAGGTACTCCCTAATACTTCACCACATATACTTTCTGTCTATTTACACTTATTGTTTCTTTTCCCCATAGGTATGTGGTCTTGTTTTGTGCTTTTCCTCTTGCCATTTTTCATACTTGGCATGTCTGTCTTCCTTTCTTGCCCAAAAGCTACCCATATTTTAAGGTTCATTTGAAGTTTCAAATCTCTCTGTCATATGAATTTAGGCAAGTTACTTAAAATTTCTGAGCCCCAGTTTCTTCCACTCATTCATTATTTATACATTTAACATATATTATTAAATTTATGTTATTAATAGTACCTAATTTATGTGATTATTATTATAAAATGATGAAAGGAATTTATATCACAGTGCATCTAACATACACTGATCATAACTAATAATAAATAATAATTACCTGGCACTGTAAGCTGTCAATAAATGTTAGCTATTATTGTCTGTTAATATTTTAGGAAAATTCTTATATTAGTTTACACCAAATTCTACCATTCTTGAATTTCTATAGAACTAATAAAAAATGTCACTCTGTTAGAAACACTTGGTTAGTCTTGGATAATTTTATGATTATCCATTCAGATGGTAAATATCTTAAAACAACATTCTTGTTTCCCTCATTATCTCCAGCAGAGAGTTGGGTACACAGAGGTAGGACTGATTGGTAGATTTCTAGTGAGAGAGAAAAGTTGTTTTCAGAGCCATCCTCTGTTTTTGGAGAGTAATTTAGCTTGGATATATGCCATTGTTTTGACCTTTACTGACATATGTATGCAGTCACAAAGCACATTTGTTCTCTGGATTACATTTTAGATAATAATTGATGAATCATAGAATCTTTGGGTTGTAAATACCATGATTCATCTTTTTATCTCTAAGAAGGCTTCCTAAACCATATTTTACTTTGAGTTTAGCTTAATCTCAGGCATCTCAATAAAGTTTATTCTATAATCTATTGGAGTAAATGTACACATGTTATAATTTAACATTAGCACCAAAAATCTATGGTTTGTGGGAGGGAGGGTGTATCTCAATAGCAGAGTGCATGCTTAGCATGCACGAGGTCCTGGGTTCACTCCCCAGCACCTCTGTTAAAATAAAACAAATAAATAAAATATACCTAATTACCTCCTCCCCCAAAATCTATGGTTTAATTCATATATGGGATTAAGACTGCTTCGTGAATAGCAGAAATTGCTACTCTACCATAGATGCTTTATTTACCCATGCTTTTGCTGTTGTGTAAGTTTGCAGTTGTGTACTGCATAGCCAAACTTCTGTTGCATTATTTCTATAAATGCTCGTGAATATCCATCTTTGATAATCCAGCTTAATGTCTAGCCATTCATTATGGCTATAATACTATCAGACATCTGATTCCAACTCCCCTCCCTACCATTTTCAACCCTATCTTAATCTTAGTAAAGATTTTTAACAGGTCTAGTAGTTATTATGTAAATACTATACACATTTAAGGTTGGAATTAAATTTCCCCTAATTCTACTAGTTTAATAACTCAGAACTGTCAAATTTTCTATAGCAGTGCTTTAATAATCTTTTATCTTACCTACTCTAAAACCTCTTTCATCAATAATTAACTGCCCTAATTTGAATACAGCAGGCATCCTAAGTTACTCTATAATTCACTGGAAACTATTAGTACAATTTTTTCATTTCTACTTTCTAGGTTCTCCCATGCTGTCTGAAAAAAAGAAGTCCAAGGGTCCCCTGCATAGGCATAATATAGAAAAGATTTACTAACTGTAAATTAACCTGACAGACTCTTACATTATTATATACTGAGTGTTTTTAAAGTAAACTACAAAGGTAATATTTTAATATTCAATTTTTTGATACAGTTATAGAAAAATAAGCAAAGTGCCATCTGTATTTTATATTTCAATATCTTGTTTTCTTGTTGTTATTATTAAAAATTAATGTGGTTTTAATCCAATGTCTAGACTACAGTTCTGGATATTATAATGTGCTGGAAAAAGGTCAAGGTACTCTTTTATCTGATAGGATGCTAGATTTCTTTGAAGTGATTAATTTTTCACTCTGTGATATTTATTGTATATAAGTGTTCATCCAGAGACACTCAGTTTAAGATAATTTGAGGAGGATTTATTTATGATGGAATTGTTTATGAGATGTGGGTCAGATGTAGGAGAAACCACAGTGGATACCTCAGTAACCTGGGGTTAATTAACTGGTAGGCCCTAGCACCATATTTGGTTAAAAAAAGAAAAGAGAAAAAAATGATATCAATAGGCAATAGTATTAGAAAGATAAAGGGACCAAGTGGTCACTGGAACCCAGAAAAAGAGACGAGTGTAGAGCATGCCAGCTTGAGAAGAACAGTGATTTTCCACTGGATGATAGTCAGCCCAAGTAGATCTCACTCTCCTCCCTGCCCCTGGTCTCTTGCTGAGGCTCTCCATTGGTTGATCCAATTAAATCCAGAGGACTCTGGAGCCACTTGATGTGATCCATCTAGGCCAGACTCCTGGTTGGAGAGCAGGTCTGAATGAATCAAGTGAAAGATATTCAGTATAATAAGCAACGATATTGTCAATAACTCAAAGACTTTAAAATTACCACACCCCTTACAAACTTATATCTTTCATGTATGGTGGTGAATTTAATGTTTTTACTTTCAGAAAAAAAAAAACATATATTTTGATTTCCTTCTTCCAATACTACTTGTGAGTTTTTTCTGTGGGTATTTTTATTGGAATTGCATATTAATCAATTGAAGGGATTATTATTTTTACTTATTAATTTTACCTCCACATTAACATGGTATATCTTTTTATTTAATTAGATTGTCTTTCTGAATCTCAATGATATTTTTTGTTCTCCCAGACGCCTTACACATCTTTTGTTATATTTGTCTGTAAGTATTTAATATTTTATGCTATTATTAAAAGTGTCTTCTTTTTAAGCACATTTTTATATTGTTTGTTGTTAGTGTATAAATGGCACTGGCTTTCTATAAAATGATTTTATATGCACAGACCTTGCTGTATTCTTCTAAAATTTTAATAATTTTTCTGTAGAATAATTTTTAAGTAGGTAATTATATCATGTGGAGACAGTTATATTAAATTCTTCATTTCCAATGCTTTTGCTTAAAAAATTTTTTTTTATCTTATGGTATTAGCTAGAACCTCTGGTACAATATTAAGAAATAGTGATAATAATTATTACTAAATTGGGAATAAATAAGAACTTTCTTATCTTGATATAGTTTATCCACAAAAGTTATTCATGGCAAGCAGCATACTTAATGGTGATTAATTAAAAATATTTCATTGAAAATCACAACCAAGACATCGAGGATCACATCACTACTTCTATTTAACATTGTAGTGGATGTTATACAGCAAAACAATAAAAGAAAAAATAAATTTAAGTACTGCAATGAAAGCAAAAATGCTCACCATTTTAGATGATATGATTATAGATATGATTATCTACCCCCCAAAGCCTAAAGAATATATATGGATAAATGATCAGACCTAGTGTTAAGAAAGATTGTTTTATAATAAAAGGATCAACTTAGAATGCATGTCATTACACCTGTAACAAATAAACAATATGATTTAAAGAGATACAAGTTAAACAATGAGATATATTCAATATCTTGTAATAACCTAAAATGGAAAAGAATCTGAAAAATAATATATATCATACTGAATCACTTAGCTGTGCATCTGAAACTAATACAATATTGTAAATCAACTGTACTTCAATAAAAAGAGATACATATTATTATAACTACAAAATATATAACATATATATCAATAAATCTAATAAGAAATGAACAAGTTTTTGAAGAAAATGATAAGCTTTTATTCAGAACACTTATATAAGGCCTAAGTCAATTAAGAGAGTGATGTTAATAAATGTTGATAAGAAGACTCAGTATCCTTAACCTATCAATTTTCCCTATTGATTAATTAATAAGTTCAAAGGATATCAGTCAAAGTCCCATAAGCCTATTCTTTGAACTTCAGCAATTTGATTTCTGTTTTCACATGTTAAGCGTCAGAGTCAAGAATAACCATGACATGAAGTGAGTTAACACACACTATGATATATTGACCTTTAAACTATAATATTTAGTATGCTATTGGGTAGGTATGGATCAACCAAAGGAACAAACTTGATGAGTAACAGAGGTGGCATTAAAATCAGCAGGGAAATGACAGATTATTCAATAAATAGAATTAAGACAAATAGTTAATCCTATTGAAACAAAAGAAATTAGATCACTCTTCTGCATCATAAACAAAAACTACTTGACAATGGATTTATAATGCAAATGTGAAAGGCAAAACACTTCTAAAAGAAAGATTAGGATACTACATTTTTTTTCAGTCTGGGATAAGGAAGCACTTTTTAAAAATTATATTCAAAGATTGTATAACACTAATGGGAAGATTAGTACATTAGACTTTATGAAACATAAAGACTTCAGTTCACCAAAAAAAATAAAAATAAGAGTGAAAAGACAAATCACAAACTGGCAGGAGCAACTTCAAATGTATAACAACAGGAGATTAGTTTCCAGACTGTTCCAAAGTGTTCCTACAAAGCTTAATTTAAAAATGGACAAAAGATACAATCACAGAAGAGCAAATATGAATGGCTCATAAATACAGGAAATATATTCAACTTTATTAGTAAAATAGGAACCATAAACAAACATAGACTACCATATCATACCCACTATACTTTCAAAATTTTTAAAAAGTCTGATAAAGCTAAATATTGGATATGGGGCAATATGAAGTCTTAGGTATGCGTGGTAAGATTACAAATTGGTGCAATAACTTTGAGAAACAGTGTAATGTCATGTAGAAATGTTGAAGGCATGCAGTTTCTACAATCTGGCACCTCCAGTCATAGGGATAGAATTTCTTACATATTTCCCAGGATGTGTGTTTATAGAGATATTTGTACTACCAAAAACCTAGAAGCTACATGATTTAAATTGTGATATATTTATTCAATGGATTGCTGTAGAGCAGTGAAAATTCATGAACTGTATCCACAAGTAAAAACAGGTGGTTCTCAAGAATATAGTGGTAAGCAAAAGAAGTAAATCACAAAATACATACACAAAAAATTTACACATGTTAAGTTTAAAATGGGAAACTAAAGCAATGTTTTATTTAGGGATGTCTGTATGGAAATGATACTAGAAAGAAAGCAAGGAAATGAAAACAAAATTCAGAATAGTGGTTAACTCTGAGTTCAAGAAAAAAAGCAGTTTAGGAGTAGAACTGGATTCAGGAACAGTTGATTTACCTGGAGTCTAGTGCTCAAAGCATATCTCCTATTTTTCTTCTCCTGTCTCTCTGCTTTCCTTTGTGTTGGTTTCAAACTCAGTAGGCTTTCCATTTACAGGGACTACCAGCACCTCTAGACCTAGCAACCTCTGGAGAATAAAGACATCTGTTTTCTAGTTCAGGTGACATTCCAAGCATCACTCTCATTGTTCTACATTGGGTCTTGAGTCTACCCTTGCAGTGGTTGTGAAGATGGGCAATACCACTAGCAAGTCTGGGCCATGTGTCACCTGCTCAAGCTTAAGTGACAGGATCAATTCTACCAGTCCACATGGACAGGATGGGAGATTCATGGTCTTCCAAAAGAAAGTCAATGCTCCATTACCAAAGGAATGGGTTACTGATGCTAAGATACCGAAACAACAGATGTATAATTCAGTCTGAAGGTAAACAATGACTCTGTTTCTGAATCAAATACCTAACAATGGCAGTTGATAATGTGGAGAGTCTAAGATGCTTTGATGCTTAGTTGGATTCTGAATGGAAATTAGCAGATGGAGGGAAAGACTACTATCTGTGTATTACAGGAATCACAGCCCCATGTGATACACGTAAGAAAATGTAACTCAGTTAGAGCAAGTGATGGGAACAATTGACACCAAATCATTACTAGGGAAGTTTAGATTTCATGAAAGATCCAAAGGACCTGCAGAGTTCTTGTTATGCATGAAACTTTTACTGCGGAAAGGAGTCATAATTGGATGCTCACAGGTAATAGAACTGAATTCTAGGGATGAACTTCAGATATCAATTCAGAATTGAAGCGCTGGAGTTGGCACCACCACTACAAGTCAAATTTCTGATAAGCATGAGTCTGGGAGTGGATGAAACATGCTGCTAGTCAGAAGGGTCCTGAGTGGAGACTTTCAGAATGACGGGGCTGGGACTACCCAAGATAGCTGAGTCACACTTCAAGCTTTCTCGCACTCTCTAGTCCATAAATGGCAGGAATAAGACAAAATAACAATAAATACTTGAAACTTTAACATATAAAGCCCAGAAGTTTGATCAATGGAAATACCACTCACCTATCTAGTTTGGTTGTGGTGATCCATGTATTAGATATAATACTTTTCTCTGCAGATTTCAGAAGTCAGGCAGAACTAGAAATGGCTAATTTCATAGCTAACAGTGTGAAGGCTTTGGTTTGCCTCCTCTAATACTCCCCTGGCTTTAACTCTGATGGCAGCAGGATAGTTGTCTTGGCTTAAAGCACCACGGGGACCAAATACAGTGACTAAAAGGAAAGAAAGTGGTTTGAAGGATCTGAAGAGGGTAGATTAGTCCATTATAAGCTTGTCATCATTTTAATGGTACCAAGACACTTTCAGAGGAGATATGAGACATCGCAACTATATGCTTTAAACAAAGGGCTTATATTACAGCTCTGTTCATATTTCTACATATTGGATTTGAGGTACAAAATGGGGCAGAGTTGAATTGATCTGCATTGTGGTTGGGGGAAGGGTTGAAGTTCCTTGGGTAGTGGAAAATCTTAGGTGGAGAGACAGAAATCAGTGACACTGAGCATTCTGTAGGGCAGCAAAAATATCATATACATGGCTGAAAAGGAGGCTTGAGAATAGCAAGGTCTACTACGGATTATTTATGTATTTTATTTACATGATCGATGCCTAAGTATATTATTATAAAGCATTACTTAAATATACAAATATATAAGCTAGAGAGTGAAAGTTTACCTTCACATTTTCCCTTCATTCCATTTTTCAACACGAAGGTGATCATTGCTGGCAGTTTAGTGTGTATACTTGTTGGACTTTCTTATGAATTTGTATTACAAATATATGGATTAAGAAAATAAAGTATAATGATACTATATGTATAGCCCTGCAAAATGCTTCATTTTAACTTAAAAATATGAGTTGGCTGGCTTTCCTTACAAGCCATATGTATTTATCTTATTCTCTGTTGCTGCTTAGTATACTGTACTGTGAATATTACAATGTATTTAGCACATTTATTTTGTGTCTAACTTTTCTTATGAACAGTAATGTAAAAACTTTGTACAAAAAAACAAAAACAAAAACACTTTGTACATGTTCCCTTTCATACCTTCGTTTTCTGTGGAATAAATATCCAGAAGTGGACTATTGATTGTAGTGCATGTTCCTTTATTTTTTTTTTCAAACTTTTTTTTATTGAGTTATAGTCATTTTACAATGTTGTGTCAAATTCCAGTGTAGAGCACAATTTTTCAGTTGTGTATGTTCCTTTAATCTTTTCACTATTTGCCCTTTTACTTTCTAAAATGTCATTATTAATGCATATTCCTACTAACAGTGCATGAGATGACTTGTTTTTCCTTTTTGTCAAAACTAGGTATCTTTTTAATTATTGCCAGTATATTATAAAATAACTATATATCATTTTATTTAATATATATATATTTTCCTGATTATTACATTGAACATCTTTTTATGTATCACTTGTACTTGAATTGCCTCTTTATCTCCTTTGCTTTATTTTTCTATTGGATTCAATTTTTTCTACTGAGAATTAAGAGTTTCTTTTTTTAATAATCTGGATAGTAAATTTTTCTAGATTCTATTCATAAATATTTTCTCCAGACTGTCTTTTGTCTTTTGACTTTATGATGTTTTGCACACAATTTTTAATTAGTATGCAGACACATTTTTCAGTCATTGTATTTATAGCTGTTAGGCTTTGGATCTAGCTGAGAAAGGTCTTCCCATTACAAAATTGTAATTATATTCTCATGCATAATTTTAATTCAAATATAATTTGGTTTTTATTTTAAACAATTCATTATTTTAAATAAATCTGGAAATTATTTTTGTGAATGACATGATATAGTAATTTAAGTATGTTTTAAGTAAATGAATAACCAGTTACCCTTCTGGACCAGCCTGATAATAGCATTTGTTATTCTCTGTCTTATGATGATGACGACGATGATTATAACATCTGCTGCTGCTGATGAGAAAAGTCTGACCTTTCAGAGGTTTTATATGAATTAAATAATTTAACCCTAAAAGTAGGTACTGTTACTATCCTCATTTTACACATTAGGAAATCAAGGTTCAGTGAGATTAAATCATTTTCTTGAGGTGAGGTGACAGTTTAGAGTCAGACTCAGATTTGAACACAGCTGTGCTGGCTCAGGCACGTGCTCTTAACTATCACGCTGTTTTTTATAAATATTCTAAATGTCAATAATAATAGGTATTTTCTGCATTATCCGCTCTGTTCATTGATCTATTCCTATGCTAATGTATGCTATTTGAATTACAATAAATTTGTCGACTATGTTGATAGGGCATGTCCTCCCTTATTTGTCTAAATCCTTTCTTGTTTACTTAGTTCCATTTTCTCTCTTATGTAAACTTTAGAATTAGCTTATCAAGTTTTACAGAAATCCTGCAGTGATTATCTGAGTTTACATATTTACTTCGGAAAATTCGTGTCTTTATAATATTAGAGTACTTTTGCATGGGAAGGAACATAATCCATTTGTTGATTCTTATATTTTTAAATGGTCCTTAACAATTTGTTGTTGTTGTTGTTATAGAATAGCAATTGTGTTTTGGCTTTATTTTCTGGTATTCCAAAATATTTGTTTCTATTGTAAACAGCATACTTTTGAACTGTATTTTCTGATTATTTATTGCTATGTATGAAAACTATAATTAGTTGATTTTCGTCTCTGCCATGTAGTTGAATGACGTAAGTTTTAATTGTTTTTCATTTACTGTTTTAAATTTCTTGTAGAGATAAAGAATATGAAGGCCTTTTGAGTTTCCTTTAGAAATGAAGAATATAAAATTGTTACATAAGTGAATAAACATTCCCTGATTCTACCCTTTAAAGTAACTGAATTTTGCGGATTTTGAGCTAGTCGATGTGGGTGTGAACCAATTATCTTCAGTTGAATGATTTTTTTCTTTGCTGTCTTTTTTTTTCTTTTTTGGCTTTTTCTTTTCCTTTTGCATAAAAAGGTCTAAGAAAAAATGATATGCCTTTTGACATTATTATGATAATTTTGAATCTTGCTTAAGCAACTACAGAGTACCTGACTCAAAGTGAAAAAAATCAGCATTGTGCAGTGATTTCTTTCATTATGTTTTATCAACCTCAGCACCTTCAAAGGCAAAACAAACAAAAAAAACTTTCCTACTGTGAATGTCATTGCTGGCCTGAGGCAACTTCAAGAACATTTTGTTTAAAATACACACACACACACACACACACACACACACACACACACACACACACATATATCCCTCTAGAGTGAGAACAAATCAGCAAAGCAATAAACTAGTGTCAGCCATTCTAGATGAAATGCCCTAGTTTGGCCAAAAGCGTCTTGCCAAGAAAGCACATAATTAGCATAACCAGCTTTTAGTGGTTTAGAAAAATAGGCTACCTTTGCAGAATGTTTCAAACTCGATAGTGTTTCCTTACATTGTTTTTTAAATCTTTATCACAGAGTGACAGTACTTTAGATCAGAAATGTTTGAGGAAATTAAAGTAACATGCAATACCTGATAAAAGGAATCTTAACATCACACATTCATGATTGACAGCACTTGCACAGAATATGTGAAAATAGTCCAATCACTTGATTTAAAGTCTAAGAACTTAACGTAGGGAACAAGCGTTTGACTAATTCCATAAACATTTAGTGGATTCCTATTTTAGGATGAGATATATATATATATATATATATATATATATATATATATATATATATATATAAAAATAAATTATATATATATAAATAAATTATATATATATATATATATAAATTATATATATATATATTTCTAAAGGAGGAAGCTTTCTGAACTTTGGCAAACCTCTTTTACCCTTCCACACTCCTTTTCTAAAAACATTTTAAAGTAATAAAGGACATTTTACAGTATTCAGGTATATTTTGTAATGTTTTCACAATACTCGGTGTTTATAAAGTTCAAAGGAAACTCAGTAAGATGAAGCTTCTGCTTTCATGTTTTTGTTCTGGAGCATAGCTCATGGATACTTCTAAGAAAATATAAACAGAAGCGAAAATCAAGCTAATGCTGATTTTATGTAGGAGTTAAGGAAACTTTCTGGAGAGGCATTTAGTTAGGGAAAATCTCATGGAAGAGTAAAACTCAAGCTGGCCTTGAAAGAACTGCAGGTTTGACCCATTTATTGAATTCCCCTGGCCGACAGTGATCTATTTCTGCCTTAATCCTGTTTCATTCTTTCCATTTCTCATTGAACTTTTATTAAACTTTTAGCATATGTTATAAACTTCTTGGGAGCCGGGGCCATACCTTGCTCATAGTTACATTCCTATTGCCTCTGTACCTATTCACAATTCTTTGCTCACAAAAGTTTCCATAAAATTTTGCACCTTTGAATTCTATTGCTATATTATCACAAATGCATGTACTATTCTCCTCACAGAGATTGTTTGGAATGTGTGGGGTCAGAGATTCCTTATTTTTACACATTTCCCAGTGTTTAGAACAGGGTTTTGCAAACTATGAGTGCTCCGTAAATATTCTGAATTGAATGTGGATGTTGTGAATGGGAAGAGGAGTCTAAGCAAAAGAAATGAAAGGTACAGACTAAGGCAAAGGAGGGGGCCAAAGTAAAAACCGTGGATAATGAGTACTTGGGTGTCTGGCAGTTTTCCAATATCAGTTAGTATTAACTCCATCGTTCCAGTTATTTAATTCAAAATTCTCAACTCTTCTCTTTCTCTTTGCTCACCCGCTTAAGCAATCAGGTAGTCTTGTCAGCGGTAAATACAAAATAATTTATGACTAGACACATTTCTCACCATTCACGTTGTTATTGCCTCAATCCAGAAGAAGATGATCATTTCCCCAAAAGGATCTCCCTGCTTCTACTCTGGTTCTCTTTCCTATGTGAGTAATGTCCACATGGTGCCCAGGTAAGTCAGAGCATGTTGCTCCTCTGTTCGACCCTTAAGAGAGCTTGGCATCTCCCCCAAGAGCAAACCCAAGGTACCCGTGCAGCTCACAGAACCGTCCACGATCTCACTCCTTGCTCTCTCTGCGCTGCTCTTGCCCGCTCTCCCCTTTCGTACTGGCCTCCTCGCTCTTCCTCAAACACTCCACGCACACTCATGACTAAGGGTTTTTGAAGCATTGTTTCCCTTCCATCAAGAATGCTCTTCCCTGAAAGACTCACTTGCCTCCTCTCCGCACCTCTTGTGGTCTTTCTTCAAATGTCACCTCTGACTGTCCCAATATTCTGACTTCTTGATACAAACCTGTGCCCAATCAACAGGCTCTATCTCCCTTACTGTGCTTTTATTTCTTCATAGAACTTATCTCCATTTAACATATTTTGTATTAATTGATTTTTTTCCTGTCTGCATCCCTGCTCTAGAATGGGAGCTCCAAGATGGCAGAGCTTTGGTTTTTTCCACCCAGGACAGAACCCCTTAGTAAGCACTCAAAAATGTCTTTTACTTATTTGAATAAATGAGTAAATAAATAAATAATAAATGCATAGGTAAATAAGAATTCATGGAGGTTTCGAATGTCAAGACACATTTGCTTTGATACACAAAGCAGCAGAGATACAGGATGTGCACTTGAGGAAGGGAGAAGAGGATACCTGCTGTCAGACAGGATAAATCTGAGGAAGACAAAGAGAGTAAGGAAGAGATTGCTGTAATCCCGTCTGAGGTCTTCGGAATCTGGTTTAGGAACATAGAGAAATGAAGAAAAAGTAATGAATTCAAATGCGACAAAAGTGAATAAGCTGACTTAATTATAGTGGAGGGAAGTGGCATTTCATGGACATTCTTAATAATACTGAGATCTTAGCTGGAAGCCGTTGGGCCACTTCTAACAAGAAAGAAGATGGGAAATTAAGCTGGAAGAGATGACACTGTTGTTATGGGGAAGGGTGATAGTTTATAGATAGTGTTTTTTTTTTCTCAATCATTTTGAACCCACAGTACTCCTAATTGCAATGATGTTAATTGTAGAGGATGAATGAAAACAAAATTTTTACAGTCATAAAGGACTTTTTCATGCATGTTTTACTTTCATATTTTGTATTGCTTCTCCACACATTAGACAGCTGCATTTGACCCTCACACTAATCAGCAGAGGAGTGCGTCTGAACTGCTCCAAGTTGACTTAGGGTTTGTTCCTGCTGGGTCTAAAAAGTCAGGAAACGAATAAAGATAAGTCCCCAGGTTCTCTCTGACCCTATCCCCCTAGTAGTGTCCCCACTGTAGGATTCTTAGGCAGTGCACTGGAATAATAGATCTCAAGATTCCACATTTTTCTACTGAGACAGACAGAGTGTGAGAAAAAAGGAGAGGAAGAGGGTGAGAGAGAGAGAGAGATTAGAATCTACATTGGTTTAGTATTTTGAAGTTCTGCACTGGAACCATAGTATCTTCTACTATTCCTTTAGTTTTGAATTTCTGAGATGTAAGTGCCTAGGAAATATATATTTATCCCATTAGGTTGATTCTTAAGGGTGGAATCAGGACCACTATAGTTAACAGAATAAAGTTATACCACTCACCTTCTCTCCAAAATCACCGAAGCCCCCGAGGCAGAATGTCTGGGACAGCTGAGCCACCCAGACTTCAGGGCTGAAGTGACGGTCGTAAGAGGGACCATCTATTTGCAAAGTGGTGGGCATTACTGGGAAGCTCATCCTTTCAAGATTCTTGAATGGGTCACAAATTTGAACATGTCCTCCTTAATTTTGCCTTTTGCCATCTTTGCACTTTCTGGGTATTATCAAATACTGTGGGAGTTAGACTGGAACGGTTTATGGGGTAAGGACTTAAACTGCTCAGCTATGCTTCTGAATGAACAGAATGAATGACCACCTGGATTAGTAAGAATTCCTTTGGTTAAAGTGATGATCACCCAAATCAAATTAGCTGGGGCAAGAACAGGTTGTCAAATGTGATTAAGTAAGTATGCCTAATCATCCCCTGGGGCAGGAACACTGCCAGGACTTTCTATCTCAGCCCCTTGTCTCTGTGTTTCTGCCTTTCAGTTTCATGTTTTCCTACTCAGAGCCAGTTCCTGCCCTGTTTTCCCAGCCCCTGAATCCCACATCTTAGTGCTCTCACTACTACGGACGGGGTTACTGGCTGGCTTTTCCTCATTCTAGTTTGAAAAAGTCCAGGGAAGGATTCTCAGTTACTCTTTTTAGGTCGTAGGCTTATCCTGGTGTATTCTGCCGAGGTCAAGAGGCCACACATTGGGGCCCTGCATGAAGTAGAGTCTTCTGCTTATTTCACAGATGAGAAAACTGAGGCACAGGGAGGCTAACTGATATGTTACTGAACTAGTACAATACTATTTGATCATTATCTATAGAAGTCACTAAATAAACATCAGTTAAAATTGGACTTGCAATCATGAAAAGTCGTCTGGAAGGAGCCTGAAACAGAAAACAGTAAAAACAAAGCCAATAGACAATATTTAATACGTTATATAGCACCATCTAGTGATCATATGGAGAATTGCATTACTATTCACATTTCACTGCAGTAACTGAGGAAGTTTTATTTTGTTAAATGCAATCTTCAAAAGGTATCATAAATTAGAAATATATTCACATTCACAAAAGTATATATTTTAGGGACCCAGTAAGAAGATTGCCCACGTTTAAAAGCTCATTCCAATTGATATTCAAGAATCCAGCTTTGTAGTGCTCATACTAACTGAAATTTTTTAAAAACTTGGAATAAATTCTCTTTCAGAAAACAGTCATTTGTTCTCAAATGCAGTATAAAATGAGCCAGATTTCAAGGTTTGTAACAGACAGTCTGGTAAGGGAGACAATCTTCTTTCTGGGAAAAAATAGTTGCTACTGTGAATGAAGTAAAAAGGTAAATGCTAAGGGCCTTTCTTGAGATGTGTTTGCTTGTCTCAGAGGCTGGCACTGGTGCTGCTCTGCAGTTTGTTGCTAGGATAGCAGAGAGGGAGCCACAGGGCGCAGAGCTGGCCATTGAGCTTGGTTCTGAATCCACATGCCCCATCAACCATTTTGATACCATGCAGCCAATCTGTTCCCTTTTATAAATGTGTGGTTTGAAACAATATGATTCTAGCGTTTATTATTTCTACCTACTATCATACAAATTTTAGGTAAGGGAAAGCTGATAGCCTTATACAAACGTATTGACCACTTGACTTTTTAAGATTATATTTAGTTCAACATCATTTGATGATTTTTTTGGTATAAACTTATGTTTCTATTGCAGAAATGATATTTCATAGTGCATGTGATCAATAAATTTGTCCCTAAAGCACTAGATGTATAACAAGAGATTTACATATCTTCAGAGAATTTGCCATGCTATGCTCTGTAAGACTGAAATCAGGTAAATATTTATAACTCTCCAGTTATTTGATGAGGTCATTCAAATCCAGATATGACCCACGAGGGGAAAAGAAAATTATGAGAAAGTAAGTAGCTTGACATGATAGTTTCTTCTCTTGAAGCAACAAGATTTCACAATGTGTGGAAATATCATTCTATTGTTCCCTCAGGTTAAAAAAAAAAAAAGAGCTGATAGTTCAGCTTGTTCGTTAGTCTAATTTTTTCTATTCCTGTACCTATTGTCGTTTCTAGGGCTCTAGTAAACTAAGGGTTGATGAAGGCAAGAGATGACTGAGTAAAATTTAAACTCAGACTCACTTTTAATATAAATCTCTTTTGCGTGGAAGCAAAAGTTGTCTTTCTTTTTAATGGAGTCTTAAAATATAAAATGTCTATCTGCAGACATTACAGTGTTTTATTTGGTGTGAATGTGTGGGTAATATGTTTTACTAAGTATATCTGGGATATTTATTGAAAACATCTGGCTTCCTGGTAGTTATTT
This sequence comes from Camelus ferus, assembly GCF_009834535.1. Classification (NCBI taxonomy): domain Eukaryota; kingdom Metazoa; phylum Chordata; class Mammalia; order Artiodactyla; family Camelidae; genus Camelus; species Camelus ferus. The sequence continues at coordinate 43,259,787 of NC_045703.1, forward strand.
TAAATGTATCACATTAACCACAATTTCTAAAATGTTTCACAAAGGCTATAGAGAAAGCAGGATGTCCTGCAGAATCTCCCTTTTGACCACATTCCTTCCTTGCAGAGAAATTTGGAGGTGACACAGAAATTGCCTGGGATTCCTTGGGAATCAACACCATATACACACTCAGGGCTCAAAATCTTAGGGAGCCTGAAAAGAGCGGCATTTGGTCACACTCTCCTGACAGGGAAAAGTCTACAAAGAGCACTTCTGTATCCCAACAGGATGCAGGATTCCTGGCCATCTTATAAACATGTTCTATAGCCTTGCACAATAAGGAGTGAACACTACTATTCACCAGTTCTTCATGATAAGACATCACTTAGCCTACTCTTCTTGGTGGTGTCCCGGAACAGTTTTGCAAGTTATTCAGTGACACCTATAAATAAGTCAGCTCAGATGCGGCTAGAACAGGATCCAAGCAGTGTGTTTAAGGATGAGAGGGTGGCTGCTCATCTCCGCCACAGTCGGGGGTCTTCCTCTAAGGTCTGCCTAGTGCAGTGCAATTGTCCTTGCCTGGGTCAGCTCATCCCGGCCCCGCCTCTTATCTGAGCTGAAGGTTTAGAAGCACAGCAGCCTCCATGACTGTCCCCGAGGCCAGTCTGTAAAAGGAGAGTTTGGTTGGGCCCATCACTACTGCTGACAGGACCCCAGCCTTCAGTGAGCTGGTTTCTGTCTGATGGAAACCAGGTGAAACAAGACGTGTTAAGTGTCTTTCCCCAGAGCTCATGCAGGATAATTCGAAGAGGGGAAATGGGGCCCCAGAGGAGGTGTGCTTTAATCCGTTTTGTGAACCAAGTCTCTGGTTCCATGTGGTCGTTTTATCCTCTCCATGTAGGACCATCTCAAGTGAGCTGATTCTCTAAATGGGTCCCTTCTAATGGAGGTCGTCGTATTGATAAACTTCTCCCCTTCCCTCAGTGGGCCTTGTATAGAATCAACTCCAAATTGCTATGTTCTCTAGATATATTTCCCACATTTTTGTCAGTCCTTGGTTTCCTCCTGGAAACCCACAGGTCCAAAACCTCTAGGAGAAATTGCATATATGTTTGCATATCCCTGCCGTGCTTCCTGCAGGTCCACACTTTTCTACCCCACCTCACTACTCTTTCCCCTCTCCCCCACATCAGGCACCTGGACACCTCTCTAAGTGCCATTTACCAAGGGGTAGGAGGCTTCCTCACCCAGGGAGTGTGCAATGGAGGGCCCAGCTTCTCTGCTAACCTGTTGACCTCACTCTCTAAGCCTGAGGTGACCATGTTTCCTATACCTACTTTTCCTTCCAGGACCACATATAAGGCAAATCTTAGATACAAAGTCAGCTTTGGAAATGCAGTGTAAAACAGGGGAAGAGGCAGAGAGAAATTAAGCGAAATAACCCCAAGGAGACGTGCAAGGAAGAGGTCCTTCTTGGTTCCACTGGGAATTCCAGGTCCTTAGAAATGGATGAAATGAAACACCTGACAGCCTGAACCCGGGCAGGCTGAGAAGAGGTGTGACTCTGGGAAGTAGGAGAGGACACACAGAGTTGAGAGTAGAGGAGAGAAGAGACAGCGGGCCCAGAAAGGACATGTTCTTATTCCCTGCTGACAATAAGGATGGTGGCCATATTGCATAGCCCTGAGACCCCAGGTGGAAGACCCCAGGCTCTTTGATGATTTGGGTATAGTTTGATTATGGCAGATAAAACTGCTTCTGATATTTTACCATTGGTGAAATATGTATAGGTTGGAACGTATGGTATAAACGTGAATCAAAGGATTGATATTTGTGTACATCTGTACAACAATGTGTCAATTGTGTGCCATTTTCTAACGTGTTTCTAACATGTTTTCATCAGCCTTAATTCTTTACCGTGAGAGATTACTACTAACTCTCACCAGTCCTCTTTTAGACCAACTCTTGCATGCTCTGATTGTCACAAAGCCAGACCACAGGGGATCTCATAGTAATGTCCAAGAGGTAAATGAATGAAAACATACTTCTAAAAGTTCTTGAGCAAAAGAAGTTCCCAGTGACACCTTCATGCTCTGATTTCTCCTGACAGCTGACATACTGGATTCTGTGTGACCTTCTGAATCATCATTTCTCTACATCATAAATTCTACTAGGCTGCTTCACGTGGCCCCCTGGACCAAATGTTTTGGGACAGATTAAAACAGTATCATATTTGAGGAGAAGCTGAGAAATGTGTACCTGAAGATTCGTAGAGGAACCTCCTAGAATTGCTCAATTGCTCAGTCTCCAACCGAAACCCAAAGTCATCACTCACTTGGAATGAGAAGGACCCCACCTTGAGGGATACTCAATACATTCGGCATATCAGTGAATTTCCATACCCCATTTTGAACTTTATTTCCATGTTTAACAATTTCTTTTAATAAAAAAGAATCTTCTTTAGAAGTTCATTATTGGTTTCTGCTTTTGGTGACATACTATGATAGGTTTCTCTCAACCTGGGGTTAATCACCAATATTTTATCCCAGTGGTTCTATAATTATATGTTTTCATAAATTCTTTAATTTTTTAGTGTAGAACTTATTTTCCTGAGGTAGTGGTCTACTTTCGTTCTTAGTCACTTAGACCAATATATTATTCAAAAATAAAACTGGTTTGAAATCCCTTTTTATCATATACCAAATTGTTTCTAATATTAGGGCCAATTTCTCATCTTCCTTTTCTGTTCCATTTATCTCTTTGTTCTTTAACTAATATCAAATATCTTGTTTACCTTTTTCTTCTCTTTCTTTGGTTTTATCTTTTCTTTCTTTCTTTCTCAAATGTAGGAAAGCCTTGAATTTCCTGTTTTTATTCCAGAAGAACATTGCCTTTCTAAACTCTCACCTACACTGACAGTTCTATTTGATTCTCTTAGATTTTCTAGGTAAATGATCTTATTGCCTATAAATAACCATAACCTTGGCTCTTCTTTTTTTATGCTTTTTTTTTTAAATAGAGGTACTGGGGATTGAACCCAGGACTTTGTGCATACTAAGCACATGCTCTATCACTGAGCTATACCCCCTTCTTTTTCCACATGTATACCCTATTGATTTCCTTCCTTCTTCCCTCCCTCCCTTCTCCCCCTGCTTCTTCCTTCCTTCTTTCCTTTCTACCTTTCTTTCTTCCTTTCTCTTTCTCTCTCTCTCTCTCTCTCTCAGTTAAAACTTTCTAAACAATGCTGAACAATAGTAAGCAATGGTGCAGTCTCCTTTTGTTACATTATTCATGCTTTTAATGTGAATACCTGGATTTGCTTTTGCTTTGTTTTTCAATCAAGTATAATATTCGCTGTTGGATACACTTACTGGTACACCATCTGTGCCAAGTGCTAGACAGGAGTGACTGTGTGTGAACGAGCTTCCGTAAGATGAGTGTAGGGTAAGGCTGAGAACTTTCCCCCTCTCTCACTCATCTCAGCCCTGCTTCAGGTAGACTTACCTAAACTCCCTACTTCTTGGAGCTTGACTGTGTTTTCAGCTCTTTCTGTCAACTGTCCATCGACTCTCTAGGTGGGCTACTGAACCGCTGGGTGATTTGTCTTTACCAACTATCATGTCTTCTAGAAATTGCTTGAGGTTAATCTTCTCTGATTTCTAGTAATTAAAAAAATTTTTTTCTTTGGAATGATAATGAGTATTAAGTAAACAAATCATCTCAGCCAACCAACTTGAGGTGGTAAATGGATCTTAAAAAATAAAATCTACTGTTTTCAGTTCTCAAGTGTCAAAACATAAGAGAATCTTCCCTCAACTCTTAAACACAGATGGAAATAATACATTAAAGCTCAGCTCCAACCACACATCAGTGATGGCAGCTTGATTAAAAATGTTATCCTGGTCAATTAACACTGGATTAAGAGTGGTTCCAAAGTGAAACTATGAATATGAATAGGTGTCTCTTTCCAAAAGAAATGAAAACAAAGCAATGTGTTGAAAGGACTTTTTTTTGCCTTTTTTTGGTGGGGAGTAGGTAATTAGGTTTATTTCTTAATTTATTTGTTGGTAGAGGTACTGGGGATTGAACCCAGGACCTCATGCATGCTTAGCACGCGCTTTACCACTGAGCTATGCCCACCTCCCCTGAAAGGATGTTTTAATTGAAATTATTCTATATATTATTTTCCTTTTTTTATATTGGCAAAGAATCTTCCTAAGAAACAACACTGAATTTTAGATCAACACTTCACACTAGTTTGGAAAAACAAAACAAAAAAAACTCCCTTATTATGCTCTCTGAATAGCAAGTGTTTTTCCAGTGGGGCCACTGTAGGTTGGTGCATATCAATGTCTGATTTTTCAAAACTTACTACTCCGGTCTATGTTGCACTAGGTCTCATTGTTCCTTTCACAGTGAAATGTTGTTATTGTTTGAATCACACTCTTTGGCAGCATGGTATTCTGATACAATCTACGGGAATCATGGGAAGGGAGGGAAACAACTCTTATTTGTAGAGCTTATGCTTGAATTTTTGTTTAGGTTTGCAGGAAATTTGCCCCTAAAAAGCTTCTGTAATGCTTGGTTTAAAAATTACATTCTTGCAACAAAGGGATATCATGTGACACCAAGAAGCTCTTATGTCAGTTCTTTATATGCTTTAAAAAAAATTATTCTTGGGAGGTAATTAGGTTTATTTATTTATTTTAACGGAGGTAGTGGGGATTGAACCCAGGAACTCGTGCATGCTAAGCATGCGCTCTACCACTGAGCTATTCCCTCCCCTCTCTATGCTTTTAAACTTAGTTCAGAATTCAAAATGAATTGTAATGCTGCCTCCAATCTATACCACTGCACCTCACCTTCATTCTCATGCCCAGACATCTCCAGACACTGATTTCTTCAATGGAAAACAGTACTTTGGTCCCTAATTCAAACCAGTTCTCTCTGCCAGCTCGTCGTGCTCAGAATCTCTCCTGTTTTTCCTTTCTTTCACTCAACTAGATCTCTGATATCTGTGATCCACTTCCCTGGCTGATCTGTCAAACTAATTCCAAATCCAGCCATAGTTGTCTCCTTTTTCTCTATGCTGTAATCTCACATTAACTCATTATTGTGACTCTATTAAAGATGCCATGGGATCAAGGGCTTGTGTTATTTTTCAGGGACTAAATACTTGGTCAGACAACTCTTTGCCCTGAACAGTCTGGATATTTACACTAATTTCTGTGCTTTCAATCATAGTGAAGCTGATACACAACTAAGGTGTCCTCAAAAAAAAAAAAAGTTTGCAAATGTTATCTCCCTCTTCTACAGCTGTCAAGTTGAAGTAAATTAACATCTTAAAATTTCACGAAGTCCCAAAACAATGTCTTTAATGATACAAACGGTGGACGGTAAGACTTAGTACTTTCTTAGGCTCACTGAAATTTTTTTCAAGAAGTTAGCTGTGCGCCCCCTGTTGGCAGCCTGCCTCATGGTATAGCCACTCTGCTGATGGAAAGGCTCACAGGTATCCTAGAACTGTTCTTTCGTGAGGCCAGAACCATCTCCAGCTTACTCTCTTGACTGGTCCATCGCTACAGCCTTTTAAACACAGGGCACATCTCCTGCAAATAAATGTGTCAGATGGAAGAACTGTAACATTTGGGTTCTAGGTCTGGTTCTATTCCTGACCCAGTATGTAATTTGGGGCAAATCAGTGTCTCTGGATTGCACCTTAGATCCTTAGGATATAAAATTAGTGTTTTGATTATATAATTTTTCATGGTTCTTCCTATTCCAAAGTTTAAAACTTCATTCATCTCAAGGTGCTGTCCCTATAACTTACTATCATGGTCCACTAGCTCCTGGGAGGGGGAATGAGACAGGTGTGGTAACTGTCAACTCAAGATTACTAGGAAATTAAATCTTAGCTCAGATATGTGGGTTTTTTCCTCTTCTGTAGACCTTATAATTTATTGACCTCCCTGTGGTTAAAAGTTAAAATAGATATCATTCTTCCTTCTGCTGGGTTTTATTAGTAAAACCTAAATGATGAATTTCCTTAGGGGTAGTGGAAATGATACACAGTCTAGGCCATGTTTCATCACATCACATTCTGGATGGTGGTTGGCATGTTTGAATCATAGGACAATCCTCCTCCCACTGACCCTGCATGGGAACAACAAGGCCTGGAGTCACCAATGAATCTGTTAACTTGCTTTCCTCCATCTGGATCAGGGTTTCTCAACTTTGGCACTAATGGACATTTCCGGCCACATAATTCTTTATTTTGGAGGACTGTCATGTGCATTGTAGGATTTGTAGCAGCATCCTTGGCTCTGCCTGCTAGATGTCAAAGGTTCTTGATCTTACTAAAAAAAAAATTAAAAAATAAAACAATTAAAATTTTATCAGTTAAATTGACAAAAATTATAGCAACTTATAATAGCATTGCTGAGAGTTGTTGAGGTGTGCACATTTACTTAATAAGACTAGTAGTGTAAATTCATGTATCCTTCCTGAAGTTGTAAAACATCTTTCAAAATTTAAATTTATACATATTTTAACCTAAAGGAAGAGGTTTCCTACAGCAGATATACATTTTTTATTTAGTAAATATTCACTGTCAACTATTTTGTGCCAAATATGTGAAATACTGGGAATAAAATGGTAAATAATATAGAAATTCAGAACAAGTTAAAATTTCCATGCTTAGCGAGGCTGGTTATACATACTTATAATGCAGTATTATGTCAATCTCAGAAAGAATAAAATAAGTATGTAAGTAATGTTATTTTAAAAAATCAATATTTCTGGATAAATATATAACATTAAATTACATGTTTCAAAAATAAATTGAAAAACTGTATCATATAATTCCATTTCGGTAAAAGAAACTTAAAGATATATCTGAAAGAATATGAAGGATAGCTACCAGAATTTTTCCCCTAAATTGTTAAATAGTTGGTTAAATTTTTATTATCATTAGGTCCACTGGTCTAAATGAATAAATAATCACAGAAAGAAATTAATCAGGGTTCGATTACCAAACATTTAACTGTCTACTTTCTAAATAGCAAAATATTTATTTATTTATTGCCAATAGTGTGATCAGAAAACTATGTTAAGGCAAACAATTAATAGAAAAACCTCTGCATATAAAAATTATTATTCGTTTTAATAGTCCATAAACATAGAAAGCCTAAAATGTTAGTAGTTATTTAACAAGTAGCTGGCTTCTTGGCGAGGGAGGGTGTGGTAGAGAGCACTTCCTCAAAACCTGCAATTAAGTTGGCCTCCCACGTTAACGCTCTTCTGGGATCCAGTGCCTGTTCACTTTCACCACACGGTGGCAGCATCTGAGCCTCATTTCCTCCGGGGCCCGCATACTGGTTTAGGCAAAACTTGACCTGTGCAGTAGGATTATAGGGGCGTGGCTAAGTGAGACCCCCGCTCCAGGACTACTATTGTGCTGTGTCATGCCTTCCAATAAAAATAGTCTCTGTCACTGAAAAAATAATATCTAACATTTGATCGCCATGTATAAAATTACACATACTTTAGAGCAAGATTTTAACTTTGAGACTTTACCATTAATTTAATAATATTCAGAATGTATTTCAGTAATAGTAATACTTTTTATAGTTAATCGTGCTTTTTTTCCTTATTGTCTTAAAAGAAAGGTTTAGTAACCCTAATTCTTAATTTATTCCTGCTGTCTCTTATTATAATTAAAGGTAAAATATCATATATGTCCTTTTAGGGGGTGAGTGGGTGAGAGGGGGTGAGTGGGTGAGAGAAGGTGAAGGGGAGGGAGAGAGGCAGCATATTTTAGTTTTAGGAAATTAGATTGTCACCAGGTAGGCGTGCCCATAGGCAGGATAGTATGTAATGTTCACGTTCACCATTCCCTCCCTGGTACCTAGCACCCATTCAGAAATGAAGAAATAAATTAATAACGGTTTCTTATTCACCATCTGATGATTTACCCTTCCTGGAACTGATGTTTTGACTAATCCTTAATATCATCATAGAATGATGGTAAAAATTATACATAAAAATACTTCCAAAATGTACTTGCGTTTTAAAAGTATCTGTGGCACGTGCATTTAATTAAAAAATTTGAAAGACTTTACATTGTTTTGTTTTGTTTTGTTTGCAGTATGAGAATATGCTATGGTAAACAGTTTTTGTATCACCTGTTAAATTTCATAGTGAGAGCACTGTGTGAGATGACTGTATGTTTACATAAGATCAATTTTAAAAAAACATTGGATCAATTAAGAATAAGAAAATATGTCTTCTGGTCAGATATTCTAAATATCAATTTTACTCACCTGAGACAATCTTGTCCAAGCTACTTAACTTCTCTAAAACTTAGTTGCCTGATGCACAAAATAAAGATAAAATATATGTCCTATAGAGTCTGGAAGATACAGTGTGATCATTTTTATGTAAAGCATAAAAGTGAGTGCACAGTCAGGCACAGTGGGTGTTTTAAAATATACTCTGGTTGTTAGTACTTTGATCAGTCTAGAGGGTATACTTCTGGAAGTGGGAAAACTCAGGTTTCTGCACCATAGGAAGATAGTTTTATAAGGATGGAGAACCATGATGAATGGGTCATGATAAAAAGACTCTCCCCTTGGCCAAACTTCAGTCAGGCTCCTCTGAGTCCTCTTGCCCACCAAGCCTCCACCTTGGCCTTGGTATCTGTTTTTGCCAAGTCCAATTTTAGCAGGAGTCCTACTAAGTCAGTTTAGAGAGAATCCTCTACCCTTGATATCTGATAAAGTTCTTCGTCCCTCACATTTGATATCTGAGTCCCTGGCCTATTTTTAACAAGAATTCTGTTAAGCCAGTTTGGCAAGAATCCTTCTACCCTTGGCCTCCGTTTAGTAATTTCCATTCATTGACATCACTCAGCAATTTGGCTATAAATCCTCAGCTGACTTTGCTATATTCAAACTAAGCTCCATGTCTCTCCCCAACTGCAAATCCTCTGCTGCAATAGTCTTGAACGAAGTCTTCCTTACCATTTCAACAAGTATTAGAATAATTTTTCTTTAACAGGCAGACCATGGATAGAGATTCATCACCAATAATACATGTGGATCACAGGATGAATGTATTTGTGTGTGTGTGTGTGTGTGTGTGAATTAACCTTCATCCAATAGATGGAATCAATCATTTCCATTACTCAGCCTCATTCTGGACTCTGTGAGAAAAGGTGAAACAAACAATCTTTTATTGCCATTTTAGAGAAATATTCTCTACTTTGTGCTGTGTAAATATACCTTAAATTCTTTACCAGTGCAGACTGAAAAGCAATGTCTTTCTGCTAGCACTCTTATATTTCAGAAATTTCTGGCTATTTTCATGTGTTTTTTCTTTTTTTTTTCTTTTTTTTTATCATTTTTTATTGATTTATAATCATTTTACAATGTTGTGTCAAATTCCAGTGTTCAGCACAATTTTTCAGTTATTCATGGACATATACACACTCATTGTCACATTTTTTTCTCTGTGAGTTATCATAACATTTTGTGTATATTTCCCTGTGCTATACAGTGTAGTCTATTCTACAATTTTGAAATCCCAGTCTATCCCTTCCCACCCTCCACCCCCCTGGTAACCACAAGTCTGTATTCTCTGTCTGTGAGTCTATTTCTGTCCTTTATTTACGCTTTGTTTTTGTTTGTTTGTTTGTTTTTGTTTTTGTTTTTTAGATTCCACGTATGAGCGATCTCATATGGTATTTTTTTCTTTAACACGAATTTTATAATAATTGGCCAAGTTCCTAAATCATCATTTTTGGATTGATTTGGATTGCATTAAGTTTATGTCATAAAATATTTCTTCTACAGCAAAACTTGACCAGGTGAATCATGATTAAAATGCCGAAATTATTTCCCATTACTTAGAGGATTAAGATCTAAATATTAAAAAATGTGTAATTTCTTAAGTTTCCACTGACTGTCCTATAAAAATTATAATAATACCTCAACAGTCACCATTGATAGATGTTTATAATAACATCATGTGAATCAGAGTATTTACTATTTAAATAAAGAAGCTCATTGTTTTGGTTGATAAGATGTTATTCCAGATAAACCTGTACACTTGTGAAATTAATAAAACATTCATATTTTGTTAAGTAAAAATTTTAAACTCCTTTTTTTTTTTGCAGGCTACTGAAGTGTTCTTTAACTGACTTTTGTAGCTTTACAATCCCATTTCATAGTTACTTATATTTCCTTCATCCCATCTCAGCCTGTTTGCCAGAGGGAAATTAAATATTGTTACAAAGACAGAAGTTAAACTGGAATGCTAAACCAGAATATTTTTCTTTTCTGTGACATCTTCTGTTTTACATTTTGTATTGCATTTTTTCCTAGCTTATAAATCTTTTTAAATGAAATTTTCTGTTTTAAAATCAGTTTTCTTGATGCCCTGCCTAAAAATATCATCATTTTTTTTATTAGAAGCAATCTTACTAATGGTATTTGTTCATAAATTTACTCGTAACTTCTGAAAATATTCTTATGATAAAATGAGGCCACTTTTAAAAGCTGTAGTTAATCTCAGATGTTTAAAGTTGCTTAATATTAGAAAATATATTAATTTAATTCTCTGTTTGTAGATTAAAGAGCAAAATATCTTAATAGATGTAAATCATTGGATAATATTCAGCCTCAATGAATAATACAAGCATTCTTAGTCATCATTGAATAGACATGAATTTCCTTTTCATGACAAAAGGTTGTTTCCAGAGGCCTATAGTAAACATAATTCTTAATAGTGGAAATACTCTATTTAAATTCAGCATTATACTGGAGGTCCTAGTCTGTAATTAAAAATTAAAATAAAATAAAAGAAGATTGGAAAGACAGATAAAAATTGCCCTGCCAAGGGCAAACTAATTAATCTAGTAAATTCAAGGTTTTGTGTCAGCCCAATTTATTCATTTCTTGTCAGTTTGATAATATCCAGATAAAAAAATTCTTCCCAGGTTTTCTCTTCTTCCTTGTCATCTCAGGGTTGAATGTATATTCTTGAAAGCTTTCAAGTCCACATCCTTCCAAGCGCAGCTGGGAAACTAGTGGAAGTCATTAGCTTCTTTGATCTATACAAACAGCTGTACCAGTCGACTATCACTTCTAGTCTTGATGCAAGTTGGAATCAAATGTGTGGCTCACCCCACTTTCCTGTAGTGAAGATACTGAGTCTCCTCTGGGGATTGACCAACATTACAAGTAGCACCACTTTTTAAATTGACACTCTCCTCACCGAGCAAGTGACAGTGCAGGCACAAGGAGTCATCCTCAGAACAATGTAACCGTCTAAACTGAAGCTAAGAAAATGTTCAAATTGTCCTTGACGCCATGCCATAGAGAAGTCCTGGTAACAGTACAGGATGGGATGTTCCTCAATCATCTTATACCTCAACTTCGCACTTATCCAAGGCTTCGTGGCTAAGCCCTTTCACACCCAGCTGGCTTAGAGTATTTCTACAGGTGAGAAGCACCTAGAAACAAGTTTGAGTTTCCAGCCTTCCCCCATAGGAAAGGTTGGGCTATGGAAGGACTGGTTGCTGTCTCACACTGTCTAATTTTCTATCCACCTACCTCCAGTATGGTTCATCTTTTCCCCATTTTGGAGCTCATTTTATATAGTCTATGGTAATAGAGTGATTGGTCTTGTCCTTTTAGACCTTTAGAGTATCTCTTTTGTTTCACAGCAGACCAGTGGCTTTTGAAAGAAGAGCTGACATTTTAATTTTGTGTATCTGCATGACCTCCAGAGAAAAGAACAAACCTAATGTCTCAAACTACTAGTTTTCACAAATTAAAAATTCACTATTTATCCACCACTATCATCATGAAAACAATTGCTTGAAAATAGCTAATGTTAACCAAAGATTGTGTTTTTTCTTTGGATTTCAACATGCTGGGTTTGTTTTTCTTTGTATTTACTCTACTTGGTGATCTCTGATTTTTCCTGAATCTGTGGTTTGATATCCCCAATTTTAGAAAATTCTCAGCTATTATCACTTCAAATCTTCCTTCTTCCTTTTTATCTCTCTCTCTCCTTCTTAGACTCCAATTAGGCAAATGGAGAAGCATTTGAAATTGTCTCCTTAGAAGGACTTAACTTCTAAAATTCCATTCACCTAATTGCCTGTGGGCTGTGATGCTCTGAGCTCTCTGGTGCTCCCTTAGATGCTCTATGGTTTTATTTTTATTCATTTTCCCCTCATTTTCTGTTCAATTTGAAAAAAATTCTATTGGTCTATCTTTGAGTTCAATTATTATCTTCTCTTATGCTGTGTTCATCCTGCTGATAATTCCATCTCAGGATCTCTTCATCTCTGATAGTGTTTTTCATTTTTTGGCATTTCCATTTAATCTTTCTAAATTTCCCTCCTTTTGATAAAATTCTTCATCTATTCATACACGTTCTCCATCTTATTCACTAGATGCTTTAATATATTAATCAAATATATTTATAGTCCCTGTAGGAAGCGCTCATGCCTGTGCCATCTCTGGATCTGTTTGTACTGATTACTTTATCTTTTAAAAACCATTCTCTCTCTTTGTTTCCCCTTGATTATTTTGTGTGTCTAATAATATTTGAGAAAATGCCAGACGAGTGTGTAAAAGACCAGTAACAACTGACCACAATAGTATTTATATTCCCTAATTGGTATGTATGCCTCTGTTGTCTTCAGACTTTTCGATCTAATTAAATTAATTTGGTTTTGTTACTGCTACAGCTATGTTCAGGGTAATGAAGAATCCAAATCCATCTAGCAGTGGACAGTTTCTCCCTGGTGATCAATATACGGTCTAGGATGTTGGCATGTTTTTGTAGAACTCCTGCTCCATTGTCAGCTTTCAGAAAACCCCACAGACACACTATTTTTCTATCAGCCAGAGGCTGCCCTTGCATTTTGCTAGGTACACGGAGCCTGGTGGGGAGTGGGCACGGTTTTCCTTTCTTCCACAACAGTTTCAGTTTGAAACAGGACCCTCGGTGCCTGAGCTTTGGGAGGTGGAGTGGGGAACTTTCTCATCATTCTTGTCACTTCCCCTCCCCTCGTGGCAGCTGAACTCTGCCTTTTAATGGTGGGGGGGTCTTTTCACCCCCAGCTCTATTGAGCTATAGTTGACATATTGCTTTGTAAGCTTAAGGTGTACAACTTGATGATTTGATACACATATATTGCAAAATGAGTACCACAATAAGGTTAATTAACAGATCCATCATCTCATATAATTACCCTTTTTTTTTGTGGTGAGAACATTTAAGATAGTTTCTCTTAGCAACTTTCAAGTATATAATTCAGTATTGTTAACTATAGTTACCATGCTGTACATTAGATTCCCAGAACTTATCCCTTTTGTATCTGGAAGTTTGTACCCTTTGACTAATAACTGTCTGTTTTCCCCAACCTCCAGCCCCTGGCAATCACATTCTACTCTTTGTTTTTATGCGCTCAGCTTTTTTAGATTTCCTATATAAGTGAGATCATACAGTATTTGCCTTTCATTGTCTGGCTTATTGCACTTAGCATAATAGCTTCAAAGTCCATCCATGTTGTCATGAATGGCAGAATTTCCTTCTTTTTTATGGCTTAATTATATATATATATATACACACCACATTTTCTTTATCCATTCATATGTTGATGGCTGTTTAGGTTGTTTCCATGTGTTGGCTATTGTGAACAACACTTAAATGAACCTGAGGGTTCACTGTCTTCAGATATATACCCCAAAGTGGAATCATATAGTCATTCTGTTTTTAACTTTTTGAAGAACCCCGTACCGTTTTCCATAGTGGCTGCACCGCTTTACATTCTGGTGAGTGTCTCATATGGGAGTGAGTTTACTGCTTCTCTCCAGCAGCAGCAGGTCTTCCCTTTGTGTCAGTACAGCCTCTTGGGTATGAGGAGGCGTCTGCTCCTTACAGTAGCAGATGTCTTTTACTTCTATTTCTCCCTCAGCAGCAAGCAATCTTTTCCTGGGACCAGGAAACAAGAGGGTTTTCTGTCCTCCTGAAGCATCAGAGGACTTTTGCTTCATATGGTCCAAATTCTGCGCCTCTCAGCATCAGTCACCATCTGTGCATCTTAACTCTGGAGGGAAGTCCTGCAGGTGTTCTGACCTGTAGCAAATCATTCTCATGAGCCACATGATGGAGCTCAAAGAAAAGAGCTACTGAGTAAATCTGTACTCCTATTATGTCAGGGGAGCCCAGGGATTCTAAACTGTCATGTTAGCCCCCACACAGCTTTTAAGAATTTGTTAGAATTTCATTCGTTTTCCTCTTACCCACATTATGGCTGCCACCTCTTTCCCTGTGCTCTGCCAAAGAGAAAACTTCATATGTTTCATCTCTCCTTGGAAGAGCTTGATGTTTTCCAGAATTCAGCTCACCTTTGCATTTCTCAAATGGACTGAAATAAAGTCATGATATTGAGTATTACATGCCTTTTTTTCTTAGTGTGAGAGTGATACTCTTACATGGCTTCTACTTAAGTAGAACTCCTGCATTTTTATATGTGAAGTATCTTGATCACCTCCAATCACAGAGTTATTAAGTAGCATAAAAAAGTCACTTCTTTTCATTTGTCTATTTTTTTTAAGATTCCACATATAAGTAATATCATATGATATTTTTTCTTTCTTTTTCTGGCTTACTTCACTTAGAATGACATTCTCCAGGTCCATACACGTTGCTACAAATGGCATTATTTTATTCTTTTTATGGCTGAGTAGTATTCCATTGTATAAATATAGCACAGCTTCTTTATCCAGTCACCTGTTGAACATTTAGTTTGTTTCCATGTCTTGGCCAGAAGCAGACTCACAAACATAAAAAAAACAAACTTATGACTACCGGAGGGGGAAGGGGGTAAGAAGGGATAAATTGGGAGTTTGAGATTTGCAGATACTAACTAATAGATATAAAATACATAAACAACAAGTTTATACTGTATAGCATATGGAACTATATTCAGTATCTTGTAGTAACTTATGGTGAAAAGAATATGAAAATGAATATATGTATGTTCCTATATGACTGAAGCATTGTGCTGCACACTGGAAATTGACACAACATTGTAAACTGACTATACTTCAGTTAAAACAAAGTCACCTCTTTTGCTGTGTTATCTAAGATATAACAGCACACAATAGAGAAAAAGTGAAAATACTGAAGCCCTTTTTTTCTTACCCCAATGTATGTTTGAAAAGAGTAGCAATAGGAAGTAATTTGCCATAAGTTTTTCCCCTAACTTTTTTGTTTTTAAGATCTAAAGGTCTGGGAAACCAAAGAACATCAGAGGGACAGCACACTTGGAAAACTGACTGCAGGTGCTGAAGGAAATCTCATAAAGGGTCTTTACAGCACGGTGTGGTGTGAACAAGGCCAGAAGATGTGTCTGAGGTCGACATTGTTACTTCCCATCGGGAACAGAAAGAACAATTTCTGTATGAGGAGACTCAGAAATGAAACATCCGCAGTGTGGAATTATACAACTCCTAGAGGTCAGACAATCTCTCAGCGTTCAATCATATAGAAAGGATGGTCTGCTAGCTGCTCTGTGGCAGGACCAATGACTCTCTCTAGGCAAGCAAAGGATGAGGAACCTTTGCTATCTTACTTCGTCCAAGAAAGAAAAGTTTAATTTCAAATAGAGGGTTGCAGCTTATTTCTCTACAAAATAATTTATTTCTGACCCATACAGGTAGGTGAAACAAGGTCCAAAAAATGTTTCACAATTGTAATATTTTTGAAATAAATACATTATTTTTTATTTTTTTATTTTTTGAAATATAATTGAAATATCATCAGTTTACAATGTTGTGTCAATTTCTGGTGTACAGCATGACTCTTATTTAGCTCTCACTGACTGCAAAGGAAATCTGGGCAGGATTTAGCTGAAGTAAGTACTATGCAGATGGAGTGATTTGAAACTATTTTGAGATCTTGGATAATTCAAAACAAATAGCATGCTCTTTTATTGATGCCTAAACTTAAAAATAATCACTTCTAAAATAATCTTATGCACATACTCAGACCTCTACCAAAAATCAACAATGCTGAGCTATCAATATTATTTATGACCCACAATATCATTCTCCGCATTTGAGCAGTAACGACACTAGTGAAAATGAGAAAATCAACCAAAGATTACAGAGGAGTCACTGAACCAGAAACAAGATGGCTCTTTTTTGCAGATTTTATACATAAAACTAAGCCCCACTGAAGCTGAAGGACAGGTAGGATGAATTTTGAAAAGGAAACCATCAATCTAACAAAGAGACACACATAGAAAGTAGATTTTAAAATGAGAGTTTAGGTGTAGGGCCAGCTTGTAGTAGGAGTGCCAAACACTCATTAAAAGTGACAAAGACATATAGCTGTAGAGGACAACTGACAGCAGAAGTGATGGAATGTGGAGGTCTTAGTATGCACAAAGGATGGGGACCCCCAAGTAACACAGCAGCCTGGGTGTAATCAATGAAAGATCTGGAAAGTTTGTCATAACATTTAAATTATCCTGGGCTGAAAATGTGCCATCCACTACTTCATGCTTGAGGCATCAGTAAAAGGGCAGAATACATTGTTCTCCATATAATAGTTCCTCATATCAACAAAACATGTCCAGTAGTGAAGGTTATGAAAACATGAACAGTACAGCAGACCGTGGAGGCGTTTCCTGTGACACAATGACAGGCTAGGACACAATACAATGAAGTACTGTTGCCTGGACAGCAGGGTGTGTAAAAAATGATAGAACATAATAATGTAAGGTAGAGTTACAATAAATTCAAGCACGAGAAAAAAAAAATCTATGTTCAACTTAAAAGTCAAGCAGAGACTATTTCCAATAGGTCAGTTCATACATATTTTATAAACAGGACTTAATAGGATAATTGGTTAAGTCTATTTATAGAACATAAACAAATGCTTCAAAAAATGAAAATGTTAAAACAAACATTAAAAATATGTTTGTGGTTAAGATGAAAGACATTTCAAAGTATTAGACTTTCTCAGTGTTACCATGTGTATTTTGTTGATAGAGAGTTGTAGAGATAAATCTGAAGAAGCAGAGAAATTATCATTAAGTAATATTACTACTTTCTAATTTATAAAATTCAATAAGAAAAAGGCTAAATTCAACCATAGAAAAAGTGGTCAAAAGATGGGATGGGAAAATGCAATAGCAAAGAAATACAAATGGCTAATAAACCTCACAAAGAAGTTTATCATCATAAGAATAAAAAATGAAAAGTAAAACTATGACTTAGCAAATCAGAAAAAAAAATTTAGAAACTATCAGTCTAGTGTTGGCCCTAGAGTGGGAAAATAGAAACCTTCATTAGCAGCTATGTTGTAAATTATTGTAAATTTTTTCATTTGACAGTGTGTATCAAACACCTCAAAAGTGTACATATACTTGGATCCAGAAATCCCAATTATAGGATTATATTTAAGAAACACAATTGAGGAAGGGCCGTAATATAGAATGGCATGTAGGAAAATTGGAGAAAGTTCTAACTGGATTTCAGTTTTGTTCCCTCTTTTGACCAAAATGCTGAATTAGGATAATTCTTGACTCTCTCCTCCAAGACTAGCCCATAGGAAAAACACCAAGAAAAACTAGAAAATTGGAGCAATCCCTGCGCGACTGTGTGAAGGGGAGCCTTTGACCTAGAACAGGACGCTGCCAGGCAGTGAGAAAAACAAAGCCCAAAAAACTGCCTCAATTCCTGCTGCTTACCAAGGAAGAAAATCAGGGCATAAAAGCCCCCTACTTAGGAGTAGTTAAGGAAACCAGGAGGAGATGAATCTGGAAGTCCCATCCTCACCTTTCTTCTTCTAAACTACCAGGATTGATGAGCACAATCGCCCGACTGAAAGATTGGCAGTCCCAGCTGGTCTTAACCAACTCAAGCTTGAACTGGACACAGCTAGACACAGCTGACTTCAAGTTCCTGAAAAACAGCTTCAGCAAACATCTTATTGTTTAGGCTACATGACGCTTGGGAGGACATGAAAGTTTTTGTAAAATCAGATAAAGTGAGCTTGATCAGTGAGAGAAGTTTCCAGTTCATTATTTGTTAAGCAAGTTACAGTTAATGGATCTAACTGATGACCACCCTTGTTTTAAAAATTTAAGGAGAATATCTTCTGTATTCTCCTTCTCTTTGGGAACAAAGGATAAAATCTTCAACTGAAGAGTTGTTTTATTGGATAGGAAGTAATTGACTGGGATTTTCTGTTGGTTGGGGCTTTTCTACTTAAGGCTTATCTGCTCCTCACCTACTGATCTTACTGGGACTAGTAAGACCCTAGCTAACGAAGAAGTCAAACTTCCAGGGGAAGTAAGCTTACAGAACAAAATACAAGATATTTCAAAGGAAAATGGATGTTTTGGATCATAGATTCCATTAGAAGGGCAATCATTAGAATAAATGCTAAAATAATTTAGAATTAGTTTATAAACATATTAAACAAGATAAGACATGGCTAGCATGACAAAAAATACAAAAAAAGGATCAACAGGATATTGGTTATGAGAATTATAATGGCTGAAATAAAAATATTCAATAAATAAGATGAGAAATAGAACAAACAATCCTGAGAAGCAATTTTTATGAAATTGGAAACCAGATGATAGAAATCTTCCAGTGATTTAAAAGAAAAAAAGACAAAGAAAAAAAAAGATAAAAAACAGAAAACATAGGAAAAAAGTTTAAAAATGAACTTTCTCTTGAAGGGGGATCCACATTAAAAATCGGAACATAGGAAATATTTGAAGATACTTTGATAAAAGTATACATTTCCCACATTTTTTTAAAATGCTGTGGAAAACAATGTAGAGTGGAAAAGAGGAGGGGGAAATGAGGAAATTCACATCTAGATATATACTAGTCAATTTAAGAACATAAAAAATCATGATACATTCTAAAAACTTACAAAGAAAAATTAAATCACACATAATAATCAAATGACTTAGATATTTCACCAGTAACTGCAAAAAGACAATGCAGTAGTGTTTTCAAAATGTTGATGGAAAAGATTAGATCCTAGGATTTACATTCCTTCAAACTGTCATTTACATTTTAGGACATAAGAAAATATTTTTCTCTGATATCTAAGGCCTCCAAAACTTTTCACAAAGGCCAACATTGAATAAATTTTGGATGTAGCTTTTTAAACAAGAAAAAAGATTGGTCTCGGAGATATTGCAAGGGATCTGTGAAGTTTATGTGGTCAAATGAATAAAGTTAAACACTTTGGTAAGGTTTCTTTTCTTCTAAGAAAAATACCAAAGATATTTTACAAATACATAAACATATATATGTGCACATATTTTATATACATATATTTAAATATAAATATAACTTTAAAAATATATCCAAAACTAAAATGATAGATAGTATCAACATGTGAGGAACAACTTAACAGTATTACTGGGAGAGGCTATTTATTTTTTAACATTTTTTATTGATTTATAATCATTTTACAATGTTGTCTCAAATTCCAGTGTAGAGCACAATTTTTCAGTTATACACGAACATATATATATTCATTGTCACATTTTTTTCTCCGTGGGCTACTATAAGATCTTGTATATATTTCCCTGTGCTATACAGTATAATCTTATTTATCTATCCTACAATTTTGAAATCCCAGTCTATCCCTTCCCACCCTCCACCCCCTTGGCAACCACAAGTTTCTATTCTATGTCTATGAGTCTATTTCTGTTTTGTATTTATGCTTTGTGGTTTTTTTTTTTTTTTTTTAGATTCCACATATGAGCGATCTCATATGGTATCTTTCTTTCTCTTTCTGGCTTACTTCACTTAGAATGACATTCTCCAGGAACATCCATGTTGTTAAAAATGGCGTTATGTTGTTGGTTTTTATGGCTGAGTAGTATTCCATTGTATAAATATACCAATTCTTCTTTATCCAGTCATCTGTTGATGGACATTTAGTCTGTTTCCATGTCTTGGCTATTGTAAATAGTGCTGCTATGAACATTGAGGTGCAGGTGTCATCCTGAAGTAGGGTTCCTTCTGGATATATGCCCAGGAGTGGGATTCCTGGGTCATATGGTAAGTCTATTCCTAGTCTTTTGAGGAATCTCCATACTGTTTTCCACAGTGGCTGCACCAAACTGCATTCCCACCAGCAGTGTAGGAGGGTTCCCTTTTCTCCACAGGGGAGAGGCTATTTTTCAAAGTAGAAGGAAGTCTAAAATTTTGTTAAAGTGTGAAAAAAATTAAAAATTAAGATGGTAGAGATGGATCAACAAGAGAGCTGCTGTATCTGTAGTAACATCAGATAAAATAATCTCTACAACATCAATTATCATTAGGATAGGAGACAGTCATTACATAATGATAAAGATTCATCATGTTTCAACATGTCTACAACTTACAGATGATAGTAAAAGGTTCAGTTTACAATTTATCTTTATTAAACATATATTTATCTCATAAGACAGCCTAAAATTATATGAAGCAAAATTGAAAACACTATCATTGTACCGCATTTTAATCCAACTGTCTTGATTATTGGTAGTTTGAGCAATCTAACAAAAGAAGGGAAAAATACAGAAAATCTGAAAAATACAGTTAAAATGCTAGTGCATGTGGCCTAATATAGACCTAATTATTTGTTGCATCCAACAAGTAATATACACTTTTATAAGCACACAAGGAAAATTTTAAAAAATTGATGACAACCTCAGCCAAGAGGAACCCTCAATGAATTTCAAAAAATAGGTATCACACAGATCATAGTCTTAACCAAACTGTAATTAAATTAGAAGTCAATTACAAAAAAGCCATATAAAATTTCAACTTATTTAGAAATTTCAAATGTCAAATAACTCATGGACTAAATTAGAAATAATTATAAATGCTCAAAAAAAAAAAGAAAAAAGAACTGAACTGAATGATAATGAAAACACAATATATTAAGATCTGTGGCAAGAAACACCAACAATGCTTTAAAGGAAATTTATGGTTATAAACACTATTATCAAGAAAGCAGAAAGAATAAAAATTTCAACTACTTCTAACTTATGTAGTAAAAAAAAATAAAAAGCTCAAAGAAACTGGAAAAATATGATAATAAAAATAAAAGTGAGACTAAATAAAAGAAAGTGAAGATACACTAGAGAAAATCAACAAAGAACATTAAGTCAAAAGTTGATTCTTTCAAAAATCATTTTAACAGAATAGGCGAAACAGAGAAGACATACCCATAAAAAGAAGATGCGAAAAGTACTATGAATGATAATGATATTATGAATGAAAAGAGGGATATAACTACAAAAGAAATTTAAAATAATAATGTATTTTCAAGAGCTCTATTCAGTCAAACTGGAAAACTTGATGAAATAGATAAGTTCACAAAAAAAACCTCTTAGAACTTACTTATGATGAAGTTACAGGCTTCGATCATCCTTTTACTGATTTGTAATTTCAAAATTAGCTAGAAATATTTACAGATAGTTAACAGTGTAAAAGTAGGTTTTACAAAAATTTCAAGAAGCATATAATCCTGAGTTTATTCAGACTTTGTAGTGGAATAAGTGGGAATATGCAGAGTGTATTTTAAAGTGATACTGTCCAATACAGTAGCCACTAACAATATGTGATTATTTATAATCAAATAGAATTCAAATTAATTTCCCCCATTACATCAGTCACATTTCAGTCACAGTCACAACAGCTGTATGTGATTACTGACTACCATATTGAATATCACAGACAACAGAACTTTTCCATCACTACAGAAACTTCTATCAGGCAATACTGTTCTAAAGATCAGCACAACCTTAAAACAAAATCAGACAAGACAATTATGAGAAAGTAAAATAAAAGGCCCATTTTATTTATGAATATAGTTCCAATATCCTAAACAAAACATTATCATTGAGTCAAACAGGAGTTAAAAGGAGATAATAACACCACAACTCAGGTGTATCTCACGAATGCAAGAATTATCTTGTAGTAACCTCGAAAAAGAATATGAAAGCGAATTATGTGTATGTTCATGTATGATTGAGGCCTTGTGCTGTATACTAGTAATTGACACAACATTGTAAGCTAATTATACTTCAATAAAAAAAAATACATACAAGAATGCAAGAATTATTTAATATTAGAAAAATTCATACTTTCAATTTATCATACTAACAGATTAAATAAAACATAATTATCCAAAGAGAGGCACAAATGGCATATGGTAAAATTCAACATCTATATATGATTTAAAAAAAAACCAAACTTAGTGACTGGGAGTATTAAAAAACTACCTTAAAAACTGACACTGTACTTCCAAAAATTAAACACTATATCATCTTCTAACCGTGTCAGATAAATTAGTATTGGACTTATGCACTCTTTGCAAACAACTGGAAAACCAACAAACAAAAAATCCCCAGTAACGTTGCTTTTGGACATAGTACACTAGAGAACACAAGACTGCTAACCCCAAGAAAAGCAAAACAGACAGGGTGAGCTCTCAAGGTGCCCAAGCTTCCTGCCATGAAGAGTTTTCCTGACCATAGTATACAGAAGTGAGACAAAGCAAAGCAGACAATCTAGCTGAGTGGAGAAGCAGAGAGCAGAGTTTGGGGAGGCTGACACAGCTGGAACTCACACAGCTAAGGATTCAGAGAGAGCGCTCCAGAAATCTGCATGAGTCTGTGCCTTAATACAACCTAGGCAAGCATAAGGTGAAACACCAAAAGGCTGGGCAAAAACAACTCCGGGTAGCTGAAGCTTAATGATTCCCAAAGAAAAGGGCATTGGACATGCCATTCATGCAGAAAATATGACATGTTTTGTCACTAAAAAAAATTCTTTAAAGTGTTAGCGACTAAAGCAAAAATAATAATAGTTGGAGGGTTATAACATGTGTCGAAATAAACTGTATGACAAGAGTAGCACAAAGGCTTGGAGAGGGTGGACCTCTCCCACCCCACTTGGGCAGCCTCACCAAGGCTGGATGAGAAAGAAGTACAGACCCAACTTGTGACCTGAAGCTTGGGGCATGCTGGGACATGAAGTCCGGTTCCTTTACCTCACTCCTTACATGGCCCTGAAGTCTTTGCTGGTCAGCATGTCACATATGGCTCAGGTGCAGAGGGAGACGAGGGACAACAATGTGGTGGCACTAGGGAGATTAGTGCTTCCTTGCAGGTGATGGTGGCAAGCCATAGACAGTCGTCTGATTGTGTCCAACAGGGAGAGTTCTGGTTACTGTGCACATGTGGATGCTGCTAGCCAAACTGTCCTGCCTGCTAAGTCAGGACATTCTTGCTTTAAAAGTTAAGGAAAATTATTTACTTCTGTGTGCTACAAACTGGTCTTCAACTTCTTTTGTACCTTGAATGACTACCCACTATATTGTTTATCTTCGGAATAAGGATAAGCAATGGAGGGCGAACATGGAGAGGTTTGCAGAAGAAGTGCATGTAGTAATCTTTGGTGCAGGCTTTCTGCAGCTGCTCATCTAAGCAGTTGACTACTCAACATGAAAAGGACATCTGCATGTGTCTAGTGGTGAAAGCTGCTCAAAGAGAAGCTCATACTCTCTCAGGACCTTGCCTGGATTCATGTGCTTTTGAAGAACTGTCCCCAGATGGGAAAAAGACGGGGACTCCGTTTAACACTTCTGTAACAGGAGGCCAACTTGGAATTTTAACAGAGCGATATGGAATTCCTATATCATACCTTCCAGGTCTTTCAGTTGATGACCATGGAAATTACACTGTACACTTGGGACATTTAGGGAGCTGGATGGAAGAACAAACAGAAGCCGTTGGGGTTGAAGTTGACCCCGGTTATGATGCTGCAGAGGTCCTGGATCAGTACACACAACATTGTCAGAATACACACCCTTTTCAAGTGCACTGAAATATTCTCTAAGATAGACCATATGGTCAATTAAAAAAAAATCAAGTCAATATATATAACAGGATTTAAAATATGCAGTATGTATTCCTTAAGATAGCCTATTGAAGGGACTACAGAATTAAACTAAAAATCAATAAAAAAGGGTATCTTTTTAGATATGCAAAAAATTAAAAACACATTTTTAAATATCCCATGAGTCAAAGGAGAAAACAGAATGTAAATTAGAAAGAATTTTGTATCCAATGAAAATGAAAATAAAATATATCAAAATTTGTGGGGTGCAGCTAAAACAATTCTTAGGAGAAAATATATGTATATATAATTTTTTTAAAGGTCCAAAATTAATGATTTAAGTTGTCTTCTGAAACTATAAAATGGACAAATTAAATACAAAGTAAGTTTAAAAAAAAACACTAGAGTGTAAATCAATTAAATATAAAATAAACTGACAACAGAGAAAATGAATCAATGATTTTTGAAAAAAAACCAATATAATTGATAAATATGCAGTTTGATGAAGAAAAAAGAGTAAGATACAAATGATCAGTATCAGCAATGGGGCAGAGAATATCACTAAATATTTTACCAACATTTAAATGATAATATGAAAAAGTTTATACCAACAAGTTTGGAAACAGATAAAACTGATGAATTTCTTGAAAGAGTAACACATAAAACTGGCACAAAAATAAATAGAAAATTCAAGTGGTCATATAGTAAATAAAGAATTAAAAAAAATCTTTTCCTACACACAATAAAAAGTTTCCAGACTCAGATGTTTTCATTAGTGAATTTTATCACACATCCAAGGGAAAAATAATACAATCTTACAAACTCTCTCTGAAAATAAAAGAAGAGACAGTAATTCTAGAGTCATTATGAAGCCTACGTTACCTATTACCACCACCAAAATTAAGGGGATGAAGTTGCAGACCAACCTGAATCATGAGCAGGAACAAAACCACTAATTGTAATATTAGTAAATTGAATCCAGCAGTATATTAAAAAGGATCCTACATTATGAACAAATACGGCTCATCCCAGCATAGAAGCTTAATTTAACCTTTGAAAGTTAATCAATATAATTCATTATTTTAACAGAATTTGGGAGAAAAAAAGTAAGATTGTTTCCATAGATTTAGAAATATCACTTGACAAAATTCAGCACACTTTTTTGATAAAAAAAAAAAAACTTTATTAGGAGCAGAAGGGCACTTTCGTAAAATGAAAAAGTTCCTCTGCGAAAACTATAGGTAACTTGTTTAATGGTAAAGACTGCATTTCACTTACAACCAGAATCAAAACACTATTAACACTTTTATATTTTATTGGAGATTGTAGGAAGTACACTAAAATAAGAAAAATAAAACTGTGCCAATTGGAAAACAAAAAATAAATTGGCTTTCTTCTCAGACAACATGATTTTGTACATAATATATATTGTATGTGGAATGGAAATTTTTGACATAATTAAATCGAATTAAGGCCTGACAAGTCATGGGATGCAGTAAATACAATAGGTTTTCAATGTCAGTACTTTGTGAACTGTACTTGATAATATGCTTGGGATTGTATATGAACATGGATTTATTCATTTATGATGACTATACATCAAATCGATACTATGAAAGACAGATGGTATAAAAATATAGACAATGGATATTCAAAGTGCTCAACTGGTGGTAAAATTACCTGAACTTAGAAGAAGAGAAGTTCCCTATGTAGATACAGAAAACTTCAGAGAGCAGAAGGGATTGTGCTGTGGTGTGTGTGCAGAAGGTGGTTTGACATTTTTAAAATGGTGAACAGAAAGGAAGAAAATCCCACACGGAGCAAGTATCCTAATCAAGAGGAAAGAATTCTTTCAGCATCTACAGAAAACCTAATGAATCCTTTGATGGTGAGAGGTAGATTTCAAAAGTTTTAATGTTCGGATGATGGTATTCCTGAATGTGAACCTAAAACACTGGGAGTTATAGTTGATTAAAAGTCTCGAAGTCCTAAGGAAAATGACTTTGATATCATAGTCCTGCGGGATGGTTCCAAAGTGACTCACTAGTAAATCTTTTCACTCTTTTCCAAATAGTTTATGGTTATTTTAATGGTAAAAGAAAACAATAAATCACAGCAGTATTCAGTCTTTAATATCCTAGAGTTTTGCAATTTCTGTTTAGAATGTTCTTCCCTAGTTTGTCTGGTTAATGCCTGCTTATCCTTGAATATTCTTCAAAGAT
Organism: Camelus ferus; assembly: GCF_009834535.1. NCBI lineage: Eukaryota > Metazoa > Chordata > Mammalia > Artiodactyla > Camelidae > Camelus > Camelus ferus. The sequence continues at coordinate 43,285,942 of NC_045703.1, forward strand.
TAGGTCTAGATTAGGTCTAGATTAGGTCCTCTTCCTATTAATTGAATGATCTCAGTAACATAATATGTATGAGAAGACTGATTAGAGTTCACCCAGATAGCTTTGTTATTATGTGACCTTGATTCAACTGCTTAATATAAATATTGACAACTAAAGATAATCTTATGAGTAACTGTGAGAAAAGTCGTATTTGTTTTTATTAGTGCATAAAATGGTTTATTTCCAGAAGGCTCCCATACATTACTGTGAAGTTTGTTACCACCAGTAGAAAGTGGGACAACCATTACATAAGATTGCAATCATACCTCTGTTGTGAATTACGTAACTGAGAGGAAAAGTCCTTAAGTGATGTTAATGTTAATACAGGTAATTACGAAGCTACTTTTGATGATGAGGACTGTGATTGTTCTTTAACGAAAAGTGGAAAAAACTGAGTAGATTCCATTATGAATGTGTATAAAGTTTTAATTGCCGGCCCTGAAAAATACGCTTTTATTAGTGAGAAAATGGTAATAGAACTTTATTTGAAGAAAGACTGCTTGGACATAAACCTGTGCTGATGAACAGATAGAGGGCGCTGAAAAAAATTTTGAAAAACACTGCTTATCAAGTGCTGCTCCAAAGTCCTGTCCCTGATGCATCATCAGATGTCTGATATCAGTCTGATGATAATAATCATGTCAACACTGGTGAATTCTATTTCTCAATGTCTTCAAGCATTCAGGTTTAATGAGTATTTAATGCATACATATATTTGTGTATATATGTGTGTGTCGATCTTAGATTAAACCTGAATTGTGTTTTTTATTAAAGAAATGAAAAATACTGTAATATTTATAGTCAACAGTTACCCTGCCATTTCATTTAATGGTTTGGGATTACATAAATAAACACTATTTATAATCCTTGTTTATCTTCTTAGAGTTTGAATGTTCACATATTTCTTTACGTAAACCTTAATATGTGTGATAACAGATTTTGGCTTAGACTCTACTTGAGGTTATGCATGCATATATTACCTTTCCAAAACCTAAATAACTTTTGCATTCTAAATTGCTAGTCTGATTGTATCAGTTGTAAATTGCTGTGCTACAAAACATCCCCAAAATTTGTAGCTTAACAAAATTCATCCATGAACTCACAATACGTGGGTCAGCAATTTGGGTTAGGCTCAACTGGGCAGAATTTCTGTTGGTCTTGCCTTAACTCACTAATGCGATTTTATAATCTGGTGGCTGCAATGAGGCTGGATGACATAGAATGACCTACATTTTGGTGACTGGCTGTCTTTCATTTGATTCTCCACCATATGCATCTTCAGCAAGCTCCATGAAGCTTGTTCACATGGTGTGTGCTTTCTAAAAAGGCAAGAGTAGAAACTGCAAGGTATCTTAAGGTCAAGGCTGGGAGGTTGCTCAGCATCATTTTCATTACATTCTACAGTCAAAGCAAATCACAAGACATCCAGTTGAAGAAGTGGAGAAATAGACTCTGTCCCTTCATGAGTGGAGCTGCAAAGATTTTGCAGCATTTTATAGCTACCACAGTGATATTATTCATACAGGATTATGAACCTGCTTTTTCACAAGAGGGCAAATGTCAAAACTATCAAGGAAAAAAAAGTCCTGTTTCTACTGGAGTGTCTAATTCTGAGAATGAGTTTTGATTCTCTAGATGATAGAAGATAAGGGAAAACACCTGGAGTGAGGTATTAAATAAGTGATTTAAACAAGGAAGAACATTGTTAAAAATCTATAGCAATCACCAAGAGAATGGAGAAATGGAAGTGAAAGTAAATAGAAAGGATGGTGTTATAGGGCCATGTGAATAGGGTGTTTAGTGGGGTAGTTTCCACCTTGGTAAGACTGCTTTGTGGTTTTTGAGCTTTAAGTGAATATGGACGCCCAGGAGCTATTCTCCTGGGAAAAACAAGTGTCAGAGAAAAAAGACAAAGCAATGGAAATGGAGGGAATGTTTATGAAGGGGGTGAAAATTATATTCATCAATTATTTAAAGTGGAGCAGAAGACACAGTGGAAAAAGCTCAAAGAGGGTTCGATGTAACAAAAGAAAGGTGAGTCTATGTTCAGGTATTTTGAAGGAAACTATCTGAGCTTGAGAATATTTGATACAATTATTTTTTTTTTAAAAACCTCATTTTTGCTGACAGAGTGACATGTCTCTAGCTGTTGATCGTGATCAACAAAGGATATGAAGACCTTGGGGAAAATTTTTGTTTGGTTAATAAAGAAAGGGCAATTAAGACATCATGGTACAAAAATAAATCAACTCAATGACCTGGCATCTTAGACCTGGCAACATATCAAAAAGGAATAATAAATATTAATCTACTTTTGTACAAGGACGAGTTGCATTTAATTCTGAGCTACTATAGTTTCGGAGATCCCAGGGTAAGAACACACTGATGCTGGAAAAAGACTTAAGTTGAAGAGGAAAAGGGGAGGTGGCTGCCATTCTAAGGATGTCTGGAAAGAGTTACACCTTTTCCCCTGTGACCGGATTATTGTACCCCTGTGTGTCTCAGGCTGAGCCAAATACCTGAAAGTCACCTTTCAGTTTCCTCTTTCCTTCCACCTCACATGCACTTCATCAGTTAAAAAAAAAATTGTTTCTTACAGAGAAGACCAGAGAGAATCTTGAGAAAGATTCTTCCCTCAAACAAGCAGGGAAAGGGGAGTAGCTACTCCTGGAGGAGGGACTTAAAACTCCTCCTGGACCCTTCTCTCTTATTCCTTTATGGAAAAAAAGCCCTAAACTCTGTATTTGGGAATAATATGGCAACCAGCTCTCACTCTTAGGACACTGTAGAAAGCCCAGTGCAGCTGGACGAAGGTGTGGGTTTTGGCCAGCAAAGCCCATGGCAGAAGAAAGAATTACTTGAGACTTAAGTCAAGAGAGATGAGAGAGAGCCAGAGACCAGCTCCCTGAGACCCCCTTAGACTCTCAAATTTATTGAGCACAATCTTCAAACAATCAGAGTGACATATATCATGGGAATTTGAACAAAGTAAGGCGTCAGTCATAAATCTTAAGCAATTTAAATAAAAGGTTAAACTGTTCTAGGTTACGACATGCTAAGAGATAACGAAAGGGCAGGGAAGCGTAGGAATCTCATGAATCAGAGACAGCCTGTTCTAGACGAGCAAAGCATGCCCAGCTGTTTTCAGCAATGTGGTCCTACAACTTGTTAACCCAAGATTGTGCTCCCACACAAAGGTAAGATAAAAACTCTGTAAACATGGATAAAGGGCAAGAATACCTGGCAGGAAGCCCTAGACTAGAACAAGAGGAAGGTAAACAGGACTTGTGCTGGCCCATCCCTGACTGGCACCTCCCTAACTTGGAAGCTTAATCAGAGAAGGACTCCTCCTCCCCTAACCTCCACCAGACCAACAAGTGGCAAGGAAAACAAGCATGAGATACTCTGGGAAAGATAAAGAGATAGACTCAACTTGAAGCGTAATCTAAAATCTAAAGATAAAGGCAGGGAAGATTTTTTTTTAAATCTTCTGGCAAAGCAGGCCCCAGTATAAAATGCAAGGCATCATTAGTGTAATTTGAAGTCTCTAGTTCACTTATTGTGATCATAGCAACCAAACAAATACCACACTGTGCTCAACCAGATTTACAGTCCCCTGCACTACAGGCTTAACACAAGGAAAGGTATGCCCAGATCCAAGCAAAAACTGTTAACTATTCAATAGTTTTAGCTATTCATCTCAAGGACTACTTGTCATTTTCTAGCTTCGGTGTTTTTTTGCCCTGAGTTAATCACCCTTGTCATTTAACTGTAGATTGGGAACTTTGAGAGCCAAGTACACAGATGACAGCCAAGTGCCAACCTTTCAAGCAGATTTTCCTAATGATACCAATCTCAGGCTTGCTATAAATTCTTTTCTGCAAAGATCAGTAAATGCTCATATCTTTCTATTTCTAGATGAATAAGGTCAAGATAGATGTGTAGGACTGTACTTTAATAGGCATAAAAACACAATGTGAATATAATAGCAGTTTCTGAAAGTGTTTAAAATATTGACTCATTCAACATTAAAATTTTCAACAGCTGTTTTTCAATTATCATGTGAATAGCAAACTATATTGATGATGTTATTAAACAAGGGAAGTACCCTATTTTATTTCATCATTTTCTTTATTTTTTGAATTGAAATATAGTTAATTTACAATATTATATTAGTTTCAGGTGTATGACATTGTGATTCAACATTTTATTAGATTATACTCCATTTAAAGTTATTACAAAATAATAGATTTATTTTATGTATGTGTTTATATGTACTGTGCTGTACAATACATCCTTGTTCATTATTTATTTTACATGTAGTATTTTGTAGCTCTTAATCCCTTACCCCTAACTCCCCCCTCTTCCCTCCCTCTCCCTCTGGTAACCACCAGTTTCTTCTCAATTCTTGAGAAAGCAGCCTGTTTTCATTGGTAAGGCTGTCCCTAGGGGCAAGAACAGTGTTGCTATGCTAGTGTAGAAGCAAATACCAGTGACTTCTTCCTCCATTTCCCAATAAAAGCGCTGTCACAACCTCAACCCTTAGCTCTGGCGTGATGGCTTTCCTTCACCCTTGGGCCTGTGTGCTAGTCAGCTGCATTTCTGTTTCTTTAGTAGGAGAGTTCAATCTCTCAGATCTCTATCCTCCACTGTGGAATGAGAGTCCTGGTCAGTTCAGTGACTACAGGGTGGAAAATGGAAAGCACATTATCGATCCCTGGGTGTACCCTGAGAGGATGGGGATGTATAAAATCCTCGTGAACAAGACAGCCAGTTATTTTGAAAAATTTGCACCAGATAATGAACAAAATATTTTATGGGGATTGCCTTTGCAGCATGGCTGGCAATATACTACAGGTAAGAACGACTCTTGTTTTCATTCCAGTATAGCCAAGCTGTAACTGGGACTGGGACTCTGTACATATCAGACTATGTATCTGAAAATTGATTAGTTTATTTTTCCTCTTTTCCCCCATTACCATTATTTTCTACTTCTCTTTTTCTTCCATAAATCTCTTTTGTGTGTTGCCTGTTTTGACTAGAAACTGCAATGGGACATATGGCATAGATGTTGAACAAAAGAGACTTCATATCTAACCTACTGGGCATCCTGCAAATATTTATTGAACTCCTACCAGGTGCCAGTCTTCATTCTAAGCACTGGGAAGAATAAAACTGTCAAGAAGATAAGCATTAAAAAACAGAAGGTGATGTCAAATTAGTTGGAATGTCTTAAAGTTCTATTTGTGTTTACCTATACATGGAAATGGAGACAGGCAAGGAGTGGCACCTTGTTCATGAGGTTGTTTCTCTGCAAATGATTGCTTCCTTTGGAAAATTAAGTGCACTCTAGGGTTTAGTTAGAAGATATGTTTAGGCAAAAGATTCATGAGTTACAAGATATTTAGGCTGACAGAGAAGCTCATGAAAGAGAGTAGTGCCTCCTTCATTCCACACTGATAACACCACCAATAAGTAAGTTTGTTCTGTTCTGATGGAAAACACATAGGGAGAAGATTAAGATTTATCTGAGATCTGAGTAGGGGTCACATACAGGAGCTACTGGAGATGGCAACTCATCCACATTTGTCAGGGGATGTCTTGAGACTCAGACTGACTCCTATTTATCCGACTTTCCTCAGAATTGAAAAGATCGAGGTCCAGGAGACAGCATTAATATATAGTCCACTGTGGAGACATGCCAGTCTCAGGGAGCCTGGAGGCCAGCAGTAGATGGAGGCTGAGTGGGCTGATAGATTAATACCCTTCTTACTCTTTCATTACACTCACATATCATGATTAAGCCTGACTAAACTCATCTAATAATGGGCTTAGATGTTTCCAGCATTTTCTAAAAGTAGCTATGGGGTTGGGGTAGATAAGTATTTCAGACAGTTTTCTTGTCATCAAAGGTGTTACAACACAATTGAAACAGAAAACAATAAATAACAACTCAAGTAAAAGTTAGAAGTGCAAAACAGGGGACACAGTAGAGTCAGCTGGAGTAATCAGATAAAAAAATGGATTTAAACTGAGACTTGAAATGTGGGCAGAATTTCACTGGGGAAAAAAGAAATGAAATCTATTAGAGAATAAAAGAATGAACGGAAACAGTGTTTCTCAGGCGTGGCTGCATCTTGAAAATAATTACCTAGCATTTAAAAAACATCAGTGCAGAGGTCCACCACCAGAAATTCTATTGTAATAATGTGGAAAATTAAGCTAAAGACTTGAGCTTGGAAATAGCATGGCATAGGTATACGTGATTGAGTATAGGGTATCGTTCTTTGTGTGTGTGTGTGTGTGTGTGTGTGTGTGTGTGTGTGCAGTCTGAGAAATACTCGGTTAGGAAAATTCACACTCCTAATATTCATGCAGGTTAACAGATTCAACATTCTTTATCAGTTATTGCTTTGAGAATGATCAGATTAGGAAAGCTGAGTGATGGAGAATAATGAGATGAAAAAGAAAAGAACTGAAGATATGAACGGAAAAGAGATGACCAGAACTAGCAAAAGAAAGAAGGAAGGTGATGAAATTATAGAGAAATGGAAGGAAAAGAAGGGGAGTGCACAAGAGAAGGGGTAGAAACAAAAGTAGAAGATGCAACACATGGGTCAGTAGAGGTGTGACAGCCAGGGAGCAATTGAAGAATCAAGGGAGAATGAATCTGATTTCTTCAGGCAGAAGTCAGGGAAAAGAGGACGTTAGCAGGAGTGGAGAGAAAAAATTGTAGATGAGTCCAGTAAAACACTGAAAAAGTGCAACAAAACAGAACAACTCTTCTGGGAGCATCAGCTGACAAGAGGAAGGAAATCAGAATCAGAAGGATGAACAAAAGATCAGAAAGAGGGATGGCAAAATGACATAAAATGAACATGAACAATCAGAGAGAGATTGAGAAAATATCAATTGTCATTTGTGAGGAAACGACTATACTCATTGGAAGAAACACTTTTCATGTTTTCTTTTATCACTTAACACAACCACCTTATGATGGTTAGTTATGATTAGTTAACATTAATATCCTCATTGTATAGATAAGGAAATTCAGGCATAAGTGATTATTTATTTAGCCAAAGTGAAGTTAGTAAATTACAGAGCAAGGATTTGATTTGGACTCCAGGTTTCTTTCAATCTGTATGCATATTGCTTCTCTAAGTTTGAAGGGAAGTAGAAAAAGGAGTTGAAGAGAAAATGGTTACAAAAGCAAATAATATTCAAAACAGATCATTCAAAAGTAGAATATTGCAGTGATGTTAGATAGAAGAAGAGAAATTGGTTCTGTGATGGGAAATGAAGAGTAAAGAGTGATAGGAAGAGAAACGAGTCATCAGAAGATAAATGTGTGTGCAACTTTGCAAACAAAATGCACCTAGGTAAGCAACGATTATAATCAGTTTCAAAATGTGCATAATAAATAATCTATGCATACTCTCTTTTCCAGGCAGATTAGTTGATCCCAGCGGAAGGACAGACTGTGGCTATGAAACTGGAGATCATTTGTGCATCTCTGTGGACAGTTGGTGGGCTGGTAGGTTCCTTTAAATAGCAAAATAAGTAATAACCTCCCTCCACCAAATTATTCAACCTGACATCTTAGGGACAGAGAAAAACAAAAGCAGCACTATTCCTTTGTGAAAAGGAACCTACTTCATCCTATACCTTGTGGGCTTTATGTCACATTCTAGGATTTAATGGCCACCATCTCAATAATGATTCCTTCCGACACGTTTCACACAGGGACTGAAAAAACGACCTGCAAAGGACAATGGCCTCTAAACAACTAGAACTGGCAGTCAGGTGGGAGGTCCCACTGGTCAGAAGAGAAGAGTCTCCAGGATGGGGAAGGATGAGAAACGAGAGAACAAGAAAATACTACTTTTTCTCATTTTGCTCAGACTAAATGTGTTTCATTTTGTAACTCGTAAACATGTCAGAGATTAATCTACCACAAATCATTCTATCCATCAGTAGTCTAAGGCCTCAGACAGACATTCAATACCAAAACAGTCAGAAAGTATTTTCTAATTCCTTAATTTTATTTTGTGTTTTAGTAGCAAAACTAATTTACACACAATTTCTTAGAGCTATTTCTCAATAATTAGAGACAAAAGCATATTAAGTTTTACTTTCTTGAAGTGACACATATGACATCCACCTTTGCATATTTTTCTCATGTGATACCAATTGATTTTTTTCAAAGACTCACAAGTAGTCATGGCCGCAAATCCAGAATTCAGGGTTCTCCTTTCTCAGATTGACTTTGTAGTTTGCAGTATCAGCCTGCTACACTGGGGGCGCAGGACTGTGTTCACAAATGCATGTGTTCACAAATAACAAATGTGTTTCACCAATGGGAATCAGTACAATAAGCTTTACAGCCTACTAAACCACAATGTCTCAATCTGCTAGAATAGGTTATATTTAGAAAGAAATTTTAAAAATCTTAAATTATTTTCAGTTTAATTATCCAAAGATCTATTATCAACATTTATCTAACATTTTTGCTTTAAAGACCTAATATAAGACAATGACTTTGTGACATCATGGTTGCACATTAAACTTGGTTAAAGAAAATACAAAATATTAACACTATAACTGCATTAAGATAATTTAGGAAAAAATGTCACATTTCATGGTAAAACCTCAGTGGTGGTGTAGCATTCTGTGCATAAGTAGATACCTTTCTTCCATTTTTACATCATTCTCTGAAAGCATGAGTTATTACCAAATTCATTAAAACTACTTTTTGTTTTAAAATATTGTCATCAACTACTTTAACCCATATTCTTTTATGATTGTAGGGTTATTGACAGAAGCATGTTACAGTTTTCTGTATGATCCTTAGGGAGATTTTCGAATTTTTTGCAGTTACTTTTTTTTCATATGTTTCTGAATCTTTGAGTTTTTGCTTAATGGTTTACAGATTCCTTAAAAACATCCTCTATCACATTATTTAGCGCTCATGACAATAGTAAGTATTTTGCTTTTACAGATATGAATTACTTTCTATCTGCATTACCCTTCCTTGGTGCAGTTGATTCTGGCATAATGGGGATATCATCAGATCAAGTAACGCTTTCGCCACCACCCAAGGATCAGACGAAGTTTTGTCTTGATGTTTCTAGTTGTCAGTCATCCTTTCCTCAGACAATGAGCAAGTGGAATACCTTTTACAAGGTGCTTTTGTTAAGTTTTATAACTTATTCTCTTAGGAGGTGGTAAGAGTTTGGGTTTTTTGTATAATACTTTTTGTTTAGTTTTTAATGTGTATTATACAGTATAAAAAATCTAAATTTTTATGGAAGTTATAGTAATACCATTACATTACAGCAGGGCGTTGCATGTCATTAACACCTCTGAACCAACATAACATTAACACAAAATCTATCCACTCACCTCACCCTAAATAAACCATATGTAAATATGAGAGCAGACAGGTTATCTCACTGGATGAAAAGATGATTCTGGTAAATTGAACCTTCAGGTCAACTGAAGTATAACACTTGGGAGAACTATAATTATGCAGTTGGTTTTAGAACAGTCAATTAACTTATTTCAACTGAATTGATCAGTGGTCATAAACTGGTAGAATTAAACAATTATATGGCAATCAAAACTAAATATTCAATGACCAAAATAAAATACAATGTTTAAGCATAGACATGGGCCAAAATCAATGCAAAAAGATAGAGTTGCTAGTTCTATAAATTATTAGCTCATTATTTTAAGTATGATTAAATTAAATATTCTAGTAGTTTTCATCTTTTCTTAATCTTAAACTTTTGTGGTAAGTTCAACTAAGGTAACAGAAGAACAACTGATAAACAAAAAATAACGTTCTCTTGGCCAGTATAAAATATGGACTTACGGGAAAACATATGAAGTTCATCTGTTTCATAAATGCATTTAATGTTACTACTAACAATAGATCATTATTATAGTCTTTACAGGGTGCTAGTCACTGATAGCTTAAATTAATCCATAGAAAAAATTTCTCATCTCGTGTAGAATGTTGCTAAATTGTAAATGTGAACAAAATTAAACTGTAGGGAGAGGAATTGTTATAGCTGTTCAAACATTAATTTCTTCTCTTTGCTATAGCATTTGCAGTTAACGTCTAGTAGCTTTGATGACTTATTGAAGTACTTATGGGATGCACATACCTCAAGCTTGAAAGATGTCTACAAAGTTTTTGAAGATAGGTAATTTTTTGTCTTATTTATTGTTTTTTATCCTTTTAAAGTGACTATCAATCTTCCTATTAAATATTATATTTAATCATCGGGGATTTTTATGATAAGGTATAAATGTTTTAGTATGATCAGGCTTAAAATGTGTTTTATGAAGAATGGGCAAAAATTTGAGGGAAAAAACCCTGTAACAACCAACCAGCTAACCAACCAACAAACAAAACATGCAACCAATTTGTCTCTAATAAAAAAAAATTATCTATGTTAATTTTATCATAGGCACATAATCTGATAGGCACATACTTGGGGCAAAAAGTCAACTAGCATCAGGATTACCACACAAAATAGCCTAGAAGATTATCAGGCCACTCCACAGGCACACCTAGATGTGAAGCTGTAAAAATGATTTGTGCTAAGATGTGAATAGCACTGTATAAGTCAGTGTTCTCCAGAAATACAGGCTCATAGGCAATGATAGGTAGATACACAGATAGGTAGGTAGACAGATAGATATGCATTGTAAGGAATTGGCTCCTATGACTATGGAGGATGACAAATCCATAATTTGCAAAGCCAATGTCAAGTTTAAGCAAAAAGCCTGTAACTGCTGTAGTACCAGGAAGAGCCTATGTCCCAGTTTGAGAGCCATCAGGAAGGAGAATTCTCTCTTATTCACAGGAAGATTAACTTTTTGTCCTCTTCAGCCTTTCAACTGATTGAATGAGGCCCATCCACATAATGGAGGGCAAGCTGCTTTACTCAGTCTATTGCTTTAAATGTTAATATCTTCCAATAACACCCTCACTGAAGCACCCCAAATAATGTTTGACCAAATATCTGGGCACCCTGTGGCCCAGTCAAGTTCGTGCATGAAATCAACAATCATGGGCTCTGTCTAGGGGGTGGAGTCAACCAGCAAGAGTGACATATGGGATAGAAATCTGTGTATAGTTTAAAACATGGACAGCAACAACAAAAAAATCAGGGCTCATTGGTATTGTAAAAGTAAATTTCTAAATCCAGCAAGAATGTCGGGTACCTCTTAGACCATTGGTTGTTGTCTTGCTCACAGATGCCGTCATCCATCCAGTAAGGTAAATAAATAACCTGTTCACAGATTCACAGCATGTTTCCTCCCCTACTTATGGCTTCAACAACTTACTGGTATTAAGTTGGGCAATTCAAACAGCGATAAACTCAGTTTTCTCATCTTTGAATCTGTAATAATAACAGTACATGCTACATCGGATAATTTGGGGGATTAAATGATACATCAATTCATCGTGCTTAACATGCCACTGGCACATAAGCAGCATTCCATATAAAGTAACTATTATCGTCAAAACAAGAGTCAGTAGAGGGCAGTTGTGGAGAACATGAGCTTTTTAAAAGCCAAATTGCTAGTTTAAATCCTGACTCTGCAATTAGGAACGTGGCCCTGTATTGCATCCAGCTCTTCGCACAGTCAACAGCCATTGAATGTCAGCGTCACATGGCAGTAAGAATTTATTGCTCACTGTCTGAGGCTTGGCTGGGCAGCTCTGCTGATCCTTCCTGAGCTCACAGAGTGTTGGCTGATTTTGTCTGGCCCCACGGGGTGGGTAGGGAAGCTTGGCTCTGCTCCACTTATGTCTCCCTCTCCGTCAGGCAAGCCTGGGTGTTTTCCACTGTGATGACAGAATGGCAGGAGACTTGAGAAACCAAATGTGAGAATGCATGTTAAACTTATGGTGTGTCAAGTGGGCTAATATTGGCCAAATCAAATCTTATGGCTGAGCCAGGGGTGGGAAATTATACATCCTCTCTTCCCCTGCCTTTTTTCCACTGTAGCAGGGAAGGGGCACTGGAAAATGACATGCCAAAAAAATAGAGAGGAGTGCTGAATTCGTGACTAAGAAGAGCCAGGTGCTTGTAAGGAACTCTGCTGGGGAGACGCCAAGCCTGTACTTAACTAGGATTCGGGGTGATGAGTGTTCTAATGGTACCATGTAGGGGAGCAAAGGACAGGGAATTGATTCTGGGGGATATAGAGAGTATTGAAGAATCGAGGCCCTATTTGCAGTCTGCTTCAGCCTGGGGACCTTCCTTGGAATCTCATGCGTTAGTTACTTTAGGTAAAAAATATACTAGGAGTTGTTTATTTACACGAGACAAAACTGAGCTCTGTGTAGTCTACATATACTTAAGTCAAACTCTGTGGTCCTGGATGGTCAGATTGGCTGGTACATGTCCATGGTTTATGTTTTTAAATGTTTTAAATTAAAATGAGCCTTTAAGGGTGTATTTTTCTTTCTCTTTGACCACATCTTAACTGACTTATTGGTTGAATTGTTCAGTAACCCATTCAACTGAACAATGTGAAAGGCTTCCATTAAATTCCACTTGTGCTCATATGCCCTCTGTGTCTTGACCTGGTGCCCTCATCCCTTTCCTCGTTTCCTCATGTTGCTGACTCCCTTGCAATTTGTTTAATCCACTGTTACTAGGGTTAGGTGGCCATTGGTCAAAATCCTTATGAATTCACACTGCTGTTACTCCTTACTTCATTGTCAGCTGTGATGTGACTAAAGGCAATCAGCTGTGAATCCGAACCAGACTCTTCTCTCATCAAGCGTTCATTGCACCCAGTCTTCTACTTCTGGGTGTGGGAGGCAGTGAGAAGCCCATGTGTACGGGAGCCAAACACAGCAAGTTTTCTCCTCCGGCTTATGTTATGGATTGCTTAGAAACATAATGCAAGCATTTTCTACTTATTAGACCCTCCATATGCACTGTACTGTGGAAACAGAGAAATTATAACATAACCTAATTAATAAAAATTTCAATATAATCTAGTGAGAAAACAAAATTTTTAATGTATGAGTGATATAGTGCTTTGGGAATATAGAGAAAGAGGAAATAGTTGATTCCACCTCAGCTGGGCTGGAGAAGTCTGTGAAGGAGGTGACATCTATGAGGAGACTTAAAAGAGAACATAGCTGGTGAGGAAAGCGTGGAGCAGACAACGTTTCAAGGGGAATAACTGTCAAAACCTGCAAGTTGTTTTGCATGCTTAGACCAGAGGGGGACAGGAGCTGTGAATTATATAGTTATAAAACTATTTATTACACTCTTAACCTTTCCAATGTAATAATTTGTTCTCTAAATAGGTGAGAGGGTTTGGCTACCGAGGAGGCTCCACTAGGAAAAAAGCACTTATTTGGAAAATCAGACAAGAACATCAGACATCTTTCTCTCTAGGATACTCAGTGTTTTGGGGCTTTCTGACTTCAAGAATCAATAGTTTACAAAGGATGTCTGAGTTTAGGAAGAATTTTGTCTTGGAACATTTGATCTTTATCTGCATATTTCTAGTCCTCAGTTATGGTCTAACATCTGGTTATTATATGATTTCCAACTGTAAGGTATCTGATTAAAAGAGATACACACTCAAAGCAAAATATAAACAATTGATGGGATGATCCTTTCCAAATTTAAAACTTTTAATTACCTACATATCTTCAAAGGTAGGTCCTCAAACCATCACATCCTAAAACTAAAAACTACATTCTTAGTTTGTCAGCAGAAAGTGATCTTTCCCAGAAAACAATGAAGCTGAAATTCCGAGTGGACTAATTATAATGGTACATGTTTCCACTCGTCTTTTAGGTTGGAATATTATTCTGAACCAGAAGCAGATTTTGGAAGAGATTGGTGTGTGGCTTTGGACTATCTAGCTACATCTCGCTTTCCTACAACGTTTATTAGAGTGTCTGAGTTCCAGAAGGCCCTGCCACCACGAGTGCTTGTCAGTGGGGATAAAGCCCCCTTCATCAGCAACTTTACCGCCCTTCAGAACACAGTCCTGCTTGGTCTAAATCTTCTTCACAAAGTGGATAGCGCTACAGGTAAGAGCCTTATAAATAATACCTTAAAGAAAATCAGTATTTCTTTGAACGAAGGAGGGAATAATGATTATATCAGAGGTATGTATTGCTATAACACATACTCTCAAAGAAAGTCATGATTTCTTGCAGATATCCACCCCACACATTTTGGTCCTTCCACTCATGGGTTGTCCTCTCTGATGGGTTCCATTGGGCAGCATCCCACAGTCCTGCAATCCTTGTAACTAACCCTATTTTCTTGAGACCAAAGAAAGAATCCAGAGGCAGCAATGGAGACATCAGCAATTTATTGGACAGGGAATCTTACAAGTCAGAGGCAAAGGTCCTAGAGTGATACCCCACCGTGGATAGCCAATGGCAATCTTAGCTACACAGGGGAGGAGGGGGCTGTCAGTTATAGGGGGCATGGTGTCCAAAGGGCTCTTTGGTTGCCAGGGGGACTGCTGGAACACTCCCTGCCCTCCTTCCCCCTCCCCTCTAGATCTTTGGGTTAGCAACCATTGTGAGGGCTGCTGTTTCCTGTTGATAACAAACATACATGAGCCATCCTGGTCCGAGGGCTAGAACAATCCTCAGCTAGGAGTAGGGCTGATCATGTAGGCAGTTACTGATTAAAGTTTCAGCCCTTGATGGGGAGACAGTTATGCACATAAGGTAAGGGTAAGGCCGAGTCAGGTCAGGCAGAGGATGTACAGATAGCAAGAGAGCAGCCATATAGGTCCTTGTTGACCCACAAAGCTACCAGATTGCTTCAGGTCTACTTTTTTCATCTCCAAACCCAGATACATGCTTTTTGTAGTTCTTTTCTTTCACTTTAGTATCACTCTTAAATTTAGAAAAAAATAAAGGAATCTCAAAAGAAAACCTGCCACAGTTAATGAAAAAACTAGCAAACTGACATATGTGAGTTCCCTCTATTCAGCCTTCGTAGTCTGGCAGAAGTATTCTGCTCCAGCCCCTCAATTGTAGGGTTTCCTAGCAGCGTGAAAAACAGAAGGAATCTTTAATTGCAAGTTTGCAGTACCATATCATACTAATTTTCCAGACATGCTCTAAATGCAGTGAATCAAAGTTAAAACATAATTAAAATATTAGTATTTTTGTACTAATATAAATAAAATAGAAACAGACTCACAGACATAGAAAATAAACTTGTGGTTACCAGAAGAGGAAAGGGAAAGATGGAGGGATAAATTGGGAGTTAGGATTTGCAGATACTAACCACTATATATAAAATAGGTAAATAGCAAGGTCCTACAGTATAGCATGGGGAACTATACTCAATACCTTTTAATAGCCTATAATGAAAAAGAATATGAAAAGGATTTATTTATATGTGTATAACTGAACACTATGCTGTATACCAGAAATTAACACAACATTGTAAACTGACTGTACTTCAACTTTTAAAAATTAACATTTTTAAAACAAAAAAGAATCTGAAAGATTTAAAAGACATAAAACAAAGTAATCGACAGATGACTGGATAATGAAGATGTGGTATATTTATACAATGGAATACTATTCAGCCATAAAAACCAACAACCTAATGCTATTTGCAGCAACATGAATATTCCTGGAGAATGTCATTCTAAGTGAAGTAAGCCAGAAAGAGAAAGGAAAATACCATATGAGATCACTCATATGTGGAATCTAAAAAAAAAAAAAAAAACCAAAACAAAACAGAAACAGACTCATAGACATAGAATACAAACTTGTGGTTGCCAAGGGGGCAGGGGGTGGGAAGGGACAGACTGGGATTTCAAAATGTAGAACAGATAAACAAGATTATACTGTATAGAACAGGGAAATATATACAAGATCTTATGGTAGCTCACAGAGAAAAAAATGTGACAATGAATATATATATGTTCATGTATAACTGAAAAATTGTGCTGTACACTGAAATTTGACACAACATGATAAAATGATTATAACTCAATAAAAAATGTTAAAGAAAAAAACAAAAAAAAAACCCAAAGTAAATGTCAAATATATGTTTTTGAAATCTTATTTGCATTAGGTTTAGTTACAAATAAACCCAAACACCTCAGGGCTTCCTGCAATTGAAGTTTCTTCCTGCTGTAGTAATGGTTCCAGGGCAGTGTATTCAGTCAGTGGCATCTTTCCTTCACTCAAGGAGGAGCAGACTGAAGATCCTTCCATCTGTGGTCCTTCCAGCCCCTGGCCTTTATATTACCTACATCTCACCAGCAGAAAAATACTATAGTGTTGGAGACAGCCTGGACATTCCTCTCACTTCCTCCTATACTCTATTGGTATGAGACAGTCGTATTGTCCCAAATCTGGGTGCAAGGGGTTAAGGAATTAAATGGCTGCCGACGAACCACCTTGGGTGACAAATCTACACCATGAAAGGAGATGTCTGAGTTTTGGGAGTCACCTAGCCATCTCTGACAAATTATTACACAGCATGATTGTTTTCTAGACCTGGATCCTATAAGCTGGCTCTTTCCTGTTCGGATGTAAAGGGTAAAGAACTGAGTCAAGAGTTGGAAGGTCTTGAAAGCTTGGAAGCCCCATACTACAAGATTTTATTACTGAGATTTAGATTTGGATTTAATATGTGGTTTTGAGTTGCTTTCACAAGAAAAAAATTGGAGATTAAATGTTGGAAACTACTGATTAAAAGAAAGTGACCTTGATAGCATAATTGTGTAGATATCACATAACGAGGCATTTACTATTATCTAGTCACTATTCCCATGGCCAACCATTCCTCATGCTCCCAGTGACACACAGAATTCAGTCGTAGTGACAAAGGCCATAGGATTTTCAAATAAGTAGAGAACAGAGAAAAAAGATATATGAGAAGCAAACAATTGGTAAAATACAAACATTGATATTTAAAAATGAGCATTTTAAATTAATTCAATAGAAATACACATTTACATTCTCAAAAATCCTTTCAAGATATCATTTAACTGGAGGCAGGGGTATAGCTCAGTAGTAGAGCATGTGCTTAGCATGCACAGGGTCCTGGGTTCAATCCCCAGTAACTCTATTTAAAAAAAAAATAAAATAAAAACAAAACAAAATCAGCCGATTTTTCAGCAGGAGCTTTGCAGTCCAGAGGAAGTGGCAAAACATATTCAAAGTGTTGAGAGGAAAAAGTTGTTCTCTACCTGGCAAAGGTGTTCGCCAGCATTGAAGGAGAGAAAGAGTTTTGTGCACAAGCAAAAGGTGGAGTTCAGCACCAGTAAAGCAGTCTTACAAGAAATGGTAAAGGACTTTTTAAGCTGAAATAAAGGGTGCTAATTAGTAATAGAAAAACATAAAATATAAATCTCACTGATAAAGGTGAAATACAGTTAAATTCAGAATAATTTAATTTTGTAATGGTGGTTATTCATATATAAATCTAGTATGAACGTTAAAAGACTAAACTAGTAAAAATAACTATAATAACAATTATTTGTTAACAGGTACACAAGACAAAAGATGTCAATTGTGACAATGAAAGCATTAAATTTGGGGGTGTGTGAGAATAAAAATGTAGAACTTTATGATGTGTTCAAACTAAGTTGTAGACTGAGAGTAGACTGTTATAAATACGACTGTGGGATCGTCACCAGTTGTGGGTTCTGGCCAGCAGAAGTCCCGCCGAGATGGAATGAATTACTCAAGACTCTGTGGAAAAGTCAAGAGAGCGAGAGGGAGTCAGGAGCCAACTCCAGGATCCTCTCAAATCTCCCATATTCATTGAGTACAGTCAAAGGAGGAATGCAGGAATTTAGGGCAGGACAGGGTAGGATCACAATGAGTACAAAGGCTTTGTTTATTGTTGGTGTTTGGCTCAAGGTCAGAAGACCCTTTTGGTGAATCATGTTCATGTAGAGCCTTTCAGCTTATCAGGGCGGAACGTATGAGAATCAGCTGCTTAACAACTTGGACTCAGTAGGCTGTGCCTGTCTTAGGTTGCCCCCCTCAGGGGATCTTACCTGTCATTGGCCTTCTCACCTCTGAGTCTGCAGCTTTTTATAAGTTGTTTACCATTCCAGCCCAAGGCTGTTTTGGGGATAGAAGACTAACAGCGGGCACGCCGAGTGTTTATAGCCGGGGGCCTGGGTCATTGCTAAAACCTCAAGGCGGTTACTAAGCACATCTTCTTTAAGGAGATAAGCGGCTGGGATCTGTTACAATTTGTTAACCCAATCATGGGTTCCCACATATAACATATTTTATGTAAGACTCATGGTAACCACAAGCAAAAATCTATAGTAGATACAAAAATGGTAGAGACAGGAATCTAAGCATACCACTACAGAAAATCATCAAATCACAAAGAAAGAGAGCAAGAGAAGAAAGGCACAAAGGTATCATAAAACAACCAGGAAACAATGGAAAAAATGGCAGTAGTCCAAGCCTATCAATAATTACTTTAACTGCCAATGGACTAAATTCTCCAATCAAAAGACAGAATGGCTGAATGGATTAAAAAATAAGACCCAGCTCTATACTGCCTACAATATACTGACTTCAGCTTTAAGGGCACTCAGACTTAAAGTGAAAGGATGGAAAAAGATATTCCACGCAAATGGAAATCAAAAGAAAGCTGAGTTAACTATACTTATATCAGGCAAAATAGACTTTAAGACAAACATTATAATAAGAAACAAAGAAGATCATTATATAATGATAAAGGGTCAATCCCACAGGACGATATAATATTTATAAGTATTTATGCACCAAACCTAAGAGTACCTAAATATATAAAGCACATATCAACTGATCTAAAGGGAGAAATAAACAGCAAAACAATAATACTAGGGGACTTCAACACGCAACTTTTATCAATTGATGGATCATCCAGAGAGAAAATCCGTAAGGAAACATCTAGGATCAAAGAGTATTTTGGAGATTATCAGAGTTGGCAAACCACTGACCCAAGAATGGATCATGGCATTTTTGTTTGGTCTGCAAATATCAATATTTAAAATATAAAATTATTTGTGAAAATTTAGTAATGATAAATTTCATGAAAAAAATCTAAATTTCTGAGATTCTTCTAAAAAGCTTTATAATACAGGGTATGGTGGGTCTACATTTCTGCACATCACCAAACTCCTGAAGTTGAGTAGCATTTGCCTCTTTTTGAAATAGTTTTATAGCTATCATCACTACTAATTTATCTGATTTCCAACATTTATGTTACCATCCTGTCCTCTGTAGGCATTAGATTTTGCAGTCTCTAATATAAGTAATGATTAACGTCATATATATGAGTTAAATCCCTCAAGGAAAGAGTACTGGTATTTGAGAGGGATCAGTAGAGCATTCTTTTTGGCCTCACCTAAAATCAAAACCAGTTGAGACAGGCAAAGGAGAGAGTGAATGGAGGTGGAACCTCAGCTTCAATACTGGAAAACAGTTGGAGTATATGATTTAGATATGCAGCACCAATGTTCTTCCTACTGCATACCTCTTCTTTAGCCCTCGGAAAGGCCACCCAAGGGAAAGTCTGCAGAGTAGGATAGCATCCTAGTATCACTTCCTCACTAGTCTAGATAGAAGAGAAGAAGAGCTTTGCTTGGGTCTTAGGACTTTAGTAGGTTAGCTCTAGCCAGTTAAGAAGCATGAACCAAATGCTGTCACCCACCAATCGGGGAACATGCTGTATCTCCATGAAAAGGAGTAAATGATATTTATGAAGATAGCTCTTCATGGAAATTAAGCATTATCCTCCCATCCCCAAAGGGCCTAGGGGAAAAAAAGAAGTATACCTGGGACCAAAGATTCTGGACACTTCTAAACGGTTACCTCTTGTACATTAACAGATCTAACCTAAAATATTTCTTCTTTTCAAAAATTGTTTTTAAAACTTTAACTTATTTTCTCTTTATTCAAAATGCACTTTAATTGTAGCTTTTACTGATTTATTTAAAAATATATTTAATATATTAAAACTTAAGAAGTCAGTGACACTTCTTTGAAATATTTTACTTTTATTACATAAATCACATAATATTCTTTTAGGAAAATTAGGAATTGCAAAAAGAAAATTTAAGAAACTTACCCACCAATCTTATCTCTTAGAGAAAATTTTTTAATTTTTTATTTCTATTTTTTATTGAAGTATAGTTGATTTACAATATTTCAGGTGTATAGCAAAGTGATTCAGTTATAATACATATAAATTATATATATATAATATATAAATAATAAATATAAATACGTATTCATTTTCAGATTTTTTCCATTATAAGTTATTACAAGATATTGAATATAGTTCCCTGTGCTATACTGTAGGTCCTTGTTGTTTATGTATATTGTATATAGTAGTGTGTATCTGTTAATCCCAAATTTAAAATTTATCCCACCCCTCCCTTTCCCCTAAATGACACTTATTAAATGAAAATATGTCTTATTCGTTACCATCTTTCTTCATCTATATCTCTTGGTTCTTCACCCAATTTTTAAAAGTCACTCTTTGGTGCAAATTTATATAATTTTTTAAAATACATAAAACAGTGAAAATAAATGAATAAATAAAAACTTACATTGTACAAATGAAATCATACTCACTGCTTTGCACTATAGTTTTTACTAGGAAATTTTCATGGAGCTTTTCCCATATTAGGACATACTGATCCAACTCCTTCTGTTTAAATGACACATAGTGTTTAATAAGCATACCGTAACTGGGGATATTATTTTCTGTTATAAGCTATTAGCAATAATGTAACAATGGCATTTTATGTATACTTTCCTTGCCATTATTTATTATTTTACAAATAAATTTGTCAAAAGGAAATGAATTAAATTCGGTGGGTCATATACTGCCAAATGGTATTCAAAAAAATTATCAGGAGTTTACATTTTTGTCATAAAACTATTAGTTAAGGTTCCTGTTTTCTGCAACATATTATCATATAGCGATTTCTATAATTTGTGTTAGTGTATTATGCAGAAAATGGTACTTCACTCTTATATGAATTTAAAATTCTTTGAATGAGTTCATGTGCTCTTCCCAGTTTTCTGGGTAATTACTTATATATCTTATTGATTTTTATATGAAAAGCTGGTCAATTAATTTTAAATTCAAAAACTTTATGTGCATAATTAACATGTAATGTATATATATATTTGTATCCAAAATACTTGGAATTTTGTTTAAAATAAATATTTTAGCAAATGGGCATTAAATTTACATGTAATAATTTTATATCTTTTCCAGATTCATTATCTTTGACTGTATGGAAAATTTTAATGAAGACACATGTTGCAAGGATGGTAGTTCTAGAGCTTTTTGAAACAATCCTTGCTATTTTTAATCCAACGTTCTTGGAAATGGTTAATGAATTAGAAATGAACAATTCTAATTTGTTGAGAAACAGTAATTTCAAAGTTTAACACTATCCCCACCATATAATTTTCTTGTTTCTGCTGTTTTTGATTTATGCTTATTTGTTAGGATTTTGTCCAAGCATTCCTAATTTATATTCAAATTAACACTATGATTATTTTGCTCAATTAATAATTCTTGATTTTTGCATTCATCAGCATTTAAAGTTTTATGGGATCTAAAGAAGATTGTACTAAAGTATCATAAATCACTAAGAAATTAATCAGCAGACAATAAACTTGTATGGCTCTTCTCTTGTTATCCTATGTAAACTGATTTCATGAAATTTAAAGCAATATATCTTGCTGAATTATAACCAAAGTTCGGATCATTTTAAAATAAAGTACTGACAGTCAATTAAAATTTTAGAACTCATAAAACTGAGCTGGCAAATCGACTATACAACTGATTTGTCAGTTTTTTGGTGTATGTTTTCACTGACGACAAGTTTATAGCAATTAGGTAAATTTCCCCTCCTTTGGTCCACACTTAATGAGTGCAAGGATCAAAATTGTCAAGGTTTCTCTTTTTTAGGAGAAAATGCACTGGCCAGCAGGTGGTGACTTTCAGAGTTGAGATAAAGTGTTTATTTGAAGGTTTCCCTGAGTTCACCCATAGACCAAATCTACCCACTAACTGTTGGAAAAAGAAATTAGGTAAGTTGGTTTGAATAGTATGCACATCAGAATAGAAAAATAATGGCTTAAATCTCAATTCTATTGCTTTCCAGGATGAACATGGGCAATTTTCTTAACCCTCTCCATGCCTCAGTTTAGTAATTGTTAAAATGAGATTGTAAAACCTACTTGCAGAATTACTTTGAAGTCAATAAAAACATAAAGTGACTAGGACTCTTCCCAATGCACAGTAGGCATCCAGAAAAATTAGCAATTGTTACAATAATTGTCCTCAGAAATTGATAACATGTGCTATATTGTTGGGGCAGTAAAAATATCTTTGATGGATGACCGAGGACTATGAATATGTTTTTATTGAATCCAAAAGCACACAGAGGATTTCCTGGTTGTTGTGGACAACAGAGACAGTGTTGTAAAATCCCAAAATCTTCTACCACATATGATGTGAAATAACTATACATTTATGAAATGTCCACACAAAACCAAACCCTCAATGTTACTTGAAGACAGACAATGCTAAAAAGACAAAATAGCTACCAGTAAATAGAGAAAAATCAACAGATACTAGTGCCCCAGGAACACAGGCTTTGACCTAATCCCAGCAAGCAGAGGCAGACCAAGAAAAACTGTCTGGTAGATGAGGAGGGTAGATTCCAAACAACAGCAGAAAGAGGGAATAGACTATATTTAATAGGCTGTATACTACCATCTAGTGATAATCTAAAAAATATCATCATTATTCATAGTCCATTTTTCAATGGTTCATTCTAGACTTCCCCTGACCCTACCACACTCTTGTAATTACTTGTATCTTCTTTCTCTGATGGTGATAATCCTGGCATTTATTTGCAAGCGATTACACTCTGGAAGATAGTTTGACAGTTTCTTATAAAACTAAGTGTACACTTATCATGGAACCCAGGAACTTGGGCATTTATCCCAAGGAAATGAAAATTTATGTTCACATAAAAGTCTGTAATTGAGTTCATGGAAATTTATTTCTAATAACAAAAGAAACCGGAAACAACTTAAATGTCTGTTAATGAATGAATGGTTTAACAAATTCTGGTACATCCATAAAATGGAATACTACCAGCAATGAAAAGGAGCAAACTATTGATACATGCAACAACTTCCATGGGTTTACACTTAGAGGAAATGCCAATATTAAAAAAAAAAGACTACAAAAAAAAAGACTACATAGTACAATTCCATTTATGGTATCTTCTTTGACCCTGGATAAAAAATTTCTGCAAGCCTCAATTTTCTAAACTACATGAGAGAGATACTGGCTAATTTACCTTATAGAGGTTTGGGGAGTGTTAAACACAGATGGAAATACACAGTGCTCAATGCAGTGAATATGTGCTCCATAAATATTAGCTGTTACTCTGTTTTGTTTTTGTTTTTTGGTCATTCTCTGTTATTGCTTATTTTCAAAACTTTATAAAAATTTAATTCTACTTACTTAAAGATGTATGTTAGGGTTCTTGTTCGAGGTGGGGTAGGGAGGTTTTAAGCAAGGATCTGGTGGCAACTCTGGTAACAAAATTAGTCAGAGAAAGACAAATACCTTATGAGATCCCTTATATGTGGAATATAGAAAAAATAGATACAGAGAACAAACAGATGATTTTGGAGGCTGGGGTGGGCAAAGTAGGGGAAGGAAACAGTCACCCAAGTCCAGGAAGTGCAGAGAGTCCCATACAAGATTATTAACCCAAAGAGGAGCAAACCAAAATATATTATAATTAAAATGTCAAAAATTAAAGATAAAGTGATAATATTAAAAGCATCAAAGGAAAAGCAACAAATAACATATAAAGGAACTCCCATAAGATTATCAGCTGATTTTTCAACAGAAACTCTACAGGCCAGAATGGAAGTGGCATGATATATTTAAAATAATGAAAGAGAAATTACCAAAATATACAAACAGCTCATACGGCTTAATATCAAAAAAACCAACAACCTAATCAAAAAATGGGCAGAAGACCTAAATAGACATTTCTCCAAGGAAGACATCCAGATGGCCAAAAGGCACATGAAAAGATGCTCAGTGTTGTTAATTATTAGAGAAATGCAAATCAAAACTACAATGAGATGTCACCTCACACTAGTCAGAATGGCCATCATTAAAAAGTCTACAAATAAAAATAGATTAAAAACAAACTTCTTCTGTATAGCACAGGAAAACATATTCAATATCTTGTAATAACCTTTAATGGAAAAGAATATGAAAACAAACATATGTATCTATATATGCATGACAGAGACATTATGCTGTACACAAGAAACTGACACATTGTAACTGACTATACCTCAATTTTTAAAAAGTCTATAAATAAGAAATGCTAGAGAGGGGTGGAGAAAAAGGAACTCTCCTACACTGTTGGTGGGAATATAAATCACTGCAGCCACTATGGAGTTCAGTATGGAGATTCCTTAAAAAACTAAAAATAGACTTACCACGTGATCCAGCAATCCTGGGCATATATTTGGAGAAAATTATAATTCAAAAAGACACATGCACCCCAATGTTCATAACAGCACTATTTACAATAGCCAAGGCATGGAAACAGCCTAAATGTCCATCAACAGATGACTGGATAAAGATGTGGTAGATATATATATACCATACACACACACACACACACACACACACACACACACACGCACACACGTCTAAATTTGTTTAATTCTTTAAAATCAGATTTTTGAAAAGCTTAAACGAGATAATGCTTGCAAAGCAGTACTTGGTTCATAGAAGTACTCAACAAAAGTAAGCAAGTTACCATAAAAGACAGCAGAGGCTAATTTATTGTCACTGTGAAGATACTTTTAAGGGAAGTTTGGAGCTGTTGATTAAAGAAAATGTTGAGGCAATGGGCATGACACACTAAGACTAAAAAATTACACTATGCCCACCTTTATGAGTGGACAACCTTAATACTGAAAGACAATGGAAAAGGCATATAGTGACGGGAGATGGAGAAAAAGGAGTCTGCAATGACAAAGAGGAAAACAGCAAAAGGGTATTTTGTGAATAGGTGAGGAGATTTTGCCAAGACCTTTCACCTTTGAGTATATACTTTTACCTATCTAAATAAAAAATACATTTCCCTCACAAAGTCAATATAAAATACTTCACAAAAGGTAGTGGCCAGTGAGGAATTTAAAAGATTTATCATTCAGGGTTTTCTGAGATTCTAATATCTATGTATTGTTTTATAGGAACAGCAACACCAAAAAGTTTGTTGAAGGCTGTTTTGAGACAAAAATCTCATGCTTAATGACTGAACTTACATAATTTAAATCACTGCAACTCACATACCTATTGAAAAATAACTCTTGAATCATTTTTGTTTTTTGAGGATGAGAGGTGGTGCTGCTAACTGAAATTCGACATAGAATCTTTTACCACACTATTTGCATAGCTACCTTATATAAGCATCCAGAATCTAAGAATAGAAATTAATTTCATACTGCATCTATAAAAAATTTGATTGGGCATAAAGAACTACTTTACTATGAGCCGTCAAAGAATGTATGAAACTTTCTCCTGGAAGAAGTGTAAATAACCAGCTATCTTTTCATGTGTAATCTTCATTGAGGGACCAGATGACTCTTAGATGAATGAATTGCAAATAGAAATGGAAAAAGTATTTCCTATACATTCTGTAAAATATGAATAATGAATATTTGAGGCAAAAGCAAAAGTTTACACATTATATTTTACAGTGCTAGAAAGAAACCAAGAGTGTAATGGTATCACAAAAAGCAATTATCTTACACATCACCAAGTTTCAGTTTTCCAACATCAACCCCCCATGTGATTGCTGTGTCTTCATCTGTGTTGTACCTAGGAACATCACTGACAGTGGAAACCATCCTTCTGGACAGCAAATACTACAGAATAAATAATATGATCTATGTCAATAAAAGACTGTAAAATAAAATTAAAATAAATTTCATTAGCGATTTCATGAATTCCTGAAATAGAATACTGTGAAATACTCATCTAGTTAATTGATTAAAAATAAAATTTATTTTTAAACTAGATTTTAACACTTAAAGATGTCATTTAATTTTACTTGTTTGCTATACAAGCAGATTTATGCTAATCTATATGCATAGACAAGCATAATTTGGTAATTACTAAATCAATTCCACTGAAAAAAATTTTTATGAACAAAATTATACCAATTTGCTCCTAACTAATTATTTAGTATCATTTCAGGATACTAATAGGAACAATTCGAGTGGGTAGGGACAAAACTCTAAACTTACAATTTCATATGCATAAAAATGTGAAGTGTAGTCTATATTTAAATCATAAATCCAACAGAAGACCTTCAGTGACTTCATTCATTCCACTCATACAAATATCATCACACTCTTTTACCTTGTAAAACCTGTTGGCTGAATCCATTATTTGTGGATAGGATGACAGCATTCCTCAGTTGAATAACAGAAGTTGTATCTGTATTCCTCCTGAGAAACTAACTCTACCTCCTATGGTAAATCCCTCAAAAACTCAGATTCAATTGCCGCAAGGAAGGACACCACAATCACATAGAAGCCAACGCCTGTAATGTAATAGAAGAAAGGTACCATTAACTGTCTAAACAAAGCAGGAATTAGCAAAATTACAGAGGCTTAGCCTGTATAATTTAGCCACTTTATCCTCCACATCATGATGTTGAATTTGTTGGCCCTAGGATGCACTTAGGACTATGAGAGCTTAGGGTTAATCATAGTCAGGAAACGTTCCGCACCAGGGGCGTGATGAATCCACCTAACATATCCCAGTTCCAAACTACCCATGTCCTACATTGATTCACCCCTCAAGGAGGAAGTGAAAAATAAGATTTGACTGAGGAAAACATTTACTTCAGTTTTGGTATATATGGAGGTGATGCTCAATATATATACTTGTGGAGATTCTTTGCCAAAATTGAGGAAGAGGTTTCGAATTAAATATCTGGTTCTATCCCTTCAGCTCTCTCAGGGATGGTTCTGAATCCCAACCAACTCTGTTTCCAATCAACCTCACATACATTTTCCTAATTTTCAGTTTGGTATTGGTTCTTGATGCTAAGTCATTTCAACCAAGTACTCACTCTAGTATTGGTGCATATTCTATCTTTGGACAATTTTACCTACTTCTTGATTCCTGTGTTCATCTTGTCTACTAGGATTCTGGCCACTCCCAGGCCCGGGTTATTCCTAGGCCTACTCCTCAGCCTGGCTTTTCTCACAGGTATGAATTCATAACTTCTGTTAATGAAACACATTCTCCCTCATTCCTGCTTGATAACCAGAGAACTATTTTGATTGTTAATCTAGCTGTCAAGGAGAAGCCAGTGTAACTAGTGATACAAAACAAGTCACAAATGATAGATAGATGTTTCAAAGATTATTTTCAAGCCTTTAGATAACATCATTTTTTCACTATTTGAAACTTGGTGTACTAGGTGACCTCATTCCACTTATTTCTACTTTTAATCTTAATCTTCAAATTGAAGTGGATGATTGTCAATATAAACATTACCTTGAGCTCTCCATACCGGGCCTAAAAGAATTTTGTTCATTATCAAATACAACATTTATTTTGATGAATTTTGATAGATGTATACACCAATAAAACCACTACCACATGCCTTCAATTTTGAAGCAGGTTTTCCATAGGGGAATTCCCAGAGTCTGAGGCAGGCCTCATCTGCAACCTACCCAAGTATTTGCCCTCATCTGTCAAAGAAGAATGAGGGTATTCTTCTTCTCTTCCACACCACAGATCCTGCATGAGTACCTCTTTTTGAGGTTATTGAATCCAGAACTTCATCAAGGAAATGTACTCCCATGCCAGACCTGAGGGCTAAAGGATGATGATGACCTCACTGTAGGCAAGTTGGCACAGTCCACACCTCTGTTAACTCAACATACATAAACATCCTTCATTCCTTATTTAATTTTCAAATTCAACAATAAAATCAACATCATGGTCCATCAAACATGGCGGCACCGTCCAGTAAGTGGGGAACCCAAGTTTTGTCATTAACTCTGTACTCAACTCTGGGAGATGATCATTCCCCTTCTAGGTTCAATCAAAATGCCCTTTAACATTCTACAACTAAACAACAAAATTTTAGGGTAATATTTATACGAAATAATAGGGAACAGAAAATAAGCCACTTAAGGATATAAAATATAAATATTCAAGCAAAGAAGAAAATAAACCTATTTAAATGGTAGCCATTATTGAAACTCATTAGGGAAAAATTATCTTTCCTCTTCTAAATCCATTCAAAGTTCTTGTCTCTGTAGAATGACCCAAGACTTTATTCCTAAAGTGTCTAAGCCATTAATAGCCCTGCATGTACTAAGTTGCTGCAGACTTCCAATATTTTTTTTTCCCAACGTGTTTAGGAACTGGCCAGAGAATTCCCTTGATACGACACATATTTCTCTTAACTTCTTTTTATATAGCAGGAATCATAATTCACTTGGATAAATAAGGTTAATAACCCTAAACCTTCAGTAACCTAAGGAGTGATTCAGTAACATAAGGAGCCCAAGATAGCTGGGTGAGGGTGCCTCTTCTGATTCAATAGAAATGTTTTTGTGTTTCCTGGAAACTATGGTATTTAAATCAGCAAAGCACAACATTAAGGAGATAAGAAAAGAAAAATTGTGAGTGGGCCATTAGAGGAAACAATTAGAGGAACCACTCCCATTTTCCCTCCCCTTGATTCACAAGATATTTGCTCTAGCAGTGTGAGAAAAGTCAGCACATATCAGTCTCTGCTTATGAGCATATGCTGTATCTTATAAGCCCACAATCTCACTAGGTGGTATTTATTGAGACTTCCATACACCTTTCCACTAAAAGTACACGGCAAGACCAGAATCCCTTTGAAATTTTTTCTGCTACACAAATAATATCTTAGTAAAAAAACAATGTTGTCTGTTATACCTTGACAGCAATTCAGACATTGAGACAGTCCATAAAAGCAGGCAGAAGTTTTATAAATGGGTAATGCAAATCCTAATCCAAAGTGAGTGTTGATTTCAATGAGTACAAATCCCAGCTCCTTTCATGGTGGAAGGAATACACTACAATCCACTTGCTACCAGTAAACTGGTTTATGCTCCCAGATTTTACCCAGTTGAGGGCTCAGAGTAGTTACCTGTCGTCTGTGGGTTGAACACTCAGCTATGATGATAGCCAGTCTTGAAGGGGGAAACTTAAGTCTTCCAGCCTCATGCATAATTTTCCTCATGTTACAATCACTATTTGAGTTCTTCCAAGTCTCTGTTCACTGAAAATGAAACTGTGAAGAACAATACCCAGGGTCACATCTTCTTCCAAGGAAAGTGCATGGCCAGATGCCCTGCTCAAGCTTCTCCGATTCCTATTGTCCTTTGGGGCCCCATCTCAGTGGGGCAATCATACTGCAGGAGCCCACTTCTGAGTGTTATCAGCATGTCATGTAGAAAGGTCACTTAACAAGTATGAAATATGAAACCTCCTTGAGGCCGTAGATGATGGTGGATGGAGAACTAGCAGGGCAGCATGATTAGGTGTTTCTAATGACTACTTTCCAAGAGTTCTTACCAATATGATTAAACAGCTTTAGGAGGAAAAAACCAAAACTACCTACAAACAAAAGTTATTGCAAGGGTTTTTACCCTTGCAATATTTGTCAAAAAGATATCCACATTGCATAAGATTTTGAACACAAGGATAAGAAAGATTTGCCTATTTATTGCCCATCTCATAATTAGCCACCTCCACCAATTCATACTTGACAGCACAGTGTTGTGGCTCACATAGATGTATCTGAGTTATTTGTTCCAACCAAGGATGGGTTGAAAAGAAGTACTAATATGACCTCATTGTGAGCATTATTAAATTATTAAATAGAATTTGTATTTTGTCAAGTGCTTACTTTGCATTGATAAAATCTTACAGATTTTATTTTTTAGATTGTTAAAAATGTGGATTACATCCACTGATTTTTAAGTCAGTTTTGTATGGTTAGGATAAACTCTATTTTGTAGTGGTGTATTACTCATTTTATATATTGCTGAATTTGATTTGCCAATATTTTATTGAGGATTTTTGTATCAAAATTCATGAGGAATATTAGTCTTTGGGTCTGTTTGTTTGCTTCACTTTTTGGTCTGGTTTTAGTATCAGGGTAATGATGGACTTATAAAATGGTTTGGCAAGTGTTTACCTCATTTCTGTTTTCTGGAAGAGATATATAGAATTTTCAGTCTTTTTTCTTTGTTGTTCATAAGGATAATTTCTATTGCTCTGTCTTTCCTCTGTCAATTCCATTCTGCTATTGAATTCATGTACCAAGTGTTTTATTTTTATTATTATATATTTATGTTCTGAAATTTCTATTTATACATATCTTCTGTTTCTTTAAGACTTTTTTACTTTTCCATTTGTTTCTAGAATGTTCACGATTATGAGTTTGAGCAATTTTATGACAGCTGCTTTAAAGTCTCTGTCAGGCAATTCCAACATCTGTGTCATCTCATTATAAGCTTCTGTTGATTGTCTTTTCCCATGAGTGTTGACATTTTCATCTGTCTTCCTATCCTGAGTAATTTTGGATTGTATCTTAGATATCTTGACTATTACATTATGAATGGGAATTGTTTAAATCCCATGGAGAATGTTGACATTTTTGTTTTAGCAGAGAATCTACCCAGTAAATTTCATACTGTCAATTTCTACCCACCTTCTGTAGGCTGTGGTTTCAATGTCAGTTCAGGTTTGGCTTTTTTTTAATTGAGGTACAGTCAGTTACAGTATGTCAGTTTCTGGTGTACAGCACAATGTCCAGTCTGTTTTTAAAGCCTTTGCAGTGTCACAGTGCTACTGAATTTGTCCCACGTGTGCCCTACTTGGATGTCAGTTTGGGACCTGGGGAAGCCAAGTTATTAGCTAAGTTCTCAAAATCTTATGCTAATTGGAACAAGATCTATGCCTATGCAGGTTGACGTATGCCCAGAAGTTCTTAAACAAATTTGTGAATGGCCTTTCTGAACTTTTCCTTCTCCATGAATCTGGAGATAGCTTGTGCTTACCAGCTGACAGTTGATGAATCCTTAGATTCAATTAAATAATAAAAGATCCAACTAAAACCTTATTACAAAGAATCTATTCAACTGAGAATACTGTTACAAAAACAAAAGGAAACAAACACTTTTTAAAAACCTAACTGCCATAGTTTATTCCTATGTGGTCTTTATATCCTAGGCCTTAATAATATCACAAATCAAGTTTTCCTTTAGGATATTTCCTAGTTTTCCTTTAAAGAAGTGGTCTCTGAAACTGCACAGGATAACAGGCCTCTGCAGGCCAGAACTGCTGGAAAGGTGCTTTGAACCACAAGCTATGTGGAACCTCTTAGATAAAGAATAATGTGGAATGAGGTGATACTTATTACTTAGCCCATGTCTAGAATCGAGACTCCATTTTCAGATTAGCTTGATTTTTATGAGCTATTTCAGATCCCTCACTTCCTGTCTTTAGTCATGGAAATATACTCTGAAGTGATGAAATCAGCCATATTTATCTGTAATAAAAATATTCTGAAATTCCCATGAAAATCAATAGAAGCATAAAATCTAACTAACCCCCAAATAATGGATGTTCTAAACTGGGTTATCTTCAAGTGGGTTTTAAAAATTAAATTTTGTGAATGTCAAGTTCAATTATTCATACATTATCGACAGTAATTGTGTAATATAAAATTAAGCATAAAATATGAGGAAGCTGTTCTACCATGTTGATAGATTAGATTTAACTAAACAAAACACCATACTTCAAAAATCATCAGTTTTACATAAAAAAGTATGAATTGCAATAACAGCTGTCATTGCTTTTACAATCGTGAATTCTTACCTATCTGAATTACCCTTCCTTGATTCAGTTGATCCTGACATAATGAGATATTTTCAGACCAACTGACAGTTTTGATCAAGGGATCAGATGAATTCTAGCATGTATAACAAAACAAAATTATATATACACAACAAAACTATAACAAAAATCAGCTGCCATTCATCTTCCTAACAGCAATAAAAAATCAAAGTGCATTTTAACTATTTTGTGATATAAAAGGACAATTTTTTCTGTTTAAAAATAGGTAAGGTATTTTGTGTATTGCACTTCACATTTTTCTAAGAATCAAGATCCCTAAAATGAAAATGTAAATTATTACTGTCATAATAATGTTCACAGAGTGTAGACATATAGAATATGCATGAATGCATATATTATATATGTATCATTATTAATTCTCTTCAACAAAGTAATGACACATACTCATCTGTTTCTTTCTTCACAAATTAAGTTAAGGATACAGTCACATCTTGAAGGATGGAAAAGGAGGTGTTTAGGTTAATTGATAATTCAATCTACCAAAACCAACTCTTTGTATAGATATAGTTGTGGAATTGTGTTTTGTAGAGTTGATCAGAAGCAATTCGATGGTACTTAAAACAGCATTTGTTGGCCAAAAGTAAGGCTTATTGTAGAAAGTAAACATGGTCTAAGCTTGATTATGGAAAATATAGTTTATTACATTGTTATAAAACCAGTTTAGTTTTTAGATGTTATTAGAGTAAATGCTATATTTTTTCCTCAGTTCTTACAATTGTTATCATTCTAACAAACAAACAAACAAAAAAACACATAAGCATATACCCAAAATCTGATTCTAGGCATTATAATACACTTTGAAAGCATTTTGGCTCATTTCAGATGCATATCTAATATTATCTAAGCTTTTTTTCCTGTGTTTTAAGCATAAAAGGCTTTACATATATATAATAACCACAAATGGTGTTCCTCCCTCATTTATAACACTATAAAATTATATGTATAAATAAAATTGATTTTCAGTCAGAGCAATTTTACTGTTGCCTAAATATTAATGACCCTCCCCCTTAGCATTCATAGGCATCTTCTAGTTACTTTGATGTCCTACTAAAGAACTGATGGATGGCCGTATAGCTTTTTCCTGGAAGTTGCTGGCAACATTTTAAATGATGAATAATGTGAGATTCTTATTACTTTTATTCTACTTGATGTAAAAACACACTTTCAGTCTTACCTTTTTCCTCCAGAAATATCACTAAATGTAGTATTTGCTGAGGAGGCAAAACCCAGAAAATATTATATTGTATTTAAAAACTAAAATAGCCAGAAAATAATGTGTGAAAAAGCAGGCATATACCCTCCTGCCCAAAGAAAAAAATTACAAGGACATTTTCTAAAAGTTCATTTATCCCCAATTTCTCCCCATAACTCTTGAAAATGTAATGGAAAGTAAATATCTTCATACCTGAACAGTGGATCACAGAACCATATATTATCAGAGCACTGACTGAAAACAACTAACAGTGTGATACGACAAATGAGACAATGCACAGGAGCCAAACAGGGTTAACTAGAAGATCACTCCCTAACATGCATGTATAAGCACAAGACAAAACTGCTTGTTAACGACAGCACTGGAAGTACATGTGCTGTCAAAAGTGGGTGTTGATAAGAGACATAATCTAAAGCACACCATCAACTATCAGACTGAGATTGATGTGTGTTAGAAATGGTGTGTTCCTTCCATTCTTGCTTGATAGGAAGTTTGCCTGCACTTGGTTCATTATGAGATAATATCTAATCATCTCCCTTGAAAATTAGGGAAGGTGAGACTCAGAAAAAACTCAGTTTGCATTTATTCCTAGTCTTTTCTTTTTTTTTAAGATTTGAATATTATGAAGCAGAATCTGCAAAAAGCTGGGAATCCTTTGTGGATTGCATCTCTCAATCCTACAATCTTGATGCAAAATCTTCTAAAGGATCTATCACAGTGGACACCTATTACTGGAGATTAAGACCCCTTCATAGTGACTTTGCTAACTTATTGAACACTGTTGCCTGATTTAAATTTTCTCCACAAAGCACCTAATTCTATGGGTTCTACAGATTTTTTGATACATTTTACACTGCATGGCATGGATAGGTAAATAATTACAAGTTCAATCACAGATAAAAGTCTTTACAAGACATGATCCAAAAAAAGAAGTGTGACTTCTAAAAATTTCGTCCAGCGTTTTTGCAACAACAATTACTGGACATCTTTGTCTCTTACTCAGTTGGCCTGCGCTCTCCATGTGGTCTTCAGGAAACAGATCCTTTGTTACATGTCCTTTGACCTGGAGACAGTATGAAGCCTCTCTGTTCCTGGGTCTCATTACTTTTGCTTTCTTTATTGTTCATGAACAGAAAAAACAAAAACCAAAAAACAAAACATTAAACACAAAAACCTGCCTGACTAATGGAAGCAATAATTAAAACTGCCTTACCGGAATTTTGCCTATCCAGTTCTGTAGATTTCAAGCATAGCCAAAAAATCTTTCCCCAAATCCTAGTGTTCTGCTCCAGCCCTTCCCCAACTCCTAGGTTATACAGCAAAAGAAGAAGCAATCTATAATTGAAAATATGACACTTACTCTTTTAGCCTAGCTCCAGAATAAATGTGCCCGGTTGAAACAAGTCATACTGTAATTCAATCGTTTGTAGTCCTTACAGTAAAAATATCTAAATTAATATGGACATGCGAGGAAGCAGGTTATTTATGCATTTTAAATTATATTGAGAATAACTTTTTAGATATTATAACTAAATTCTAGATTTGGAAATTATAAACTATCTCTTATCTTTTAGGATGTAAAGAAAAGAGACTGAGTGGAGAGTTAGAAGTATTTTTTTAAAAACTTGAATGTTACAAATGTTTGCTTTTTATAAGTTCCAATTTTACTGACAGTTATATCATTGAATTACATATGATGTTTAAAAAGCATTAGTGAAGAAAAGGGAGAAGCAAACTTTTGAGAAAAATGCCTGCTTAGATTTATAAACTAGATCACTAGCAACATCTAGTGGTCATTCCTATGATCAACCCCTCTCTTCATTCCATTGCTGCTTAGAAGTCAGTCACATGCCGAAAGGTATTTTGAATGAGGTAAAGAGAAAATAAAGTAAATGCAGTAAACAATATAAACTGAAATCTAAGCATCAGTGTTAATGTATTTATAATATAACAATAAAAAACACATACTGTTATTCACAACTGTTTGGCTTATGAGCAATAGAATTTAATACATTGAGCATTAAGCAGTGTTCAGCTGCTTTATTTGTCGTAAGAAGGGATGTGACCTTGCTAGACACAGGAGACAGGACTTAATTTTACCAACTTTAACCCTAAAAATTAAATTAATGTTTAAAAACCCCTTTTATAGATAGCTCTCTATTATTTTAACCGATAGAATTGGTGTGGATTTGGAACCATTATTTATTTTACTCAACTGTTTGAAATCAGGCCATAAGAACAACAGGTTTTAATCCTTAAACACATGCCACCTGGCAGTGACAGCTCTCATGCATGTAAAGAAATAATAGCTAATAATTACTTGGGACAAAAGAAAGTTTGCCTGGGGTTTTTTTTTTTTTTTCTTTTT
Organism: Camelus ferus; assembly: GCF_009834535.1. Taxonomy (NCBI): domain Eukaryota; kingdom Metazoa; phylum Chordata; class Mammalia; order Artiodactyla; family Camelidae; genus Camelus; species Camelus ferus. The sequence continues at coordinate 43,321,616 of NC_045703.1, forward strand.
TCTCATGACCAGTCTACAAATAAATAATCAAGAGTTAAATACAGATTGAAAACTGTCAGAAAATAGATGATTCCTAGTAACATAATTCAAATGCTCTAAAAGAGTATTTTAAATGTTGATAATCTAATATATAGTACTAATACCAATAACATAAACAGGATTACAATCTAAAAACAGAGAGAAGAAACGGAGGAAAGAGATTCATATGTATTTGTGCACATTTCAAGTGCTGGACACTGGGTGGTGCTTCACGTGTATCTGTCATCACACTTCATCTCCATGACAATCCTGGAAACAGATGTCATTTGCTCCCTGCCTCCACTCTATTTTATAAATAAAGAAATGGAGTCCCACCTCTGTGACCAGGTGACTAGTAAGTGACAAAGCTAGATTTTTTTTTCTTTTTTTTTTTTTTACAAAGCTAGGTTTGAATTCAGGTCAGTCTGACTCCAAAATCAATGCTCTCAGTGCTTATCAAGTCATCATGTGCATACACTGAATTTATGCCTTAGGCAAAAAGTTTTACATACAGTATTGATTTTTTTTCTCACTGTTTTGCAAACCTTGGGGGAGAAAAACGGCTCCAGGATCACATGCTGTCTTGAAAGATACACCACTGGTCAAGTCTTACTTTTATTCATTCATGAGTGAACAAAGTCTTTCATTTCACACTTTTATTCAACTATTATGTTAGGCACGTATGAGACTAGAAACAGCTTAAAATAAAAATCTATGTTAAAAGCGGCAAAGTAAATTAAATTTATACAGCATTAGAGATTCCTTCATTTAAAAACCATGTATTACATACCTACAGTGTATCATTGCAAATATAAAGACCAAGGAACTCAGTGAATATATTTGCAATAGGCATTCACAGCACTGAAGATGCGTTGCTATTGCACTCTATGTACTAGAGGCGTAGAGGAGAGGTGGCAGAGATGGCGTCTGCTCGAATCAATCTTGCAGAATTCACAGAGATGTCTGGACTCTGCAGTTCACTAGCTTGATTGAGGTGGGTGGAAAGATCATGCCAGTTAGACAAAGGAGTCTGTGTAAAGGCAAGAAAGAGGTACAGAGAAGTAGATGGATTTGAGACATGTTTAGAGAGTAATAACACATCAAGGGTAATGACTCCCCATGGCCTTAGGATATTGGGAAATATGCATCATCACTAGGATGCAGGAGAGTCCGGTGTGAAGAGAAGCTGCTGATTCTTGCACATTAACTGCTCGAACCTAAATACTCTCTATCCCTGACACCATTTCCAGTCACTAAGTATTCATGTCCTATTTTGGTAACACTAACTATTTAATACAGTTGTAACATTTTCTCTTAGTTATTTTTAAAACTATAATATATTTATTGCCAAAAAGTCAAACTGTCCTCACTCCTTGCTTTACATGATAGCAAAGGACCATAAAAATGGACTGTGCGAGCTGAAATTGTGCAGTGACCTGATAGTCAATCGGAACTAGTAAAATTGTCCCATGGGCTTCAAGAATTTTATCTGAACATTAAAAGAGCTTTCTGTAATTTATAAAGGTGCAAGCAAATAAAAAAGAATAGTAAAACTAAGATTCACCCAGTACATTGTAATTTGAAACGATGGCAACATTGAGAATTAAAGGGTCATATTTCTTTGTAACACACATGAAAAATAGCATGAACAGTCCCTGTCTTCTTCTCATGGTGTATCTTACAATACTGAGCAAGCGTACCTTGGTGAGTTGTCACACTCTCTTCTAAATTTGGATCAGCATCCAACATTGTATCCTTTCAACATTGTCAACAGGGTTCCTGTAAGATGAAAATTGGCACTGTTGCCACCTCCTCTGAGACCTCTGCGTCCTTTTTATCACACCCACTTTCCTCATTTATGCCTTTACCAAGTTTCTCTGTCTGCACACTTCCAGTCTCTTGAATGGCCGCAGAGTCAACATGCTCAGTCAGCTGTTCTTCCACTGCACCATTGATGTCCGATTCAAATTTCGCTGCCAGGGTTATCATATTTCATTTCTTTGCTACACTTTCACTTTGGTTGGTCTCTTTATACCCCCTTTCGATTATCCAATGCTGTAAAATGTCAGGTGAGCCTCTCACTGGGAGACGCAACTACATCTTCTGTTGTTCTTATGTGAACTGAGTAACAGATGTACAGTGAGTAACCAATCACCAATACACTTTAAAATGAGTGATGTGATTAGTCACTGATCAATATGTACATGTGTTATTTACACAGGGATTTGTGGACAGAAGAGCTGGAGGCTATGTTTTGCACCCTGTACACCTACTTAATTTACTGTGAAACTGAAATTTGAACTGTATTGCTGGGGGATGGGTGTTATTTGGTGCTTTTTAACTAAAGCACAGAAACTGAAAATATGCATGTTGGAACTGTGCAAGGCAAGAACTCCCTGTACAGGCACACACACAAACATAAATACACACATTGGACGTACCACACCAACGATGTGGAACAACTGGAAAACTCATACACTGCTGATTAAAATGAAAAATAGGACAACTACGGGAAACATTTTGGTAGTTTCTTAAAAAGTCAAACATATACCTACTATATGACCACAATATCTCACTCCTAGATATTTACCTAAGGAATACTGAAGCATCTCTCCACAGAAGAATCAGTACAGAATTGTTCATAGTAGCTTTATGTGTAATAGCCAAAATGTGGAAACAATCTAAATGTCCCTCAGCAGATGAATGGATAAACAACTTGGGGTCTATCCATACAAAGGAACACTACTCAGCCAAATGGAGGATAAACAGTGTTCATATGCAATATAGCATGTATGACACTCAAAATAATTACATTAAGTACAAGAAGACAGACAAAACTATATACTCCATGATTCCACTTATTAAAAAGTCTAGAAAATGCAAACTAAATTTACAGTGATAGAAAGAAGATGGAAAGTAGTCACATGAAGGGCAGGGAGGAGGGACAAAGAGAAGTAAGATGACCGTCATGTTGTTCATTATGTCAATTGAGGTGATGGTTTTATGGATACAAATATATGTCCAATACATCAAGAAATATACATGAGATACTATTATCTGGGTACTTCAGAGAGGAGCTACAGCAGAGGATATGGGGGAGGGGTCTGTCCTGGGAAGGCCCCACAGGGTCCTGCTCAGTTACAGGAGCATGTGAGAGAAAAGCATCATCTAATCTAATCATTCTTTTTTTTCTTATTGCTGTTGCCATGTTGCAACTGGGTGTTTGTGGCTCTGGCTGCTGTTAATGGTGAGGTATTCTTGCAAATAAAATCAAAATTAACAAGTTTACATGGATTTTTTACACATATTGATGCACAGTGTTTCCCAAAATATCAAGTGTCAGAAGCAAAAGAACTCTGAGTCTGGTGACTTTGATCCGTAACTCTGTGAAGTACTGTTAACTGGCTCAGAGGTTGGAATGTCACAGATTCCTAGTAACCTTGCCTGGCATCTCCAGTGATGACGGATTTGCTCTAAGCTGTAGCTCTTTGTAACTATTGTAACAGAACAAATGCAAAGAGAAAACAGGAATGCTGTTGTTAAATACTCTGACTTAAAATCAGAAACTGATCTAAAATTGAATACAGCCTAAGTGATACCAACCTCAATGGCAAAACTAAAATCAAGCAGACAAAATATTGTCATTGTTAAATGGAAATGAGTCTGTGGGAAACCACATGTACACTAATACCCAATCTTAACAATTCAGCCAACATCAAAGCAACATGTTCTAAGTCTGGAATATTTGTCTCAGAACAAAGACCAAGGTTATGGATTAGGACAATTACTGCTTCAAATGTTACAAAACTTCATTTTAACAAAAATAATTCTTAAATAATCATTGTTATTTAACATTTAATTTTTAATGATTTTTACTTGACATTTATTTTGTTAACATTCCCTTCTTTAAATGTTTTCTAATATCAAATACCTACTTCAGGTAAACAACATTTTCACCTGTTATCCCAATATACTAGCTGTTAAGGAAAAAAAAAGATTTTTTTGATCATATTTTATTTTTTAACTGAAAACCTCTGAAACTAAAGTTCTGCCACACAAAATGATTCACTGTTTATTATTATGGGCACTCATTATTACTTTAAAACACATAAATAGATGATTATTTTTAAATGTAGGAAATCTTATGATTTGGAGAATTCTCCAGATTCCCTACAAATTTTCTATTCAAAAAGCCCCAGGATTAGTATCTACAGGGAATTTTTAAAATCCTGTTAGCAGTTTTATTTATTTCCCACTCTAACAATCCCTGATTTACACATTTATTTAAAATCTACCTTTATTTCTAATTTCCATAGCTTGAGATATCAGCCCTGGATTTAGATTTGACCTGCCAAACCAACTTGTCCAGAATTTTGCAAATCCATGTCCAAAATTTCTCCTCTCCACAACTTTGTTGTGAGAATGGGAAGTAGCAGTATATTGATCACATCATTCTACACACAAACCAAAATGAAATCATGAACTCAAACATATACCACAAGGACAAAAGTTACCAGAAGTAACATGAAACAAAACGCATGGTCTAATTCCTACTCTCATAAGGGAAACCTATTTGTAACAAATTCTAAGGTGAATTTGTCAGACTTTTAGTATCTAAATGAGAACTATGTGTGGATACCTTTTATCATTTAACACTTTTAATATATAAAACAGTAATCCAGATGAGGTTATTATCAGACAATTATTTTCATGTAATGAGAGGAGAGAAATGATATAGCCCTTCTCCAATAGCATACTGTTAGTCTTATTGAGGATATGAGCACTTATAAACATTTTTACTACTATTTCACTACTAATCTCTAACTTAGAATTAAGAACTCTTCATGTATCTTTGCATGCATTGGAAGTAAGCTTGAGATTTCTTCAGAATGCACAAAAGAAAAAAATAATAATTAAAAATAACTATATGTCAGGGCTATGTCTAAAAGAGTGTAAGTACTACATGCATTAAGTACTTTGATAACACTGATTAAAATGTTTAGCTTTTACTTCTGAGTATTGCAAAAGATAAGAATTTGACATGCAATGTAGAAAGCATTTATTGTTAACAAAAGGATTTGGAGGCACTTTAAGGAACATGCTGGAGAAAATGTATTTCTTGTACTTTGTTAGTATGTGGGATAAATATGAGAAAATATTAAAGAGACATAGGAAAACAATCCCATTTACAATTACAACAAAAAGAATACAATACCTAGGAGTAAACTTAACCAAGGAGATGAAAGATCTGTACACTGAAAACTGCACGATGTTCATGAAAGAAATCAAAGAATACACAAATAAATGGAAAGGTACTACCTGCTTATGAATTGTAAGTATTAATATTGTTAAAATGTCCATATTACCAGAAGCAATCTACAGATTCAATATAATCCCTACCAAAATTGGAATAGCAATTTTCACAGAAATATAACAATCCTAAAATTTGTAGGGAACCACGAAAGATCCCAAATAGCCAAAGCAATCTTGAAAAAGAAGAAAGCTAAAGACATCACGTGCCATGATTTCAAATTATACTACAAAGATAGTAAACAAACCAGTATGGTAGTGACATAAAAACAGACACATAGATCAGTGGAACAGAACAGAGAGCCCCCAAAAAAGCCCACTCATATATGGTTGATTAATTTACAACAAAGGAGGCAAGAATATACAATGCAGAAAGGACAATCTTTTCAACAAATGGTGCTGGGAAAACTAGACAGCCACATACAAAAGAATAAAATTAGACTACTGTCTTACACCACGCACAAAAACTCACTCAAAATAGATTAAGTACTTGATGTAAAACCTGAAATCATAAAATTCCGAGAAGAAAACATAGGCAGTAACCTCATTGACTTTTGTCTTGGCAATGTTTCTTTGAGTCCATCTCCAAAGACAAGGGCAACAAAAGCAAAAATAAAGTAGGACTATGTTAAACTAAAAATCTTCTTCACAGTGTAGGAAAATATCAACAAAGTATAAAGGCAGCCTACTGAATGGGAGAAGATATTTGCAAATCATATATCCAATAGGTGGTTAATATCCAAAATATAGGAAGAACTCATGCAACTCAATAGCAAAAAACAGACCAATCTGATTTAAAAATGGGCAGAGGATCTGAATAGACATTTTTTCCAAAGAAGACATGTAGATGGTCAAACAGACATATGAAAAGATGCTCAACATCATGAATCATCAGGGAAACAAGAAATATGAGATATCACTTCACACTTGTTTAGAAAGGTTATTATCAGAAGACAAGAGATAACGGTGTTGGCAAGGTTGCAGAGAAAAGGGAACTGTTGGGCACTGGTGATGGGAATGTAAATTGGTGAGGCCCCTGTGGAAAGCAGTACGGATGCTCCTGAACAAGTTAAAATAGAAATACCATATCACCCAGCAATTCTACTTCTGGGTATTCATCTGAAGAAAATGAAATCAGTAATTAGAAAAGATATATACACCTGTATGTTCACTGCAGCATTATTAACAATAGCCAAGATATGGAAGCAATCTAACTGTCCACGGATAGATGATAGGATAAAGAAGATGTAGTATACAATACATATTCAGTGGAAAGTTATTCAGTCATAAAGAATGAGGTCTTGACTGTACTTCAATAAAAAAAAGAAGAAGAAGAAAGAAAGAAATACAATAAGCCATTTGGGGTTGGGGGAAGAGAATGAGGTCTTGTCACTAAGGATCATATGGATAGGACTTTGAGGGTATTATTCTAAGTGAAATAAGCCAGACAGAGAAAGACAAATACTATGTGATTTCACTTATACATGGAATCTAGAGAACAAAACAAAAGAACAAACAAAAGAAAACTAATAAACATAGAGAACAGATTGATGGTTGCCAGAGGGAGGATGGTTGGGGGTGGGGGTAGGTAAATGGGTGAACAGGATCAAGAGGCACATAGTGCCAGTTATAAAATAAACAAGTCACTGGGATATAATCTACAGCTTGGTGACTGTAGTCAGTAGCATTGTATTGTATATTTGGAAGTTGCTAAGAGAATAAACCTCAAAAGTGCTCGAGAAGAAAAAAGATTGTTGAACTTTGTATGGTGACAGATGATAACTCGACTTATTGTGGTCTTCATTTCTCAGTGAATACATGTAGCAAATTGTTATGCTGTATACCTGAAACTAATACAATGTTATGTTATTTATACCTCAGTTTTTTAAAAAAGAAAATATGAGATTATCTGAATGGAAAAGTGCATCCCAACAAGAAAGTAGAGCTAAAGTATATGTATAATAACGTTACATATGATAATATTCAGACAGGGGATTATAATGTGTGTTTTGAATATCTACCTCCTCTATTGGCCAAATCAAATAGCAATATTTTCCTTATGTCATTTTTATTTTATTTTTTATGAATTATTTCATATATATAAACATATATCTGTATAAAACACACAATCACATACTCACCAACAAGCATAAAAAATAGAACACTAGCAATACACTTGAAGCCCCTCAGTTTCCCTTTCCAGTTTCTCCTCAACCTTTACACCTGGGGCAAGTATTGTGCTGAAATTTGTGCTTGTCTTTCCTTTGCTTTATCATCACATACATGCAGTGAAGTGCACAACTCTTGCATGGAAAGTTCAATGTTTTTATATCTATGTGTTACTCCATGTAACCACAGCGCAGATTAAGATGTGGAGCGTTGCCAGCACACCAGGGAGCTGTATTGCACCCTCTCCTGGTCATTACCAACCCACGTGCAAACAACGTACTTCCTTCTATGAACACAAAATAGTGTTGCCAGTTCTTAAAATTAAGATAAAGGGAATCATGTAGCATATACCATTTTGTGTCTGAATTCTATCATTCAACATTATCATTTTGAAATACACTCGCATTGCTGCATGTATCACTGTACTCGTGTTGCTGTATTGTTTTCCATGATTTAGTTATCTATTCGATGGCTCATGGGCATGGATTATTTCCAGTTTGAAGCTACTATGATCAAGGCTGCTACAAACATCTTTGTACATATCTTACTGGTTGGCGAATGCACTCAGTTTTGTTTCACTTTCACTTAAGAGTGGAAATAGAGTAGGTATTTGTTTCGCTTTGGTAGATACTGTAGTTTCTTCCAAAGTAGATGTATCAGTTTAAATTCCCACCAGCAATATGTGTGAGTTCTGATTGCTCCACACTTTGTTCAAAACTTGTTCTTGTTATTTTTTTTTCTTAATTTTAGCCATCTGGTGGATTGTAATGGTATATGTTATTGTGGCTCTAATTTGCATTTGCCTAAAGACTGCTGTGATTTTGAGCTCATTTACATATGCTCATTATCCACTTGGATATCCCTGTTTATGAAATGTCTTTCTTAAAATTAGGTTGTCTGCATTTTACTTAATGACTTGAAGGAGCATTTATATATTCTGGATACAGTCCTTTTGTTGAATGTGTATATGGCAAATATCTTCTCCCATTCTGTAGGTTCTCTTTTAACACACTATTCCTTCTTGGTTCTCACATCTTTATTTCTGGATTTATTTTCTTTCTTAGAGTACATCCTTTATGTAGTCTTGCACTGAGAATTCAGTTGGTTATAAATCCTCTCTGTTTCTGTTTATCTGTAAAAGTCTTTTATTCCTATATTTAAATGTTATTTTGATTCATAGCCCTTGAGAGTGTTTCCCTCAGCACCCTAGCTTCCAACTTCTGTTTTGGACTTGGAAAAGTTTACTGTTTGATCAGTTGATGTCCCAGCCTTATCTCTGTATCTATCTTCTCTAATTTCACTATTATATGATATATTGGGAAATTAAATTTTTATCCTTCTTGAGATACTCAGTATTTTCTAAATCTGAGAATCAGTATCATTGATTAATTCTAGAAAGTCTCAGATATCAACTCTAAATTTTGCCTCGCCTCAGCCCTACACAATCTCCCAATTTCTCCTGCTCTAACTCTAAATAAATATCATGCCTTCTTAAACTTATCTCAATGTCTTTTTACATCTCTTTTACACTTTATATTGTCTTGTCTTTTTTTTGCTATATTCTGGGTGATGACTTAAGATGTACTATCCCCACAACTTTCTCTTCTGTTGTGCCTAACCAGTTTTTTTTTAGTATTATTATTTTCTAACATTTTTACGTTTCTTCTGTACTCTTACTAGGACAAGACCATTAGAATAAGTTTCAGTTTCAGACTGTCAATCAAAACTACAGGCCACAATAGGCTTACCCAGTACTATTTCCTTAGCTTTAGTAAAGGGTAAAAAACAGATAGGAAGCACTATGCAGAGCAAGAGAATTCCGGAAGCTTCAGACACCCAGATGTAGCATCTCATGTGCCAAATCACTGCACTATTATCAAGGAATGATAGGAAAATGTTAAGAGTGTGAGTCACACCAGCACAGGGAAGCTACAGGGAGCAAGGCCCCTCAGCTTGGTCTCACCTAAAGGCCATTCTTTAGTATTGCTTCAGTACATTAATGACAGAATAGATATTATAAACAATTATGACAGTCATGGGCATTGTGCTTAGATTTGCTTTTCATAAATCATACAACCCTTCTTGGAGTAGGTCAAATAATAAAGTCTTCCAGGCCCAGCCCATCTCACAGTGGGTGCACGGTTCCACTGACCCTCCTAGCAGTCATTTCCTCATTTCCTGAGTTATAATCAAAACAGACATACATAGTGGCTCTGGGGACCATAGTGATGTCTCTTGGTCTGTGGAGAAGAGCTCTTATCGTGGAAAAGGCTGAATTGAATCCCTTAAAACTACCTTCACTCAATCCTGGCCAATATTATGATTATAACAATACTGCATCCCAGTGTATTGACAGAAATCAACACCACTCTTAAAGATTTCAAGATGATCTACGTCAGATAGAATCAATTCTTAGAAAAATAAAATAAAATGGGAAGGAGACAGGAAGAACCAGGTGAGGCTGAGGTTGTAGTTTGAGATAGTGTGGTCAGGGCAGGCATTGGAATGAAACCTGAGGGGAGTGAGGGAGTGAACAGTGTGGCTATCTGAGCAAAATTCATTTCCTGGTGGGGAGAAAGCAAAGGCTGGGGCCTGGAGGCAAGACTGTCCCGCCCTGTCTGATGAACGGTGAGCAGGCCGGCACGACTTGAGCAGTGAGTGAGAGGACAAGAGGTAAAAATAAAAAAAAAAAAAAAGATAATGCAGGGCTTCACAGATCATTTTAGGAATTTTGGCTTTTATCTGAGTGAGGTAGGAAGTAACTGTGGTGTGAAATAATATATATTTTAATGAGATCGTTCTGGCTACTGTGTTAAGAGTAGGTTGATTGGTAGCAAGAGCCAGAATGGGGAGAATGGTTCCAGGGTTACAGCAGAAATCCAAGAAGAGATGATTGAACTTGGGCCACACTGGCAGCAGTAGAAGCAGTAAAAAGTGGTAAAATTGTGGGAATATTTTGATGGTAATATCAAAAGAATACTTTCATTCCTAGATTCAGTTTTCAGTATTCCAGTCCATCAGGATATGTTTGGATCCTAATTCTCACTCTTCTTTCCCACAAATTTTACATATCCTCTTCCCTTAGAAGTAACTTGCGTCTTAAGCCTTTAGATAAACAGCCAGAAGGCTCATTAATGTTGACTTTGATCTCAAAACAAACAATTTTTTATATTAAAGTCTTGGTTATAAGAGCCAAATACATCTCAAAGAACACTTTCCTTTCTCCACTTCTCGCTCCCTTTCCATTTCTTTTCCCAGAAATGTTAGATTGATTCAGTCAGGAAGAGGGCAGCATGAACAATTGGTCATCTTGGCATCTGTTATGGAGTCCAATCATATTGTGAAATTTGGTCACTGTGCTCAGTACTGTAGGTCCCTGGTTACAGGGAGCAGGGTGAGGGGTGAATATCTCTCTCTTGGCTTCTTTAACACAGGGAGCCTCTTCCTTAATAGTAAAGAATTGATTTCAACCCCAGTTAAAGAATATTTCAACTTAGTTGCTACAGGAAGATAGTTATTCCGTAATTGAACATGACAGAGAACACACACACACAAAATAAAACTTATTTTCAACCTCCCAAAATCTTTCATGAAGTTTACTACACCTTTCAAATTCAAGAGAGCTGGAAGCACAGTACATAAAAGGATTGACATTGTGAGAGATGTGATATATGATTTCCACTAGAAAGCCCTTGATGATTTACAACCAAACTAAGACATGCATTCTCCTGATTTCCTAAAATCTGCACTTAATAAAAGTACAGATTTAATTATTTTCATATACCAAATAAAAATACTAATTGTTCATTATTATTTGAAAAATAACAAATTGGCCTGTGAGTTCTATGAATTTGCCAATAAAATAAAAATGAAACCATTTCAGAAATTGTAAACAACAAACTATATTACCACATCAAATCACTAAACAATCCTTAGGGTATTGGAAATCAGGATTCATTTCCACTTAAAAAGGAGGAAAAGAAAGATAAGAGGAAGCAAGCTAAATCAGAATATAAACATCATATGAAAGATTTACAACTAATTTTTTCTGTTGAAAAGCTGTTTCATAATTTGTTGCCTTCAGAAACTCTTTAGTACGAAACCAATGAATAATTTCTATACATAATGCAAAGTAATTATGAGACAGGAGATTAGCTAACAGCTTTTGTATAGAATATGACCTATGAACCAAGTGCAAAGCTTGCCATTAAATTCCTGTATAATTTTAACGAGATAACTTCTCTGTCTCTTCATTTTGTTAGAGGCAACGTAATATTGTCCCAGTATACTTAATATACAGTGATACATAAATGAAATAGCTTTCTTAAAATCCTAATAAACATTCATCTAAAGGGTTATCTAGTGTACAGTACGTAAAATAATAAGGCATATTATGAGATCGCTGGTGATATTGCAGTAATGAACTCTGGTTATTAGGTGGCAGGGGAGAGAGTTATGGAGAATTCCTGTAACTCACAATGGCTTTGGCTGTTAAGCCACAAACACACTTATTTACAGTGTATTTCTCAAACAAACTGAAAATGTGAAGTCAAACTCATTTCCACAGCTCCAAGGGAATCAGGTAAGAAACCTGGGTATTTTAGATCACTCTCTGATACAATTACTTTTTGTTATTTTTAACGGGAATGATGATAACACTAGAAAAATGTCAAAACAAAAGCTGAGAAAAATGAAAATATTTGGTGAGATTTTATCCTATTTTCAATTGGTTTTACTCAGAAACTGAAATACAAAATTAATTTTCAATTGCTTAATTGTTGGTAGTGGAAATCAGAACCACAAAAAGTGTGCACGTTAAATAAATATGTCCTAAGTAACAATAAAACAGAATATATAGCTTTTGGCACCACAAAATAGACTATGTGAATTCCACATCATAGGTTGCTCTTTAAGTTTTATCTGTTAAAACTTTTAAGTTTGTTTTCTCCTTTGCAATAATAGCCAGTCAAGTTTCTTCTAGGGTCCACTGGGGAATATGTGTTTCCAGCTAGAAGACTAGACTTGCTTTTCCACTGAAACGTTTATGTTCACTGCCCAAGTGCATTTAGTCACATCTTGTTATTTTTGATGTTTTTAATTTTTGAAGATTTCTGTAAGAGAAAGAAATTAAGAGGGTTCCATCAGAAATATGTATTAGAAATAGTCAGGAAAGAAACTATTTGTTTTCAAACACAGTTATAGGACACTTACCTGCATATATATATATATATAAATAAAATTTTTTTGAGAAATAACTAGGAACAAAATAAGAAGAGCCCCAAACAAAACAAGGAACTAATGTAAACTCTTCAGAAACAAGGTAGATATTTCTATGAGATAACACTCTAAATGTGCAAAGTGTTTCTCAGTTTACAAAGTGCTTTTCTTTGCATTTTAATTCATCCTTATAAAAACTATTATCTAGGTAATGTAAGGTAAAAAACTGAATCCACAGTGAAGTTAAGAGACTTGCGCAGCAATCACACAGCTAGTAAGAGACTGGAGCTTGATTGTGTTTTTAAAAAATGTTTGCAGACTCATCACCTTGGCTGGGACACAATGCCTACAGATGGAAGCTCAAACCTAGTGGAGTTCTAAAGACAGCAGAGCAGAAAAGGGTACCTGTAATGTTATACTGAAGAAAAGCAACAGGTCTCAAGCATAAGCTGTACAATCTATAGTTTCTAATGAACATATACACAGACTTGACATTAACACATCGTGTCACACTCGCAAGGAAAGCAAGTTATATTGCAGATAGGAATTCTGTCAGTGTTCAGGGAAGATATGGCTTTGTGGAGCATGGGGCATGGGTGGTTTAAAAAAGCATGTACTATTACAGTCAAGAAGTACAGAAAACTGTCATCTCTTTCATTTTCCCACACCTCACTAGTACTATGATCTGTTAAGTGTTAGCCCCCATGGACCTGGAAAGGAACATTCTGAGGTTCTCCTCCCGAGTGCACATCAGTCTATGACTTCCTCCCTGCCTCCCTTCTTCCTTCTTTTCTTTCTCCCTTCCTCTCTCTTCCCTCTCTTCTTCTTTCCTTCCCCCCTTCCTTTTCTCCTACATCCTGGCTCTACATATAACCTTAAGGAAGTTACCTAACCCTTAGGTGCCTTATTTCCTCATCTTTAAAAGCAAGAAGGGGGATAATAATGTCTATTTTATAAGGTTTCGACAACGATTAGATGAGTTAATAAATGTAGAGAGTTTACATTTGACAGTAAGGAGGTCTACTGTCTCACCGACTGTTAGCTGTTTTTGTTATATATGTGAAATACAAAGACAAAATACACAGATTCGTGACTCTGAGGAGCTCACAGGCTAACTAGGAAAGAAGAAAGGGGATGTTAAAGTAGAAAGAAGTGGAATTTCTCCGTACACCACATCCATTCCCCTAACAGCCTGAATTTATTTTCTTCTGTCCACTTGCCCCTTAATGCTAAGTAGGGCTGGGGGCTGGGGGCTGGGGGGTGGGGTCTGATGAGAGGCAGATGGCCCGGATCCCAGGCTTTCCCTCATTTCACTTGCTCTCCTCGTTATACACCACCCCCAGTGGCTGCCGTTAGATTTTTAGGTCTTCCTTTTATCCCAAACAGCTGTAAAACTACACATTGTAGAATATACATTATAGATGAAAGAACACAGGATTTTTGGGCAGTACGCCCAGATTTAATTCCCACTTCTACCACCTACTATCTTTGTGATTTTTTCTGTAAAAAGGGATAACAACCACATTTCTCCCTCACAGCGCCGCTTTTCCTAGGGGGAGAGTAGGGTGAGGGCAAATGAAATAGATATAATGTAGTACAGAGAAACAATCTGAAGACCTCGGTCTGATTCCTGATTCTAAGACTTACTGGCTGTATGTCTTGAGGAATCTCTGAATTCCATTTTCTTACCAGTGAATGAATTTTGGTAGTAATAACTGAATCACAGAGTTGAGGAAACATCAAATGAAATAATGGACCTGCAAGTGCTTTGTAAAACATAAAGTGCTATGGAAATACTACTTGCAATTACTATCTCATATTCACATAAAACTGTTATAAGCCTGTGGCTTGTAATTTCAATCTGTCATCTTGACAGTTATTAGTCTCACTCTCCCTTGTCAATAAACTGATTTGGGATAGTATAGAGTTAAGCAGAAAAATGGGAGGTGAGGGAATTAGAATAATTAGATGATCTCAATATAAAATAATAGGATTTAAACAATCTCAGTTTTGGAAGGGAGCTTAAGTTGCCTTTCTCTGCCTGACCTATCCCCATCTTCCACCCAGGTTAGGCATGCCCTAAATAACACCTGTGCTCCAGTAGCCAGCTCAAGTTGACAGAGCTGATTTTACACTGAATAGGAACTGTGTTCTTTATTGCATTAACTTTCAAGAAATCTCGAAGTGTGAAAGAACTATTTTTTCTGACAATTATTTAGGTTTTAACATTCAAGTTGATTTAAAGCCCTCAACTCTTTTGGTATTTATCAAACATTCCTTTGGAAAATGTCACAAACTTAATATGGAGGGGATGTTTCTTACTTTGAATTGATACTGACTGATTACTTTTGAATATTCATAACTACTTAGATGATCATATTAACTAAGGGGTGTGGAATCATGTTCCTTGGAGATCAAGTTGAACACTTCAGCCATAGAAGAACAGATACAGGATGTAGCCTTGTTTTGGTTTGCTTTGTTTTGTTTTTCTCCCTTAAATGTTTTTTTCAAGAGTCAAAATGTCCTTCAATAGTCAAAATCTATATCTTTGAAGAATAACCTACTGTTGAGTCCACAAAATGAAGCTTTAAAAATACATAAAATTAGATGAGTAATTTTTTTGAATGAGAGGATTAAAGTCAAAGAAAATCTCCATTTCTTCACAGTATGAAGATTCCTCAAAACACTAAAAATAGACTTACCATATGATCCAGCAATCCCACTCCTGGGCATATGCCTGGAGGGAACTTTAATTCAAAAAATATATGCACCCCAATGTTCATAGCAGCACTATATACAATATCCAAGATATGGAAGCAACCTAAATGTCCATACAGATGACTGGATAAAGAAGTTGTGGTATAGTTATATAGCAGACTACTACTCAGCCATAAAAAAAAAAATGTCATTTGCAGCAACATGGGTGGATCTGAAGATCACCATTCTAAGTGAAGTAAGCCAGAAAGAGAAAGAAAAATACCATATGATATCACTCATATGTGGAATCTAAAAAAAAGAAAGAAAAGAAAAAAGAGGACACTAATAAATTCATCTACAAAACAGAAACAGACTCGCAGACACAGTAAACAATTTTTTGGTTACCAGGTGAAAGGGGACGGGAAAGGATAAACTTGGGAGTTTGAGATTTGAAAATGTTAACTACTATGTATAAAAATAGATAAAAAACAAATTTCTTCTGTATCACACAGGGAACTATATACTATATCTTTTAATAACCTTTAATGAAAAAGAATATGAAAACAAATACATGTACATATATGCATGACTAGGACATTATGCTTGTACACCAGAAATTGACACAAATTGTAACTGACTATACTTCAATTAAAAAAAAAGAAAATCTCTATTTTCTCTTATTTTTGAGGAATCCAGTTCAGATATATCTAAAAATGCTTTACATTCTCTTGTAAAACTGATGTTTTCTAAAGAGTTAACTGAACTGAAGTTAGTCACACCCTGCATTTTCCCTTCTGGAAACTTTGAGAGCCAGTTGCTTTAAACTGCTCAACCTGATGGTGAACAGTAAAACCTGCAGTAAGCATATCTGCCTCCCCTGGGAAGCAGCTTGCTTGTGAAATGAAGCTTCCTAGAATCTCTTCCAAATATTTTCAACTGAATTTTCATTCATGTACCCATTTTAATATCCATACCATCCTCTAGTTTCCTTAGCATCTTTTGTAATTAAGTTATTGGTTGAGATTGAAAAAACACATGATATAAGTTAATAGCTGCCTTATTCCTCTTCTCATCTGTGGTGGTTACCATATTACATCATTTTTCAAAGATGAGTCTTATATTTATACTCCTGGCAACTGTTTTTTGCATACAGAATATGTTTGATAGGTGTCATACATTATCTGTCAAGTATAGAATGGGAGTCTGGGGTTCGTTTCTCTCTTCAAGAAATATTCATGAGAAACCTACAGTAAGCCAGGCACTCTTAGAATCTAAGGATAGAGCAAACTGATAGAAATCCCTGTCCTCATGGTGCTCTCATGTGGGGAAGGTGACCCATTATCAAAATGAAGAAGCAAAGTGTGTAGCATGTTACTTGGTATAATAGGGAGAAGCAGTCCCAGATAAAAAGATTACTATTTCAAATAACATGTTTATAGAAGGAATCACCAAAAAGGTAGTGGCTAAGGAAAGACTTAAATGAGACAAAGCCGAAAGCCATGCAGATCTCTGGGGAAGACTGTGCCACTAAGAGAAAAATAGCCTGGGTTGGCATTGAAGATGGAGCACCCCTAGAATTTCTGAGTAACAACTGGGAGGCCAATATAGCTAGGATAGAGAGAAAAGAGAATTAGAGAAGACCACTTTTGTTCAAGATTCTGAACAAAAGAGTCACCTGATCTGACTAAGATTTAACATATTCACTCTGGCTGTTGTGTTGTGAATGGATAACATTAGGCAAAGGCAGAAGCAGACTGACTAGCTAGGAAGCCAATAAAAGAATCCAGGTAAAAAGGGGAAAGGGCAGGGGAAGGATAAATTAGAAGCTGCGGAGTAACAGATACACATTACTATATATAAAATAGATAAACAAGGACCTACTGTATAGCACAGGGAACTATATTCATTATCTTGTAATAACATAATAATGGAAAAGAATCTGAAAAACTGAATCACTTTCCTGTACACCTGAAACTGACATTGTAAATCAACTATACTTCAATCAAAAAATTTTTTAAAAAGGAATCCACATGAGAAATGATGATGGCTTGGACTAGGTTGATAGCAGTGAACACGGTGAAAAATGAACATATTCTAGATATTGTTTGAGGATAAAGCCAATAGGATTTGCCAATGGAGTGCATGTGATGAAGAGAAGGGAAGAAGAGAAATGTGTTCATAATTCCTCTAATGCATTATCTTTCAAAGTGTGGCCCAAAGATTTCCTGTATCACAATCATCCAAAAACCATGTTGAAATCGATTCTATTCCCAGTTCCTTCCTGAGAACTTCTGAAACAGACTCTTTAGAGCAAACTTTTCCTCTAAAGGGCCAGACAGTAAAAATTTTAGGCTTTCCATTTTGTCTCTGTCAATACTACTCAATTCTGCTGATACAGCATAAAAGCAGCCACACACAATGTGTAAATGAGTAAGTGTGGTTGTGTTCCAGTAAAACTTTATATAGACGCTGAAATTTGAATTTCATATAATATTCATGTGTCAGAAAATATTTCTTTATTTTCAACCATTTAAAAATTTAAAAACAACTATTAGAAGCTTGTGAGCAGTACAAGAAGCAATGAGACACATCTGACCCACCACCAGAATTTGCTAATCTCTCTCTAGAGATCAGACCCCAAGAATATGTATTTTTAACATGCTTAACAAGTGACTTTTTTATGCACTATAACTTAGAGACTCCCTGAGATAAATTTTGAAAGTTATTGTCATCTGTTCCTTTTTGTTTTGCTTAATGCACTGATCAGAATAAAGATGGGCTTCCTGAATGAAATAAGAGAGAACTGGTGTGAAATAACGAATAAAAGAAAGATCGTCACCTGCCAACAAGAAAAGAGGTTAGAAAAAGGGGGAAACATTTAAAATAAGATTAAAAGTTATTCACGAGGAAAATTATTCAATTGGGGAGAGACTCTAAAGCTTATTATTTAGAAGAAAACTCTATAGTTAAAAAAAATCCATTTAACATTAAAAAAGATCAATCAGTGGTTTGCACATGACTCCATAAAGTTAAAGGCAGAGATTACTATATAGATCAAGTCCTCTGTTCTACCCACGTTAGGAAACTGCCAATGGTCTTAAGAAAAATACTATTTTGTCATATGAAAGACTATTACCTATCATAATTTGCACACCATGCACACAGCTCTTGTCTGCTGGAGCAGCCCTGTGTCAGGTCTCAGTCGTAAAGGGTTTGCACCATGACATCTCCTCTTTTTCTAGTTTATCATCTAATGCTTCAGTTGCTTTTCTTCCTAGTGTTACACTCAAATCATAAAATCATATGGGGGGAAAGAATAAAAAAGTGAATTTACTTAGACTTTCTAATCATAATAGTATTATTGCAAGAGTAATCATTCTGAGCTTAAAATAATTGACATTGTATTCTGTAAGTATTTCTCAACTTTATCTCTACTTTGATGCCGTGTTCTTGTCTTTGTTGTTTCAAGATTTAATTCACCAGTTTTATTTCTGAGACTGAACCAAATAGAAATGGATAACTTATAGAGAAAATAATTTTTAAATAAGCTCAAATGCAGTTTCAAGTCTGAATAGATGGATCTAAAACTATTAGCGAATAGGTTTTGTATTTTTTTTTTTGCTTTTGTATTTTTTAAAGAACTTATTGGTGAAAAAAATAATACATCAATAAGTCTCTAGCAACCACTATGAAAAGTATGAGTTGTAATGAGACAAGAAAGGAAGTGAAGAGTAAGACATGACTTCAAACAGCCTATCTCAATAACCTGTCTTGCCTAACTCCTAAGAGCTGAAAGATATTTCTCCAAATATCTAACAGATTGCTTTATAAACCAACATGAGACATGATTAATATTATGCCTTCATAATCAATATGTAGTAAGTGCTAAATAAAAGCTAACTAATGATGATAATAATTTTCTAGTGTCTACTCTGTTCCAGTCTCATTATACAATTTCATGTGAAGCAGATATTTTTATCTTTATTTTACAGCTAAAGGAACAAAATCCTAATACTGAATTAGAGATCAGTCTTGGGTCTGTCTGGTGGCAAAGTTTGCACATTTCCTCTGTATCCCACCATCTCACAGAATGTTCCCCCAGTGGATAATTTTCCTGTCCAGTCACAGATTCAGGAGAGAGTGGAGTGGAGAGAAAAGAAAAGAAAAAGGTTGCTTTGCTTGGAGAACTGCTTTTCCCTTTCAATATGGTAGATAGTTTTGCTTTTATAATTAACATTCTGCTGATGAGATCTCCCATTGGTGAAGGCTGATGAGTCAGATTTTCCATGAAGAGCAAGCACTGCAGGAAATAAATTAATCTCTAGGGAAGAAGAGTGGCAAGGCTGTCAGTATTCACACAACTGCCTAATAGGAAATGATATTTCAGAATTGTTCAAAGAATGAAATGATTGCGGTTCTCCTTCCAGCATATTCTTAAATATTTAAACCTTCCCAAAACAAGGGAAATAGGCTGCTATAAAGTGAAGAGCAATCTTATAACATTTTACTTTAGGCTGTCAGTATTTCTCAACTGAAAGCAGTATTCCCTGGGTATGTAAGGGAAATTCCACTGGTGTCATTATTCTGTTTATATTATGAAAAATCTGCATTGCTGTTAAATAGAAGGATAAAAGACACACCAGATTTTTGGATTACCCATTGGAAATTATCCAGTATCTTAAATAACAGGTTTTCTAGTCTTTGGGAGTAAAAGTAATTATTATGCTTAGAATTACTCACTATCTAGAATAACACTGAATTATTGAAGTGTGCCTGTGTGCCTTTATTAAAATTGAGAAGCAAGAATATGTTTTATGATTTCTAAAGTACCTACCTCTTGAGAGCATGTATTCAGTCATTCAGAATCAAGTTTTAATACAGAACCCCCACCTTGTCTAATTCTCAAAATAATTTTGATAGAGAAATGCCTTATGTTTTGTCTCCCATCATACAAGTAAAATTGGAAGTTTAGAGTAAACATTAAGTTAAAGTTCAGTACAAATCTTTTTATCTTCCTATAAATCCATCCATTCTTTCTGGCTTCCACCTTGACTATGGGGAAGAGCTTTTCATTGAGCTTATTACTCTTATTTGTTTAGCTTATATATTAAGTATGTTCCGAGATGTGGTGAATCATTTCTCCATGAGACATACTTAAAGATGAACACAGTGTCATGACTATGACATTGGAATAGGCCATAGAATCACAGGCTTTCAGAACAGACGTCATAAAGATTACCTGGTGCACCTCCTATTTTGATGAGGAAAACAGAACTAGGTAAGTGAAATGGCCTGTGAAAGGCTGCACATCTAGGGTGTACTGACCTGGGATCAGACCTTATGGTACCTGCATTTTGTTTTCTGGCCGAGAGTCTTCTCACTACCTGACAGGTCTGATTTATAGAGGATGAGTCATGGCATGGGTTTAGTTTAAAGATGTAGGAGTAATTAGAATATAGTTGAAGCTTCAAAAGCAAGGAAATTCCATTAGAGAAGGTTGATCAGGAGAGTTATTAAATTTGTTCAGTAGAGAACATTTATATTGGGCAAAACCAAATAGATATATATTTTTAAATTTGATTGATTTATTTATTTTTTATAAAGTATAGTTGGTTTACAATGTTGTGTTAATTTCTGGTGTACGGCATAGTGATTTTGTGTATATATATATATATTCATATATATGAAAAGGAATATATAATATAATATATATATTCCTTTTCATATTCTTTTTCATTATAAGCTTTTTCAAGGTATTGAATACAGTTCCCTAAGCTATATAGCAGGACCTATTTTATATATAGTAGTTAGTATCTGCAAATCTTGAACTCCCAAATTAGCCCTCCAACTGCCCCCTTCAGTAACCATAAAAAGGTTTGTTTTCTATGTTGGTGAGACTGTATCTGTTTTGTAAATAAGTTCATTTGTGCAACTAGGCATATTTTAAAAGACTTTCCTTTCTGGCAGAGATGGTAGCTTCTAGAGAGACACATGAAGAGGAAAAAAGAAAACGGCCCCCTGTTTAGCCAGTCAGGTCACCAGAAGCAATCTCTGCAATTAATGTGTGACCTACATAGTAGCCAGCTCCTCCTCACAACCAAATGACAATCCTCTGATACCACGTGACTTTGCCCTGGGCTGAAGGGAGCCTGCCCACAGTCACGCTACCTTTTAGGGAGGCTCAAAGGCAGCTGCATCCAATGATTGATTGACTGAGGCAGGGGCTATAAAAATCTGGCCTCCTCGTCCCAATCCAGGACAACTCTAAAGAGCCAGGCCAGCTCCAGAGCTCCCTGTGGGTCAGCTGAGGTCTTTCTTGTGACTGCATTATGATTCAACTTCTCCCTCTGTCCAGACCTGCTTTTGTTCCTCTGCTCTATGTGTTGTTCCTGAGAGCACTTCTCAATAAACTTTCTACACGCAAGTCCACCCTGGGAACTGGACATGAAACAAACAGCTTAAAACAAACATTTGCACTTAACACATATCACCTACCAAAACTAGCACTATACCTGATTACACAGTGGAGCTCTGGGCTCTTTCTGAGCTCCTGCAGCTGAGTTAAAACAGGGAAGGGGTCCGTTAGGGAGGCTCAGGGCTTTCATGTCCTGCACAATTGTAGTGTTTCTCGGACTCTGAGGATTCAGTGACATCTCCAAAAGAAGATTTCTAATCACTTCCCATATCCATAGGATTCATAGAGGCCATGAAATTCTCAAGAGGATACACTCCTCGAAGAAAAAAAGTGCAGACAGAAACTCAGTGACTCCAAGAGCCACATCAGGAGGTCTCAGCCAGCACTTTGCAAAATAAACTGGCAGGAAGCAACGTTTTCCTTAGCCATCAATTCAAAAAGATGCAGAAGCTAATTATCATAGCTATGATTCAACTGGAGTTTATTATGTACCATACCAACTCTAACCTATCTTATCTAATGTAGTCATCAAAATAGTCCATGGGGTAGCACTATTATTAACCCAATTTTCTGAATAAAGAGAGGCATTAATAAATTGCTTGTGGTATACAGCTAGGGAGTGGGGGAGCCAAGGTTTAAACCCAGCAGTCTTAAGTTCTGACTCCAAAGGTTAACCACTTAACCATCCTACTTTCAGAGAACTGTTCTTTTAGTAATTTATAGACAAAACAACATGCAGACTTAGTAACAATGCTCCCAAAACAAGCAACTGGAGTGAATCAAGGACCCAGAGACGAAGGTCACCCACGAGATTTGGTGAAACATTTTCATCAGTTTCTTAAGTAAAGGGGAGCTGGGACTCACAACACTGATCCTGAAGTAGAGTTTACTGTGCTCCTGGCTGCAGCGGAATAAACTCTTCATTACACAACATGTGTTCAGCCACTGACAGCGAATCTTATAGCTGTCAACAGTGAATTTCAAAATAAAGAATTCCCTTCAGTATAATTATTAGATACATATCTGAAATGGTTCCACTTCATCTAGCTGAAAGAACAAGACTTGAGTGTCCAAAAGGAGCAAAACTAGAGAAGCAGTTCCCTTGTCTGTTTTGTTTTGTTTTCTCTGTGGTATGCTACAAAGACTCTACAACTGCCATTCTCACCCAAAGAGAATTTAGGCAATGACTGACTTGTGTCTAAGCATTAAAAAGAGGTGAAAGCTCAGAAAGGGTATCATTTGCCCATCCTGAACTCCAAGGCAGTTGGTGAATATTCACAGATGAGCTATTCATTCCAAGTACAGTAAATGTTAAGTATAGATCCAAGGAGTCTTTTTTTAATGATGAAAAAACATACTATATTTCACAAGACAAAAATTAAGTTTGAAGAATTATATTTCTGCTTTAGTTTACTTTTGTATTTTTATATATGTTATTGTTATATAATTATAATTCATAATGAAGACAGACTCTGTGATTCATTGTAAATATGAATGGGAAAGCAAGTGAAACTATGGTCCAGATGTGCATAGTAGGTAATTTTTAAATAAACGCATATTGAAATTAACATAATAAAGGAGATTTCATTTTACTCTCTTGAGTAAAGTTAGTCTCACTTGCTTAGAACTATTACTTTAATTCCAGGTCCTCTTTTTCCTTAAACTACCACTAATGTGAAATATGTTCAAAGCAGGTCCTGCTCCTGGGTTGAAACAAACCGCACAGTTTATTCAGGACACAAAGCTGGGGCTGCCACATACCACCCCAAGAAGATGCACACACAGGGAAAGATCAGATAACAAGTTTTCCTATGATTGAAACAAAAAGTCTGATCTCAGCAATTGTGCTATCTGATACTTTTTAGGATCCATAGTTTTAAGGAAAAAAAAGAGTTTCCAATGAATTAATAATAGCTTGAGACTCAACACGCTGCACCAATTTTCACTGCAGTAGTTGTTTCTTTTATAGTCACACTTGGTTAGTATTTGAAATTTGGAGGAATTGCAATATGCATGGTTTTCAAAGCCCTTTATAGAATTTCATTTTTATCACTCAGAAAGAGTCAATGAAAAGGTAATAAGAAAAGCTCTACGGGATATTTTTATAGGAGTGTCAGAAGCCAGTAAGTTAACTACATGAAAGAACCCAGATTGTACAGACAGAGTTTCAGCAGAAACACTTCAGAGACTTTATTTCTAGTATTTTGACTTTTACATGCCCTTGGAGGAAAAAAGAGTGCTGGCTACAAGACCAAATAAGGAGGGGAAAGGAACAAACCATATGCTTAAGAATAATTACAGTTTCAATTTTTCTACAAACGAACTGTGAAGTTTCAAAGATAAAGTGTAATAGAAATTGAGCTGCTTTGGTGTGTTAAAATATTGCCAAGAAAGAAAATTCTCCTTTCCCTTGCTAACTCATCCCAGATTCCCACAATATGGAAGTTAATCTGGGTAGCTTAATTGAATGCTATCAACTTCTCCACAAGCCCATTTGCTCTTGTTTTGCTTTTAGTAGAGATGAAAAATATCAGATCACCATCTCTATAAACCAAAATATTCCAATTCAAGTCTAAGTTAGGTTACTTATCTGACACTTCTTTAAATTAAAAGTACCTCATTATTTTTACCTCTTCTCAAGTCATTAATCCTTATTATTAATTCTAGAGAATGTTAAAGAATATTGTCACGATAATACAATCTTAAAATAAAACACTTCCTTGGCCCTCAAAACCATAAATGAGAAGAAAAATCTAATAACAGAGAACAATGAACAGACCTATCGTCATTTTAAGTGTTTAACATTATGCTGCACTTACAACTACATTTCAGTGAGATCTGCACTTTGACTGAGTCATATACCCTGAACAAAATGGCAGTAAGAATCCATATATTGTTCATTGTCATGGAGGCAGTTAAAACCAGTATCATGAGGCATCACCGACCTGTGGTTACTTTGGTGCCTGCTACTGCAGTTGTCCCAGTCTTTCTCTTGCCTTTCTCCAGATCAGCCAAATCATTTTGACAACCAACTGGTACTTCTGAATCCAGGCCAGCTTGATTTGAGTGCAGTTTCTTGGGTCTGTCTACATGGAGACTCTGAAACGACACAGGCCAGAGTGATTGATTTCACAAGTAAATTATCAGTCCAAAATAAATGCTTCCCAGAAATATGACAAGGATAAACATTTATCACATGGCAAGTTATTTCTATACATATGAGACAGAACAGTCTATATGTCAAAGTGAGTTACAAATTTTATTTTCATCAACATATTTTGGTAATCCAGATGTTGAATTTTTGAGGCAATCTAAGTGACTAGAATAAGAAGTCATCTCAGGCACAGAATATCGTTTTCAAAGACCACTTGTGTGTATTACTTTCTTCTTGTAAACTTTTTAAAATATTTTTCACTTAGAACATTTTCCCTTGGTTTTATTCTTATAGTTTAATAATCCAGCATTTCATTGTATATTACATAATTACGTGTTATATAATGAAGTACAGGATTCATTTCTGTATTATTTGTACTTTCTATATTAAAAAACTAATCATAACATTTACTTTAAAATAACCCACATTTTTATCGTTATGCAAATTTGACAAATCTCCTCTAGTCAATTTAAGAATAATAATTCATCATAACAATGAATTATTAAGGCACAACATCAATGGACCCTAAAACACATCTCACACACACGAGATGTCATAACGTTTGATGCTGTGCTGACATATTGCATGCTTCAAAAGATTGTCAGATATGAGCAAACACAAAAGACCCAAATAGGAAACTGAACTTTCAGCACGCTGCTTCATACCCAAATTCAGATCAGAAGTTTTTAAGTTTGAATATGATTACAAAATATTCAAAGATTAATGGAGTCAAAAGTAGCCAATCAATTTTGGCCATCAACACTAGTCATTTTGGTTCCTAAAGGATAGGGTAATGAGTAATTTTCCTTTAAGTTCCTCTTACAGACTGTGTACAGCATTCAATTCATTAAAAACTTAATTAAAAGCTTGAATCAAAGGCTTTTAAAGCTTGGAAAGAGCCAAAAAGGAAATGAGGGTCCAGAATGATTAAATAACTTACCCTAAATAATTTACCCAAATTAACAGAATAAACAATGCCAACCAAGTCTCAGGTATATGTTTCCCAACCCTTAGTCCAGTGCTCTTTCCATCACTCTGTGATCAATTTGCTCATTTATTCTTTCAATGTGGTGGGCCAGATGCACCGATGGCCCCACTTCTTTACTCCTCTCTGTATCCATGTCTTTTCTGTGCAATTTTGCAGTGCTTTCCTACTCTGACTTCTGACTTGTCCATGTGACTTCTTCTGGACCAACAGGATATTGACACATGTGACACAGAGACTTGAAAGATGTTTGTACAACTGGTTTTGTCCATTCTTGTCCTTCCACTTTGCCATGAGAACATGCCTAGACTAGCTTTCTGGAGGTTGAACAGGACAGAAAGTAGAGCCAGTTCACCCAGTCTTCCAAGATAAGACAACCAACAGCCAGAGGAGTCCCAAACATTTGGGCAAATTCAGCCTAGATGAACAGAAACTAACTCAGGTCAGCTGAACTCCACAGCCTCATGAGCTAAATAAATGTATTTTGGACTGGATACCACTAAGTTTTTTCTTGTGACTATGCAGCATTGTGTGGTAATAGATAACTAGCATGTCCAAAAACCATTTATTTATAGTATCCCTGATACTCAGAATATTGTAAGAATACAAACATAAATATAATGTAGTCTCAGACTCTAAATTGTTTAAATATAATTTCTTAAATTGCTTAAACAGAGAATTAAAATAGTGTGGTAAGTCATTTAGAGATAATTCTCAAATTCCTTCTTTCATGACAGAAGATGGGATCCTGGTGGTACTACCAGGAATAACTCAAAAGACCAGAGTTTGAATGTTGGTAATAATTAGAACTAAACCATTATACTTACTTACATTTGACTCATCCACAGTCCACAAAACAGTAAGTCCATTACTTGGTATGAATTTTTAAATTTATTGTCAAGCCTGTACTACCACATAGCTTCATTTGTTTTTAATTTTTTTCTTTTTTTTACATATTTATTTTTATTTTATTTATCATTATTTTTTATCTTTCCCCCTTAATAGAGGCACTGGGGATTGAACATAGGACCTTGTGCACACCAAGCATATGCTCTACGACTGAGCTATACTCCTCACCTCCCAAAGCTTTAAAAAGAAGCAGATTTAACCCAGTATCTAAATACTTTCCTGACTTTGAATTAGATACTTTGGAAAATATATTATATCAAGTTATTAGATGAGTACTGAATCACAGTTTTTCAGTACTGAGCAATAAACTAGATTAAAGAAGGAATGTAGCTTCTTGCTTTTTCATACCGAATTCAATGGATAATCTTAAAACATTTAGATATGAAAATACTAGAAAATGTAAATTTTTTGTATTATAGTATATCCCAGACTTCAGAGAAGAAATGTAGAATTTAAATAAAATCCTTAAACCTGAAAGCTTAACATGAAAGGCTGAGGAGAGAAAATGATCTCTTCATCAGACTGGGTCCAGTATTGTGCAGGCTCGGTGCTTCTTGCTGCAAACCTCTGGCAGATTCGACATTTTATAAGCACATTAGCATTTCAACAATTAAGAACCCCACTTTGCTAGAGGTAGTCCCCACATTGTGACCTCCTCTAGTGAAGCTCTGTCAAGATTTCCAGCCTCTCCTTTGCTTTAGTTATTACAGCCAAGCTCCTGTTCCCTAACGAAAAGGCAGGTAGGTAGTCATCTCTTAGGCTACTAACTCTGCCATGTTCTCTGAAACTTGTTTACCTAGCCCCTTCCTCGAGGAACCTGAGTCTTCAAACCATCCCCTGGTATTTTCTGCTACAATAAAATTCACACAGTGCTCCAGTTTTCAATGCCAATTGCTCTCCATTAAGCACCATCCCCGCAACCTCCCCAGTCTCTCTCACCCTCTCTTCTTTTCTATCTCTCAAATTCTTCCACTGTGCCTTCAGAACTTTGCTCCATTGTTTGCAAATTTCACCACATACTTAACTTTTTTCCCAAACATTGTCTTTATCTTCCTACCTTGACTAAATTTCCATTCTCCATTAAGGACAGCATTTTCCTTGCAAATGAAGATGGCAGCTTAATCCTCCACACCCTGCATACCCTCAGGCTGATGATACTCTGGCCCCTAGTGGTGTCCACTGCAAAAACTCCTGCTGCTGTGACATTGCTGCCATCTAGCGATGCACTATCTCCCTTGTTGGTATCATCTACCTACTAGTCTCTAGTCACAATTCAACCTTCATAAAAAGACTGGATTATTGTTTCCCCTTCTAGCCCCACGATCCTGGGTGATGTTCACATCTACACAATCATCCCACTCAACACCCTGACTGGATCTCCTTATTACACATGAACTGTTCATTCTATACCTTAGCCTTTCACTCCCCAGAGGCACATCTGAACCCTGGCATAACCCAAACATTTTCCACTTTCAAAATCACTGAATACCTTCCTCTCTCACTTAAATCTCTTATCCTCAAGTTTAGTGTCTCCACTCCAGCCGACACTCCCACCTCCAAGAGTGCTTTTTCCACCAGGATTATTCTTGGATCTCATTGGAAACTCAGATCCATTGATCCCTTTACTTTCTCTACATCCACTAGCCCTCTAGAATCCTTTCCTTTTTTTTTTTCTCTACACAGCATCCATTATAGCCAGCCAGTAACCTGTCAGACTGTATCTCTTCTTCCCTCAGCAGCAGTCGCTGTGTCTAGTCTCCTCCCTTTCCTTGGCTTCTGGTGTCCCTCCTACCACTCTGACCACTCAATCTTAGTCCCCTTTGCAGGTTCAACTTCCTTTACTTAAACATTGACAGTTAAACATTTCTCAAGGTTTTGTTACTGACCCAGCTTTCTTGCTATCATCCCTATGTAATCCCAACAATCATGTGGTTTAATTTTACTATGTATATGTTTATGACTCCAGGGGTCGGGGAGATTTATGAAATGAGATGAGGCAGGGGTTTATATGCCATGACAAGCACTCTGGACCTCAATTCTAAAGTCCTTTAACCCTACAATCCTACCCCTCTTTTCTTCCTGTCTTAAGGCTCGGCTCTTTTGTTTACGCAGAACATTCTTCACACGCTTCCTCTTTGATTTTGCTATTCGGAGTTTCTGCAAGTTCTCCCTCACCAGGTAGTACTGCTGCAACACAATTTCTACAAATACAATGAAATAATACCTGGTTTAGTGTTTAATGTCTATCTCTTGATTCAAATAGAAATTCACTGAGAATAAAGACTAAATGTCATCCTACTCACTGTTCTCAATACTTATTTCAGCATTTAAATATAGTAAGTATTAAATAACTATATATTACTTATATATTAAGTAAATGGAGAAATGTATGAATAAAATATAGACTTAATTTTTATGAGGTTTAAAGAAGTAGAGGCCAGCTCATCACTAACCAATACACAGTCACACGTTCACATGTCCTAACAGCAGTTCTCTGATTCAAGTTAGGTTCGTCGCTGTCTATGGAAACTATAAATCAAATAGCGCTGATGTCAGGGAAAGTGAGCACTTGAGAACCGAGTGTGTAAAAACAGTGGCCCTGTATTCCCGAGGCATGAGATTGTGGCCTGACAATAATAGAATAAATAAAACCCTCTGTCAGGCACTGCTGCAGTGATGTTAAACCTTCAACCTGAAGATCAAGCCCAGACAAAA
Source organism: Camelus ferus (assembly GCF_009834535.1). Classification (NCBI taxonomy): domain Eukaryota; kingdom Metazoa; phylum Chordata; class Mammalia; order Artiodactyla; family Camelidae; genus Camelus; species Camelus ferus. The sequence goes on from NC_045703.1 coordinate 43,351,205, forward strand.
ATGAGAAAAATAAGATGTGTGCAAAGAATAGAGAGGAACACATACATTTGAACCGGTAGGCACTGGGGCTTAGTGACCACTCTGCAGTACTTCGAGAACAAATCCTGTTTATTTTGTGTAATTTCCACTTAATTTCTCATTAGAAATGAGTCATTAGCATCCTATCTGCTAATATAAAATGACTATTAAATTATGTTTAATGTTACTCTTGGCTTGTAGTTTGCATACTGCTTTTAGTGTTCCTGCTGAAAGCAATGATCCAATTACAAGGTACTGAATATTTTTCTTGTGGACAAAGAAAGAAACAAATAAACACTGCCCCCCAAAATTAACCCAGATGTCCATTGAAAAAAAATTGACTTTTTCAAATCTGTCTTTTATCTCATACCTCAGGCGATGTTGTTGGGTAAAAATTACCCTTTTCCAAACCATTCATTGAGATTCCCAGTCTACGATTATACTCACTTGTGTCTTTTCTCCCCAGGGGACTGTCTTGGCCCAGGGACTAACCACCATTCACATTTAAAACAACATGAAGTATCCCAGATAATGTACTTTGCTTTTCACTTTGTAGAAAATCAATCACTCTCCTCACAGACTAAAAAAAGCAACCTCCTTCTCCATTTATATAAACAACTGCTCCTTTCCACTGCCTGTACTTTTTCACTTCGGAGTAGTGAAGTCTAGGGATATGGGGAAAGAAGAAACTTCAAGTGATATTTAGGAAGAAATTTCTATGAACTTTCTTCCTCAGAATTAAATTCTACTTAAAACAAAAACAACAGTAACAAGAATTCAGAGCCTATACATTAAAATAAAAAAACTAAGGATCAAAATCCGATCACGAGAAATACAGGTTTGCTACGCACATTCAAATTATCATTCCAGGAGAACACGCAATCCTCTGTGTAGCCTGTCTTCTGTGTGTGTGTATGTGTGTGTGTGCTTTCTCTTTTGTTTGTCATATGGTTGATCACCACAAATAATTTAGAAGGTTATCAAGTGGTTTAGAAAAAGTAATAAATTTCTCATTGTGCACAACAAAGATCCAATTAAATGGAAGGAAATGTTTGGTTTTTTTTTTTCCTAAGGAAAATATTTAAACAAGAAAGAATATAAACTGAAAAATAATCTTAAAGTTGATCATCCGTATAAACAGTCTTCTCCTTCAGACAATAACCTGAGGTTTCGTATAATTGTCCATTTATACAAATTAAATGCCTTTTCTGCAAAGAATATGTTCTTTATACCAATTGAAAGAGAATGTTTTTGAGCTGGTCCCGCCCAATTTCAAAGACAAGCTATCTCTGACACCTTTCCTGTCCCCTCCAGCCTGAGGTTGTTCGTAGGGAGTTTGCCTAGGCCTGTGGCAGGCAGGCTTCACTTCATCAGCCCTCCAGAAACCCATCTCCACCGCTCCCATTCCCAGAGCTTTAGGCTGTGGCCTTCTTGGGTGAAACCTTTAGCCAGGGTGTCTCCCCCTGCCCCAACCATGCACACCTTCTTCAATTGGAATCATGCTGGCTGGGCTCTGAGCTGGCAGCTGACCGGGGGCCTCAGCAGTGGTTCCAGGTGGATGCATGTGGCTTGACATTTAGATGCTCTTGGGTCTAATTGTGGGACAGTGCCTCTTTTCCCAGCCTGCTCCAAGTGCCACCAGAACTCAGACATTTTAAAGTGTTAGGATGTTCTATTTGCCTTGCCCTTTCCCTTGGGTCAGAGAAGAGGCAACTGGCCCATGGAAAAGAAAGATGCCTCTATCTGCCTCCTTAATTGCCCTGATAAGAGAAGAGAACCTTCCGTCTCAACCCTTCAAGGAACCTCCTCTTCTTCCTGGACTTCCTGGGACTGGATCCAAGGAAGACTATCCTTGCTGGAACTGTTGATTAGAGATCTTAACCTGCATCATAAATCAAAGATCATACCAGGTTCTCTGGCAAAGAAACTCTTCATTTACTATTAAGCCTACTTTAAACCCTTAAGCCTACTTTCAAAGATATGTTTCCAGAACATATTGTGTATTAAAGGAAGACATTGTAAGTACTCATATATTTCAGTTGCATTGTTCTCTCTTTCCTCTGCTGAAAACTGGAAACTAGACAATTTGATATTTGGAAATCCCGCCATCCTGATTTGATGTTGATTTGGCCACTGTCTGGGTGAAAATCAAATCTTAGCTCACAGATGCAAGAAGAACTCAGTATAATCATATACTTCGTCTGACTGAAAGAAATTTAAGAATTTTCCTCCGGAGTCTCAGGGCAGAGAACTGCTTCATACTCACTGTCTGTCAAGCTCAATTCAATCTACTTCTTGCCACTCTAACCTTCTATGAATTTAGCCAAGGATGAAATGGACACTTGAGGCATTGCTTAACCAACATACCTTTATTTTAAAATGCAGCCAGAAGGGACAGCTAATCTATATATTTGTTATTGTTAAGGAGATAAATGAGAAGTCTCTCTGCCCTCAGAGATGTTAGCCTCATTAGATAATGAACAAGCAAGCAAAAGCATTTGCTGTTTTAGAGCTGCTGTGACAAGTGCACCCCCTACAAAATACCAAGGTTTTCTTACTTACAATATTGATATTATAAACCCTGGGATAGTTCTTTGTGTAGCAATACATTTTCTTTTTTCTCTTTATTTTGTCTTCCTGCAAATTTTAAAATTATTAATTCACACAGTTATTGTTATATCTTTCATGGTTCTTTTTAAATTGGAAAACCAAAATTCAGACTCTGTAAGGGTAATCTGTAGCCAAAGGGCAGGAAAATTCATCTTAATTTGAATTATAGAAACAGAAATTACAGCTGCAGAAAGTATGTGACACATTTTTTGTTTAGTTGAGTTTTTGGTGAAATTAGTTTTGAATCAGTGGACATATGAATAGCATTTGAAAAGTGTCCAGCAGAGCAATGCTTGCTGCAGATGGCAGATGGGAACTGCAGTGCACTGCACCATAGTTCTGCAACTAGGAAGAGAATTCTAAATTCATTTCTTAAAAATTACATTTGACATCATTTTAACCTTCTGTATATTAAAACACAGCCTTTCACATAAGTCTTTGAAAAGTATCCATCCTGGCAACCTGATTTAAAACACTGCTATACTATTATTAGAGCTAGAAACAATTTCGATGAGGATGAGTCATTTTGCTATTTCTTCAAGTATTCACATTATATGAGATGTTAAATGGCATTTGTGCCACTAAAGTATTGCTAAAATGTAAAAATTTCATGCTACTGTCAATAAGTGCCCAGCATACAATGTAGTCCTTGAAGGCTGCGTCCCACCTCCTCACCTGAAGCCTGGCAACATTTCTTTGAAATCCTTTCCCAGGAAGGCTGCCCTTCTGACCTCTTCCTACTCATATACCCTATTCCCCAGGCCCTTTAGAAGGCATTGTTTGGACCACCATCTACAGAATCCTGGCATGACTCATCCATCCATTATCTTCTGGATCCTCTCCCACTTTGCTCATAGTGCCTTCTTTGGCTCCTGTCCTGCTCTTTGCCATCCCTCTACCAACGCAACATCACAGGACTTTCATGTTCACACCTCTGTGGAACTTTATTTTCTGCTCTTTTTCAGTCTCTTGTAAGTACAGTCAGAACTTGGACCTCATTGTCCCTCAGAATTTCTCCATCATCAAGATCTTAGGTTGGAGCTCTCTCCTCTGTGCTCACACTTACTTAGCTCTGTTCTTCCTTCTCAGTCTTCAATTCATTTCTTATCAGCCTCCTCCTTGCCTCACTTGTTTTCCTACCCCAGGCGTCCTTAGAACCCACACGTTAACAGTTTTCTCACTGTGGTTGTAAGATTCTCACTTTCCATTCTACTCTCTTTGCCAATCCCTAAAAGTCATGTTCTGTTCTCTCGTCCTTATTAAAGAAGTAGTTCATTGCTGGGCTTAAAAAAAATAGTCTTGTAATTTTCCTATTTGTCTCTGACATAAGTTCACATTGCCTGATGACATCTGGGTCCTCAGTGTTGTTCAGCAATCTGAAGATCTCTGCTTTAGTTCCTTGAGAGGCATCCATATACAATATTTCTAATCTCTTCCTCCTTTATCAAGCTCACAGTTTCATCCTGGCATTCCTCAATCTTAGGAAGTTATTTCATTATTTAACTCTTTGCGATCATGGCCATCTGAAATCAATTTCCACAGCTTTCCTTGTCTTTTCTTAAAAAGGCACTTAATTTCTCTTCTTTCTTACTGACTTAGAAAGTGTCCTGTCCTCTTTCTAAAGTAAGTCCCTCTTCTTCTGACTGTGACCCTTTTGCTCCTTCTTCTCCCCTGACGTAATTACTCAGCCCACTTCCACTGTATTTTCTGACTCTGCTTCTCCATTGCCTCATTCATTTTCTGCCAAATTTTGTACAGTCATCTATTCTTACTGCTCCGTTTCCCTCCCTCCCACTCATGTATTATCTAGTATTTATTGCATAGAATCTGGTTTCTGTTCCTACCACTTGACTAAAAATATTTTCACCAATAACTTTCTAATCATCAGTCATAAATCCCATGGCCTTTTCGCAGACCTTGTGGTTCCTGAGCTTTAAGCTGCACATAACTCTGTTAACCACTTCATCATTTTTTTAAAAAATGTTTTCCCCTCAGCCTCTAGTAATACTGCACTCTCGTCCTTCTTCTCTCTCTTGGATCCTCAATCACTCATCTCTTTCACCGTCTTTTCTCTTTCCTATTAACCTCTAAATCAGTGATCACTAAACCATTCTTAACAATAAAAAATTTAAGCATAAAACACTAATGTGATGCATTAAAACATAAAATTATATGTATGCACTCTACTGACATATATGTAGTCATATGTATTTACCCTACAAATATATGATATGCATAGAAATTTTATAATAATAAATTAATGTTGAAGTAAAAATACTTTAAGCAAAATTTATTTCATTTATAAATAATACTGAGAAAGACGGTTGAATAGCTTTCATCATTTTTAAAATCTTGATTTAACACTTTGTGATACAGCAGTTCAACTGTTTCCTTCACAACTGAGTTAATCTGTATACTGAGTTTAAATTACTGTCACCACTAAAAATGATGCTTCACAAAGATAGATCGATCCAAATGGAAAAAGTACGCCGTTAATTGCTCTCACTAAATCATGATGCACATTTTTCAACAATGTCTACTTGTTTTCAATGATAAAGTCAAAATTGGCTAGTAATGCCCTATCTTCCCTAATATACAACAGTTTTTAAAAACTAAATAAATTTGACTTGATAATTAATATTTTAACTATTGAGTTCAAAACCCACTGAAATCTTTGGAAAAATTTATAAATGTTTAAAAATTTTATTTCTAAGTTTTTAAAGTTTGCAAGATGAGAGGTTTATAGGTTGCACAGTATTTTCAGGAAAGAAAGCACACAGCATCAGAAATATTTTGAAACAATCCATTTTTTAAATGTTTCTTATAGATGATTCTCTTATTACAATTTTTTTTTTGCCCTTGTAATTGAAGGGCCAGCTCAAGTGTGTGTGTGTGTGTGTGTGTGTGTGTGTGTGTTCCTCTAGGTTACAGACTGATAACTGACAGGCAGTTTGAATCATGGATTAGAGAGGCAAATTTGAATACTCAACTTTTTGTAAAATAAATCTTAATAGTAATACATCTTTAACTTTGAAAAAAATGATTTGCCATAATTTGTAAATAAATCTTCATATGGGACAAAAGAATGCCATAATCATTCCCCACTCACCAAGTGTAATGAGGATCCTACTCTATTTTTTACTTTTGTTTTTATAAATCAATTATATTCAAAATGTTCTGCAGAACTTTGTAAACTTCTGGCTACAATTTCTTTGCTGCAGTAACTGGCCTATAATGACACTGGGGATGCATTCATATGTGGATTCATCTCCCTAACCCTCCTATAGGATCAATCTTAAAAATTCTAGACAATGTTGCTACTCTACCAGTAGTTGTACTTACTCAGTTCACCCATAAAGCAATGTTTTCACTAAAGAAATCATTTAGGGATAGGACAATGGCCTCTCCAATGCATTAAAAATACTTCATGAATTTCATTATTGAAATACAATCTAGCAAATATAATAAACCCATATGTCAGGAAAAAAACTGAACTTTACAGACAATCTCCCTCACTGAGTCATTTGTTTGTACAAATCATAATAATAGCTAACATTTATTTTGAGCTTACTAAGTGCCAGGCACTATTCTATGCCTGTTAACATGTATTAGCATATTGAAATCTTCAGCATTTTTTCTATACATGTTCCAAGAGTATTTTCAGAAGATGAAATGGATTTAATTTGTCATGACATTGCGTCTTTGTATTACTTTACTCATTTTTAGGAAGAGCTAGTTTACTCAATAATATGCATTTTTTTCTTTACCACTATTGAAGCAATTCCAAAGACTTAATGTTAATTTTAGTGAATTTTAAATATGACAAAGTATTGTATTAGAATAACATAATTATAGACAGCACTGAAAAACTATAAACAATTGTCTTCATATTCTTACAGCTTAGTTTTAACATATATTGTTAATCACCATGGTTTCATAGTCTCAGTTGCTAATGTCATATAACACAGTACAAAATATGGTGAAGTTTGTTGTCACTTAGAGTATTTGTAAATCTTTATTTCAATCTTTTTGATAATTTCAACTTTTTGGCTGACATCTTGATGGGCATGATTAGTTCAGCTTTTTTTTTCTCTCAATGTGGCTGATGTAGAAATATCAGAAGTATGAAAACTGTCAGTTCTATTTTTTTGTTTTGTTTATATTAAAAGTACAGTATTTTAATAAATGTATATATTGAAGTTTATAAAACTCTCTGAAAAATGCAGGAATAATAAGGACAGCTCAGTGACTTTATGCAGATTGGATGCACCCAAGTAACTTCTGCCCAGATCTGGAAGCAGACTATTCATAGGACTTGAGCAGCTCCCTCATGCCCCAACCCACTCACATGTCTAATCCCTCTCCCTGAAAGGTAACCATTATCCTCACTTCTAATATCACAGATTAGCTTTCTTCCTTGCTTAGAAACTTTATATACTTTGAATAATAGCATATATTCTCTCTGGGGTCTGGCTTCTTTCTTTTATCCATAGCTTCATAGAGTAGTCTATTGTATGAATATACCAAAATTTACTTTTATACTCCACTATTGAAGAACATTTGAGTTGGTTCCAATTTCTAGCTGTCACAAATAATGCTGCTATAAATATTCTGATGTGTGTCTTTTATGCACACATATAAACATTTCCTTTGGATGCACATATGCATACATTTCCTTGGGTCATAGGGTGTGCTCAGCTTTAGTAGAGCTCGTAAGACGATTCCCAGAGTAGACTCTAATAAGGAGTGTACGAGTTTCACTTTCTCCGTATTCTTGCTAAGCTTTGGTACTGTGTCTTTTTATTTAACCATTCTGTGATTCTATAGCATTATCTCACTGTGGTTTTAATGTGTACTTCCCAGATGATTAATGAGATTAAAAAGCTTTTCAATGTGATATTGGTCATTGTGAAGTACCTATGCTGTGAAGTAATCATTCGAGTGTTTTGCCCATTTTCTCTATTGTGCTGTCTGTATTTTTGTCATTGATTGGTAAAAAGTTCTTCATACATTCTGAATATAAGTTTTTTTAGTATCCTTTATTTATTTTGTAAATAACCTTTCTCACTCTGTAGCTTATCTTTTCACTTGTTTAATAGCGTCCTTGGTAGTATAATCTTTAATCAACAGAGGTTTTTCCCTTAATTAAAAAAAAAATTGTCCAATTTGTTAGGTTTGGCTTTCTTTAAACTAGAAAATATAATTTTTAAACACCTTGACCAGGCTTATCAAATCTGCGGAGTAGTGCAATTCCCTTAAATCGAGGGTGCCACTGTGTAGCTTGGCAAGGTACAGTAAGGGTCCCATCTTAGAGATACTCAGAAACAAGATGCAGTGGCCAGAATTACTCTACAATTTGAGTTAACAATAATCATCAACAGCTGCTAACTTTATAAAAACAAAACAAAACAAAGAAAACAAACAACAATCAGATGTTATCTATCTCCTGAGAGAAATATACAGCACCCTTTACAGAGTCGTCTTCCCAAGTAATCAAATCTGAATCTTTCAAACGTCAAGATTTAACTATCAATTCACAAGAAAACAAGTCAAAAGAACATCTTGAAAGGAAGCTCACTCACAGGCAAAGACATCCTAGAATGTATGACCATCTAGAACACATTCTTTCAAGAATACGTGGTAGACCAGGAAAGAAACTGACATACAGAGAGCCTTTGTGAAGTGTAAGAAACTAAAAGCAGAAGGTGTTGGGAAAACAACAAAGGACACTTAAACATCACAGCTAATTCCAGTTTCTGCACAAGTTGCTTTATACAACTGGCAAAATGCAAACCATCTCCACTCCTGTTCACTGACAACCACAGGGATACAAGTGACAAAACTCTACAGAATGAATCCAGTTTCTCCAACAAACTGAGAAAAAATAGGAAGAAATGTGTTGATTAGAAGAGACTTTAAAACATGTCATTCAGTTGCAATATATTCACCTTATTTAGATCCTAATTAAAATTGTAAGAAAACGTTGATGAGACAACCAAACTTGAACTCTAACTTGATATTTTATACATTGAGGAATTATTGCTAATAATAGTAACAATTATATTGTTTATTTAAATAATCCCTACCTTGTAGAGATATCCAATGAAGCATTTGCTGATGGAATTAAATAAAATTACGTCTGCTTCTTTTTCTCTCCAAAATATCTAATGAAGCTGAAGAGTGAAGGACATAGGTGAACAAAATTGGTCTTGAGCTGGTAGTTGATGGAGTTGGTGATGGGTACTGGGAAGTTCATTATGCTATTCTATTTTTCTGTGTACTTGGAATTTTCCAGAATAAAAAGTTAAAAAGTAGTTTAGCCTAACTTGGGATCAGGACAGTAAGAGACATGTACAGTGAAAAAATATCCTGGATTTCATAAAATAGGCTCTAGTTTCTTAAATCATCTTACCTGCCTAAAGCTGAGGTTGGCAGTTAGAACTCAGCTAGGATGATATAGTTAGATCTACAGTCTCAGAGGAGGAGAATTCCAGAGACTTGACTTGACATCTCTAGAAGCTACACAAGAAGCTGCAGTTTGACAGTGTTCCATGGAGTGGGAGAAAGGGTCAGGGAGCAAGGTTGCAATCTAACAACAAGCAAATGAGCAAATGAATAGATACAGGCTGCATGGTATGTTCAAAGTCAACATAGGGGATCATGAGGGGCAACTCAAAGAACAAGCCAGATCACTTCTGAATCAGGTGACACTGCAATCAAGGGGCCCTGTGATGTAGACCAAGGACAAAGGGCCTTGCATACTGAAAGCCTTGGAAAACCCTCAATGACAGTGGCCAAGGCAGCTCCTCTGAAGTGCAGGCGTTAATAGGTAATGAAGCTGCTTCTCACATGGGCAACTCTGTGTTGCCTGCTCTAGGATGCGGGGCATGGAGACCTATTCATGCAATGATCAACGATTCTCCCAAGGAATGGCAAGAAAATCAGCTAGTATGCATCCTTCTTGAAGATTTTTGGGGCACTAATCCTCTAGGCAGTCATCAGACTACATACATTTATGGTTAATGAAATCATCAGTAAGCCCAATCATAAAGCTGTGGACCTCCCTGTAAAGATGTGTTGGTAGACAGTAACGCAGACCAGATCCTCCAATGTGGCCAAGCTCCCCAACTATCATGGCATGTGTTTTTGGCTAAGTAGAGTGAATAAAAGAGAGTAGAGAAGGATGTTTGGATCTGGATGTCTTTTCCAACTATATCCGAAATTCTCACTTTAAAAAAATCCCAAATTTAGACATGTTGTATCTTTTTTGGTATTTCAGTAGTTCGTGCCTAAAGTAGTACATTGACAGGAAATTAATTTCATAGTATATAATTTGTACATTAAGTGGAGGGATCTTAATTTCATACTGAGAAAATATTGAATATGAAGTATAGTTAACATACACACACACATACATACCATTTGAAATTCTACAGAAAACGTTCAACTCACTTTCACATTACTTTGAAGAGAGAAATTCAGTAGAGAGTAAAACTGATGATAAGGGATATTTAAGAGCTGAGTATTTATTGATTAGGGTTTTATAGAATCAAAATCTAGACCCAGGATCATATAAGCACTTTAAATACATTAAAATCTTTACACAGGTACATAATTCGTCATTATCATCTACCAAATTGAAACTCAACCGACAAGAGAAACTGTGAACCAAAGCTGAAAAATGAAACTCAAGTGAAAAAGGATTAAACAATAGCCTCAGAAGCAAACAAGGCGAGAGAGTCTGGCTAAAGGCTCACCATTTTCAGACCTATGTTCAGATTACTTTTATCACTTTTATTTACCCTTCCATATGCTTCTTGATCTCCTAATGCAGCTTTAGTTGTGCATTACATCCCCTTATTGTAATTAGAAGGTTTATCTCAGTTTCTAAAAGCTAGAAAATGATGAGTAGGGAAAACTGAAGGATCAAATAGAATAAAAGAAGAATATCTGCCAGTGCCTTTTTTTCACATGTCAGATAAAAGGTAAAACAGGAGAACAACAACAACAAAAAAAACAGAAAGGGAATTGCAAAACAGTAACAGTTTTATGCTTATTAACTAAAACACTGCTAAAAGGATGTTTGATTGAAAACATCGTTTCATTCTTGCTTTAAAAAAGTTAGGCTGTAAACAAATACTTGATGAAGCAACAGGGAGGTTGTGACTGTATTTTAGCAGTAATTTTATATTCCCACCAGATGGCAGTCTTCCCTGACTCTTTGCAGCTACTTTCCAGAGTCTAGCTATTCGTTGCTGACAAAGCAATGACATTACATCTATGTACTCGGATGGAATATGGGAAATCTGCCAGAACTCCGTGGCTCCAGGATTAAATATCTCTTGTTTGAAAAGAGACTGCCACGGGCAGAGGTTTTTAGTTTTTCAAGTGATACGTATATCTTCAGGACAAAGGCTATTTACATAAACTCCAGACTTACACTGAACTTCCCAGGATCACAGTTGGCACCTTTCCTTGATGCTTAGGACTCGAAGAGGCTGGTAAATACACTAGTGGAGGTTTCAGAGTACTGTATTTCCTAAAGCAGAGCCAAGTAAGAAGTATTCAAATGCCACCCGTATCTCAAGAATTCTCATCTAATCTCAGCTCCTAGAGTGTTTACTTAAAACATTTTCATTTTCTTGGCAAGGAGCTATGTAAATACATTCAATTTTACCTCCTTTATACATATGTCCTTGAGACATTTTGACTAATGTGTTAGGTTTGAGAGTTTCACCCTCTAACTACATGTGCACAAATATGTCACAAACTAAGGCTTATCTCAATGACCAGTGACATTTGCATTCAGAAATTATAGGCAACTGAGATTTTATCTAATCTTTCTATTGCTAGCAAGAACCTTAATGCATTTTCCAACTTAAAATTATCTTTAATTTGTACCTATAACAAATTCATATTCCAGATAGGGATCAGTATTAGTGAACTATTATTTTTTTCAATATGGGTGTTGATACAATCCTGGACGCTGCCTTTACTTTGTATAAATAATAGGCTAGGAACACTGTCACAGGGGCCTGAAGGAAAGAAACTTCTCAGTCAAGAGCATGATGGTGACTAAGGGAGCCAATCTGAGGTAGAGTTCTTTCCTTATCACCTTGGCTCTTTCCTACTGAGGGGTAGCAGAACACGTAATTTCAAAATATGACAGTGGGTCAAAAATGTCAAAAGTTCCATGTGAATGAGTTTACAGTCAATAAAATACATGTCAACTGGAAAAATACAAATAGGGTTGCCTTGGCACTGCATTTACATGGGCTGGAATTTGCTTATAGGTAACATGTCTATTTGGGAAAAGTGTTGGCACGGAGTTATTGAACTTTATGCGTGCCCACAGCTTCACAACACCCTTCACAGCCTCGACTCTACAATGCACACCCACTGCTCCACAGGAGCTCAGGACCTAACACCCCAAAATATGTTGCTGTAGTATATTGATTGTTTGAGCTCTAGGTACTTGAAAACAGCAAATGCGGGGAGAAACTGTCTCTGAACTCTCTTCTTTGCCTAAAAGACAGATCCTCCAAAAGGAATTTAATTGTCATAGATTCCCCTACCCAGGAGTTTCATCAACCAGATGGAGATTGGTTCTTATCAAAGAAGAGATCAGAAGTTGACACCACATTCAGACTTACTTTGTCATAAACCATCTATTCTTATAAGGGCTCCTTCAACTTTCCTAAAAATCATTTACTCTTCACTAAGAGGCCTATGTCACCCCCCACTTTCTTGATTAAGGTGCTATTTAAACCTAAATTCTAAAGCTACCTCTTTGGAATACCCAGTTTCCCTGAGTATGTCCCTTGTGCACATGAGGTCTACATGCTAATAAACTTCTGTTTGCTTTCCTCTTGTTAATCTGCCTTTTATTACAAGAGTCTCAACCAAGAACCCAGAAAGGTAGAGAAAAAATTATTCCTCTTCTATACTATTCATACATAACAGGGAAAAAGCTCAGCTGTGGAACAAAGCTATGGGTAAGTCCTACCCTGCCCCAGATTCTCATTCTCTTCCCGTCACCCCACTTCATCACACAACACAGTCTACTGCACATCTAGAGAATTTAAACTATTTTTCATATGTATAATATGAAGCAAGTGTTAGAATTCAGTATAAACTTAAGTAAAAAAATTCTCATTATCCAGAACTAAATTCACAGTCATCCACAGAGAATGGGACTGCAATTCAGTTGCCAAACAACATAGCATATGTGGATATAATCATGCAAAGAAAAGGAAAATGTTCTATGGATGGGGAGTTGGGGACCAAATTATATAGGGAAACAATGTAACAAGGAGGGGCTATGGTGTTGTTCATGAGAGTTGAAAACAGAGAAATTTCTACTTTATTTCAATAGCAAAGAGTCACAGGTTTATCATATAAAATTAGAGTTTTCAATTTAACTTCTCTGGTATTTAAAATTCCTCTATAACTGCCACTCTACAGCCCAGAGGATAAATTCCAGACTACTTTCTGTGACCTTTAAGATTATTTCCCAGCCCCATTTCATGCCTCCTCTTCCATGCTTTGCTTTGTAATTGCCTGAGCAGGCCCTGACTGCTTATTTTCAAGTCCACTCTTGCTACACAGTGTGCTCCTGGCAGTCTGTCTGCTTGTTCTCCTTTGAAATTTCCAGTGAGTTCTCAATACATATGTGATGGATTAATTAATCAATTAGTTAACTCATGGTTGGTTTTCTGACTAGGCTATTTCTGCAAAATTCTAAAATGCCTAGGAGGAGGGTAGGTATAACTCAGTGGTAGAGTGCATGCTTAGTTAGCATGCATCAGGTCCTGGGTTCAATCTCCAGTACCTCCATTAAAAGAATAAAATAAAATGTCTGGGAAATACATGCCTATTCCTATTCATTGTTCCTTGGGAAGCCCTGGGGTACCTGGGTGTGATACTCATTTCCGCAGTGCTGCTATAGTAAATTTTCACAGACTGGTTGGCTTCAAACAGCAGAAATCTATTCTCTAAAAGTTCTGGAGGTCAGAAATTTGAAATCAAGGTGTCAGTGGGGCCATGCTCTCTTCAGCGGCTCTAGAGGAGAAGCTTTTTGGCCTCTTCCAGCTTCTGGTAGCTGTCGACATTCCTTGGTGGTCCTCAGCTCATGGTTGTCTCATTCCAGTATTGCCTTTTCCATTATGCTTTTGTGTGTCTAGAGTCCCTCACTTCCTCTCTTATAAAATATGTAAGATATCATTTATGGTTTACCAATTAAGCCAGGATAACCTCCTCCTCATGATATCCTTAACTTAATCACATCATTGCCATATAAGGAAATACTCATTCTTTTGCCATATAAAATCATGGTTAAAATTTCATGTAACTTATATGTAGACATTTTAGGGGCCACATGTAGCTCACCACAACCAGAGGGCAAATAATTAACCATATTAGAACATGAAGTCCAAGCTGGGTTCAGACTATCTATCACAAGCACTGTATTTTCTTGCTTTGATGTAAGTCTAGACGTTTGTATAGCTCTGAAATGGACAATATTTGTGACTGACTCCAGGGTTGAAGTTACAAGTTTGTGACCTCTGTTTAATGAAAGTATCTTGTCAGACAAAATAGTACAGAAGTTTGGAAACCTCTAGTGGATTTGAACATTGCTAAAAATCTTTACTGGATGTAAAGTTCAAATTGTTCAAAGCCATAGCCTAGTGGTTACAAAATAGAACAAAAGTGATTAATAAGGTGATTTTAGTAAAACTCAGTTGCATAGCCAATCCAATTGATTCTCACCAAAGTGCCTCTTGTTTGGCCTAAAAACCTCCCAATGGAATTAAAAAATGGTGACCATATGTAAGGCCAGCTTTATTTTGCTGCGATGCTGTATGAAGACTTGAGGGCATTAACAACCTGACCAGCTTTTTTCTTTTGCTATGGAAAAATAAAGCTAGTATGTGTTTACAAATGGCTGTGGAGACGAGGAATAATTATTCATTGAAGCAATCCGTGATGGACACAGCATTAGACTGCCAGAGAGCATTTATGAGTTACTAAAATTCCAAGATACAAACTATAAACCATTACCTACAACATTTTTTAAGAAAGAAGAATTTAGGAGGCATTTTATGATATATATGCACATGTACATACATAGATGTTCTTTTATTACCAGCAAGTGCTCTAACTAAAAATCAAAAGCTTTGAAAAATTTTTGCATTTGTCATCATGTTTGAAAATATTTTCACCTTCTTCTTCCCCTCATTGTATATATAGACATTTGTACATATTTGCTTGCCCACACCTAAAAAGTAGTTAAATTTTATAGATACCATCTATGAGAACCAATAAAACCCTACAGATACTGTGGCTCTGTAGGAAAGTCAGCTTTAAATCTGCAAACATACTATCCAACTTGACTATTTCTCAACAATCGTGTAGTTAATATACACAGAAGCAGCAAAAGATAACAGTCCACAATACATAAATTATAAACGTGGATAAGCTTACCATTTCCTTTAAACTTTGCTATTAAGTTTTCTGTCATGTTTTCAGTACTTTTAAGGGTCAAATCATCTACACCTCATTTAAGCATAAAATTATGTTTATTTCTTTTGGTGTTACTTCTGATGTTGAAAACAGCTCCAGAATACTGCTGTTTGCTGTTGCTTATCTAATTTTATCTGTAATATTATGGTCTTAAAATAATAGATGGAGGAAACAATCTCCCAGACATATGATGCAATCTTTTCCATAACAAAATAAAAATGCAAAATGGAGTGAATGAGGAGGATAAGCCGACTAAGGATTTATGACAGTTCTAGAATAAATTGTTAAGGCTTAAAGCATATGAAAATCTAGGGACACAGCATAAAGTATTCACCTAGCAATTTAGAAACTGATTTTATAACCAGCTTCTCTAATTGCCTAAGTGACCTGTGGAAGTCATTTATGGTTACTCTGCTTTTCAGTTAATTCTTTGTGATACCAACTCATTCTCATAACAGACCTGCTCATCTAATCAATTTCTTAATCAGCAAAATGGGAATAACTGTTACCGGCTGGCCAAGATAAAGGTCAAGGTTACATGAGGCTGCTCATGCTCAGGCTAGACAAACACAGAAGACGTCATTGGAACACAGATACGTTCCCATCAGGTGACAGCTGATCCCCATGCAAACAATAATAAAGTAACACCAGTGAAAAATGACCAAAAAAAAAAAAAGTTGCTGCAGAACAAGTAAATGAAAACAATTTAAACAAGTTTTTTTGCGGAGCGGTCAAAAGAATTACAGGAAGTATGCGGGGGAGGGGGTGGTGGAGAATGAGGATTATGTAAAACAGTATGGTGGTTCTTAAATTAAACATATAATTACCATATGATCCAGCAATGCAGCTTCTGGATATATATCCAAAGCAGGGACTCAAATAAATGATTGTACATCCATGTCCACAGCAGTATTATTCACGATAACCATGTGTGATGATGAAAAGGATGGTGGTTAAATCAATCCTTTCATAAATCTTAACTCAAACTTCTCAGGTACACAATGTATCATAAAAGCAACTCTTGTATTTAGAATGAGTTAAAAATATGAATAAATAGTGAAAAGCTACTCTACTTTCTTCAGTATTATTCTAGTCATTTTTGTATTATGCCTACAGTTGTTTCCTTAGGTAAAAGTACAACTCCTCACTAGGTCTTACTTTCAACAATTTAATATGTTACCTTTTGAAAATCGTGTTTGGCCTAGATTTTTTAAAAACTAGATAGTAAAGACAAATAACTGAGATCTGGAAATAAAACTTTTATTGAATCAATGAAATTGACCAACTTTCTGAAATCTGATATCAGATATGATACTCAGGGTTGCCCCCAGAACAGACTTTTCATTGCCTGCTCCAGGCAAATATTCTCCAATAAGTTCCAGAAGCTAAAAATATCTTTATTGGGTTTGCCAGAATCACCTGGTCACTTTCTTCAGGAAGTTAAAGAGCAGTTGATCCTTTGGAAATTTTCAGCAGAAACAAAATTTGTCTTTAGTGTTCTCTTTTTGCTCATTCTCCCTCCTTCAATTTCCCAACTCCCTTTAATATCCTTATATTACCCGAGATCCTTCATGCTGTATTAAAGGTACAGCTGAAAAGTATGAGAGAGAAAAGACTAACATAAGGAAATAAAACACAGTGGAACTTATGCCAAGATGGCTTCTGAGCTTTAGAGATATTTAAATATAATCCTCTCTTAAATTTCACAAAGCAATCAGACAAGGTGACCAAAAAAGGACCCTCACAAATATTTAACTTGAGAGACCTTAAATTATTCCGACTCTATGGAGAGTGATTTGGATATACATATTAAGGCTTTTAAATATTACTATACCCCTAAGCAACAATTTTCCTTGTGGGAAATACACCTAATGACTAATCTTAACTATAAAATATTTTATAGAGAAAAATAAGAAACAATCATTCCAATGACAAATCTCAAATAATGCAAAATAAGTAGTGAAACTGTGGTGAATACATAAGGTAGACATTAAAATATTATCTGTAATACTTATAAATATCTTTATGCTATCATTTCATAGGAAAAGAAATAATAGTGCAAGTATGTTATACAATGTGTTTACAGTACTGTGTCAAACTACAAGTCCTGGTCTGTCTGTATGAACATAATATATCAGTATTTTATACTGTGGGTGAACTTTGGATCCCAACTCTAATTCAACATATTCATCTATGTTACTTAAAGGGAAATTTTTTTTAACATTTTTTATTGATTTATAATCATTTTACAATGTTGTGTCAAATTCCAGTGTTCAGCACAATTTTTCAGTTATTCATGGACATATACACCCTCATTGTCACATTTTTTTCTCTGTGAGTTATCATAACATTTTGTGTATATTTCCCTGTGCTATACAGTGTAGTCTATTCTACAATTTTGAAATCCCAGTCTATCCCTTCCCACCCTCCACCGCCCTGGTAACCACAAGTCTGTATTCTCTGTCTGTGAGTCTATTTCTGTCCTTTATTTACGCTTTGTTTTTCTTTGTTTGTCTGTTTTTGTTTTTGTTTTTTAGATTCCACATATGAGCGATCTCATATGGTATTTTTCTTTCTCTTTCTGGCTTACTTCACTTAGAATGACATTCTCCAGGAGCATCCATTTTGCTGCAACTGGCATTATGTTGTCGGTTTTTATGGCTGAGTAGTATTCCATTGTATAAATATACCACTTCTTCTTTATCCAGTCATCTGTTGGTGGACATTTAGGCTGTTTCCATGTTTTGGCTATTGTAAATAGTGCTGCTATGAACATTGGGGTGCAGGTATCATCCTGAAGTAGATTTCCTTCTGGATACAAGCCCAGGAGTGGGATTCCTGGGTCATATGGTAAGTCTATTCCTAGTCTTTTGAGGAATCTCCACACTGTTTTCCATAGTGGCTGCACCAAACTGCATTCCCACCAGCAGTGTAGGAGGGTTCCCCTTTCTCCACAGCCTCTCCAGCATTTGTCATTTGTGGATTTTTGAATGACGGCCATTCTGACTGGTGTGAGGTGATACCTCATTGTAGTTTTGATTTGCATTTCTCTGATAATTAGTGATATTGAGCATTTTTTCATGTGCTTTTTAATCATTTGTATGTCTTCCTTGGAGAATTGCTTGTTTAGGTCTTCTGCCCATTTTTGGATCGGGTTGTTTATTTTTTTCTTATTGAGTCGTATGAGCTGCTTATATATTCTGGAGATCAAGCCTTTGTCGGTTTCACTTGCAAAAATTTTCTCCCATTCTGTAGGTTTTCTTCTTGTTTTACTTCTGGTTTCCTTTGCTGTGCAGAAGCTTGTAAGTTTCATTAGGTTCCATTTGTTTATTCTTGCTTTTATTTCTTCTAGGAGAAAATTTTTGAGATGTATGTCAGATAATGTTTTGCCTATGTTTTCCTCTAGGAGGTTTATTGTATCTTGTCTTATGTTTAAGTCTTTAATCCATTTTGAGTTGATTTTTGTATATGGTGTAAGGGAGTGTTCTAGCTTCATTGTTTTACATGCTGCTGTCCAGTTTTCCCAACACCATTTGCTGAAGAGACTGACTTTATTCCAATGTATATTCTTGCCTCCTTTGTCAAAGATGAGTTGACCAAAAGTTTGTGGGTTCATTTCTGGGCTCTCTATTCTGTTCCATTGGTCTATATGTCTGTTTTGGTACCAATACCATGCTGTCTTGATGACTGTAGCTCTATAGTATTGTCTGAAGTCTGGGAGAGTTATTCCTCCAGCCTCTTTCTTTCTCTTCAGTAATGCTTTGGCAATTCTAGGTCTTTGATGGTTCCATATGAATTTTATTATGATTGTTCTAGTTCTGTGAAATATGTCCTGGGTAATTGGATAGGGATTGCATTAAATCTGTAGATTGCCTTGGGCAGTGTGACCATTTTAACAATATTGATTCTTCCAATCCAAGAGCATGGAATATCTTTCCATTTTTTAAAGTCTTCTTTAATTTCCTTCATCCATGGTTTATAGTTTTCTGGGTATAATTCTTTCACCTCCTTGGTTAGATTTATTCCCAGATATTTTATTACTTTGGGTGCTATTTTAAAGGGGATTGTTTCTTTACTTTCTTCTTCTGTTGATTTATCGTTAGTGTAAAGAAATGCAACTGATTTTTGAACGTTAATTTTGTAACCTGCTACCTTGCTGAATTCTTCAATCAGCTCTAGTAGCTTTTGTGTGGACCTTTTAGGGTTTTCTATATATAGTAACATGTCATCAGCATATAATGACACTTTTACCTCTTCTTTTCCAATTTGGATCCCTTTTATTTCTTTCTCTTGCCTGACTGCTGTGGCTAGGACTTCCAGGACTATGTTGAATAGGAGTGGTGATAGTGGGCATCCTTCTCTTGTCCCAGATTTTAGTGGGAAGCTTTTGAGTTTTTCACCGTTGAGTACTATGCTGGCTGTAGGTTTGTCATATATAGCTTTTATTATGTTGAGATATGTTCCCTCTATACCCACTTTGGCGAGAGTTTTTATCATAAATGGGTGTTGAATTTTATCAAATGCTTTTTCTGCATCGATTGAGATGATCATGTGGTTTTTGTCCTTTCTCTTGTTGATGTGATGTATTGCACTGATTGATTTGCGTATGTTGAACCAGCCTTGTGTCCCTGGGATGAACCCCACTTGGTCATGATGTATAATCTTTTTTATGTGTTGTTGGATTCTATTTGCTAAAATTTTGGTGAGGATTTTGGCGTCTATGTTCATCAGTGATATTGGCCTATAATTTTCTTTTTTTGTAGTGTCTTTGCCTGGTTTTGGTATCAGGGTGATGGTGGCTTCATAGAATGAGTTTGGGAGTATTCCCTCCTTTTCAATTGTCTGGAAGAGTTTGAGAAGGACTGGTATGAGTTCTTCTTTGTATGTTTGGTAGAATTCCCCGGTGAAGCCGTCCAGTCCTGGACTTTTATTTGTAGGGAGGTTTTTAATTGCTATTTCTATTTCCTTTCTAGTGATCGGATTGTTCAAGTGTTCAGATTCTTCTTGATTCAGTTTTGGTGGTCAGTATGTTTCCAGAAACTTGTCCATCTCCTCTAGGTTATCCAGTTTGGTTCCATTTAGTTTTTCATAATATTCTCATATGATATTCTGTATTTCTATTTTGTTTGTTGTAATTTCTCCATTTTCCTTTCTTATTTTGCTAATTTGTGCTCTCTCCTTTTTCTTCTTTGTGAGTTTGGCCAGAGGTTTGTCGATTTTATTTACTTTTTCAAAAAACCAGCTTTTGGTTTGGTTGATTTTTTCTATGGTCTTGTTAATCTCTATTGTATTTAATTCCTCTCTGATCTTTATTATTTCCTTCCTTCTGCTGCTTTTTGGGGCTTTTTGTTCTTCTTTTTCTAATTAATTCAGGTGGTGGGTTAAATTGTTTATTTGAGATTGTTCTTCTTTTTTGAGGAAGGCCTGTATCGCTATAAACTTCCCTCTTAGCACTGCCTTTGCTGTGTCCCATAGGTTTTGAGTGGTTGTGCTTTCATTATCATTTGTCTCAAGGTATTTTTTAATTTCAGCTTTGATTTCCTCATTGATCCATTGTTTTTTCAATAACATATTGTTTAATCTCCATGCTTTCCTTTTTTTCTCCTTTGTTTCTCTGTTGTTGATTTCCAGTTTCATGGCATTGTGGTCAGTAAAGATGCTTGAGATAATTTCTATCTTCTTAAAATTGTTGAGGTTTCTTTTGAGCCCAAGTACATGATCGATCCTGGAAAATGTTCCATATGCACTTGAAATAATGTATATCCTATTTTGGGGGGGTGTAATGCTCTGAAAATATCCACTAAATCTAGTTTTTCTATTGTAGTATTTAATTTCTCTGTTGCCTTGTTTATTTTCTGTCTGGAAGAAGATCTGTGTAGTGATGTTAATGCAGTGTTAAAATCTCCAACTATGATTGTATTCCCATCAATATCCCCCTTTATCTCTGTTAGTAATTCTTGTATGTACTTAGGTGCACCTATATTGGGTGCATATATATTAACGAGTGTAATATCCTCATCTTGTATCACTCCTTGAATCATTATAAAATGTCCTTCTTTATCTTTCTTTATGGCCTTTGTTTTAAAGTCTATTTTGTCTGAAATCAGTACTGCAACACCTGCTTTTTTGGCTTTTCCATTTGCATGGAATATCCTTTTCCATCCTTTCACTCTCAATCTATATGTGTCCTTCTCCCTAAAGTGGGTCTCTTGTATG
Source organism: Camelus ferus (assembly GCF_009834535.1). Classification (NCBI taxonomy): domain Eukaryota; kingdom Metazoa; phylum Chordata; class Mammalia; order Artiodactyla; family Camelidae; genus Camelus; species Camelus ferus. Next base: position 43,372,571 of record NC_045703.1, read on the forward strand.
CAGCATATTGAAGGTTCTTGCTTTATTATCCAGTCTGCCACTCTGTGTCTTTTGACTGGAGCATTTAGTCCATTAACATTTACAGTAATTAATGATAGATGTGTGTTTATTGCCATTTTGAACTTATCTTTGCAGTTGAATTGGTATATCCTCTTTGTTCCTTTCTTCTTCCTTTTGTGGTTTGGTAATTTTCCTTTGTATTATCATGGATTTTATTTAATTTTTGTGACTCCTTTGTAAATTTTTGGCTTGTGGTTACCCTTTTTTGTAAATCTATCAACCCATTACTATAACTGTTTTTATTAAACTGATAGTAACATGATCTCAAACCCATCCTACTGTTAAAAAAATTAAAAAAAAGAAAGAAAAAAATATTCTATATTTCCCTGCCTCCCTCTCCCACTCTCATGAGTTATCACCTTTCCAGTTGTGTGTTTCTCATTTCTGTAGTATCCTGCTGCTTTTCTATTTAGAATAGCCCTTTCAATATTTCTTTTAGCATGGGTTTAGTGTTGCTAAACTCCTGCAGCTTTTTTTTTTGTCTGTGAAACTCTTTATTTCTCCTTCTATCCTCAAGGATAGCCTTGCTGGATAAAGGATCCTAGGCTGCATCTTTTTTTCATTCAGGGCTTTGAATATATCTTGCCACTCCCTTCTGGCCTGTATTGTTTGTGTAGAGAAATCAGCTGAGAGCCTTATGGGGGTTCCCTTGTAACTTACTCTTTGCTTTTCTCTTGCTGCCTTTAGAATCATTTCTTTATCCTTGACTCTGGCCATCTTGATTATGATATGTCTTGGTGTGGGTCTATTTGGGTTCTTCCTGTTTGGGACCCTCTGAGCTTCCTGTACTTGGATATCTGATTCCTTCTTTAAGTTTGGGAAGTTTTCAGTCATATTTCTTCAAAAACCTTTTCAATCCCCTTTGATCTTTCTTCTCCTTCTGGGACCCCTATTATGCGAAGATTGGGACGCTTTATATTATCCCATAGGTCCCTTATGCTATTTTCATTATTTTTTATTTGCTTCTCTTGTAGTTCTTCTGAATGGGTGCTTTCTATTGCCCTGTCTTCTAGATCACTAATTCGTTCCTCTGCATTATCTAGTCGGCTTTGCACAGCTATTAGATCATTCCTCATCTCTGTCAATGAGTTTACCCATTCTACTTGGCTCTTCTTTATAGCTTCAATTTCATTTTTGACATATTTTATATCTCTAAACACTATCTCTTTTAATTCCTTCAGCAATTCGATCACTCCTTTTTTGAAATCTTGATCTAGTAGGCTATCGATGTCTATTTCGTTGATGTTTCTTTCGGGGGATTTCTCTTGTTCTTTTAATTGGGAAAGGTTTTTCTGCTTCTTCATCTTGCTCATACCTCTTTGGCACTGTGGTTTATGGAGTATCTGTTGTTTATTTTGGTCCTTAAGGATTTTATCTACCTGATGCCTATTTAGGAAAAGAACTTAGGAAAAAAAGAAAAAAAAAAAAAAGAGAGAGAGAGAAAGAATTTTAAAAGAAGGGAGAAAGAGGGTTTGAAAACAGTGTATAATGAATAATAGAAGAGTGAGTTGAAGCAGAGTATTAATCGGGTTGAGACGTCCTTTTGAAACCTTTACAAAAAAAGGGGGGAGGGAGATGAATAGATGTATTTGAAACCTGTGTCTAATCAGTAGCAGGACATCAAAACCCAAGAGAAATAGAAATGAATTAAGAAGTAAAGATTAAGAGAGTAATAGAAAATAGAACAGGTAAAAACAGATTTAAAAAAAAGGGGGGGGGGCTTGTCGGTGTTCTCCTGGAGTCTGTGTGCTTTTAATGTGAAGTCTTTCTGTCTTTGTCCTGTTTTGGAAGCTCAGCTTGCTGTTTTCAGAGGTCCTCCGTTGGCGCCCTCTTCTGTGCTGCTCCCAGCACCTGTCGGCAAGCAGATCGCGCCTCCTCCTAACGCTGGGTCAGGTGCAGCTCTCTGCTGTGGGCGGGCGGGTCGCTGCCCCTCCGGATGCCGCAGTCAGATGTTGCAGACTGGCCGGGTAGGAGGGCGGGTCATGCCCCCTCCCAGCACCTCGGTCAGGGGCTGTGTTCCTACCGAAAAGGTGGGGGGCCGCTCTCGCTCTACCTGCACCACCGCCGGTAGCTCCGCTGCTCTGTGCAGCTGCGTGCTCTGCCCTGGCCGGCGCTCCGCGGATGGGCTCGGGGAAGACCAAGGGACAGCCCTGTTCCTGCTCCGAGCCAAAACCCAGCTCCTTGTTTGTCTTTGTGGAGCAAGTTCTCTGAGGGACCAGGATGGAAGGATCCTATCTGCCCAGGGCTGCAGGCCAGTCTCAGTCTGGCCTTTGAGGCTGCTAAGCCCTTCGGTTCGGACGCAGGTTTCGCCCCCGCCCACGCCTGAGTGCTCAGCGTGGAGGATATGGCGGCTGTGCCTGAGCCCCGCCTCTCTTCCCCCGAAAACTTTCCGCGGGTTTTCAGAGATGGGGGTGTGCACCCTTCCCCCGAGAGCACATCAACCGTGCTGTTTTATGGAGGGCCCAGGTTGTTCTGCCCTGTGCACCCACAGCCATGGCGCGCAGCCCCTTGCGTTCCCCCGGGGCTGCCTCGGTGCAGCCACTTCTGTCCTCCGCCCGGCTTGTGCAGCCTGGCCCTGCCTGCGGCTGCCGGCCCACGTCTCAGGCTGGGTGTTGGGGGGGCGTTCTGTGCCCGTTTAACTTAGTTCTGTCAGTCAAGGGCTGCTCTGTACAGATCCAAGCCTCGGAGGATCCCCCTCCGTCCCGCTGGCCTCTCAATTGGAGAGGGGAGACCCAGCGAGCGAGCGCCAGTCCTCCTTTGCCGCTCCCTCCCCACGGGACCGTCCCGCGCTGCTTTGCCTTTTGTTCTTCCTTTTTTCCTTTTCTCCTACCAGATTTTTGGCGTCTTTATCTTTTGAAGAGGGCGATGTTCTGTCGGAGTTCCACAGGTGCTCTGGTTGGCTGAGTGGGTCTGTAGTTGTGGGTCTTGGTGTATTTGTGGGAGAGGGTGACCTGCGAGCGTCCTTCTACTCCGCCATCTTCTCCGTCTTCCGAAAATTTTTTAATATATTGTATAGACCTATTATCCTGTAGTTATAAATGTAAGTAGAATTGTCAAAGATTGTCCAAACTAATAGGTGATTGTTTCGATTTGACACCAAAAGCAAAGGCAACAAAAGCAAAAATAAATAACTGGGACTACATCAAACTAAAAGGCTTCTGTGCAGCAAAGGAAACCATCAGCAAAATGAAAAGACAACCTCCTGAATAGGAGAAAATAATTGCAAATCATATATCTGATAAAGGGTTAATATTCAAAATATGTAAAGAACTCATATAACTCAATAGCAAAAAACCAAAACTAAATGGGAAAAAAAACTGTAGTATAATCTGATTTAAAATAGAGCAGATCTGAACAGACATTTCTCCAAAGAAGACACACAGATGTTCAACAGTACATGAAGATATGTTCAACATCACTAATCATCTAGGAAATGCACATCAAAACCACAATGAGATATCACCTCACACCTGATAGAATGACTATTACCAAAAAGAGAAGAAATTACAAGTGTTGTCAAAGACGTGGAGAAAAGGGAACCCTTGTGAACTGTTGGTGGCAATGTAAATTGGTGCAGCCACTGTGAAAAACAGTATGGAGGTTCCATAAAACATTGAAAATAGAACTACCATGTGATGCACCAATTCTATTTCTGGGTATTTATCTGAAGAAAATGAAAACACTAACTCAAAAAGATGTATGCACCCCCAAGTTCATTGCAGAATTCCTTACAGTAGCCAAGATAAGGAAACAACCTAAGTGCCCGTCAAAGGATGAATGGATAAAGAAATTATGATATACATATACAATGGAATATTATTCAATCATAAGAAAGAATGGAATCTTGCCACTTGGAACAACATTGGTGACTCTTAAGGGCATTATTTTAAGTGAAATAAGTCAGATAGAGAAAGACAAATATTGTATGATCTCACTTTTACATAAAATCTAAAAAACAAAGAAAAAGAAACTAAAAACAACACCACGCTCAAAGATACAGCTGGTGGTTGCCAGAGGTTTACAACTGGGCAAAATAAATGAAGGGGATCAAAAGGTACAAACTTTCAGTTATAAAATAAATAACACATGAGGATGTAATATACAGCTTGATAACTACAGTTAATAATACTGTGTTGCACATTGGAAAGTTTCTAAGGGACTAAATCTTAAAAATTCTCATGACAAGACAAAAAATTGAATGTACTGTAGCAGATGTTAACTAGACTTTTTGTGTTGACCATTTCATGACATATACAAACACAGAATTATTATGTTGTACCCCTGAAACTAATGTTATATGTTAATTACACCTCAATTTAAAAATTAAGAAACTAGGATATTAATCTCAGTTCTGTTACTACTACTACATAACCTTGAGAAAGTCACAACTTCTCAGAAACTCAGTTTCCCATTACTCTATGATAATACAATTATTAGATGCTTTACTAAATTAAAATTTGATATTCATACCTCAAGTTGTTTCATAGTGAAAGCAGCCTGGATTGAAAGCCAGGAGATTAAATGTCCATTCTTGGTTAAACTCCTAACTTTTTACTGATTCTAGGCTGGACAATGTATTAGGAGCTAATAGTATATCTGGTAAGAGCAGGGAGATATGGGAACCCTCCTACACTGTTGGTAGGAATGTAATTTGGTGCAGCCACTATGGAAAACAGTATGTAGATTCCTTAAAAAACTAAAAATTGAGATACTATATGATCCAGCAATCCCAATCCTGAGCATGCATCTGGAGAAAATTCTAATTTGAAAAGATATGCACACCCCAATGTTCACAGAAGCACCATTTACAAAAGCCAGGACATAGCAGCAACATAAGTGTCCATCGACAGATGATCAGATAAAGAAGATATGGTGTACATGTACAATGGAATACCACTCAGCAATGAAAAAGGATGAAATAATGCCATTTGCAGCAAAGGATAGACCTAGAGATTATCATACTAAGTGAATTAAGTCAGAAAGAGAAAGATAAATATCATATGATATCACTTATATGTGGAATCTAAAATATAACAAATGAACTTATTCACAAAATAGAAACAGACTCATGGATACAGAAAACAAAATTATGGTTACCAAAAGGAGAAAGGGGATGGAGGAGAGATAAATTAGGATTTGGGGATTAGCAGATGCAAACTACTATATATAAAATAGATAAACTACAAGGTCCTACTGTATACCACAGGAAACTATATTTAATATCCTGTAATAAATCATAATGGAAAATAATATGAAAAAATATATATGTATAACTGAATCACTTTGCCATACACCAGAAACTAACACAACACTGTATGTAAATCAACCATACTTCAATAAAAAAAGAAGTTTTTAAAAATAACATTCTATATAACATTCTGTAGTCCAATAAAAGGAGCTAATAGCATATCTGTATATGAAAGAGTAGGGTAAGATGAACTTGAAGGTCTCACTCAGTTTAACATTCCATGATTTTTGAGTACGGCCTCTATAATAGTTTCATATGTCAGAATATTGCCAGTGGCAAAAATTTCCTCATATGTAAAACCTGTCCAGCCCTGAGGATATTATGCCTCATTGAATCTAGAGCTCACTGCAGGGGGAAAGTTATTTTTCCTTTATCTGGAAAAGCACGTAATTATTCAGTCTATGCCCCTCACAGTGTGAGCAACTTCTTTAGTCTCCATTGTTCAAATATGACAAGAGCATAAAGATGTGTGGTGATTATAAACTGACTGTAAGCAAAGCAACGGAACTCGATATTTATTCAAACCCCAGGATTGATGCTCTCAGTGTCAAGTTAATGGGGAAGAAAAGTCTTCATGAAACTAGATATGAAGCACTGCACATCAGCAGCATATTTTGAAAGAATGTTTGAAACAGAAAAGAATGATTTATATTCATAAAAAGACCCTATCATATTTTTAATTCTCCCTCAGGATTTTTGCTGCATGTTTCATATGCCTTCACTGGAAGTGGCATCTCTAATGTAGCAGTAAACTTAAAGGTGAGTCTGAAATAGAGGCTATGATAGGACCAGAGATTTTTTTTTTTTAAGAGAATTTTTGAAAGGAGGTTAAGACTCCAATTAAGTAATCTTATTCCATAAGACCCTGACAAAACATTACCGGGCCATTGGGTTAAATGTTCCTGGACCTTACTAGATTGAAGATGAAGTTTAAGCTGTAAAATAGGTCTTATCCCCTGGACTTACAGCTGAACTGGAAGTTTATTAGAGCATAATACATCATGGAGAATTGCAGCCAGCTCCACTGACCATAATAACACCATGCACTGAGTATTACAGAATGTAAGAATAGATTTGGAATTTTGAGTAGATCAAGGCATTAATAAAAAAGCACTTTTCTTGATCTTTTCTGGGACACTAATAAAAAGCCATTCCTAACCCCTGCTCATTTCTTCATAAAATGGATGCACTGTCTCCCAGAGCACTTGGAAATGCTTGTCAAAAATGTCCTACACAAATAAAATGTCATTGGCCTCATTTTAATCATTATTATTAAGGGGTATTACCACACTTCCATCCAGGTCTCATTCAACTAACTATTGAATCTGGGTTATAATGAGAAAGCTGTCCTTGCAGGGGAGAGAAAAAAATTACTGGTATCATTTTCCAAGTAATAGCATGTTCTGATCACTTGCAGTGGAAAAAGTTTTTTTCTTAAATGGGGGAAAAAACAAGGACATATTATGGTTTTGAGTCAAGCATCCTTTTGGTCAAGCATAGTTTTTTTTGTCATAGCCTTGGCATACATGGAAACTATCACTTCATATATACTTCAAGTACTGATTTTGTTTATTTACTTTTATATATACCTAATATAGTATTTTGTATGGTCAATCTGGAAAAGAAAACCCAAAACAACCCATTAAATTATAGGCACAATTTTATTTATGCCTAATCACAAAATCTAAATCAGGATGTCAATATATCATTAATATTAAAGCTATTCTCTTAGTAATGTCTGGATTTAGATTCTCAAACAGTAGCACAAAACATGGTCACATGGTCTACCTTGATCTTTTTATCTGATTTGAGGCAGGAAAAATCTGTTTGTTCCAAGACTGGATAATTACTGACACAATTTTAAATTAATGGTTGAAATTCATGGAAAAGTTAAAACATAATAAAGAAGTGGCTTAATATTCATTGCACATTATTTAATTATTTAAATGCTTTACAATGCATAGATTATACAAGCAATCCCCAACCTACAAAGGGTTGTATTCCTATACTTGCGTAAAATGATTCAGAGAATTTTTCTATAACAGTATTCTTAACCATATGTCTAGGCTTCCAGATTTTCTCACAACAGTTGTTTCAATGTAGTTGAACTTTAATGGAAATAGTATTTTAAAATTGATATTTAATACATAATTATTATGGTAAAATGTGTATGATGTTGCAACTCAGGATGCTGTGGCCCAACGATGCTGTCATGGATCCAGATTTTTGCTCTCTCCACTCTACCAATCTTAGCATGTCAATTCTGTCCACTGTCCAACTGTGGTCACAGTCACAAGATAGCTACTAGCAATAGTAACCTAACAAAATGCTTCTCTGTTTACATCCACTCTAAGACAGGGAAACCTCTCCCTCAACTAAGGAATATAATTTCCTCTCTTCAGTCTCACTGGGCAAACTTGGATACATCTCCAGATCAATAATAGTTGACAGTAAAATTGTGTTAAATGAATCATAAAATAACCTTGGAGCTTGGGACAGAGGTTCTAAAAAAGGGGGTAATACTAGAAAGGAGGAAGACAGCAATGCATTCTGGGCATTCAGAATGCTGCTTTAGGGATTTGGGAAAGACAGCCCGGGAGACAATAAAAACAGATGAGGAAAGAATGATGAATTGTGACAACTATTCAAATTAGTGAATTGTTTATAAATTATCTACTGATAATTTGTGGAATGTTCATAATGAAATATATATGTAGGGTTATGCTTCTAAAAATTATTACAACGAATTGGAGAATTTTCCCAATAAATCAGTTTAGGGATTATCTTAAAATTTCATCACATTGATTCTTTTCAAGACCTCCTTAAAAAAACTCTATGACAGTTGCTATTTTGGTAATAAATTCTTTAAAGAAAAGTCTTGGTCTGCTGATATACAAAGCATCTTTCCTCTAAAACTGCCAGCAACCACAGAACACATATTTGCCAGGAAATCATAATGCCATTATCTGGCATTAGCATCATCATCATCATCACCAGTTAGACTCAGACAACACAATCTGAGGTGATAGCATGTGAGAGGTATTGACAACTTAAATTTTAGAAAGACCTAAATATTCTTCAGGTTAAATGTTATACTAAGGGACTGGTTAGTTTGGCTTCCCAGTCTAAGCAAATTTTGGATTTATACTGAAACAGCAACAGAGATGTCAATTAACAAGAATTGTGAGGTTTCCAATAAAATGTTTAACACTTCATGTTTTGATCCAAAATAAAGATCTTTTTCCATCACCCTACAGAATGCTGGAAGAAACCATCTGGCATATCAAGATACAATTTTTTGAAGTTTTTTTTAAACTTTGATATCAACTTATTATAACTTATAATTGTGCATTGTACAAACATTGTCCACAAAGCAGAAAATCAGCAACATTCGCATCCTACATGTCATGCTTTAGCATTCAATATTCAGCACTGACTCAGCCAAGTATGAAAAAGGATGTATGGTATCTAACCAATGTACGTCATTAAATAATCTTTTTCTTAAAAAAAGAAAAACATTATCATCATTGTCTTTAAAAAATTAGAAATTTCATTTCAACCCCGTTCAGTGTAACTTCCTAAAAATCTACATGTGAAACTATCAATATTGCAAGCAGGTACTCATTTGTATGACTTCACAAGAATAACTGTACAAAGCAGCTGTCAGTTTAAAAAGGTAGTACACAAAAATCTCATTAACTTGTAGATCAAGGCCACAAATGCAACTATAAAATCACGGACATATTTTACTATACCTAAGATTATTACCAATCAATTTCATTTTTGCAGAAGCACAAAACTATTGTATGACATTCTTAAGCAGAATGCTTCTATGACCAAATTCAATTTTATTCAACATGGCTGAGTACCGATTGCCTCTAATGGCTACTTTTGACAAGATGAAAATAAAAATAATAAGATGAAAATGATCAGTATACAAAACATTTCAGAAAGCATTCTGGCACTTACAAATGAAGCTTTTGGCTTTTTCCTCTCATTCCTTTAACTGTCACTCAACTGCAACATCTAGTATTTTTAAATAATTATCAACTATTTACTAAAATGACAGTTACTTTATTTAGCTGAAGAAATGAAGTCTAGAGTGATAGTGTATTTTTTAATATTTTAATATGCCAGTCAAATTAGTTCCAAAAGAGAATTTCATCAGAGTAGCTCATTGCTTAGCTCTTATGAGGGAGTGGTAATGTCACTTTGAACTCCAAAATGTGCCTGCTCTGCAGTCCAATTATTTATAACCTAATAGAAAATGCCACAACAATTCATCTTGGGTTTTTTCCTATTAAGTGGACAACATACAATGACTTTTCAATTCAGGCATTTCCTCATTAGAATGTTTCTGCCAATTTGTGATTTTTGTGGCAAAAATAATAATAAAATAGTACTGTAATAAAAAAATGGTTACCAACTTATTTAGAAAGAAAAGTAGGAAATCAAAAATAACTGTACTGCAAGTCAAAAGAACATTCTTTTATTCTGTAACTGAACTTTCCAACAGAACTTTCTGGTATGATAGAAATGTTCTATATATGTGCTATTCATTACACCAGCCAGTGGCCACATGTGGCTGTTTGAGCACTTGAAATGTGACTAACTGAACTAAGAAACTATACTTTTAATATGAGCTAATTAAAATTTAAATTTAAATAGCCACACATGGCTAGTAGCCGTATGAGCCATGATGTATGGTGTAATATCTTACTAGTTTCTACAATTACAATTGGAGTTACTGATGATGTATCTAAAATATATATATAATACTAGAATTATATATGTTAATAGAAAATATATATAAATTTGTTCTCAAACAAAAACGTACTTAAAATGTAATAATCTCTAAAGGCACTAATATGTTTAGGTACTTTATATGTAGAGAGACATCAATTCACTTATCACATAGACAGATACACAGATAGATGGATAGATAAATAGATAACAGATAGAGATTTACATACATGCATACATATATATGTATGAAGTATATTAGTTTAAATTAGTTAGTTGTGGTATCAACAATCACCAGCTCTTAGTGGGTTATACAATACAAGTTTATTTCTTATTCCTATTATAAGCTTTTTAGGGTTCAGCTGTGGCTAAGCTCTGGGACTAAGATGAAGGAGTGGCTACTATCTAGGACTTATCAATTTCTTGACAGAGGGAAGAGAATAATGGTGGAATCCAAGTACAAGCTCTAAAAGCTTTTGCTTAGAAGTGGCTTATGTCACATGTAACACATTTCATCAGCCAAGTCAAGACACATGGACCAATTAGTTGTGTTGAGAATATCACCTTCTTTCATCTTCTGGTAGAGAACAATAAGATAGAGAAGGGCATGCAAATACTTTGACAATAATACAACTTATTCTCTACAGATACATAATAGACATAGATATAGATACAGATGTAGCTACATCCACAAATATGTACATGTATACACACACATATATACTTAGCTCCATTACAAAAGAGATTTGATTTGATACAATTATACATAAAACCAATAGAATACAAAAAATTAAAAATTGAGAATATGACAAAATTAAGACAGAGTCAAAAAAGACAGTATACAAAATCAAATAATAGGTCCTTTATAATTGATAGAGTTGGATTGTAAAGAGGGTTCTGAGCTTCCTAGTATACCAGAAGAGGGCTACATTATCAATTCTAACACTTACATTAATCTTAAGATAAAAATAAATCAAGTTTAGAGAAACATAGCTTTTATTGGTACAATCTATGAAACTCTGCATGGTAATGAGAAATCCAATTCCTTAACAATTACCTTGAAATAAATATATATTATAAATATATATCACTACAATAAATAAAAAGCTCAATGCCTAGCAGGCTTTCAGTAGATATTTACTTGAATTTTTTAAAAAATGACAGGAATGTTGAGTTTCCTGTTGCAGCAATGTAAGTAGTCACTTAATGTGTAACAGCAAAGCTCTATAAAGTAGGATATCTTTTACAAGAAGGCAAATATATAAATAATTGTGTGACATGATACAAAGAAAAAGTTTAGAGTATACAGAAGAATGAATGGACAATAGATCCATTAGAGTATTATTCTTGAAAGAAAGTATTATTGGATAATTTCATGGAAAGTGAAACTGGTTCTTTATTGGGTAAGTAACATGATCAGAATTACAATAAAAGTTTATGAGACTTTTTAATCTAAATATTATACTTTAAAGCAGATACTTAGGTGGCTGGTGTAGTTCCATGCACAGCTTAAGGATTCACAAAATACTTAACTAACAAAGGAACTCAATGCTAGAGATGTCAAGAAGTCTAGAAAGATACATATTAAAGGACTGAAGTCATATTGGTTATTCTCTTTTTAAATGACTATGTGTTATGTACAGAAATTGGTTATATTTTTAGAATTTAGGAAGAGTGTCTTTATTTTAATTAGTAAAGAAAAGGAGTTTAATATGTAAGTATAAATTTATACAGGGAAATTAACACTTTAAAATAAAGGGATTTGATTTAAGGACACTTCTGTTTATCGTTACCAAATTTTTACAACATAATGCAGTGCTCTCATAAATGTTGATCAAATTAATCAATGAATAATATTTGTAAATAAATTTTGAGATTTTCTCAGTCCTCAGTCACACATATGTAGGCTAAAGACACCCAAAATGGCAAATTCTGTCTTCTAACCGCTCAGGTTTACAACCTTGGAGTCATCCTTGGTTGCCATCCTCTCATATATATCCATCATTGAATTATGATGGCTCTATCTTCAAATATATCCAGCATCTAATTACATTTCATCACACTCATCCTCATATCCTTGCTCTAAGCCACCACCAACTCTTCTTGGGACTATTTAAAAGGCTTCTTGCATAATGGTTTTTAATTTTGTCTTTACCCTTTTACAATCTCCGTCTTCATAGAGCAGCTAAAGGGATCATTTAAAAATGTAAATTAGATCACTTCCCTACTCAAAACCCCTCTGCTAGCATCCTGTCTTACTCAGAATAGAAATTGAAAGTTCTTATCATTGCCTGCTTGATCTGGCTCCCTGCAAACCCTCATATCTAATATTCTACCTCTTATCTCCACTCCAGCCATAACAAGACCTTTATCATCCCAAAGCCTTTGCACTGCCTGTTCCCTCTGCCACTGACCTCCCAGAAATAGGCATGACTGGCTTCTCACTTCATTCCCTGACCATTCTAATTAATTAAAATAGCTATCCTCCCCCTCATTGCATTATTTTCTCAACTCTTATCGAAACAATTTTCAATACTCATCAAGCACTGAAAATTATATTCAGCACTGATTCACTATGGTTTTGACCTCTCTCAAATATATCATTTCTGCGACTTCCCTACGTTATCTCTTCTTGCTGCTATTGCTCTCTCTAAGCATTTCTAGGCTAAATAATAAATTTTAAAGTAAGACATTCAGTGTCATCCACCAAACTTACTAAAATTATAAAAATCATGGAGAAACCTAATAGGCTCTTTATTGCACAAAAAAAAAAAGGTATGGATAACTTCTAATGACTAGACAATCATGGAATCTTACAGAAGTTTGAAATATCTAGATTGGAGGAGGTGGATGGAAATGCAAGGGGGATGCTTGGTTTGTTCTTTGACTTTTTGATCCCTAAGAGTTTGAGAAAGAAAAAAATTTACCTGATTTTCATGAATAACATAAAGACAGAATCCACTTAGAAAGAAAAGAAAGACCATTATTAATTTAAATACACTCACCAATCAATTCTCCAGGTGATTAAAATACTCCTGACCCTCAATATGCACTATATAGTGCTTTACAGTTTACAGAATGCTTTCATATACATGGTCTTATTGGTCATCAAAATCAAGATTCGTATTATGGCTGTGACTTGATTAACTAATTAACATGACCTCAAACAAAATCTAATTTTGAATACCCAAAAGAACTGATGGAATTGATGGCTGTGTGAGGCAGGTGTTTCTGAGCAACACTAGGCTTTTATATAATAAAGTAGGTTATTATTAGAAGTGATTTAAAAACAAAAACAAACAATGGCCCTTGTCCTAGTTTTGCCACTCTCCCTAACCATGTCATGACTCATGAAAAAAATTACCTCATTCACTTGCAAATGACTGAAGACATATAATTAGAGATGACTTTCTTTAGCTTTATTTATTCTTTTTACATACATCTGCATTATGCAATATGTAACTACTGGTAGCATGTGACTGTTGAATGCTTGAAATGCAGCTAATGTGAACCAAGATGTGTGTAAATGTAGTATATACACTATATATAGTTTTTTTTTAACTCAAAAAAGAATGTAAGTGATCTCCTTAATCATTTTATGTGATTACATATAAATCAATTAAGTTAATAATATTTTTAAAATACTGGACTAAAATATATAAATCAAATTAATTTCACTTTTTTATTCTTATTCTCTTTTTGGTATGGTTACTAGGAAATTTTAAACTACATATATGAGTCATATTTGTGGCTCACATTATATCATTATTGGACAGATATTCTAAGAGAGAACATAATAGACAAATCTTATACATTCTTAAAAATTGGTTCAATTAGATTCAAGAAAGAGATAATGAGAGCACAAAGGTACCTATTACCAGTAGTTAGGAAGACTGGCTGATAAAGTCCTTTGTGACTGGGAACACTGAGTGCTTAGTAGGTACCTGGGACTGTGCATGCTTTATCTCATTTAATATTCATAAAACCACTCAGGACCAAAGTCATTTGCAGTATACTTTTCCATAGTCATTTGCCAAAAAAAAAATTAGCTTGTCTTTCTCTTTCATTTGGCTGAACTCTGCAAACTTGGGGCTTTTTTCACTCTAGTAGCCTCCCTTTAATTCTGAGATAGAATTAATACTAAATAAATGTTAAACATTAAAAAAGTAAAAATGGTTATAAAATGTATGTGTACAGGGGAATCCTGTGATCAACAAGATTAAAATATAAAATAAACTGCTTATTAAGTGTGTATAGAGATATTGTAGCATCAGAGAGGGACTGAATGGGACACTAGTTCATTAAGACCTTCCCTTGACTCCACCTTGACTACTTAACCCCTTATTTCCTAAAATAATGCACTTGGTAGGGATCCAGGACAGGTCCCAAGGCGGGGTGCTGAAGGCTAGCTTTACCTGAAGGCAATGGCGATCACTGGTAATCACACTGTGATTCTCAGTAACAGCCTGCATATTGTCTCACTCTTCCCATTCTCTCGTTTGATTTCCGAGTATCTGTATTTTCTTACTTCTCACTTAAAATCTCCAGAAGTTGTTCCAACTCTGCTTTTCCTGAAGAGATTAATATAAATGTTATTGTTTGTTTTGGCCCCACTCTCTTTTCTTCCACATTATAATAAAATTAAAGCCCGCAACTGCAGTAGGCGTTTATGCTTCATTTTGTTCTGACATCTCCATTTGTATGGGCCACCACCGGGGAAACCTCATTAACTTTGAATTTCAAAGCTTCATGTAAACTACAAATGTCCCATAAATCTAATCCTGATACAGGAGACCCTAGCATTCTCAAGCGATACCCCCTGAGACTTTCAAGAATTTTCAAAGTCAAGAATACTATTATAGTACATAATTTCTTCCTTAAAAATCTGGTAATGCAGGATGGAAAAAAAAAAAGGTAAGTGGTTTCTTCATACTCTTACCACCTACACAAACACAAGGCCAAAAATCATGTATAAAGCTATTTGAGGGATAAGAATTGATACTTTCTTAGTTCTCTTTACTGCCCACCAACATTACCAGTTGGCTATTTTCCGCAAAATATTTCACAAAGCAACAAAGTTTTCATCATGTCATGAGGGTAGCTGTGTAGAAGATGATGAAGAGAGAACAATAAAGCCCAAGTTGAGATGGATGGCCAACTATGAAAAACAGATGCAGAAGCTAACTCTAGCTCACTAGCTTCAAAGCATGAGAGATTCAATTTCAGCCGTGGTAAAATGCAAATTATTACATATTATTGTGCCTAAAGATTGTCAGCAAAACAATCAAGAGACTTTCATAATGTCAAAATAAAGAATTACTCAAGCAATTGAATCAAAATTGTATTGAGTATATTTGAATGCTATCTGACCATTTCAGTATTCCTTGAAAAAATTTGTAATTATTCTTAAATAAATCCTTATTGATACACAATCTAGAGCAAAGTTTTATCGAGTGGCTAATGTAAAAACAAACAGATTAAAATGTAGCCCCCAAAATTCAGAGCATCTGCCCTCATGACTCTCAATTTGTAGTACATATCTGAAATTACTGTTTAATTTTCTCTGTCCATGGAACCTTAATATGAGAATTCTAATAAACTCTGAATCATCATCCAATGGGCCCATTACATGGCAGTCTTAGTCCTTTTTAAGAGCTTGTATCTTTGTGATGCCCACCCAAATTCCCCAAAGTGAATTTCACACATTCTGTGTAGCTTTTTTTGTTTGATGTAGTAACCAACAGTTTTATTGAATGTAGCATGAACCACGAACTTAGTAACATTTGGAAATCTTTGTTTCTTAAAAAAAATTAATTTATACTATTAGGTACAAATAGTTGTTATTAGATACATAGCCTTTTCTATTCTACTTCCAGAAATAAGAGAATGTCCTTCTACAGGTGAGTAAAAAATGTAAGATATGTTCAACAGGTCCAATAAATAGATGAGTTATTTATTAATGGTTTATAATAGAACCTCCAAATGTCCATAAATACATGTTCCTCTTTCTTCTTACAATCTCCTCTGAGCTGTAGCACATACATGCACACAAACACCCAATGGTCTATTTAGTTCTGAGCTTAGCTATTTAATGATTTTTCCGTTCATATAGATTATAAATTGGTGGTGGAATATGATGTTTCTTTCATTTAATTAAAGATGTGTACTTTCAAAGCAAAATAAATGTTAACTAACATTATTTGTATTCCAGGGATTCATTTTCCATTCCTTCTAACTAACTTAAATGCCATGCTGTGTTTCTGGATTTGTTAACAACTCCAGGCACATTTCCCTCCACTTGCCTCTGTCAACCCAGCAAGCTGTTCCTTCTGACTTCAAAGTGTGAATATTTTTGCTTCATCATCAGTTTTGTAGTCTGAAAGGAGAGTTGGGTTACCTAAAAAGAAACCACACTTCCCAGTGAAAACAATAGAATAGGGATGCTAATGACCACTTCCTTTTAAAATATGTATGCGTTCTTCCTCCAAAAAGAAAAAGACAACGGAGATTTCTCTTTTGAAAGAATAAAGGCAAAGTGTAAAAGAGATCTTCAAACAGTATTAATTATATTTTAAAAATTCAGAATATTAAATTATACAACATAATTATCAGTTGAATTATTTATATATTCAGATAATTCTTCAGATCAGAAATTTAACAGTCCCAATAAATTAAAATGTTTCTAAACAAAAGTTCCCAAGTTACTCATCATTTCTACAAAGTTATCTGGATAAAGCTCAGTGTTGAACATAAAATATCACTTTGTGTTCATCTTATTGGCTTTCCTCTGTACTAACAGGTTCTAATCATTTTGGCAGTCCTGGTCCGAGCTCCTGTGGCATACAATCAGTCTTTCTTGTTTATCATATGGCTAAACATGAAGAATGTTTTAACCTTAAACCATACAAAGTTGAGTTCAATCTAAAATGCAAATATTACAGTGTTTCAAACAGCATCATACAACAACGTTCCCTTCCAATTCACTTTGCAGACCTTCCTTTACCAGGTGGCACTCTGAATTCTGGTCAACTTAAGGCTCTTCAGGGAGATGGAAACATTAATTTTATTTGGAAGAATTATTTGATTTTCTAAAGCTATACTTCAAATGAAAAGTTTAATGAGGAAATGAATAGACTGGAATAAAATTAATGTTTTAAAGGATTCCATTAAATTGAGTAAATCATTTGAGTTAGTGCTCCCTGGCTTTCTTCACTTTGTTCTAAACAGCAATTGAAGATGTCTTAAACTTCTAAGTATATTTTATTTATTATAAATAAAATAGGTACCAATTTTTGAGGACTTACATGCTTGGTAGCATATAAAATATTTTCCTACAGTATCTTCTTTGATGTCCCCCAGAGACTTACTAGGTAGATATCATCTCCTCATTTTACAAGTGAAAAAAGAGAGGTACAGAGGGGAAGCAACATGTTCAATGTCACTAAGTCCATACCCTCAGGCTTTCCCGTCTACTGCCTATCATGGTTATTGCTCTGGATTACAAAGACTTTATTTCTACCCCATTAAGTAATGAACTTTAAAAATTATCTTTATATTCCATAGCAATCACTAACCTCACTCTGAAAGTTGGAACTATGAAAGTATTGGATTATTTATGGTTCACTTAAGCATAGTTCAAAATCAAAGATGGAATTCTTTCACGTTGCACCTTAATTTTTTCCCATTCTTTTTATCTCTGCATAATTACAAATTAATATATGGACAGCCCTTATTTCACTATTTCTCCCTCCTCCCTCCTCAGGGTCATTGTACTCAGCATGGTATACATGTATCACATCACATATATGTATCAGAATTCATATATGAACATATGGAAATCTGCAGTCTTGTTTTGTGATCTTTTTTAATAAACAGAAAAATACTGTGTAGTTTTGTTTTACAATTTGCTTTCTTCACTTAATATCTTAAATACATCTACATCTGTCTCATTCTTTTAAAATGCATTATGGATATTCTTAGATTATATAATCATCTCCTGTTAATAGACATTTATATTGCTTCCCTATGTTCATTACCTGAAACAATGAAATACTAGTTATGCTTATAAATGCACATCTGGGAGGATTTCCTAAGCCAGATAATGATAAGTGGAATTGGCAGGTATTCATACAGGATATAAGAGAAACTATTTCTTCACATTTTTTGATTAACTTTTTATCTTTCTTTTTCTTTCCCCATTTTTGCCCCTGATGAATTAAAATATCTTATTTTAAAATTTGCGTATTTGTTATTTTTAGTGAGGTTAAAAAGTGTTTCAACATATTGTTTGGTCATTTGTAGTTCTGTAAATTTTCTATTCATCATTTGCCCATTTTTCAGAAAGAGTTGTTTACCTGTTCACTAGGGATTTTTAAGAAAGATCCTCATATCTGAGCTAATAAAATGTTTCTTTATAATTTAATTGCCGAAGGAGTCTTGAGTTTATACTCTGGAAGAAACTTGGATGTGATAGTTCATTTCTGTACAGCCAGAATCACTCAAATATTTTCCCGTTTCTGTCACTCCATAAATGACACTCTTCTCTTTAATAAGTACACTTTCAAACAGATTCTAATTCCTATGACTTTTTCCTGAAAACAATGGCAATAACTTTTAAACTAACATCATTATGATGTTTCCAGTCTCAGAGAAATCTAAAAATCTAAGAAGTTCTAGTGAATAATTTAGAAGTCCAAATTTTTCACTGAGGTAACTCACTAAAAGGTGAGAGGCAGGAGAACTGTCTTCAAGGAATTCTTATTCCATAAAAAGTGAAATTTGTTTACTAGATTTCTCTGGCTCTGTCAGTCATAGCTACTTAGCATAAAAATGAAGTTATGCTAAACCAAGTTGATAGTACTGGATAAGTTCCAGAATTCAATGTCCATGTGTGTGTAAAGATATGCTGATTCAAACTAAATACCAAAAGCCTCTAAATTGCTTTTTGCATGACTTAAAGAATGAAAAATAACTAAGAAGCTAGGGGGAAATCCCAAGATTTTGCTGATTTTCACAGTTAATTATTATTGTTAAATACTTTAAATTAGTCATTTTGATTGTATTTTAAACCCATTCATGTAATTTCCATTTACTTTCTCTGACAGGCTCAAGCTTCCTGACATTTAAGGCACTGCAAGAGCCACATCGTCTAATATCCACTTACCCTAGGAAGGAGCTCTCTTAAAGAAGCATTTTTGTTTGTTATTAAAATTTAAAATATTTCATAAAAACATGAACAACTTTGATAACTCTATGTATCTCATAAAATGTTATACATTTTATTTTTTCATCCTGAGATAATCCTCTCAAAAAGTACAACTTTATAAACCACATTGAAAAAAGCACATAAATAAATACAACAGGCTTATTTTTCTAAAGTAACAAAAGGCAAAATTACCTTGTTTTAGTGTGAATTTTCAGCCTACATATTTGAACATAAGTATAATCATAATATCTACAACAGATTGGCCATCTGCTATTGTTTCAAAAAGCTTTAGGGAATATTCAATGTAATGGATTATAAAACATTGTCAACTACTGTGGTCTGAAACTTTGTATAATATAATCTATAAATCTATCTACTGAGATAAACTAATTCAGAAAAAATAAAATGTGGCTTATATTGTGAATATAATATCACATTTTTTGAAAAAAGATAAGTTTGTTAATATCTGAACTTATGCATTTAAAATGAATTTAACAGATCTTGTTGGCTGGTGTCTATTGGGTGTTTGCTATGTGCCAGATACCATTCTCAGTACTCTTCCTAAATGGACTTGCCTAATATTCACAACAACTTTTCTGAGGCATGTTATTACCTTTGTTTTACAAAGGTAAACATTGGGGGTGAAGGGATATATGGATTTTAACTGATTTGCCCAAGATCAACAGTTAGGAATTGTGGTCTATGAACCGCCAAACTGCATTCATCCATAAAAGCAATGAACACTGGCAAAATCATCAGAATCAATTTTTTAAAAACTCTAGAGATTAACTAAATATTTGCAACAATCCAAGAAGCTTTTATTCAAGAAAAATGACTGAATCTGGATGAGAACAGTGATCTTTTTAGGGTCTTGACTTTCTTTAGCCCCTTCTCCCTCCCTAGCTCTGTAGTAGCCTTGAACCCCAGCAGCCTTCTAATCACAGTAGCTGTGAAAATCAGCAACCTTATCACCACCAGAGGGGCACACAGGGTTTTGAGTGCCTCAAAACTAAAAATAGAACTACCATATGATCCAGCAATACCACTTTCAGGCATTTATCCAAAATAATTGAAATCAGGATCTCAAAGAGGTATAAGCACTTTCATATCCACTGTAACACCATTCATAATAGCTAAGATGTGAAAACCAGCTAAATGTCCATTGACAGATGAATGAACAAAGAAAACATGGCATACACATACAGTGGAATACTATCCAGCCTTAAAAAAGAAGGGAAATTCTATGAAATTGTGACAATGTGGATGGACCTGAAAAACATTATGCTAAGTGAAATGTCAGTCATAGAAGGACATATACTGCATTATTCTACTTTTATGAAGTATCTGAAGTAATCAAATTCATAGAATCAGAGTGGAATGGTAGTTGCTAGTAGAAAGAAGGGAAAGTAGGAATTACTAATCAGTGGGCATAAAGCTTCAGTTAAGCAAGATGAGTCAGTTCTAGAGATTAGCTGTACAATAATGCACCTATATTCAACAATATTGTATTATTCACTTAAAAAGTTGTTAAGAGGGTAGTAGCTCTCTTATTAAGTGTTCTTACCACAATAAAACAATTTTTTTAAAGGTTCATTCTTAGAGCATTATCACTATTACATCAATGCGGCAGCTCCCTGGAAAAGCTCCTTCTGTAGGACTTGCCATTCTTCACTCTGACTTCACACACTCTCTGGGAATAGCCCTATCACTAAGACATTTATTGAAAACAACCAGCAGCAACTCTTCAACACTGCATAACAGTTGTGGCAATTAAGACATAAAATATCTTGATTGGATCCTTGATGTGGCAAATCAAGATATATCAAGTCATCCCTTTCATATTCTAAATCCCCCAACTTTCTGGCTCTCTGTAGCACCCTTGCATACACACAAAATGAATACGACACATACCTCATCACCTTCTTCCTCCAGCCAGAAAGCAAAAACCTTGCATATCTACTCATGCAGGTAAAAAAAAAACTCCAGAGATCACCAATCAGTCCTCTGAGTATGCCAGCATGACACTCTCCTACATTCACATCATCATGTTCTTTAGATGACATCATCCTTAAACTTACTGTGTTTCAGTGAAACTCAAATCCATCACCACAGCCATGGAAATGCTTTCACCTATCCTGCAAATATGTATGTGAGAAGAACTCAATGTTTATACACATATTGTTTCTGGGATTTTTTTTTTTTGAATGTATCGTGGAGAACAAATTACACAGAATATCTTGACAACTAATATCATATAATGAGTCCCATTCCTCAACAATGCAAACATCAATATGGCATGAGCCTCAAGAAGGGAACACATCAGTGTTCAATCTGAAATTGTGAAGGATCTGAGACATTATTCTACTTATACAGTGAGAAGTCAGACTGCCAAACTGATGGATAGGTAGGTAAGTAGATGGTAGGGAAACAGACAGGTAGGTAGACAGGTAGATCAATAGACTGATAGAAGATAGATAGATAGATAGACGGATATCCTGACAGGAAACACAAAGTCTACAGGTCAGAACGCAGTTTATTATTCACAGAGCATCTTAGCACTGGTGAAGCTATGGCAGCATGACATTACTCCACCTACAGAAGGGTTGTACCACAAACTCACAAAAGCATGACACTCAGAGCTTTGGCTGGCACAGTGGCCCACCTGCCGCTCTGAATAGGTGGAGACTTTTACTCTGGGGTGCAAGATATCTACAGGAGAGAGAAGTCTCCAAATCCCTCTGAAGCAATATACTATCTCTGTATTATTCCAGGACATGGTTGTTCTTCAACCATCCTTTAACCAAGCTTACCAGTGGTCTTTCCTTAGAAAGTTTGGACCCCGTGGTGACACAAAAGCATTCACAGAGAACTGCCTTCCAACAATTAGATCTAGGGGTTGAGGCTAAACAGTCTTGTGACCTTTCCTAACTTATCCTACAGCTCTCTCTATTATTGAATAATGAAAGGTTAGGAGACTAATGTAAAGGGGGAAAAAGAATAATGCTTTCTTTATCATTATTGACATTTTCATTAAAGAAATCAATGTTATTCATAATTATCGTCTTAGTCTGAACTACCTGAACTTTTGAGAGTAATCATTTACTGCCAATAACATGGTACTAAAGTATATTTTTAGAGTGTAGTATCCTATCTGAAAATAAGTTCTTTTAACATTTTATTTCCATGTCTTTTCTTGAAAAGACACAACAAAAATAATCATACCAGCAGAGATTCTCCTGTTTTATCACTGAATAGGCAATACACTTTTATATCTTATAAATTCTGCTCAGACAAGGGTACCTCACTTAATTCTCATTACCCTCTGCCCAACTGCTCAGAATATGACAAAATATTAGAGAAATGAAGTTGACTTTATTTGCTTTCATATAGTAAAAAATATTTTCAGATAAATTTCAAAATCATAATAATAAAATGGTCATAATATCTCAGGTTACATTTTATAAACAAAGCTTCAGTGTCATGAGCATTGCTGTTATTAATAATCTGGGACCCACTTATAGCCACAGTGATTCTTTGAAAGCATAAGTCATATCACACTACATCTCTGCTCCAAATTCTGTGATGGTTCCCTTTCTCAGTCATAGAAAAAAAAAAATGAGTCCTTTCAATAGTCTGTAATAACCTACAAGGCCTGCACATCCTGGGTAATGGTTGTTTTTGTTTGTTCTGCTTTGTGTTGTTTTGCTATATCTACATATTCCAACCAATTGATAGACGGTTTGATAAACAATTGAGCATGATTAGCATATAGCTTAGAAATAAGTCTTTATTTAGCTTTGCACTAAAACTACATGAGATCTGTATATAATTCAAATGTTTTTCTCTGGGAGATATTTTAAGAGTTGTGAAAATTTATTCTCTTTTTCAACCCTAGACAAAGACTTAATAAGCATCTTTTGAGACTAGTCATATACTCATTTAAAACATGGTATTTGGTGTATGCTGGTCTAACAAAGGAGATAAGACAGATACATCAATATTAATTTTATCAGGTAGTAAAGAAAAAAATACTAAGGAATTTCAAAGAAATTGTGGTCAAGATAGTTTCGTAGTTGATTCAAACTGGAAAATTCTCCTAAGTGAGGAATATCCAGAAACTTATATCTGCTCTATGGGAGAGGAAGACAGAATACAAGTAGAGAGACATTAATTTTATAAAGTTCAAAGCAAAATTGGTAGCAACGCCTGTATACAATCCAAGTGTATTGGCTTAACACAGTCTTTGTTCATCTGGTTAACACACAGAACTTCAGAATCAGTGCAGATCGAAAGAGGAAGATGGTTTACAATACCCCTCTCTCTAACAATGTGTCAACAACACCGTTTTTTATATAAAAAGACAAATGTACTTGTTTCTAAACTTATGTTACTGATGTACCTAATCATAATGCCTTTTACCTAAAGGAAATAACTTTATTTCAAATTATGAAATTTGCATGTAAAGCAGCTGAAATTGAGCTTTTAGATGGGCCATATTAATTCCCTTTTGACATGTTAATTTTTAGACAGGTTATTTCTTGGGATTTTGTCTTTATAACCACCCTGTGATGAAGGTGCTGTTGCTCTGTTTTGCCAATGATGGAAACAATAAACATGGATTCCATGCAAGCAACAATAGAGCAGAAAATTGATAGAGATATTCATACACCACCTTTCCAGGAGGCATCATGGGACCATAAGAAATGCCTGGGCTCTGCTGGCAGGGGAGCAGGGAGAAAGGCTCACCCTGACACTGACCACAAACCTGGGAACCTTGGGTAAGTCTCCTTAACTACAAAATAGTGATAATGATACCTATATCACAAGGCTGTGTTTTAGGGGTCAAATGAGATCATGTACACAAAACCACTGTGTATTATTATTACAGTTGCTAAGAAGGACAGAACTTGAAAAATTGGTAATATATTTATCAACAACCCAATGTTAGGAAAATTCTGAGAATCATCACTTTGAATTGTGTTTCTGGCTCTCTCAAAACACTTCTCATTTTGAACTATTCCCTGAACAGCCTATGTTGCCAATCAAATCTGAATTACTGCTTACATCTACAGACCACTCTCTTGAACACTGATTACATTTTAACCATGACTCAAGATTTAGTTCTAATAATAGGAAATAACAGTTGTACAGAGTGGTCTGGCAGGACTTTATAGAACAGCTTCAGTCAGGCTGACATGTGCTTTTATTAACCATATTTCCTGTAGCTGCACAGACAATGAGAAATCCACTTCTGTGAGCTGAACCAATTATAACTGAGCAAGTACACTTTTTCCCTGGCCAGGTCATGATGTTAAATGTTTGATTAGAAAGGCCTTGTGCTTTTAGCTAAATGGGAATAGATTTCGTTCCATTTTCAAGAACAAGCTATTTCTGCCTTTCATTGCACTGCCTCTTAAGTGTCTTAATTCCGCTCTCTCAATACCAAATAGAGTCACAAATGTAACACCTTTGAGATGGTGAAAACAATATTGTTATGTTCCTTTGAAAACAAATTGAGTTAGCTTCTGGAAGGACTAGCATGCACTACCGCACAGACTCAGATGCCCTGTGTTATCTAGGTGAGAACAGAGACAAATTACACACGAAGAATGGGTTCCAATGGGCAACATGGAGATGGAATTGGTAGCCCTAGAAAGGAATCTCAAGGGTGTAAAATACAAGGAAACTTTAAGGTGAAGTAGATAAAAAGATGACTGGGGTATTACCATGTGCATATCTAATGGAGTGACACAACCACAGTAAAACAGGTTTTGGAAAGGCGGGACTGACGAGGGAATGGTGATTCTGAAAAGAGGCAGTTCCTGGGAAAATCTTCCCAGAGAAGTATGAAAGGAAAAAACGGAGGCCAAATCCTACTAAACACAGAATTAAGAAGATGAAACAGACTCCATTAAATCAAGCATGACAAATAAGGGCTCCTCTCACAGGCAATGTCACCAGGAAGACCACCATCCTTCCAAAATGCCATAAGCTTATTTTTGGATACTTCTGTTTCTTCTCTTTAAAATTCTTCAGCTATAACAAAGCAACCTGTTGATGATATTTCATGGAACTCAATGAAGATTTTCAGTTACTTTTAAATCTTTACTGACCAGTGTATAAATACAGAATCATAGATTGGTAGTATATTTAAGCTCAAAGAAATAGTACTGATTATTTACTCCAATCTCATTATATAGTCAAGGATGCTAAGATTATCCCAGGTCACATGACAAACTAGTAACAGAGCCAGGACAAGAATCATATTCTCCTAATTTCCAGATTTTTCCCCATGTTTTAAAAAAATGAGATAATGCTGGATGGAAAAGCATCGATTTTATGAGATGAAAAAATTTGAACAGGGTTAAGGGTCAAGGCTTAATCATTAGGCATTAGCATTTAGAACTTTCACGTCTTGTTCCTAGCTATTATCACTAGACCCTCAGTAAATTCCTGTTTACTCAAAAGAGCATTGTTAGTGGTTCCTTGAAAAGTCGAAGAGAACAATTTGAATTCATAGTTTGGGGCGGGGCACTAAAGACCAGAGCAATCTGATGCAGCTGGAATACCTGTATTGAGATGACCCACGGTGACTGAAAAATAAACATGATGTAAGAGTGAAGAATAATAATAAATAAGAAAGGAGGAAACTTTTGGAAGTGATAAATAAGGATCACGACATAGATTGTGTTGATGGTTTCACAGATGGATACTTATCACCAAACTCAACAAGTTACATATCTGTGTGTGTGTGTGTGTGTGTGTGTGTGTATAGAGAGAGGAGAGAGAGTATAGCTTTTTGTACATCAAAAAATATAAAACAAAAAATTCATGAATAAAAGAGTGATGACCGAGAAAGCAAAGGAAACAAAAAGAGAAAATATAAAGATCCCACATAAATTTTAGGAAATAAAGAAAAGGCCATTGGAATGACAAAAATTACATGAAATTGAGGGCTTATTTGATTTTTAGACATTAAGAAAACTTGATATCCAAAAGGAGAAGATAATTTCATTATATAT
Organism: Camelus ferus; assembly: GCF_009834535.1. NCBI lineage: Eukaryota > Metazoa > Chordata > Mammalia > Artiodactyla > Camelidae > Camelus > Camelus ferus. The sequence continues at coordinate 43,398,849 of NC_045703.1, forward strand.
ACTCATACATACATATTCATACACAGAGATACCCACACATGGCAGCAAACACAAACACATACTTGAACACACACTTATAAGAAATTTATTGAACTAGTTGGATTTGATAGAATATAAGCAAAACCAGCTTTTATTCTTGCTCTTTTATATCCCTTCAAATCTCTGTGAACTAGTAGTTGTTCTAATCCCGCATAAAACCTTGGGGAAATACCATAACTTTTACTGATCAAATAGTTCATAAAAACCCACATCTGTGTAAAAGCCACTTAACTCCAGTTCAGTTTAGCATAACAACCAAATCTCAGAGTCCTTCCCTAATTTAAGGCTTCTTTCTGTAGTTGCTTAAGCCCTTACAAGGCTTCCAAATCTACAACAGAGAAAAAAATATGGTCAACTTCTAAATTATTACCTTTCGCTGTCTCCTTCCTTTACTCACTAACCTCTTTTTTAATTCTCCAGCACAGGGAGAAATGGAATAAGGAGAAGGATACACAGTCTTGTGTTGCTGATAATCTCTGTAATTTGGACATGGCAAGAGTTAAAAACCAACCCATTCATTCATGGGATACTTCTGCAGATTACTTGGAAATCATCCTAATTGGGAGCCACAGAATAGCTTCCTTGACAAAGGCTAGCCACTTACACCTAGTACCCTCAGCTCCTGGGTTTCAGGAAATACGTCCATTGGTCAAGGTTCCTACCCCTCCCTCAAGTTCACATCTTGTCTCCAGAGAACATATGCTCAGCCACTGATGAAAGTGTAGTTTATTCCCAGTATCACTTACCCCAAGAGAGATTCTGAAATCATATCCTCTGACCTTTAGACTTTGTAGATACCTGTCAAATGCTAGTTCTTATTTTCCTCAAACTCTCATAGCCCAATGACAAGATCTCCAAGTGAATTACTCGAAGACTTCATCGCACAACTTGAGTTGAGACAGAAGAACCCAACTTCCTTTACCTATAATGTTGGATATAGAAAATTCAGAGAATATGGTCAACTCCCTGAAAAATAAACCTCTTCTCTTCACTTCATTAACTTCTCAACTTTTCTCCTTCTTCACCTGAGGTGAGGAGAAATGCCCTAGCACTTAAAGAACATTTGCTTCTGACTTCCAAGATATGACAAATGGCTGTTGTCACTGACTGTAGGAACTTCATCTTCCAAGTCCTGCATAGACAGTCTAGCAGCTCACTCTAAAGTATGTGGGGCTTCATGAGTCACATTTAGTTCTCAGGTTTTGGGCCTCTGGTATAATTCCAGTACAATGAGTCACTTTTTTTCTCTTTAGAAGTCCAAATTCCTTAAAAAATGGAGCAGTTTAGGAAGGACCAGTCTTTTTTTTTTTTTAATATAGAATAACTGATTTTGCTTTCCTTCATTCTTTGCTGTACTAGAAGAATGAAGTGCAGTATTTCTTTTATCAGTTAGGAGGATAAGGAGAAAATGGGAACTAGTTTGTATCAGGTACGAAGCTAAAAATTAAAGCTGTGGATTAAATGGGGCACCAAAATTACTATCAAAGAAGGGACGAAGTAACAAAAAAATTTACCTCTTGGAAAAACAAAAAATAAATGACTAAAGGGAGGAAAGATAAGGAATGGTAGGTGGGGTCCCCAAGAACATAGAAACAATCCTTAGGAAATTAGCAAAGCAGAGAGGGGTCCACAATTATGTAATCACCTGATGGTGGAAGGATAGGTCAAGTAACATGAAAACTGAGCTCTGACCACGGAAAAGTGTGGTGTGACAGGAAACCTAATAAGTTAGTATTGAGAAAGTCTCATTCCCCATCTGTAACAGAGTGATTAAGAAGTGAACTGAACAACTTGTGAACCCTGAGCTAAGACACTTGATAATGATTTACCTTTTATATCTGACCCTCTCTGCTCTTCCAACCTGATATTACCACTTTGTGCTACAGCCTTTTTAAACTGCTCCTAGATCTTGATAGAGTTATGCCTTCACACTACCACCAACAGGAGATGCTCCTGAAGGAGAATAAAATGGCCACATTTAGGCTAACAGATTGCTTATTCTTATGCTTGCCTTTAAAACAGTCAACCAACCTGACTGACAAGTTGCTACTTACAGTTCCAGGACCATTGTTAAAATAAAGCTATCAATTTTACTGTTTCTGTTTTATTCCAGTAATCAAAAGTAATAATCATACTTGGTTTCTGAGTTGTTCTCCAGGGAGAAGGTCACAGAACTGTAACCTTACAAAATAGCTTGAATTACCAAGGAGACCACGCCTTGGGCACCTATGAGATGAAGAGATTGAAAAACAACAGATAGCCTCTATAGAATTGGTCACCTGGAGGCATCATGAGCCACTCTAAGTCTTATGACGAGAAAATGATTCTGTTCATTGTTATCGATTTATTGCTTGAGCTATGGCTATATAATCACCCTACCCCATCCCCAAGGTGGATTCACAGTTTTGAAGGCTCTAGCCTGCTGTGAGTCCCCTTTGCCTGGCAAAGGAATAAAACTGTCTCTTTTCTTCTAAGCTCTAAGACCTTGTCTCTGAGTTTCAATTTGGCTCATCAGGGATGGGGGCCATTCTTTGGGCAACACTCCTTCTGGCTAAATCACCCTAAACATTACTCTACATCTTATTACTTCTACTTTTCTAAATGTACATATTTCAACCTGAACATTAAATATCCTTTTCTGAGCTCAACCCCACACTTTAATAAGCGATCTTAATAAGTTGTCTTCCAAATCCCTGTACTCGCCACCAAATAGGACTCTCCTCTCCAGTTTCCATACTCTAATTGTCTGTTTTCCTGTGTCTAATCCATTAGACAGAGAGTCTCCTGAGCATAGATACTGTATTTCATTCACTAAATGTGTCTCCAGTGCTTACCACAGTAAATGGCACACAATTAAGGCATTAAAATAAATGTAAAAAATTAAAATAATTATTTTCAACATTTAAAAATAATTATAGATATAAATAATTTAAATGCACTGTACATACAATGTACAATTACAGTAACATTTAAAGAAATGCAAACCAATAGATTTTTAAGTCTTTCTCCTCAATCTTTTATTGCAATTATATAGTTCTAGTTTTTCTCTATGTAGCAGTAATACGCTCTGGTTTTTCTTGGCTTATTAAGAATGTGTCCATTATTCTGAGCTCCTTAACCTGTTCATCTTTATTAGCCTTTTTCCTTTTATAGGTCTTAATGAAGAAACGGCTTCTTATCCTCTCTGGATCTGTTTTATCACTTACTTCAAGGGAAATTCCAAAATTACTAGTTCTAGTCTAGTCTTAGTTTTAGTTTCTGAAGTTTATTTCAGCTAAACCTGAATTGTTATTAAAGATCTTTCTGCTGATGCCAGGAATGGCCTTAGACCCTCTCTAAAATTCTAACGTCTCAGTTCAAGGAGAGCTCCGGCTTTTTCTCACTTACTGGATCAGGAAAGAAAAATCCTGAGCATTATACACCCACATTTGTAAGAATAACATGCTAGAAGGAAATGTCTTTTCTCACGTGATTACTTCCCTGACCTTTGCTATCTTCCAGAGATACAGATGAAAACCGTGTAACTGCCATAGACCAGACTTAGTGTTAAAGGCTGGCATCTATCAAAGACTGAACTTCCCTTAAAAGATGACATCCAAGGACAATCAAACAGATTTCTAAAAAAACAATATGAGATCACTTCCAGTTGCTTTCCTTAATAAATCCATATGCATGACTAATTCTACTGAGAGCCATTTAATACATACACAATAAGAAATTTGTGAGTATAGATAGGAATTTAAAAAGTGAGCATGGAGAGAGAAGAGGTTAAGGATTGAGCTCTAAGGTATTTGAACATGCAGAGGTAAGGAAGGCCAGAGGAAGAACCTGCAAAAGTTCAAAAGAAAATTCAACCACTGCAGCATAAGGAAACCAGGAAGGCATGATGTTCCAGAAGACAAAGATTTTCTAAAAGCAAGGGGTGTTCAACTGTGCCATTCACCACTTAGTATCTAAATAAAATGAGGACTGAGGACTGACCATAAAATTTGGCAACCCAAGTGTCACTTGTAACCATGACCACTGCATACCTCTCTGCCTCAATCACCTCCCCTGTAAAAAATAATAGCACCCATTTCATAAAGCACCCATTTCATGAAGGATTAAATAAGATAATAATACATGGAAGCACCTAGCATAATGCCAGCAACAGAGGAAAAGCACAGTAATGGGCAGGAGGTTTTTTAATTACTGATCCCAGTCTCTATCGTAGACCTTAAGAAATTTTATTGAATACAGGATACCTGACAACTCTGTGAGAGAGAATTTGGCTGGGGAAGAATCTAGGATGAATGGAAAGAACAAAAATGATTACAGCTCAGGGGAGAAACTGGAACCAGAGACAATGAGGAGAAAAATAGCTTAGGTAGGGCAAATCCTATCCTTGGATAACAATTGAAGGAACACCCTTCACATAACTTTATGTTTTGTCCTATCTCACAACTGATAATTGCGCAGTTTTTAATTAAAAAACAATAGCAAACATCTATTAAGGACAAACGGTATGTAAAGTTTAGTGATCTAAATAAGCATAATGTCATCAGTTAAAATTTCATTCTTTCTCATACTAGGATAACGAATATTTCTTGCTTTTTATACACTGCCTAACTCCATAATTTTACAATCAGCCCTTTTTAATTTTGTGTCTGTATAAATGGTAATAGACTTCTTATACAGTTCTTGTGGTCTCTGATACATAAAATTATTCTGTTTGGCTAAATTTTTAGTCAATGGCCTTCTGATTTTATAGGAGTTCCTTAATTTTCTCTCATCTGATTTAAAACTAGCTATGTAATTGGTTCATGGTAAAAGTCTTAAATAATGGCATATCTTATAAAATAGCTAAAAGCAATTTGTTTTATTAGAAGTGTTTTTCAGCATGATCATCATGATCATGACATATGATCATACTGAAGTTAGAGTCTGGATGAAGTGTAATGAAAAAGAGCTTAATGCTGTAAAAGCCTGGCTGAAAGTTTGTCCTTAAATAAAGCATTTATATGAATCATTTCTTTCTCTATGAATTTCTTAAAAAAATACTAATTTTTTGGAAGCCTAAAGAGTCATTCTTTCAGAGCCATCTTATGCTCATTTTCTATCTTAACATTTACACAGGAAATTTGGTTTGCGAAGCAAAGCATATGTTCTCATTTATGTAGGTCTGACATCACAGATTAAAAGTAACGGTTGACTTGCAAGAAACTGGGGAGTTGTACCAAAACGTATTTGCTCAAATATATAGCTTATGTCTTATCAATTTATTTCTAGGCAGGGTTTTTATTCTGAAATAAATTCAGAACTGATAAATACAGTAATGGAAATCTCAGATAAATCAGTTTTGGAAATGGCAAAGCCAGCTGGAACTTACCTTCTCTAGATTTCTCCAACCACTCCTTGGATTTTTAAAATTGAAAAAAAAAAAAAAAACCTGAAGGTACTGAGCTCAAAAAAACATAAGTTAAATACCTAGTGAGCCCATACTCAGCTCAATGATTCTGGGCACTGAAATTGCTATAGGGAATTCTAAGAAGTTGGCAATTCAAATGCCCTCCCTTCAGACATACTATGCATTAACCACTCTAAACTGTTGATTCTTCTCTGTTAGCTGCTTATTTCTAAACGGGATTTCCAGGTTATGGCCATTTGAGAAAATAAAAACCATTCTAACCTTTGTAAAATCCAGAAATCGAATGTGAAATAATTTACTCTAAATTTTATTCAATTTTTTTTTTTTTTGCAAATCCACTGGGAAAATAAATATTTTTTTAATTTACTTTTTTGGGGGGCAGTTAAAAGTAATATTGATACTGAAAATAAAATAATCACATATTTGGTGATATTTCAGTTCTTGACTCCACAGATGGGAGAGAGAAGCAAGGAACAGTATTAACTAATGTTTTTCATCATTCCTTCCTCACTAACCCCAGTGAGAAAATTCTCAGTTGGTTGAAAGCTCAAAAGGGCCAAATTTCCCCACAAACTTTTGGTCAACTAATCTTCAACAAAGGAGGCAAGAATATACAATGGAATAAAGACAGTCTCTTCAGCAAATGGTGTTGGGAAAACCGGACAGCAGCATGTAAATCAATGAAGTTAGAACACTCCCTTACACCATACATAAAAATCAACTCAAAATAGATCAAGGACTTAAACATAAGACAAGATACAATAAACCTCCTAGAAGAAAATATAGGCAAAACATTATCTCACATACATCTCAAAAATGTTCTCCTAGAACAGTCTACTCAAGCAATAGAAATAAAAGCAATAAACAAATGGGACCTAATGAAGCTTACAAGCTTCTGCACAGCAAAGGAAACCATAAGTAAAACAAAACGACAACCTATGGAATGGGAGAAAATTTTTGTAAATGAAACCAACAAAGGCTTGATCTCCAGAATATATAAGCAGCTCATACAACTTAATAAGAAAAAAAGAAACAACCCAATCCAAAAATGGGCAGAAGACCTAAACAAGCAATTCTCCAAGGAAGAAATACAAATGATCAATAGGCACCTGAAAAAATGCTCAGTATCACTAATCATCACAGAAATGCAAATCAAAGCTACAATGAGGTATCACCTCACACCAGTCAGAATGGCCATCATTCAAAAGTTCACAAATGACAAATGCTGGAGAGGCTGTGGAGAAAAGGGAACCCTCCTACACTGCTGGTGGGAATGCAGTTTGCTGCAGCCACTGTGGAAAACAGTATGGAGATGCCTCAAAAGACTAGGAATAGACTTACCATATGACCCAGGAATCCTGCTCCTGGGCATACGTTCAGAAGGAACCCTACTTCAAAATGACACCTGCACCTCAATGTTCATAGCAGTACTATTTACAATAGCCAAGACATGGAAACAGCCTAAATGTCCACCAACAGATGACTGAATAAAGAAGAAGTGGTATATTTATACAATGGAATACTATTCAGCCATAAAACCCGACAACATAACGCCATTTGCAGCAACATGGATGCTCCTAGAGAATGTCATTCTAAGTGAAGTAAGCCAGAAAGAGAAAGAAAAATACTATATGAGATTGCTCATATGTGGAATCTAAAAAAACAAAACAAAACAAAACATAAATACAAAACAGAAATAGACTCATAGACATAGAATACAAACTTGTGGTTGCCAAGGGGGCAGGGAGTGGGAAGGGACAGACTGGGATTTCAAAATGTAGAATAGATAAACAAGATTATACTGTATAGCACAGATAAATATATACAAGATCTTGTGGCAGCTCACAGCAAAAAAACCAAAATGTGACAATGAATATATGTTTGTTCACATATAATTGAAAAATTGTGCTCTACACTGGAATTTGACACAACATTGTAAAATGACTATTATTCAATAAAAAAAAGTTTAAAATTGTGAACAAGAAAAAAAGGGCCAAACTTTTGGTTCATTCAAGTATTTCCAAGCAGGAGTGCACTTCAACCATCCCAGAATGAAAACAATGTTCTCTGGACATAAATTCTGTAGAGAAAATGAGTATTTTATTATTAGTTTGATAACTTGTTCATTATTTTGGCTTGTAATTCCCTTAAAATCAGGCAATGTTTTCTAATGCCTTACTTTAATCAATTATTTTTCATTCAAAACTCACTTAAACCATTCTTCAACTATTCAGCTAGAAGTACTAATGTAGTCCATGTCACAACTAGAGTAAAATTTGAAAAGTTCTGGTTACTCTCCCACTTTCAGAAGCACAAAAGAATTATAAATACACTGTACTGGACACAGATTTCTAACTGTGAGGTTTCAGCTGGAACTCAAGTTTGGCTTATTTTCAACTCAGCACTTCCTTTATTCATCCTTTACCCTTTTCTCCCATCTTTTTCACTTCCTCCTACTATAGTCAACTATTAACAGGCAAATGTCATTTACCAGACTACAAACCTCAAGCAACTCAAAAACCACAGTGTGGGTTAATCTGAATGTATCTTGCCCTAAGAATATCTCAAATATCTGCTAAAAAATATGCTAAAATTGCATTTCATAGCTTAAATTTGTCAACTTTTTAAAGGAAGATCATAGGTTCCCTTTATTTTTCTCATTATTCAGGTTTAAAACTCCAATTTTTAAAGTATGTCTGTATTCTGCATTCTTTGCCTTTGGTCTTTGAAAACAGCTGAAACATTAATTTTCCTTATTCACAGGGCAACAGACTTATTTACAGCTTCTGTGTTAGACCAAGAGGACATACCAAGAATGGACAAGCATCAGTCTCCAAGGATGGAGAGTTGATTACAAATCCAAACACTCTTAATGTCTTTACAATGTATCAGGTTAACAAAAACAAATCACACCGTTTGTGACTACATCCTATAGACAACAAATGAGTGGATGCAATATTATTCTCTAACGATCTAGATTTAACCTAGGAGTGTGGATTTCTTTAACACTTTTCAGCCATTCTGTTATGCTAGATTAGAAATGAGTCTTAGCACCCAGCAGCAGCTGTTGAAGTGTTCTCTCTCTGCACCTCCCAGAAACTATTGCTTTCCTTCTGCCTTTTTCAGCCCTCACTCTAATTCTGGTACAGGGTTTGTTTTCTGCTCAATTCACAGTACCTTGCCATTACTGCCTCCCTTGCTCTTTGCCTTAATGTCTCCTATGGGTGTTCTTGTCCGACAGAAATCTAGAAATTCTGGCAGCAAAGTGGACACTTGGGCATTAAATGGCCAAACAGAGTTAGTGAAATGCAAGATTTCTGGTCCCAGTTGCAGTCTCCAAAGGAGTGGAATATCTCATCTTTCAACCAAAGGTTTGTTTTTCTATCTGGTTATAGGCTCTTTCATCAGAATACAGAAGTTACATTTCTCCTATGTGGCACTCAGAAGTCATAGCCATATATATCCACGACAGGCGAAAACCCCAGTGAGTATATGCTCTTTCAGACTATCTGAAACTACTTCTGACATAGAAACTAACCACTGGGGAAGGAGAGTTTACCTGACAGCATTCTTATTCAGAACAGAATTTCAGGCCCAGTCTCATTTATTTAGTCACTTTATAATAGACTGTTTTCATCTGATTAAGAATCAGAATGCACAAATCTTAGAGATACTATTTCTACATTGTCATAAGCCTAAAAGGAATTTTGAGGGGTCACTGGGTACATTCTCATTCCCTTTTTTAGATCTCATACATTATTCTCCCAAATGGTTAACTATCATATTTTTAAAAACAATAAAACCCTTCAATGTAAAACTTCATTAGCTTTGAGAGATGTGGTCATCTGTGTTGAAATCTATCCCCTAACTCACCTGCCCCTGCTTATATCTAAACCACAATTCTGAAATTTATGCTACAATTGATTTTTCCTTCTTATTTATGTATTAGAGAACAGTTGACAATCTTACCTTGGAAAATAATGCTATTTATCCTGGTTCCTATAACCTGTCCTTAGGCAGTCTTCATTTCTGAACTTCTCAGGTGAGTATGTAGCGTTCATAACTGACAATAGATACCTACTATGGGTGAATTTGGCTAATACTGAGTATATTTAGTTTCTTATTATTAGACAGCTCATACAACTATCCTGTATTTAACAGTGCAAGAAATGATCTAGGAAAGTTACTGATACTGAGAAGGCAAAAGCAAACATATAATGAAGCATCTGATACTCTTCTCTATATATGTAATAAGATATTTTAATGAGTTAAGTGAATTTGAATATTTAAACTCTGAATAACCCTGATGTGGGGCCAACTGATGTCCTTCAAAGTCCAAGGACCCCCAATCCTGGGCTGTCAGATATTTGCCTGTGATCTCTCAACAGATAAAGTACATACTTTACTGGCCATGTTTGCCCTAAGAAACTAATAGCCTTAGGGAATGCCTAATCTCACAATAGCTCATGATGGCTTGTTTCAGCCCACCTTACCAGAGTCATAAACCCCACCACCCTTCACAGACCCTAAACTTATTACCTCACTTACAACCAATCAGAGACTTGTGCACAAGCCGATCAGGCACCTTGTGACCCTACCTTATAAAAGACCTGCAACAACTGACCCTCGGTGTTCACACAGGCACCTCTCTTCTGTGTGGCCCACTGCTGTCTACGGCAGTGTAACCTAATAAACTCCTTTTCTATTCTCACCCTTTGTCTTTGGTAAATTCTTTTACTGCCCTCAACATCGGCCCCACTTTGTCCCTCAACACCTGACAAATTGTTCTCTGAATTTAAAGCCATATTCCACATACAATCCAAAATCTTACAGGCTTGTTTTCAATGGCTGCTTCCTGCCTGCAGAGTATAAGAAAAAATGTTCTATCTAATCACTTCAAAAGCATACACAGAGAGAAGAGCTTTAATGTAGATATCAGAAGACACATAAAAGAAATATATGAAAGGATGACATTGTGAAAATAAGAAATGGTTGGTTGCAAGACTTTTTGAATTCATTATGCAGAAACTGACAGAGCATTCCCTTTAAATTCCAAAATCAGTCTACTAAGTGGAGTTCTATCTTCATGCTGATAAAAATTGTTGAAAATGAAGAGTTCAGTAGGTCTGAACACAGGTAAATTATAGCATCCTCTGACATGTTAAGTGATTTCAGGGAAAATACAGTTCTTTATCTACCACACCAGAAATGATAAAACTAATCATAAAGAATCATAGACGCTTCTAAACTGACTGATAAACTTCCAACCAAGCAAGAATCTCCTAACAACATCACTGACCTAGGGTTTCCTAGCCTCTGCTGAACCCTTTTCATGGACAAGAAACCTGTTCCAACATATTAGACCAAAATTGTCATCTTTTTCACTCTTAACCAATGTTGTAATAGAAAATAAGAATGCACTCTTTGCCATAAAATGGCTCTTTAAATGTTTAAAATAATTAATACCATCTAGTGCCAAGTCACTCAAGTTTAGACTATCACTTTCCTCAACCACTCACAGAAGAAAATGGCCCAGCCTGTTAACCCTTTAACAAGCAACTGTTAACATTTTAACAAAGTTTAGTTACCATTCTTTTTTTTTTTTAACATTTTTTATTGATTTATAATCATTTTACAATGTTGTGTCAATTTTACTTACCATTCTTTAGAAGAGGGACACAAGAATCCATGTGGGGTCTGACTGGTAAATAAGCAGCGAGGAATTATTAAGTTGATCTAGAATTCTATATACATATGAATTTAGTCAAAAATTGCATTCGTTTTATTTTAGTCTGGTCAACCCATTCTGCTTTTAATTATGTCTTATTGTCTTATGGTCTTTAAATTTTTTGGACATTCAGAAATTGGGTGTTTACTTTATTTATTTATTTATTTATTTATTTATTTATTTATTTATTTATTTATTTTTTAGTCAGTTTAAAATGTTGTGTCAATTTCTGGTGTACAGCACAGTTTTTCAGTCATACATTAATATACATATATTCGTTTTCATATTCTTTTTCACTGTGAGCTACTACAAGATCTTGACTATTCATTTCCCTGGGCTGTTTTAGTAGCTGGAGGTAATAGAGAAAATATATGTATTGGTCTCTTCTCCTGGTTCCTGGCACAGAGTTCCTGAAGTCTTTGTAAATTCCTAAGTGATGAACATTAGGGGGATCTTTTGTTCTAATATTTGGCCTTTGATCCCAGTTTCTGACTGAGTTCCTAAATCCTTTAGAATTTCCTGGATGATTGAAGTGTCTTTCGTTCTAATGAGGCGACTTTGGGTGAGCTTGTGGATGGCTCTCTGGATGGGGGCTGGTCACTAGAAACGCCAAACCATAATTAGAAGCTTGGATTTAGCCCCAACCCCTATCCTCTGGAGAGGGGAGAGGGACTGAAAAAGGAAGTTAATAGTTGATCATGCGTAAGTGAGGAGGCCTCCATAAAAATCCCAAAAGTACAGAGTTCAGAGAATTTGGAGGTTGGTGAACACATCCATGTACCCAGGAGGATGTTGCACCCCAACTCTATGGGACCGAAATTCCTGAGCTCTCAGGATCCTCCCAGACCTCACCCTATGTATGGTATCTCTTCATCTGACTGTTCATCTGTGTTCTTTATCATATCCTTTAATAACTGGTAAATGTAAGTAAGTGTTTCCGTGAGCCACTCTAGCAAATTAATTGAACCCAAGAATGGGGTCATGGGAACCTCTGATTTGCAGCCAAGTCAGACAGAAATTGTAGGTAACCCAGGGACCTACTATGAAATCAGCATCATAGGTGGGGGGCCCTTAACCCGTGGGAGCTGACGCTATCTCCAGGTAGATAGTGTCAGAATTGGGTTTAGTTGTGGACACCCAAGTGCTATCAAAGAATTGCTTGCTGAGGGAACATTTACACACATCTGGTGTCAGAGGTGTTGTGAGTGTGGTAGTAGTGTAAGAGTAAAGGAGAAACAGGGGGAGGACTGGAGGTTTTTCCAAGCAGTAACCTAGACATAACTTTGTCTTGTGAGCTCCTCTCCTAATAAAACACTTAGATTGTTTTCACCTGAAATTCTGTCAAAGGGCATTTAAAAAATTTGTAAGCATTTTTTTTCTATGAACGCCTTCTTAGTACTATCGGATTTTTGATCTCTTCCTCTCTGACTATAACAGACACTATGGCCGTGTTCTAGATCCTGCTTCTAATTGTCCCTGAAGCTTAGCTGTACCCTTGGGATTGCCAAAGGTACATGAGCTAATAAATTCATTGAAAGGAAAAAGAAAAAAAAAGCCACTTTTCCAACAAAACAAGTGCTAACATAAATACAGATTTTTCTATCTCAAGTTTTATTTATTCTTTCCTCCCAATTTTATGATAATAAATATGAATTTATTATCTTGGAGCTCTATAAGTCAGAAATCCAATATGAGTCTCATTGGCTAAAATCAAAGTGTTGCCAGAGCTGTGCTCCTTTCTGGAGGTTCTAGGGAAGACAGTTTCCTTGTTTTTCCAGGTTCTACAGACCATTTGCTTTCCTTGGCTCAATGATCCCTTCCTCCATCTTTAAAGGCAGCAACCCTGCATCTCTCTAACATTCTCCTGTAGTCACATCTCTTTGACCCTGACCTCAACTGAGGAAGGAGGGTCTTTTAAGGACTCTTGTGATTAACTTGTATCTACCTGGATAATCTCAAGGTCCTTAATTTCAAGCACATGTTGAAAGTCTCTTTTGCCATCCCATATAAAATATTCATAGTTCTGGAGGTTTAAGCATAGACAACTTGGGTGGTGGTGAAAGGGTGGGGGTAGTGGGCTGAGACATTATTCTGCCTCCCACTGAAAATGAGAACAGCATTCCATCTCCCACAACATTCAATTCAGTAATAAAAATATATTAAACAGGAGAAGCCAGACACTCTCCACATTAATAGCAGCCTGTTAATCAACATTATTTGGAAACAGTTGTTTAATTCAAAACGATTCCTTCAAAATTGTTTTTCTAGAAAGGAAATTTCTGCTGGTTTTATGTTTTCCTGAGAATGAAGATCTTTACTGGACTTTCCCAGCATACAATCAGAATGCAATCTTTGAAAAGTAGAATTTCCATACTCACATCCTTGAAGCCCGAGGCTGCTATCATTCTTGAGTACAGAGAGTAAACACAGCATCTCTCTTTGTTTTACTAATTGCTTTGTTTCCCCAAGCTGCTGGCACAACATCTGCCCGGCCAGAATGCACTCTTTCCACACACCATAGAACCACTGCCGGCCAGATAAACGACCCGTGCTCCGTGGTGTAGGGCAAGTGCTCTCCAGGCACTCAGCAGGCAATTTTCAAGAGGCAAAGATTCCAAGCAGATATGAAGCTGTAGCCCCTCCCCTCCCCAAATCTTTAGAGTGGTTATGGAGTTGTTGATTGTTTAATGATCTCATACTGTCTGCAATTTTATTGATTTTGTTTTTCAATAGAACCGTTAAAGATGACAATTCTCAAATAGGCAGCACGTGGGCAGACGCGCGTATTCTCACACACCCAGCTCTGCCAAGTTATTTTTATATCCGTCTGCACATGAAACAAAATGAAGACATGTGTTATAGATGCATGCTACTGGTAACCCCCCACAAGAAAGAAGTTTATTGTGCGCTCATTTCCTGGATGAAGTATTAAAACAACTCCACCTAGAAATAAATGAACAGTCCTTCCAAAATAAAAAGAGATTTTGCTTCTGAGGCAGCTTATAAATCATTCCTAATTACCAAAACCCACTGAAACAGCATTTTGGGTCATCATAATCAAATGTCATCCCTACTATTTCTAATTTCATACAAATTTCTTGTCACAGTTACTGGTTAAGCGTCAAAATACAAAATGCTGTAACAGCTTATGCTCTGTTGATGTTCAATCATCTACTGTGCATCAGAAAGGCTCATTTCAAATATGGCATGAAAGGAAGAAAAGTAAGCAAATACCAAACTCAGAAGAGACTTGAAATAAACTGCCTCCAGAAAAACACTTGAGAGGAAAAATTGCAAAATCATAGCCTTACCTTGGGAGACTTGGGCAGAGCCACTGTCCTTTCCTCTGCTAAGTTTAGCAGGGTTAACTTTGTTTCCTCCACTGAGGGACGTTTGGGAGGTCGAGGTGGGGGGTGCAAGAAAGAGCTTTCATATCTCCGCATCATGTAATACTGTTCTTCAGTGATCTCTTCGACCAGAGTCCTGACTAGAAATGATCCTGGCTCCCTAGACAAATTACTAACTAACTGAACAGTCATATTCAAGCGGCCAACAGGAATTTCCCAGCACTCCCTGGGGTTGGCAAAGTCACTTATGAGGAGATACGAGTCTGTGATAGCTTCCTCTAACTGTAGTCCTGGTATAGCAGCCAAAATGTCTTCTTCAATGGAAAGATCTCTCACAGATACCTTCACGTTGAAGGGCAAGCGGAACTGTGCACAGAGCTCAGAAATCTGGTACTGTTTCTTATCATGAATCACCTCTACAAAACCTCCTTCCATGTACAAAGGGAGCAGGGCTGCCTCATAGGATTTTGTGAGGATTTTTTCACAGGTCAGAACTTTCACCACTTTTTTGATTCCTTCACAGAGGACTTCAGTTGTTTGTGAGTGATGCACTAGAAACTGGTCCCCGACAGATACAGATGACAGCTCATCATGGGGGGGATGAAAAGCTTTGGTGGCTACCACGTGGAGGGGCTCCTTTTCACTCTTTGCTATCTCGAGGTCATAGGCTGTTGGGAACTCCCGAGGTCGCCTCTTGAATTTGCCTTTGTAGCTAGTGGGGATCAAGAAGTGTCTTTTAGGAAAATTGCTTCTAATTTCTGAAGTTAAGATCCTTGATGCCTGATACTTTTTGTGGATCACAATGGTTTTCCCAGGCTGTAAAATGCTTCTAGGTAGCTGGTTTCCTTGAGGAACTTCTATGACTTCAGCCACTATGGGGAACTCCTTACCGGTCATTTCAAAAAGATCTTGTGTTGTTAACAGCTCAAGAAACCAGTTGGCATCACAACTGTCCGTAATGTCTTTAACTTCAACATCTAAACTGGGGAGGATACGGACTATATCTTTTCTGTCTGGAAAAGGAAAAAAAGACTATGACATTTCTGTGCATCAAAATATTGCTCTAAAGTAATATTAGAATATCTCCAGGTACCAGAGATAAATTTCATTAAAAAAAAACTCAGATGTTCATGATATAACATTTCTTATGTATGATTTTCCTTTTTTAAATTTAAAAACGAAATAGATCATAAATAAAACCAACACCCATATATCTGCTTCTGCTTAGCTTCAGAGAAAGACATAAACCAGTACCTTGGAGTTCTACAAACCTCACCAAAATCACATCCTTCTTACTGCAACCTAAGGGTTGCATTGTCCTGATTTCAATGTTAACCATTCCCTTGTTTTCCTTCATAGTTTTATCACACATAACATACACGAATATATATGCATGTGTTTAAAGGTATATATATGTGTGTGTTTTTTCCCAGAAAATTTATTACATTGTTTTAAGTCATGCTTTTGAAGTCCCGACACTGTATGTAAAATTATCTTAGAAGAAAGTTTTGGTACTTCAAATAAGACCCTTCCTGTGTAAGGCCCACAATATACATCCTACACACAAAATTCTATCCTGTGGGGTACAACTGTATTGCAATATCAGGGGACATAAAGTACTAAGGATTAATACATGGAAGTGGATAGATACCAAAATGCAGTCTTTTTCCAATGTGAAAACTATTTCTCTGTTGGTGCTACATCAACACCTTGATAGAAAAGGAATGGCACAGGATGGGTTACAATTAAAGGAACCACTCAGGAGCCCTGGTGTGCTGGTGGGGTGCTTACTGATGTATTCTTTGGCGAATGTGTCACTGGAGACTAATGAATCTCTGTATTCTTTCCAAGAGCCACTGTCTCAGAAGTCTTTCTTGCAGACTACAGAGACACTTAAAATACTATCCTGAAATCATCTGCTTTTTATACACTGACCTACATAATAAATGTCCCACCTTATAAATGGTCTTGCATTAAAAAAAATAAAGTTATATGTTAATATTAACAGGATTTTATAATAGTTTATATTTTCTTGACAGTTTTCTAAACCTAATGTTGGTTGTATAGCCTTTTCATGATCCACAATTGCTTCCCAGTATATCTAGCCGCCCTTCTGTCGATACTCTTTTTTCTCCGTATGCTTTTAAAAATTAATAATGTAATTTAGAAGACCAAATTTTTTCTCATAAAATAATATCTATATTATTACTTTTTCTATTATTAACTGTTTATGCAGCATCTGGAGACTATAATTCATGTCATATTATTTGTATATGTGGTGTATCAGAGTTCCTAAAAATATAGCACCAAATAGCATTATTTTATTTTCTTGAACATAAAAAAGAAAAAGAAAAAAGAAAAAAACAATGGTTGTCCAAAAGCTGATGGTCCATAAAAATTGTAAAGATTCTCCATTTTAAAAAGGGTTGGAGGAAAGAAAGGGGCTAAAAATTATTTATCAGTTCATTTTATGAAGTTTAGCAAACCCTAACTTTTGAAATCATTGCCACAGGCTTCCCTGAAACTCAAGATGATTTTAGAAACTCTAAAATCTCACTTGTTTGGATCAAAATGAACTAGGTTTAAGAACTGTAGAGCTAGAACTAGACAGGTTCATAGATTCATTTTTCAAATGGAGGGAATAGCTCGACATTAGTAGAATAGAATAGAATCAATCTAAATTGATTCATCACAACAAAGGGACTGTAATGCAAGCGAGAACCCAATCTATATTTGGGCACTGGGTACAGTGGGAAAGGAATTGTTTTAATACCCCAGGAGGACTTTATTGCCAGAAAAAGCCTCTGGGACAGGCTACCTAACTACTGTTAAATTTTTATGTGTCTAGTTTCTGACCTATTTTAAATACTTCTGTACCAAATCCACTGAAGATATGCCAGTATATCTCATCTTACTTGATGTATCAGAGGCATTTGACAGAGTAGGTACAACTCTTTCCCCTTTACTACATTTTCCTCACTTATTTCCTTATCTTACTTATAATTCAACTTTTTTTTGCTAGTTTCTTCTCTCTACACACACCACCCACTCTCCACCCACTACACACCTTTTAATGTGTCTTGATTCTGTTCCTTTCTCTGTCTACACTCACACCCACATGATCTTACAGTCTTATATGTTTAAGAACCATCTGTATGCTGATGATTCCCTGAAGTGTATCTCTAGCCAAAGAAGTCTCCTGTATGCCAAGTATCTAGTTAAGATCTCCACTTGGATGTCTAATAGATATCTCAAAATGAGCGTGCTTAAACTGAAATTCTACTCTTTCCAACCAAAACCTAATCTATCTATTTTTCCATCTCAGTTATTGGGGACTCCATTCTCCTTGTTAAATCCAGAAATCTCAGAGACATTCTTATCTTCTCTCTTGCTTTCCTAACAACCAACATCCATTACATTAAAACTACTCTGATCTAAAGCCACGTTATTTATTGCCTGGTTTATTGCAATGGCTTCCTAACCAGTATCCTGCCAGATAGTCTTTTTAAACGTGAAACTGATAATGTCTTTCTTCTGTTCATAGCCCCACGGTGGCAGTCCTTTTCACTCAGAATAAAAGTCAAAGTCCTTACCAAGGTCCTAGGTTCCATTTGGATCTCATGTGCCGCTGGGTTGCTTCACTCTAACTTACTGCTGCGTCCCTTGTTGTTAATGAGGTCTTTGCATGGTCTGTTACCTCTGCCTGCCACATCCTTCAGCCAGATATGTTTACAATCAACACTCCTACTAATTCTCCTTCTTCTTCAACTCTACTTAAATATTAACTTCTCAATGAGACTTACTGAAAATGTTGTTTCCAAAAACTGAATGTTTGTGTTCCCCCAAAATTCATTTTTTGAAATCTAACCCCCAATGTGATGGTATTTGGAGGTGGGACCTTTGGGTGGTGATTAGGTCATGAGATTAGTGCTCTTATAAAAGAGACCCCAGAGGACTCCCTTGTCCTTCTGCCATGTGAGGACCCAGTAAGGAGCAGGCTGCCTGTGAACTGGGAAGTAGACCTTTACCAGATACCAAATCTGCCAGCATCTTACTATTGTACTTCCCAGCCTCCAAAACTATAAGAAATAAATTTCTGTTGTTTATAAGCCATCCAGTCTACGGGATTTTATTTTAGCCACCAGATGGACTAAGACAGTGCTCAATTTAAAACTGCAATTATCTCTGTCCTTTGCCCTTCTCTATTTCTCTATGTTCCATGTCGCCCTTTACCTTCAATCATTCCATACAATTTGCTTATATTTATTATGACCATTGTTTATTGTTTGTTTACCCAAAATGGAATATGTTCCATATGGAGCACAAGCTACACAGGGATAGGAGTCTTTCTTTGGTTCAACAACACAACCCAGTGTCTAGCATGGTGCCTAGCACACAGTAGGTACTCAGTAATTAAATAAACTGAATGAGTGAAAAACAGTTGAAAGAATAATGTCCTTGATTGAGCTTCAAAGGTTATGATCTCATAAACAAGTAGAGTTCCAGGTAAAATTTCATTTTCTACTGCTAAAACTCTTATTGTACATCATAGAAGGTAGAGTGTATTTCATTTAAAACATGCCATTTCAGGTTGTAGTTTATCTTATTCAATACAACACTTTTCTGTTGTTTAATTTCTACAAAATAATAATCTTGACATTTTAGGGTATGAAAATAATCATGATGCATATACCTTAAGAGAAGATTCAGTACAGGGAAATAGCACATGTAGTGAAAATCAACTATCCTTCTTGGATCCATCAGAGAATTGAGGTTACAGGACAAACTATCACCCTCAAAACTGGAGAGATGGGGGAATACAGAGATTTATAGCTTTGGGGAAGCAGAAACCACTGCTGGAGCCAAAACAGGTAAGAACACTTTAAGAGTAACTGACTAACTGCTGGAGACTAAGCATGGACAAGCTTGAGAGATAAAACTTATGGAGGGCCAGGCTTAGGTGGATCCCCTACGCTTTCCTGAGCTCACTTCCAGGAACCCCACTAGCTTCTCAGGGTGAAGATCTGAGAAAAATCCCCTCATGCTTTGGGCAGGGTGAGGGGAAAACTAACCATTCTGAAATACACCCATATCACACTAAGTGTGTCTTAAAAAAAGGCCTGCCCTCAAGGAAAACCATTTTACCACAGCCTGAACAACTTGGGTCTTGCCAGAGTCTAACTGATGTGGGGGAAAGGAATTACCCAACTCCAGCTACCTCTAGACTTCCATATGGGAAAGGGGAATACCCAACTCAAGCCTCCTCTATCCTTCTTCATGAGGGAAGGGAAATACATAGCTCCTGACCATGACAGCCGTTCTGTCTCACCAAGGGGATGTGGGCAATAAAGCTGAGAAGCAGGGTCAGTAAAAGACTGAGACCTAATTACAGGATTACAGAATGCTTCCCCTCCCCTAAACATCACCACCCATATCAAGAAGATTTCTAAATAATACCAGGAAATTACAGTAGAAAGAATGGCATTTACAACCCCTATTTTAAAAGGTCTCTAGGGAAAGACAATAGGGGAAACAATAAACAAGGACACTACATAAAATTTTAGCTTCTGACACCTACAGGTACAGCAAACAGTGAACTAACTCCCAGACAGATAAACCTAAAACCTCATAACAAAGGCACATCTACCTGTTTCTTTGGCCTAATACATCATGCCTAGCTTTCGACAAAAAACTGCAAGGTGTGTTAAAAGGCAAACAGCACAGTCTGAAAAGACAAAGGAAGCATCAAAACCAGACTCAGATATGGCTGAGATTTTGGAACTATAACACTGGAAATTTAAAATATGATTAACACACTAAGGGCTCTAATGAAGGAAAATGCAAAAAAAGATGGGTAACTTAATCTGCTTAAATATTATCTTCTCTGTGCTAGAAATTAAAGACATGTGGGAACAGAAATGAAGGATGACTTTCATGGGTTTAGACTGGACATAGCTAAGGAAAGAATCAGTGAGCTTGAAGATTATGTCCATAGAAACTTCCCAAACTGAAAAGCAAAAGAAAAAGAGTGGAAAAAAAATGGAACAGAATATCAAAGACCTGTGGGACAATCACAAAAGATGTAATATATCCACCGTGGGAATGCCAGAAGGAACAAAAGAGAGAAAGGAATAGAAGCAATACCAAAGTAATAATGGCTGAGAAGTTTTCAAATTTTGAAGCTTGGAGAACAAGAATCTGGATAAATACCAAAAAACCAACACTAAGGCATATCACATTTAAGCCGCAGAAAATCAAAGAAGAGAGAAAACTTGAAGAAGCCAGAAGAAAAAAAAGTCTTACCTATAGAGGAAGAAGGACAAGAATTACATTGGACTTCTTTTCAGAAACCATTTTTACGATAAAAGTAAAAAGACAGTAAGAGGCATATTTTAAGTATTGAAAGGAAAAAAAACCCCCACCAATCTAGAATTTTGTACATAGCAAAATTATTCTTTAAAAGACAAGGGTGGCAGAATATACTATCCCAAAATATATTCACTTTGGTTTAAAAGATTCTTTCAAGCTAAAGTTACTTGAAAAACAGCAGATGCAAGAAGGACAATTCTAATTTTCCTTTTCTTCCTGAAAACAGGAGATAAAAATGCTCATGTGAGAGTCTGAGGTTTGCAGGTACCAACTACTATATATAAAATAGATAAATAACAAGTTTCTACTGTAAAGCAAAGGGAACTATATTCAATATCTTGTACTAACCTATAATGAAAAAGAATATGAAAATGAACATATGTATGTATATGTATGACTGAAATATCATGCTGTACACCAGAAATTGACACAACATTGTAAACTGACCATAGTTCAATTAAAAAAAAAATCATGTGAAAGATGCCCTTCCTGTACCAGAAGAAAGGACACATTTTTTACAGGTAGTCAAAGCCAAGGGAATTCTGTACAAACAGACCTTGTTAGAATCTGCATCTTCCTTTAGCATCCCCACATAGTTTAGTTACTTTTCCACAGTTGCTTCAGTTGTTCAACCTAAAATAAAAGCATTCATTCTTCATTGGGGTCTTCATTTTCTTAAAAGAGCTCCTGTGTCAAAATTATATAAATGTGTATGCTTTTCTCTTCTTAATCTATGTAATGTTAGTTTAATTCTCAGGCCCAGCTGAGAAATTGTGAGAGGAGAAAGGTAAAATTTTACCTCCCCTACAAATGTGAAGGAGAAATAAAGACACTCTCAGACAAAGAAAAATTTAGGGCATTTGTCACCAGTAAACCTGACTTGCAAGGAACATAAAAGAAGTTCTTCAGAGAGAAGAAAATGATATATCAGAAACTCAGATCTACATTAAAAAAGGAAGGGTATTAGAGAAGGAATAAAGGAAATATAAAATGTTTTGTTTTTCTTATTTTTAATTGATATAATAGTGTGTTCAAAATAATAACAGTAACAACATATTGGATGATTATAGCTCATGGGTAATGAAATGAATGACAGTCATGTTGTAAGGGACAGGAGAGAGGAATTGGGAATACTTTGTTATGAGGTACCTGCACTCGCCACAAAGTGGTATAGTGTATTTGAAAGAGGACTTAGATTATAAATGAATATTGCACACACTAAGGCAACAACTAAAAAAATTCTAAAAATATTCTAAAGTATAATTGATATACTGAGGAAGACAGAAATGGAATCACATGAAAGGCTTAGTTAAGACCACAGTAGGAAGAAAAAGAGTGGAAGAAATAACACATCTAGTTTGGGGATGGGGATAAAGATAGATATTATGAAAGATGCAGTTACAATAATGTCTTTAAGGATGTAGAAAATTACAAGTCAAGATAGGAAGGAGAGAGAATATCCCAGATGATCAAAGCACTATGATCAACAATAAAGAAAAAGAAAAAAAGTAAGGTACACTCAGGGATTAATACGTAGTCAGCCTTGGGATTTTAATCTAGGGCATTGAGTCTGGACAGGAGAATCACTGAAAAGACTATAAAGACGAATCGACCCCTTGAATGCCAGGCAGAGGAATGCGCAGCTACTTCAGGAGGAAATCAAAATATCTGAGATTAAGAATGACCAAATGAAATTAGAATTTTGGCAGATTAATTTGATAGCTCAATGGTAAGCGCAGCTGAAATGAGAGCATTTACCTCTCTACTAACTGCCACAAAGCCCAAAAATGCCCAGTATACCAACAACTCACTCTGCCTAATTACTTTTGCATCAGCTTCACATTTTATATATTTTGCTCTTATGTCTGTTAGTACATTAAAACAAACCCTCTTTAGTTTTTAGTACTATTCTCTTTAGTCTTCCATGTTTTAAGTTCTCCATAACCAAAAGTTGAGAAAAACCAACTTATATTTGTTTAAAGTTACCTAGAATTTGGAAGTGATATCCTCAAGTTTTTAAACTGGAATAGCCTTAATCAATTTTTTATGACATATTTTATTATGTCTAAGTGTCCAAGAAAAAGATACAGAAATCAGTATTTTTTTGCTTTGCTTTTCTTATAAAACAAAAAGTTACATGTTCTTATAAAAATATTTTTTAAGAGAGGAGATAAAACATTACAATCTTCTATAAATTGATCTGCTTTAGATTACCATTGCTTACATTCTGGTATATATAATTCCTGTGTGTGTATGTGTCTATGTGTATTACAAATTATTTAAACAATTGTCATCTTATAATTGAAAAATATAATCCTCCCTTCCCCCAACTTAAAAAAAAATGGCTATAGAGAGCAAGGTAAACTAGAAAATTTCCCGAAAAAGCTATCTTGACTTCAAAAGTGAGAAAGAGATAAGAAGACAGCAACTCAGAGCACAAGAGATAGTCCTGGAGGTGTTAATTTCAAACTAATCTGAAGTAAAAACAATAGATACTCATAAGACCTTAGTTTAGGCTTCCAATATTTTCTTTCTGGGAGAACTTGAATTGTTCTTGCTTAGGTATGTTTTCTGGTTATCCAAAGGGAGCTCTTGTGAAAAAATTCCATTCCATTTTCTCTAAAAAGCTAACACTGCTCCCCTCTTTCCACTTCTGAGTCATTTCATTAAAAGTTGTCATCTACCTCTTCTTTCAGGGAAAGTCCCTTTACAGCTAGGGCCAATGTTAATCATAATGTGGTGCTTTTCTGCATTTCCCATTGCAACAACTCTTTTAGCTAAGTGTGAATTTGGGGGACCCCACTAGAAATGATCTTTAAAGAGAAAATAGTTAGGCTTGGTTAATGTTGGACAATGCATGTTTCCTTGGGCAGCTAATATTTAATTCTGGAATACTAGTCTCAATTCAGCATTTGAGGACCTATCCTTTGCAACTGGACCTGAATTAGCAGTATACGATTGGAAGTCTACTGAGACAATCTTATTCAAGTCTTGAAGGCAAGATGACTGTTTCCACTTCTCTCTTTGCAGGAAACAGTACAAGGTCTCAGAATCTGGAAACGAGGCATGGGTGAGCAGGGGAGAAGCACAGGACTGAAGGCAAAGGAGGTAAGTCTGAACCTGAAGGGGAATGGTGAAACCCTCAGCAACTTCCCCACACAGTTACAACAGTTCCAAAAACCCCAGAAGGTATCAAGAAGACTCTTTTCAGATGAAATGGAACAAGTCCTGGAAGAAAGACTCAGAGGACCTGAATCTGGGGGAATTTTCCAAAGAAAAGCTGACAAAATGAAACCTAAAATTCAGAAACAAAGAACTGGTATATAAATAGTGCCTCACTTGTAAATTAAATCTTAAAATATGTCTCACATGTAAATATGAACAAATGGTAAATAATTATGAGGCATTTGAGGAAGAATGACAGACCAACACTTCAAAAAAAAAGGGCTCAAAAAAGGAAGACAAAATGCAAAGAACAGTAGAAAACTTTAAGGAATAGTACATTATTTTCAGAGAGATAAGATACTATTGCATCCTTAAAACAAGAACATGGTAACAGTTTTAAATGATATAAGAAATAACTCTTGGAAATTAAAAATATGATAGCTGAAATTAAAAATTCATTAAAACAGTTGGAAATATAGTTAAGGAACTTCCCCTGAAGGTAAACCAAAGACAAAGAGACATAAAATAGAGAAGAAAATAGTCCTAGATCAGTATGGATGCTTCAACACAAGATTAGAAGTTATAGAAAGAGAGAAGAGAAAAAACTGTTGAGAGGAAATTGTCAAAGAATCATTACCCTAGAAATGAAGAACCTGAATTTCCAAACTGAAAATTTCCCTCACGATGAATGAACAGACCTACCACAAAGCACATTACTTTGAAACTTCAGAATACTATGGATAATCTCTCAAAGGCAATATTGGAAGGTAGAAGATAAGGGAGCAAATCTTTCAAAATTCTGAAAAGTAATTTTCAACCTGGAATTCTAGAAGTAGCCAGACTCAATTTTATCTGAGTGTAAAATATTTTTTAAGATGCTAGTTTTCTACTTAACTAATAAATATCCTCTGCACCTTTCTCAGGAAATAAGTCAGGATGGGCTCCTCAAAACTGGAAGAAAACCAAGAAAGAATAAGTTATTTGATTCCAGAAATTGCTAGTAAACACAGAAGCAAGTCAAAGTGGAACCCCTTGGATGGTTTTAAATGGAAGTCCCAGGACAGCACTGTTATGGACTTAATGATTGTTTCTCTCAATATTCACATGTTGAAACCCTGCTCCCTAATGTGAGGGTATTAGGAAGTGGCATCTTTGGGAAGTGATTAGAATTAGGTGAGGTCATGAGGAAGGAGCCCTATCAATGAGATTAGTGCTCTTATAAAAGTCACCAGAGAGCTTGCTTCCCATCTCTTCTCTCCACTGTGTGAGGATACAGTGTAAAACCTAGAAGAGTTTCCTCACCAGAATTTGATAATGCTGGCACCCTAATTTCAGCCTTCCAGCCTCTAGAACTCCAAGAAATAAATTTGTTGCTTATAAGCCACCCAGTCTATGGGATTTTTATTACATCATTAACAAGCTAAGATAAGCACCTATGCATTAGGTCTAGAGAGCCACAAATTCAGATCGGAGCATGAGGTTGGAGGGTTCCATGAGGAATACTTCAGGCTAAAAAATAATAGAAAATGTAGAACTCCTAACAGTTTGGGCTCTGGAAAACTGCAACGAAAGAGTTTATTTATTAATTTTTTTTACAAAGATGATAGAAAATACTTCAAGACTTAGAAGAAGATTGAAGAAAACTAAGCAATGAAATAATAAGGTCATTATTAGAGAAAAATAAAGAATTACACAGAATTATAGCCATTATCTACTACTTGATTCAGCAACGAATTGTCACAATAATAAAACTACTAATGCTGAATCATAACTTATCATACACTGAGAGAACGGGGAAAGGGAAGAGGAAGTAGTAATATAAGGACATCAAATCTTCATCACCACGTGTGGAAGTCAGTTATTACTGTCTAAAGTTGATCACTTGAAAAATAGCAATATCCCTGTATTATTTGGAAATGTGAATGGAAATATAAGAAGGCAGGAGCTAAATATTTACATGAGTTACCTCGGAGTAGCAGAGGGTGAGGAGAAATTTGGGAATGGTCAAGGGCACAAAATTTGTTGATAACTTTATGTCTTTTTTTTTTACCACTATCTGACTTTTTAAACTTTTAACTAATTCATACACTGCCTTTCTGATACCACTATTCTGCTTATATTCTGCTTATATGATTTCAGTTCTCTGTTTATAAATGAACTAATATGTCCTATGTTTGAGCAGAAACTTTTCTGCAAGTTATGAAAGGCACCAAGTTTTCCTTTTAAAGTAAAATATAACTTTCCAACACTTAAAATAAATATCCATTAAGAAGGAAGTAATCAATTGATACATCAAAACATAACACTAGTAAAGAGTTTTAACAATCAAGATTGCTGCTTTTTTGAAGTAACTTTAAAAAGCTGGCTCAATTTTTCATTTTCAAATACTATACATTGCATTTGTTACACTAAGACGAATTTTTTCTTTCTGTGAAAGACACAAACAGGTTTTGCTATGACTTATATCAAAGCAGTAGTTAGAGGTCTTGGATGGTTATTTATACATCTTTTCCAAAGAGATATAGTTTAAAAAAATCATTAAATGTGTAGTAAAAGAGGAGTTTGGCCTATAATGGAAATATGACCAAGAGTTTCTAGGAACAAATATTTCACTTAAGCATTTTCTGCTACTTTTCTTTTTTATGAAGGATACATTTTCACATTAGTAACATTAAAAACTAGCACTCAGAGTAGAATATCTTATATTTCTCCTTTTCTCTATTTATTTACTATGTTCTATTTTCAGCAAATCAATATTTCATAGCTTCCTATAGCTCTCAATCTTTTTCATCTTGCTTTTTCCTCTAAGGTTTCTCTAAAATTGCCTATCCTTGACTCAGAACTATTCTTTTTCTTGTCACTTTAGAAAGGAAGGACTCAAGCCAAGAGGAGTTTGAACTGTGCCTGACATTCAAGGCCACTGAAAAGCAACTTAGCAGGCAACATGCCCTTGACTTCAAGGCAAGTTTAGTCATCAGTATAAGAAAGAATAATGTAAAACAAGAGCACAATTCTTTTAAGTGTACATTTTATATTTAGAAGAAAAAACGCCTGTAACAATAATTTTAATTTTAATAATTGGGCTTTTTGTGTTGGATACCTATCCTCTATTTCCAGGGAATACTCTGCACTACACATGAAAAGCAGTTTCATACAGCATTTGTACTGAAGTCACTATACAATAGGAACTAATGTTTAAAATAATCCCTAATAATCCAAAATAATTAAGATCAAAATTCAATTTTAATATTATTAAAGAATGGAAATTGGACTAAAACATTTTGAGAAGGATTTTATTTCAACCAAAGGCTTTCTTCTGGGAACTTAATTAGCAGGAAACCAAATTTAAGGCCATCTAAACAATTCTAATAGCCCCTGCTCTTCTGTCAATGTTAATATTTATTAAACTGCACCACCATCCAACCAGTAGATCAAGTCAGAAGCCTGAGAATTAGCTGGACATTTTCCCCCTTCCAACAGACCTTCAGATCTTGCTGGTTTTACTTCTTAAATACCCAATAAGACCAGCTATCCATCTGATATTACTATTGTATTCACTCTCCAATACCCTGCCACGGAACCAATGGCCTCACTACTCTTCTGACCCTGTTCCTCCAGCTGAAAAACCTTTATTTGCTTTTTGGAACAAATGTTGACCCTTAACATATATTTCAAGTCTCTCCCTGACTGATTCTACCCACAACCCACCAACCCCATTGCATGTTTCAATGTCTCAACCTGCCTTCTCCTCTCTTTTTTCACACCAGCTGCACTGGAACTCCAATCTCTTGCTTATCTGCTTTCCCACAAGTTGCAATCACTTTCTCCAATGTTGTCCCCTCTTTCTCTACTTGCCCTCTCCTATTTACCCTTCCAGTTTTACTCTAAATGCCATATCCTTAGAGAAGCTTTTCTCGATCCCTAACTTAAATTCATTAAATGTTGTAACCACCAGGTTCATGTGCTTTGATTCTGGGTCGGCCTTTAT
Organism: Camelus ferus; assembly: GCF_009834535.1. NCBI lineage: Eukaryota > Metazoa > Chordata > Mammalia > Artiodactyla > Camelidae > Camelus > Camelus ferus. The sequence continues at coordinate 43,426,892 of NC_045703.1, forward strand.
TTGCAGCTGTGTGATAGGAGATGACAATGGTTTTAGAAAATTAACAAATTTTAAAATGAGAAAATGCTATCCATTATTTAGGAAAATTGAGGAAAACTCAATTATCAACTTTGCTCATTCTGGGATAGCTAACAGAACACTAATGTGAGTTCTGAAGTTTGATGTAACTTCAATTTTTTTGTCATGTTAAAAAATAATCAGGGGGAGGGTATAGCTCAAAGTGCTAGAGCGCATGCTTAGCATGCACTAGGTCCTGGGTTCAATCCCCAGAACCTCAAATAAACCTAATTACCTCCCTCCCCCTCCCCCCAAAAAAGAAAAAAACTAAAAAAATCAATAATAATAATTTGGCCTCAATTTTTTGTAGTACTAAAAAAAAAATCACTACTTGAGTGGTATTCCTTACCTGTACCTTTAGTTCAAACGAATTAATTGATTTCTGGTTAAATATTCATTTATAACAAAATTCAACACACAGTTCTAAAATGTACCCAAAGGTCACATTAATTTTTTCATAATATAAGTGACCAACAATATTAATGGAAGCAGAGATAAATAAAATTTGAGATATCCAAAGGGTATCCTCAGACCAAACATTTTTACATACTGCTTTTTTCCACATATGTATTATGTAAGGTATGGAAATAGAACCGTATTTCATTCTCAAAACAACTCCAAGACATAGGCAAAAGGAGTATCATTAAACCTTTTGTACAGACACAGTTTAAATGGCTTACTCAAAGCCACCACCACCTATTAAGTTTTTGACCAGAGTTAGAATCCAGGACTGTTAACTGCAAATACAGAACTCTTTGCTCCATACTTGTCCCACTTACGTGCCATAATCTTAAAAAGTCAAGGTATTAGTTTCTTTAGAATAGCAATGCTCTTTCCAGTGATTCTTCTTTTAAAATGCAAAAATCTTATGAAGCTTATATATTAAAATACACTATGAAGAGACAGGGAAGGGGGAGGGCCAAGATATGGGTTTGGGATTAATAGATACAAACTATTATGTATAAAATAGATAAGTTACAAGGACATACTGTACAGGACATTATCTTGTAACAACTTTAAAGGGAGTATTATCTCTAAAAATACTGAATCACTATGCTCTATACTTGAAACTAATATAATATTGGAAATCAACTATATTTCAACAAATTTTCTTTTAAACCACACTTACGTGTGAATTGATCTGTCACATTATTTTCCCTTAAGTTAGAGGGACTCCCAGCTAATAGGAAGATTTATGACCAGTGATGGATGGCTAAAAAAAAAAGCAAAAAAAAGTATCTCACAAAAGTAGGAGTAAGGGATACATTAAGGAAACTTTACATTCTTACCTCTTTTTTGACCACTTCCATACAAGAAAGCTTCTTTCTAACCAATTAAGTTCTATTCTAAAAAGTAGTTTGTTTCTGACCATGTTTAACCGGAAATGATAAAAACAGGTATTTTAATCTGTCTATACCTGACAGTTATAGCATTTTACATTTGGATAGCACCACACAATTTACAATATACATTTACATACACTATTATTTGATACTTGCAACAAATACATGGTTTGCTTATTTACAGATAAGAATCCAACTCTCAGTGGGTTTAACAGACAAGTCAGGGACAGAGTCCCACTTTTTAGACTCTAAAACCTTTCTCTTTCACAAACAATGCTCATGCCCATAGAGCTCATTCTCAGTGGATACTTACATTTCATCACACCTTGAATTTCATAAACAGGCTTGAGAATCAGAGAACCATGAAAGCCTTTAGGGAATGGATTTGTTAAGTCCCACTTATCCGAAAAATCTGTAAGTTTCACTGTTCGTGTTCTGTTCTTGGGGATCTTCCATTGGACAATCTCCTTTAGGGTATAAATATGTTCATCTTCACACTCATAGAATTCTCCTTCTTGTGACAAAGGCAAAGTAAATGAGTGATTTTGATGATCCCTTAGCACTCCACAGTTCACCATTTTTTCTCCATTGATCTCTTCAACTGAGTTGAGCATGATTTGCTCACCCTGCCTTATAATGAGATTCTCTAGTTTTATATCCTTCTGATGATAGAAGCAAGGATGCCCTAGTCTACTTGGTCCAATATGGATGGTTCTTGTAATTTCGTCCATAGTGAGGTATGGAGTTTTATCAGCCACAATCTTAAAAAGACCTAAGAACAGAATTGTGTGAATTAACGAGAGTTCTTACAATGAAAGTTATCATAAGAAAATCACAGAGACAGTTATAAAACAAGTATAATGTAGCATTTAAAAGTAATGTACTTGGGAGAGGATATAGCTCAAGTGGTAGAGCTCATGCTTAGCATGCACAAAGTCCTCAATTCAATCTCCAGTATCTCCTCTAAAAATAAATAAACCTAATTCCACCTCCTCAAAAATACAAATTAAAAGTATTTTTTAAAGATTAGAGATACTTGTGTTAATCCTGAGTTCTTCTAGGTAAAATCTTAATGTATTATCTGTAGATTACTGAATCATCAGATCCAGGTCACATAAATGGAAACAAGGGGAAAATACCTTGAAAAAGAAGAGGCCCTGTTCTTGGAAATGAAATATGCATGACATACTGGCTATCTTCCGACTACATGTGTGATCTTGAGCAAGGCACTTAATCTCTCAAGATAATATTTTTTATTTTTAATTTTTAAAATGAAAGGCTTGGATTAGATCAGTGTTTCCATAAATATACTCTCTGGAAACACCAAAATTAATAGATAAACGGAAACTGTTTCATGGTCAAAGTAACAATTACAAAGCTATTACCTGGAAATAGATGGTGATGAGGGTTGTACAACATTGTGAGCGTACTTAACGACACTAAATTGTATACTTTAAAGTGGTAAATTTGATGTTATGTATATTTTACCACAATAAAAAGTATCTACATATTTCCACATAATTTAAGACTTCTCAGAAACTTTAGATGCACAGTGACTCACAAAAGGGGAATATAACATGTAAAATTTCCCAGATTTCTTTAGTTATAAAACTCTTGGGGGAAACATCCCTTAATCAATTACAATGTAGTATTTCATGATATATTAGTGTTCCACATAACTCTCTGTGGAAAATGCCAAGTTAGATAGTTGTTCTGGATTGAATATTCTTGATTATATGTCATTATTCCTTCTCATTACTTCTCTATAATTTTTCAGTAGTTTCACTATTTGAAACTTTTCCCTCTAATACTATTTGGATAGTCACTAACACAGTGAATTTTTATTCTTTACGATATCACTTTTTATGCTTGCAGGTTTGATTAATTCTTCTCTTTGAATTATTTTACTTTTATTTTATGGGCATATCTGCTTTGTAGCACTTTCAGAAATGAAATTATTAAATTATTATGAAATTATTGAATAATTTTAATAAATTACAGAGAAAATAAGAACAAAGGAAAAATTAGGTAACTGCTTTCTTAACCTCAAACTAAATTAAGACAACTTTACATAATAGCGTGCACTAAGAAGGCAGTGTATAAAGAATCTTACTAGAATGATATAGCTTGGAAAATTTACTTACTAGTTTAGTCAAAAATACAGTCCAATTAACATTTCTCTATATATCAAATTATTATTAACCAGGTTATGTCTTTTATGTATATTTTGGGTTATGGTACAAAGATTTATGATGTTATTTTTGTAGTCGATCTTTACTCAAACAAAAAAAAAACCCAGGATTTTGGTTATTTTTAAATATAAACATCCTGAAAAAGTGCAAGTGATGCAATCCTGGCAAAGACTAAGTAAGCTAGGATGTGCAATCTGTCCTGAAAACCTTTAGAAATCGAACAGTGTTCATCCACTGTATGGTGTGCCTGAAGACAGTAAGGCAAAGAAACATTTACTTTGAAGGAATTTCTTATTTCATTATGTCTTGTATAAGGGAAAATCCAATAAAATAGTATTCTTGAGTTCTCCACAGTAATTGAATTTGTGTGTGTGTGTGTGTGCGTGCACATGTTTAATCTCATTTGTCTGCATGTGAAGATTCATTTTTAAGAGTCCACAGTCACTACCAGGCTATAAAAAAAAATCAGCAGTTTTTGTGAAATAAGTTTAAAAAAACAGCTACCTAGGATCTCATAAATGTAGAGAAACAGTTTTATTTCTACCCTAGCTATACTGATGACATAAGTCACAGAAGAATTAATTCAGCATCTTTTTTCTTGGGGAATTGGGCTCACCTGAGGTAATAACAAACCTAAAATGTTATGAAGTAGAAAAAGCCTGAAACCCTAAGGGCCACCATTATTTCAAGTTAATCATACACTTCAGAGCTGTCTTGTTGGATGTCTCTATTGCAAGGAAAAAATCTATCTATGAATCAGTCTGTTTTCCCTTAGAAAATGATTAAGTACACAGTTCAGCATATTAAGTGCCAGAGTACAGGAAAAATATTTGATTAACTTATTTCTTTATATATTATTACAGTCAGTCCAAAGAGTTCTTCCTGATAAACAGCCACTTAAAACCATATAAAGTAGGGCATATACATGTGAATGGTATCATATTAGAACTTCAATTTCACAGTAAACCAAAACACCACAGACCTGATCAGCTTTAAATTCAACCGATTTTTTCTCTACATTTTTAACAAAGAGTATAATAATAGTTTTATACTGGAGAAAATATATTTTTTTATCTATCAAAACAAAACAAAATAAAACACATTTCAAGAGCTGAGTAATCATTAGAGTGATTATAAAATAAGCCAATACATAATCTTCACAATTTAAGTTGAAAGCAGAAAGAAAATAGATTTCTAATTCCAAATTTGATTTCCACCTATTTCAATGGATACTATCGCTATTTTTACTTAGGAAAAATTGTTCATAAAGAGAATGTCACTAGAGAAACAAAAAATCCCTCAAAATTCTTCAGCAAAGTATTGAAATATATAATAATAATAATAATAATAATAATAATAATAATAATAATAATAATAATAATTAATAATAATAATAATGTCCAAACTGTGAGAAAATTCTCCAGATTTCTCAGAGTCAATTATAGGATTATTGAACGTTATCAACTAATGAGTGATTCAAACAATCTTGATAGAAGTCTCCAAGAGCAGAAACAAGGAATGTGAGGAAAGTCACGGATCAAGATAAGAAAATTTTGCATAACTGAACGGAGTATTTAGGAGGGGAGAAGAAACATCAAAGATGGTGACCAAGTTTGTTTAATGTTAGGTGCTAAACGAGGCTGTGAAATTCCTATAATCAAATGTCTTTACATTTATAATGGAGTCAGAATAGTCTATAATACCTATTAATGGTTTTTAATAGTTCTTTTATTTGTAAAAGACGGTAAAAGAGTAAGTCATAAAACGTTTCTATTCATTTTTACCTTGTTGTTTCAACCATTGCATGAAAAAAAACCTTATTTTCCTAATAAGTCCTTAAAAGGAGTGATTATGCAATATCTAATGCATTTGAGATGTTTAACAAATAATTTACGTTAATAATGTTAGATCTTGAAATCAGATAATATAATTTTACATCTATGCCTAAAGCTCTCTTATAATCATAGCTTTATTAATAAAAGTGCTATACATACTTGTTCATGGTAAAGCTTTCTCTCTGCCAAGCAGTGAGAATGAGTTAATAGACCTAGGATGAGAAGGAGAGGATGTGAGAAATTCTCCTTCTTATAAACCTTGGCAAGATCACATTTCCCTGAACTCTCACAGTCCTGAGGAACACTGCCCCTTGTGTTATGGGAAGACACATCAATGTATCAGGACTGGAAAGAATCCCCACAGACTTTATGTCCCACCAAAATCTCTCACAATGCTTTATTAGGAAGATTTTCAAAATACCATACATTTACTACCTAGCCCTGGGTGACTTAGACAATAGAATTTTTAAGGCCAACAACATACTATCCCAACAGTAAAGTGGAGTGGTTGAAAGTGTGAATTTTTGATTCAAGTAGCCTGGGTGTAATTCTGGCCTCAGCCCTTTCCTCACTGTGTAAATTTGAGAACTTTAATTCTCAGAGCTACAATCTCCTTTTCTATAAAATGGAGAAAATTGTGTTATCTACTTCATAAAGTCATTGTGATAATTAAATGAGTCAATACATGTAATATGCTTAGATAGTACTTAACACACAGCAAGCAGTAAAAAAGAAAATACAAGAAATAATGTTATCCCTTCTTCTCATTTTCTTTCACTCTGAAATTGTAAGCCATTGCAGGATGGTTATAACATCAGAGAGATGAATACCTATAGGGCCAAAGGAGGCACACTAGGCATTCCAATTAGGATCAAATTAGATGAGGCAAAAATATATAGAATCCACAATTCAGCATCTGACACAGGCTGAGCAAAATAATCCCAGGAACAATAACTTCCACAGATTCCACCAGTGTTTGATTATGGAAAAGAGAGCCTCAGGTGACCTCTTTAGGTGGACTGCCTTTGGATAAATATTTCCAGGGTGGCTTTGAGAAGTCTGTCTGACTCCATGCTTTGATAAATTGCTTAGAATTTAACCACCATAATTTTATGCCCATAATAAGCAGATTATAGGGAGGTGTAAGTACACTTTAAATGCAAATATTGTGCTGATAGTAGTTATTCACAAGGTATACATTATACACAGTTGCTGAAGTTCCTTTGAACAAAAGAAGCAGCAAAATATCAAGGCATTTTTGAAAATGTGTTTTATTCATGGCTCTGAAAGGTAGTTGAAGCCAACTGAGGGAAGAGTATAACTTTCCTCTATTTTAATGATCTTAATTTTGCTAATGGAATGTTAGTGCAAAGAGTTTGGGAGCCATGTGGTGTTGATTGCGTTGTTCAGTATTGATGTTGCTTGCAAATTAAATGTACCCAAGTAGCCACCTGTTTATGCTTATGATTATGTAAAGCCCCATATGTTTGCCTCTCTACACATGGGAGGTAAATATTGAAAAAATTATTCTGGTGTGAAGGGTGAAAACAGCAGCAATTCTTCTATAACTGTCAACATATGCTGTGGCATTTCCTTTAATGTTGTGCTTTGTCTGACATATTTGCTGATTTTTACTATGCAGTGTTCAAAAAAATCTGTTACCCATGGTTATACAAAACAATTAAAAATCAGTTTACATTAAATTCAAATTAGGAAGAGAGATAATTTTCCAATGTAACCATAAGCTTTAAATGGATTTCAGAGCTTATGATTTAAATAGATTTTGATTTGCACAATAAAGAAAACCAAACTTTTTTTTTCTAAATTCACCAGCAAATAAAAAGAAGCATTTTCTTCCTAAGCACATCCTTTTGATCCCATATTACTAGGCAACAAAAAAACTAACTCAAATAACATAAATTTGAAAATCCCACCTAAAATCAGCAAAGGCTTCTCAACTGGCAAGCTCACCACCATTCCCACTGGATTTACTGTGGAAAACAGTGTACTAGACTCCATACAGAGGATCAGAGCCAGTACCTGGTCAGTAAGAGCTCATGAGGAGGTCTGAGATGAGACTCATTAGATCACTGGGAGATCTGGCACAGGTAATGTCTTTGGAATTAATTCAGACTGTTCAGAAATTGGCCCTGACAGTAGCTTGAAGGAAAGATCAGAAAGGCTGGATTTGCTGTCGTTGATAACTTCAGACACTGCAGATAAACGAACTGGAGTTTCATATGGTTTATATCTTATCAAAAGGGGTTTAAATGTCAACCATCTAGCAGGCTAGATATTGACAGTCTATGACTTCCCAATAAATTGGTTTCAAAAGACACAAAAGGTTAGAAAAAGATGAAAATTTACCACATCATCAAAAACTAAAAGTAATAGATCAACTGCCCCCAAAAGCCAGAAGAACTTATCTAAAGTGAGTATTTCCTTAGAGTTTATTCTAATAAGTGAACCACTGAGTTAAAGGCCCTTTTCTCAGCAGATTGCTGGTTCCAGGAGAGCAGGGACCAAGACGTAAGTGTACCACTGTCATCAATCATTATCTCTGCACTTGAACAAAATAAATATTTGCCAGTTGACTGGCAGATAGCTCTTGAAATATAATATCAAATTTATTTACAGAAAGGTTATAGCATTCTATACCCACTTCAGTTGGTTTTGAGAGCCACCACCTGACAATACCTTTCTCAACTTTTTATCATAGTTCTAAAAGCTTAGGTAATCAAAATGTGAAAAATTCATCATTGTTTTAATTTACACTGATGCATCTGAACTAATTTTTATGTGGTTATAAGCCCATCTGAAGTACTTCTGTCCTTTGTCCATTTTCCAGTTAGTGTTCTGCACTATCTGATTTTTTGTTTTACAGTTTAGTGTAAAATCTTGCTGTTAAACTTTTCTTCCTATTTTTACTTTTCTGATGTACAGAAAGTTCCATTTTATATAGTCAAATATATTATTTCTTGATGGTTTTTCGTTAAATTTATAATTTGAAAATTGTTTCCAATACAAATATTAAATCGCTTTACATAAAATGTAACATTTTCATCTACTTCAAATTTCCTTTGCTATGTGGTGTAAGGTTGTTGATCCAATTTTAGATACTGTTCTCTAAATTGATAATTATACTACAACAATTTAGTAAATAATCTTCCTTTAACCCCAGATGTATAGTACTAACTTTACCAAATAAAAAGTTGTGATCTGTATCAAGGTCTATTTTAGAACTATAAACAAATGTTTGATTAAGTTCAGGGGCACTAGAGTCAAATTCAAAGCATTGTTCTGATGCTTCTACAAAAACTGGTACTACTATTATTATTTTATTGATTCAGCTTTTGATTTTCTGTAAGCAACATACAGTGTAATTTATTATAACTTTGTAATAGGTTTTAATGTTGGCAGGACAAATATACCCTCACTGTATTTTTTTTAAATATTTGCTTGAATATTTCACTTGTTTATTCTCCCAAATGAACTTTAGAATAATTTTCTCAAGAGCCAACATAATAATAATTATGATTATAATATGGGAATTACGTTTATCATTGTGTTAATCTCAAATTAATTCATGTGAAATTGATTTTTGCACAATATCCAGTTTTCTGATTCAAGCAGTTAAAATGTCTCCTGTTTATTTTTAATAAATAATGAGTTAAAGTTTTATAATAGTCCTTATACTAGGTATAAAGACATTAAGCTTTGCTGTTCTATGCTTTTACCTTGCTATTTTTAAATAGATTACCCTTAAATATTCTGAATGATTACAAATGGAAGGTTATGACTATGTATATATTCTTCTTTATATAAATGTGGATAAATACTTTTATAAATATATATAAATATTCTATGTATAAATATATATGTATAAATTTTAATATACTTCCTATATATGCTTATTTTTAATATATTTATTTTGTCATCTTATTGAACTCACGTGAATTCTAACAAATTAAAAATCTTTGTTTCATATGATTCTGTTGTTTTTTTCTGGATAATTTTACTGCAGATAACGATTATCATCACCTCATTTCTAAAAGTTTTCTATATCATTTGTTTCTGGTCACAATGACTTACTTAAAATTCTAGAATGGTGATAAATAAGAGTAAAAACAAACACCCTTCTGAGAACAATTCTTCTTTTGTTTGGTTTGCTGGGCCTTTCTACTTGATGTCTATGACCTGACTCCAGTGCACTGCTGATGGTGTGAGCTCCTGCCACTTTCCAGGATTCTGAAGGTTTTTAAACTCATGTTGCTAAAAACAAAAACAAACAAAAAAACATGAGACAGGGATACTAAAACCCATTAAATTGTATACTTAAAACAGCTGAATTTTATGCTACATAAATTAAAGCTCAATAAAGCTATTCATCTAAATAATGGGATTGAGGAGGGATGGACAGCTACTAGCTTCAAAAAAGCAGTAGACTGGCCCTCTGAATAGTTCCTGGTAGTAAATTGGCAGAGTCTTTATGGAACGTGACTTTGCAATATGCATCAAAAGCCTTAAAAACATTTTTACTTTTAAAGTGATACTTTTATGTATGCTAAATTATCATAACAGAAGTACAGACAAAACTTCAGTTAAAAAGATGCTCGTTACAGCATAATTTGATTGAATGACCACTTTTGGAATGGATTTATTAATTATGGTATATGCATATAATGGACTATTATATACAAAATAAAATTACGTTTTGAAGAATATTTAATGACACAGGAAAGTTCCAAAAAATAGGTTTATTTTACATAATATTAAAACATGTGTCTGTATGTATGTAGGCACACAATGTACTGGAAAACAATGGAAGGAAATGTACCAAACATTAATGCTAGATAGCTCTGGTGATGAGATTACAGGGAGCTTTAATTTACTTCCCTGCATTTTCTTCCATTTCCTAATTTTCTACAAGATATATATGGCATTTGTAACATTGGGAAAAATCAATACATTTTATAACTTTAAAAAGTTGTGCTGCTATGTCCATACCAAAACCTGCACATGAATGTTAACAGAAGCTTTATTCCAAGTTGCCAAAACTTAGAGGCAACCAATATGTCCTTTAATAGGTGATGAATAAACTGCAGTACATCCAGAGAGTGGAATATGATTTAGCGCTAAAGAGAAATGAGCTATCAATCCATGAAAAGACATGAAGGAACTTAAACACATACTACTAAGTGAAAGAAGCCAATGTGAAAATGCAGCATACTCTATGATTTGAACTATATCACATTTTGGAAAAGGCAAAGCTATGGACACATTAGAAAGATCAGCGGTTGCCAGGTGTTGGAGGGAGAGAAAAGATGAACAGGCTGAGCACAGAGGATTGTTTGGACAGTGAAAATACTCTGTGTGATGCCATAATGATGGATACATGTCATTACATATTTGTCTAAACCCAAAGAACCTACAATAGCAAGAGTAAACCATAATGTAAACCATGAACTTAGATGATTATAATGTGTCAATGTAGGTTCATCAGTTGTAACAAGTGCAACACTCCAGAGGGGGATGTTGATAATGGAGAAGGCTATGCAGGGCGTATATGGAGAATCTCTGTACTTTGTGCTCAACTTCGCTGTGAATTTAAAACTGCTCTAAAAAATAAAGTATAATTTTTAAAAAGCTTTGTTCCAGTGGCAGAATGTAAATCTCTGATATGTAATTATGTATAAATATGCTAATGTCCTTTACCAATGTCCAGTTCAGAGAGCCAAGGAAGACCTTTGCAAACAACTTTTTAAGGACAATCTGGTTCCTTTCATGAAAGTCCTTCCATGGTGATACTATTGAAGCAATGGCATAAGGAGTTTCAGAGGAACTATGCATATAAGGAGATGGTAAGAGCAAAAAGATTAGTATTAACCTAATTATTAACCTAAAATATTAATACTATGAAAATTTATAGAACAGCACCAGATGTAGAAAAGCCTATTTTTAAAATGATTTTTCTGACAGAATTTGGGTCTGATGCTAATGTACATAGGTGAGTGAAAAGAATATTTTGACCTAGAACTGCAGTTTATTTGGCTGTCAGATAGTATACATTTTAGTTATCCAAAGACCAAGGACTTAGAGAAAAAAACCTGATCAGGTACTAGAGGAGAAGAAAACATAGAGTAAAGAAAAAAAAAAAAAGAGAAACTGAAAATTAGTGTAAAAGCCTGATTTTTTCCTGCATTTAGATTACTTCACATTTTCTTGCTTAGTATATGCAGAATACCCCTTTTTGTCCAGGAAAATATTTTGTGTAATAGACATAGCTGAATTTATTTTGTGTTAAGTGGGCACAGTGGGGAAGAAGTGCCTTAAGAGAAGTTGACTCAGAAAATTCGGAAGAATGGCCCATGATTCCTTGAATAGAAAATTGTTCAAAAAGCAGGGAGCCCTACTTAGGACTTTTCTGAATCATGTGTCTTCATAATGCTATATCCAGATGGAAAATAGGAGCAAATTCCACCCTATATTTTGCTTCTTTAAGCAAAAGTCCTTAAAAAAAAGATAAAAAGTTACTCACATAAAGCTATTAAATATATTTTAAATATTTTTGCACAACAATTTTCCTATCAGAGCCTTTTAGAAACTGACATTTTAGTAAAAAAAAAAAAAAGCTTCAACCATAAAATGAAAGATTAGTCATTTCAGTGATAGATGAAACGTAATAAATCACCGTTGAATGTAATATTATATGTTTTATATCAGTTAAGTATACAGTTTCCCAAATGAAACATTGAGAAAATTCATTTCGAAAAATGTTAATGTATTAGGTATTTTGGCACCTATACATAAAGGAGCAAGTTTCATAAATTTTAATCATTTAACAATCAATTTCTTGGAGAAATAATTCTATTAATCCAATTTTTAAACTTTTTTTTTATTGAGTTATAGTCATTTTGCAATGTTGTTCTATTAATCCAATTTTGTCATTTGTTACCCTTAATACTTTCCTATATTTTTCACATTTATAATTAAAATGATTTTGAAAAGAGTCTTACTGTTAAGGGATATAGATATCTTGGGAGATAATTCTCCACGGCATTTCTACATGTCTCAGAAACTAGAGGTAAAAGATTTGTTTCCTGATTAGTATGGAAATGATAGAGAAATATCTCCCTCCTGAGTGACATTCTGGGATAGTAAAGTTTTCCCCTTCTCCCCTAAGGAGATTTTCTTACATTCCAGGGTAATAAAGACCATGTTTTCCTCAAGGGCAAAGATGGGCAGGTTTGCCAGCAGCCTCTTACACTTTCAGGATTTCCTAAATCCAAGGTTCCTCCACTGTGCGCTGGGCTCCCACCCATCCCTGTTCTATCTCACCCGTGGGACACAGGGCTCAAGGGGAACCACTAAGGCATGAGGCGCATGCTGTCTGCTGTGCAAAAGAAATCAGCTACTACATTCATATGGGCTTATTGTTTCTTACTGATCTAATTTATGAAGTGTGGCAAGTCGACCTCGCAGCTATGCGGCTCCTTAGAGATAGCTTGACCTCTTGACAGATAACATCCATTTATCCATTTATCTTGTAGAAATTAATTTATATGGGAAGCATTGCCTGAAGCTTGTCTTTAAAGCATGATTTAAATCCATTAAACATATCAAGGAAATTTTATATTAGTGAATTTTCTTTCATCTAAAAATTCCTATTTCGCGTTATATTAGCAGTAGCATTAACTTGGATTTTTTAGCATGACAATGTTTACTACACATAACAGAAAAGTTAGAAAGGATGTCACATATCCAGGGGACTTGTGGATCCTCATTATAACAATGATGTTGGCTGACAAAAAGATCATCTCACTCTTTTCCTATTATTAAGCAAAAGGTTCTTCAGAGTGCAGACTCTAAGCCAGTTTAGATCCGTATTGGTGTCCTCTAATACAACTGGTACCACAGTTGGAGCATCATACTGATTGAGCATTTGAAATATGGCTACTTGAAATTTGCATAGCCAGACTTGGTATGTGTAATATGTAGAAAATACATGCTGGGTTTTAGACTTACCATGAGAATAATACAATATCTCAATAATTTTATATTGATTAAATACTAAAAGTATAATATTTTAGATATACATTTATAAAAATTATTAAATTAATTTGACTTTTTAAAAAAACTTAAAAAAAATACCTGTACTAGGTAGACTCCAAGATGGCTCAAGTGATTCCTGCCCCTGCCTCCTGGTAGTCACACCCTTGTGCAGTCTCCTCCTAGATTGTACCAGTATTTGTCAGTGTGATCAAAAGAATATAGCAGAAGTGATGGTGTGTCACCATTGCGATTACGTTATAGAAGACTATGGTTTCTGTCTTGGGCTTGCTCATCACTCACTTGGGGTAACCTTACAGAGAAGACCACGTGTCAAAGAACTAAAGTGTCCTGGAACAGCTACGTAAATAAAGTTGGATGAATAAACATGAATCTGCAGTCTCACATTATATTTCTATCAGATAGTACTCACGTCGATTTAACGTAATCAATTACTTAACTGTGTGATCTTGGGTGAGTTGGCCTCTCTGTACCTCTGTCTTCTCATATGTAAATATGTGAATTCAATTAATAACCTACATATACATAAAAGTGTTTAGAACATTTGTATACGTAAAAGTATTTAGAATAGTGCCTAGCACATCATCAGGATTCTGATTTGAGAGTGATGTGGGCAGGATAGAGAGCAGGGTAGGAGAGAATGTTCCATGTCTAAGTTGTACTATCACATTTCTTATATACCTTCCAGCAACAAAATTCCTACGCAGTAATAAAATTTATAAAATTTGCTCTAAAAATCCAAACAGAAAAATGTCTTCAGTCTAGCCTTGTAATTTTAATGGTGGTTTTATGGATGCAACCACAACCTTCCTTAAACATATGGTTAAGAGACATTATGTAAACATGCTGTTTGGAAAAAAAAAACTCTATTCATCAGAAAAAAATGTATTGAAACACATTCTTTCAGGATATTTCTTATATCTAAAGGGAAAGCATTTATTATTCATGCTTCGTAACACTACAAAGGAGGAACAAATCTTTCCAAGAAGTAACCCAGAAATTAGGAACCTCATGATAACTCAAACATTACATGATTTACCAATCTATGTGGACAATGCAATCAACTACAAAATATCAGAATATATTTTTGTTGTGTTTGGCAAGAATGGCAATGTTTTCTAGGTCATAAAAAGTCTCTGTTAAGAGAGCTGAGTTCTAAAACAACAAATTGTGCTTATAAAGCAGTGTGTTTATTTTCATAAAGAATTGAAATGGTTGCTTTTTATTTCTTTTAATATCTTGAACATTTTTTGAGGTGACATAATAGAGATGTATGGAAACATAAGATTAATATAGGATGCAACCAGTTATATATATTGCAAATTTAGTTCCCTACTCATATTTTATCAAAAAATCAACTTTCAGTTTTTCCTCTGAAACAGTCCTTGTGAAATCCCTACAAAATTTTCCTTTCTTAACTGTTGCTTAAGTTTTTATTTGCTACAGTTGCATCTATAAAGCTATGTTTACTGGTTAAAGGCTGGGTATCTTTCTTCAATAGAGCATCTTTACTTGCAAACAAAGGGTAACTTGGGTATCCTGGGTACCCTTGTCAAAGTTATGGACATCTTCACCAAAACTTCTGAATTACTATGAGAAATTAAGGATTGTATTCATATACTGTAGTACAGAAGGGTGGCTAATGTCAGCAAAATGGTGGAATAAAGACCTTTGAAAATTGTCTCCTCCATGAAAGCAATGGAGAAACTGGTTTAAAAAAATTGTCAGAATTAATTTTTTCAGAACTCCAGAAATTAAGCAAAGGACCGCAGCAACCTGGAGAGCATTTACTAATGGGGGAAAAAAAACAAACAGCTGAATTTTGGTAAAAACAGAAAACTTTGTGGCATTTTAACTTGCTGTATTCCCACTTTTCCCACCCCCTTCAACGCCACAGTAGGCTTTAAAACCAACAGCCTGCAATCATGGCAAAGCCAGCAGCCTAGCATTTACAAGATGGAGCAGAAAGAAATCGGGGTTCCTTCAAAGCTCATTCTCAGAAAGTTGTCATTATTTGACATGTCTGACGACTCCATACTTACAATGCTGTCTTTATTTGATCTCATTTTGAGCTCACTCAGTACAAAAAGATTTTCCCTCAGGGTATTTGTCAAAAACAATGAGAGGCAATTATTTAATTTTTGTGGCTGCCTGCAGTGGTGTATAACAGTCAGGAAAACAATAGGTTAACCAAAAAGCCTAAAAGGAAAAGCTGGGAATGAGATGTCCATAAGGACATTGAGAAGTTTCAACATATTCCTGAAATTTAAAAGACTACATATATGTATATGACTGTACATATACCCAGAACTGTGTGCCTGCTCAGGAAAGATCTAAGAAGGTCATCAACTCTGTCTGACTACAGATGATTCTACATGAGCAAGAAGTAAAAGCTTAAACAGGAGTTTTCAATTGCCTGACTGAGCATTGAAGGAATGCCTCTAAATGAACACAGAACCCCTTAACAAGGACTGGGAGACTTTTTGGTTCCAGTTGCTTAAGAAAATCTCTGTTTAGACACTCACTGCCCACCAAGCTAATTGAGCAGAGACTTCAATGGCTACACATTACAAAGAATGTAGACTTTACAGATTTAGCTCAGAAAAGTCACTGAACAATCAGCCATAACAAGCCCTGAGGAGTAAGGAGAATCCAACTTCTAAAGATGACATACCCGGTTTTTGACAACAAATTATGAGACAGGCAGAGGAACAAGAAAGTGTGGCCCATAAACAAGGGGAAAGAAGCAATCAATAGAAACTTATTTCTGAGGAAGCCCAAACACTAGAATTCCTGGAGAAATAATTTAAATCCGCTATTTTAAGTATGTTCAAAGAACTGAAAAAAAAACAAACAAAAACAAAAACAAAAAAAAACCAGAAAAACAAAAACTATGTCTACAGAATGAAAAGGAAGTATAGAAATCAAGTCTTACCAAATAGAGAATATAAGTCAAATTTGAAAATAGATCAATTGATATTATCCATTTTAAGAACCAAAAAGTATGAAGAGAAATGAACAGTCTCAAAGACCTATGAGACACATTAAACATCAATATATGAACAATGAATGCCCCAGGAGAGGAGAGAGAAAAAAGTATAGAAATAATAAGTGAGGAAATAATGGCAAAAACTTCCAAATTCAATGAAAAAATAATTTACACATACAAGAAGTTCAACATATTTGAAGTAGAATAAACTTAGAGATCCATGGTTTAGACATATCATGATTAAACTCTTGAAAACCAAAGACAAATAGAGAATTTGGAAAAAAAGGAAAGGAGAAAATATTCCTCATGTACCAGGGTTTCTCATAAAATTAAAAGCGAATTTCTACTTAGAAACCATGGAGGCCAGAAGTCACTGGGATAACATATTTAAAGTGCTGAAAGAAAAGGACTATCAACCAAAAATTCTGTTCAGAAAAAAATCCTTTAAAAATAAAGGAGAAATTAAGACATTTCCAGATAAACAAACCTGAGAGAATTTATCACTATCAAACCTTTCATACAAGAATTACTAAAGGGAGTCTTCAGGCAGAAACGAAAGGATACAAGACAGTAACTCTAATCTATGTGAAGTAATAGAGTTATCAATAAAGGTAAATATAAAAGAAAGTTTAAGTGTATGACTTGTTTTCAATTATTTTCTTCTATCTTAATTTAAAAAACAATTGCATAAAGAGTAATTTTAAATCTGTGTTGATGGGCACACAATGTATAAAGATTTAGTTTTTAATGATAATAACAACTTGAACCAGGGGTAGGAAATAGAGCTATATATGAGACAAATTTTATATACTATTAAAATTAAATTGTTAACCCAAACTAGATTGTTATAAATTAAGACACTATTTATAATCCCAAGGCTACCACTGAAAAACTAAATTTATATACATATATATGTATATGTATACACATATACATATATATATATATATATATATATATATATATATATATATATATATATATATATATATATATACACATATACACATACACACCCATTTTTTAAAAGCACTGGACTTGACGTTTCTGGCCTGGAAACTGTCACTCTGTCCTAAAAAAAAGTAAAAAACTGAACAAACTGAAAAGTCAGCGACTCTTCTTAGATCCATCAGAGAAAGGAGATCAGAGGACAAACTACTGCCTCCAAAACTGCAGACACACTGGCAAGTACAGAGAATCACAATTTACCAGAGAAGAAATCTCTACAGAAACCAGTACCAGGGTAGACCAATCTGAACTGTGATGAATTGCTAGAGGCTTAGAGTGGACTAGTCTGAGAATAAAAAATTCCAGGGAGTCCTGGTCATAGAAGGGCTCCCACAATTTTGTAAGTTTTACCTCCAAAAACTTAACCCAGCTCTCATACTGAATATCAGAGAAAAATCCCCTTATGTTCCTGGAAGGCGGAGGGTAAAAGAAATCATTCTGAAATAGGCCAGAGCATCTTGTTTTTTATTAACACCAGCCCTCAAGAGAAACTATTGGTGTTTTATCAGGACTCATTGACCTGGAGGGATGAAAATGTGCAACTAACACCCACTCTAGCGTTCCACTTAGGGAAAAGACACAACAAAAGCCCACTCTCACCTTTCCATTTGGGGAAAGGGAAATACCCAGTTTTTGCCTGCTCCGGTCTTCAGCATGGGAGATGGGAAATACCCAACTCCAACCCACTCTAGCCATCCTGTCCCACCTAATGGGTGGGGAATGGGACTGAGAAGCACTTGTAAAGTTCACAGTTCAGAGGCACAGGCTCACAAAAATACCATTACCTAATAATAGCAATAGAGAAAGTCTCCCCTCCTGCCATACCTTATTGCCACATTACTAAAGACCTATTTACTACAGATCCTTTTAACCAGTACACCATGTCTGACTATCATGGGAAAAAGTACAAGGCATACTAAAAAAGGAAAAAACAAAACAAAAAGACAATTGAAGAGACAGGGCAAGCATCAGAATCAGACACAGACACAGACATGGCAGGGATGTTGGAATAATCAGACTAGGGATTTAAAACAATTATGATTAATATGCTAAAGGTTCTAGTGGATACAGTAGAACAGGTGGGCAATGTAAGCAGAGAGATAGAAACCTGAGAGAAAACTAAAACGAATTGCTAGATATCAAAAATAATGTAACAGAAATAAAGAATGCCTTTGATGGGCTCATTAGTAGACTGAACAGAGCTGAGAAAAGAATCTTTGAGCTTGAGGCTATATCAATAGAACTTCCCAAAACAGAAAATCGAGAAGGAAGAAAAAATAAAACAAAAACACAGAAAAGAATTTCCAAGTACTGTGGGATAAAACCAAAAGGTGTAACATATGGAAATACCAGAAAGAAAGCAAAGAGAAATAAGAACAGAAGCAATAATTGAAGCAATAACTGGGAATTTCCCACAAGTTAATGTCAGACACCAAACCACAGATCCAGGAAACTCAGAGAACACTCAACAGGATTAAAAAAAAAAAAAAGAAAGAAAGAAAGAAAAGAAAAACCAACATAGGAATACCACATTCAAACTAAAGAAAATCAAAGACAAAAAAATCTTGAAAGAAGTCATAGCCTATATTACCTACAGAAGAGCAAAGATAAGAATTACATTTAACTCAGAAATTATGTAAGCAAGAAGAGAGTGGGGTGAAATATTTAAAGTGTTGAGGAAAAAAACCCCGCCAACTTAGAATTCTGTACATTAATATCCTTCAAAAGTGAAGGAGAATTAAAGATTTCTCAGACAAACAACAACTGTGGGAATTTGTTGCTGATAGATCTTCTTTGAAAGAAATATATTTTTAAAAAGTTCTTCAAAGAGAAGAAATGATAGTAGGAACATGGAACCACATAAAGAAAGGAAGAGCATCAGAAAAGGAATGAGTGAGAATAATCTAAAAACTTCTATTTTCTTATTCTTAATTAATGTAACAGATAAAATTTGTTCATGATAATATCAACAATGTATTCAACTATAAATCTGAAAGAATCAACAAAAAACTCCTAGATCTAATCAGTATAGCAAGGTTTCAAGATACAATGTTAATATACAAAAGTCAACCACTTTTACATATACTAGCAGTGAATAAGTGGAATTTAAAAAAAAGAAAAAAGGGGACTGTAATAAACTCGTCTACAAAACAGAAACAGACTCACAGACATAGTAAACAGTCTTATGGTTACTGGGGAAAAGGTGGTAAGGGATCAATCTGGGAGTTTGAGATTTGCAAATGATAAGCACTATATATAAAAATAGATAAAAAACCAAATTTCTTTTGTATAGCATAGGGGACTATTCAGTATCTTATAATAACCTTTAATGAAAAAGAATATTAAAATGAATGTATGTAAATATATGCATGACTGGGACATTATGTTGTATACCAGAAGTTGACACATTGTAACGGACTATATTTCGATTAAAAAAAATACCATTTGCATTAACACCTAAAAAAGGATTATTTACCTATAAATCTGACAAAATATATACAAGATCTATATGAGGAAGTCTACAAAATTCTGATGAAAGGACTCAAAGAACTAAAAAAATGGAGAGATATTCTATGTTCATGAACAGGAAAATGCAATACTGTTAAGATGTCAGTTCTTCCCAACTGCATTGATAGATTCAGTGCAATGCCAATCAAAATCCCAGTAAGTTATTTCATGGATATTGATAAACTGATTCTGTAGTATATACGGAGAGGCAAAAAGCCTATTACAGCAACACAATATTGAAAGAGGAGAACAAAGCCAGTGAACTGACCTACTCAACATCAAGACTTATTATAAAGTTGCAGTAATCAACACAGTGTGATACTGGTGAAAGAGTAAAAAAATCAATTAAACATAATGGAGAGCCCATAGAAATATAGTCAATGGATCTTTGACAAAGGAGCAAAGACCTTAGGTTTGACGGTACATTTTTAGACATGACGCCATAGGCAAAATCTACAAAAGAAATAACTGATAAGTTGGACTTCTTTTTAAACAATTTTGCTCAGTGAATGATACTGTCAAGAGAATAAGAAGACAACCTACTGTCTGAGATAAAATATTCATAAAATACATATGTGATAAAGGACTTGTACCCAAAATACACAAAGATCTCTTAAAAATCAATAAGAAAACAAATAACCTGATTAAAAACTGGGCAAAAGACCTGACCAGAACACCTTGCCAAAGAAAGTGGCATGGCAAATAAGCATATGAAAATATGTTCAACATTATATGTCATTAATAAATTGAAAATTAAAATAATAATAAGATAGCATAGCTCTATACATATTAGAATGTCCAAAATCCAAAACACTGACAACACAAAATGCTGGTAAAGATGTGAAGCACCAGGAACTCTCACTTATTAGTGGTGGGAATGCAAAATGGTGAAGCCATTTTGGAAGAGAGTTTGGCAGGCTCTTTAAATATATTCTTACCTACGGTCCAGCAATCATGTTCCTTCATTTTGGCAAATCCCTAAAGGGTTGAGAATTAATATTTACACAAAAACCTGCACATGAGTTTATGGGTTTTTAATTCATAATTGCCAAAACTTGAAAGTAACCAAGTTGTTCCTCAGTAGGCGAGTGGCTAAAGGAACAGTGGTATATCCAGACAACGAACTATTATTCAGTGCGAAAAAGATATGAGCTACAAACCATGAAAAGACATAATGGGATTTTGATATTGAAGAGGCTATATAAATTTGAAACAGGTAGTATAGTATATGGGAAATCTCTGTACCTTCTACTCAATTTTACTATGAATCTAAAACAGCTCAAAAAATAAAGCCTATTTTTTAAAGGGAATTAAAATCGTACACTAGAAAATATCTAATACAAAAGAAGGCAAAAATGGATAAATAGAGAAACACAAAAGACTTAAGACATATGGAAAACAAACAGCAAAATGGCAGATTTAAATCTCACACTATCAATAATTACAGTAGGTATATAAATGGATTAAATAATTAAAAGGCAGAGATTGGCAAATGGATTACAACACATCATCCAACTATATACTGTCTATAAGAGACATACTTCAGACTCAAAGACACAAATTGTTTGAAAGTAAAGCAATAGAAAAACATAGACCATGAACATAGTAACCAAAAGAAAACTGGAATGACTACATTAATGTTAGAAAAAACAACTTTAAAACAAAAATTGTTACTAGAGACAAAGAAGGATATTATATAATGACAAATGAGAAACTCCATCAAGAAGAGGTAACAATTATAAACACATATACACCTCATATCAGAGTCCCCAAATACATGAAGCTAGAGCTGACAGAATTGAAAAGAAAAATAAGACAATTCAACAATAACAGTCAGAAACTTCAATAGTATACTTTCTAAAGGGGATAGAACTAGATAAAAGATCCACAAGGACATAGGAGACTTGAACAATACTCTAAGCTAACAGAGATCTGTGGAATGCTCTGTAGAACCCAACACCACCAGAATACACATTCTTCTGAAGTGAACCTGGAACATTCTTCAGGACAGGCCATATGTTAAGACATAAAACAAGTCAAACAAAGTATGTCTTCCAACCACAATAAAATAAAATTATAAGTTATAATCCCCCAAATTGGAAAATTCACAAATAAGGAAGGTTGTTTTAAAAATAAATTGAATTTTTTCAGTTTAAAAATCTAACTGGGTATCTATTGCTATGTAGGATGGGGTAAGAAAGGAATAATTAGAAGGTAAGCAATTAGTAAGATTTCAATTGAAAGGGGTAAAATATTGGAACACTTGGAAGAATCTTCTCCTCATATAGTAAATTTATTTTCATTCTCCAAACCTCAATTCAAATATAACTTTGTCTGAAAAGCCTTCCTTGACTCCACCAATGATGGTAATAATAATGTTAATAATGTTAATAAAAGCTGACATTTTTATAGCCTTTGCTATATAACAAGTATCATTCCAAACACTTTAAATATATTTCAATATTTAATCCTCCCAGCAACACTAGGAAATAGATAGTATTATTATTCCCATTTTACATGAGAAGAGGGTAAATAACTTGGAGAGGTTACATAACTAAAAAGTGACAGAGTTGGGATTCAAACATAATGACTCTGAAATCCATGTTCTGAAGCATGACCAACTGAAGTTAGATGTTCCTTATCAAGACTCTCATGGAATCCATGTATACTTCAGTCATTCCATGGATCACAGTATATTGAAAATGCTTACTAGATTTTCTTGTTCCACTAATGACACATTCAATAAACAGTTATTCATTTAATAAGCCACTATTGAGCACATTCTTTGTGCCAGAAAATATGCCTGTTACTCGAAATAAAATCACATATGTCATATTTCATCTGTCAAAGAGTTTTAGCCTCACGCAGAGTTCAGCACACTATATAATAGTTCACAGGCCAAATTCAGCCGGCCACCTGTTTTTATAAATAAATTTTTATTGAACCACAGCTCATCGGTTTATGTATTATTTGTAGCTTCTTTCATGTTACAACATCAGAGTGTAGTAGTCGTTACAGAGACCATTTGGCAGGCAAAGTCTAAAATATTTACTATCTGCTCCTTTTCAGAAAAACTCTGCCAACCCTGGTCTAAAGAATAAGACAAATAACAAAATCATCAATTACTACCCTATAAAGTGCATGCTATAGTGCCCAAGATACTATGGGAACATAAAAGAGAGAGATCTAGATTAGATTAGAGGGTCAGCAAAAGTTTTCCAGGAGACATAATATTTGAGCTAATTTTTGAAGGCTGAGTGGAGTTAATACTCACAGAAGATGAGCCAGACCTATCAGTAAGACCAGGTCATCAAGTTTAGCAATGATCCAAGGAGGCAGAATATCGGCAATAGGAATTAAGAGAGTAAATATGTTTAAGAAATATTAGTTAGTTCAATATAACTTATGAAAATATACCTTTAAGTTCTTATTTCCTGCCATCTAGCACAGCTAATGGTGCGTATAGTCGGAACTCACTAAATATTTGTTAACAAAAATATTAAGTTCTAAATAAATGTTTACTAAAATGGGGAGAAAATAATTGCCTTCTATTAGTCCTTAAAATCATTTAACTATAAGAATTTTGGTTTTTTCACCCACTGCCCTAGAGTTAAAGAAAAAAACTTTCCCATTGTTTTCAGTTGTATAGATGTATGTAACATTTAACAATACAGTTTTACAAATGAGAAATGGCTGCAATATGCTGTACCTGGAAAATTCATAGGCAGTTCAAATGGTTGTGGAGACGCACAGCCTTCAACATGCTCACACATTTCAGCTATGATCTTCTTAATTTTGAGGCCAGTAATTTTAATCACTTCTCCTGTTGACAAACAGCATTCATTTCCAAACATTTCATAAATAGAACCTGAAAAAAAGAAGAGAAAAAAAAAAACAGCTTTTAAAAAAGAATTCAATAGTGAAGAACAAAGTAGGTATCAAAAGGCTCATATGAAATGTTTTTATTCAGTTCCTCTCTTAGCTGCCTACTAAACAAGAATTTAACCAAGCTTGGCAAAATGTACAGCATGTACCAAGAAAAATATTAGATTTTCACTTCATCCACTGGGCAAAGTGTAAACAATCTTACTTTTGTTTTTATTGTAAATTGAATTTATGGTTTCCTCAGCACCTTTAGCTCATCTTTCCAAGGTCAAGCTACAGCCAAGTCTTCCCCAACCGGGATTTATGATCTTTTTTTGCTGGGTCACAGAATAA
This sequence comes from Camelus ferus, assembly GCF_009834535.1. NCBI lineage: Eukaryota > Metazoa > Chordata > Mammalia > Artiodactyla > Camelidae > Camelus > Camelus ferus. Next base: position 43,451,112 of record NC_045703.1, read on the forward strand.
GCTTACATGAGTCAACAATGATCTAAGTAAGTACGGCAAACAGGGTTGTAATACAATCCAACATCCAAAGACAGAGGGATTGCACACTGGGGCTTCATATTAAGAGCATTTATAAGATCTGGTTCTCTTCATCATCGTGAATATAACGTTTTGTCCATTTAATCTCTTGTTTTGACAAGCTGGAAACAACTCTCAATATCTTTAAGGCAATAGGGGGCAGACCAATCCAGACAAACTGAAAAGCTTCATTTTGGTTCAGGATTTCAGTCTCCTTTCTAATAAACCTTTTATCATAGATGATAAAGCTAGATTTTTCATCCATTTATTTTCCTTTTATATCTCCTGATGGAAGAACAGTGAGCAGTGAAATAACTGGATGATGAGCAACAGGAAAGAGGAGAAGCAAAAGCTCTGGATAATCTACCTCCAGTAAAAAGGGAACAAACCTCAAATTGCACCTCTGGCATATTACCACTTTACAATGGAGCAGTAAACTAAAGGCTGTTGTAAATAAACACTGCAAAACTGTGGAGTTTGAAACGTCAATTTTTCCTTACCCCAATATGATTTATATCCTCTTTACCACCTTAAAGTGTGAACAGTATGAGCACAAGATTTTAGGTTGGTTGGTTGTTTTTTCTGAAATTTCCTCTGCTGAACCTCCTCCTCATAGGATCCTGCCTGATATATAGCAGGCACTGAAAATATTTTTTATAGTATTAATGGTTATAAAAATTATTAAGCCTGGCATCCAATCTAGCTTTAAACAACTCTGTGATTATATTAGAGTCTCATCAGGGAGCAGGAGGGGTACATGCAAATTAGAACACTTTGAGGAAGTTTTAACAAAGGGGCAATTTGCACACAGGCACAGACAGTTCTAGGCAGCACAAGGAAACGTAAATGTCCTGATCTCACTCTTCCTCCAGTTGGATAATTTGCCAGGGCACTCCAATGCCCAAACCCAGCCAGAAGCCAGAGGACCAGGGAGCTGCTGATCCTCCACAGAAGTCAGCCTCCCAGGCAAAAAGTGGAAGTGGAAATCTAGCACACAAACCTTACTGCCCATTATTTAATGAGGGCTATTTTTTCAAGCATGCTTGTATATCTGCTCCTCATATACATCTACAACTCCCTCCTTTTCTCATATTATTCCCGTAGCTACATGTGTTCATACTTTCATTAACTCCAGTACATTGTGTTGTCAGCCATCTCAAATCCCTTATGGAACAAACTGGGATATTAAAAATAATAATAAATCCACAGTGACATTTTCTTCCAGTGAACTCAGAATAGTTATTTTCTATGATCCTCATTTGGCAATTAATCACATACTAACATTTTACACCTTCAGTATTATCTCATTCTGTACTTAATTTTCTATGACTTTAGTTTGTACTACTCCCAACTCAATTTTAAGTTTCATGGGAAAAAAAAAACCCATTACATTACATTCTTGCATAACTACCAACACATCAACCTCCCTTCCTCATTCATTCCCCAAACTTCAATGAACACCTACTATGTGTCAGGCACTGTAACTGGCAGTAGGTATCAGAGATAAAATGCATGTCTTCCCCGACAGAAACACTGTTCTGAAGACAACAGAAAGTCAACAGACAATTGCAACAGAATATGAGAAAGTTATAATATTGGAAATACAGGGCATTGTAGGGTAAATTGGAGGCATTTAATTAAGCAATTAGATAGGAAAGAGATTAGGGAAAGGTTTGTGGAGGAGATGATAGCTGAGCCGATCTTTAAAGGAAGCATCACAAGATGTTAGGACAAGAAAAGGAAAGAATATTTGACAAGACAGTGAGATGTGAAAGAGCCTGATACATTTTGGAAACATCACATAATTTGCTGTCTCAAATATAAAGTAAAAAGGGGGAACTGGTAAGAAAGAAGACTAGAGAAGTAGAGGGAGTCTAGATCATGTAGTGTCTTTATAAAATCACCAGTAAACAGAAAAGCCAATCGAAGTATGAAGCATCCTCAGAGACAGAGCACTTAAATTGTCAGTTATCAGGGTCCAGGAACTAATACCAATTTAATGAGACGTCGTATGTACCTAGGTGCTTGCTATCCAAAGTGTGGTCTACTGCATCACCTGGGAGCTTGTTAGGATCTTGGCCAGACCCTAGACCTGCTGAATCAGAACTTGCATTTTTAACAAGTTCCCCAGATGATTCATAAGTACATTAAGGTTTGGAAAGCACTGGTCTAGGCAACAAATGTATAATGGAAAAAAGTCTCTGTTTCTGAGATTGTTTCAAAACTCACCAGAGAAGAAAGGGCATGTCATGAAGAGGAAGCACTCAGTATCACTGAAGTAGAGGATGTTGTAAGTAGGGAAAGGGAAGGATTTTAGAGAGCAAAATGACATGTTAAGATTTTACCAGAGTCACATTTCAACTGAAGTCTGTTTAGCTTAATTTCAACGCGAATATCTAATTGTAGATGTAATGTATAGCAAACTGACTTGTTTGGAATGCCATTTTTCTTTCAAAGATTCCATTGGAATTCAAAATTAAAAGATGGGCTTCTGTGAGATTACGTATCAATTCACAAGGAATAGAAGCCAGAGACTTCTAAGAGAAAATCTTGTGCATTTTAGTCACCACACAAAAAGCTTTTGACACTTCAGGTCTCTTTCTAAGGATCCCTCTCCTTTTGAGAAAAAAAAAAATCACTTTTTTCCAGTCATTTAAGGAAATTTTAGTCTTTAACACTTATCTTTAATTCTTTGTGACTTCCAATTTTCTCCAAGCAAGAAAGCTGTTAATTCATTTTTAATAAAGAGAGAGGTCAGTGACACCCAACTGTAGAAAGTTATGTCCATGAAAGGTGACAAGAACATATAGAAAGTCTCAAATCCCTGAAATTTGAAGAGTTCTTGTACTTTATTATCATTATAATGTCTCTTAAAATACATTTTTCCTCAGTGAAAATATAAAATGGTTAATTTACAAAACAGCCAACTTTCATAATATCAGAACAAGCGCATATAATATGCTTAATTGCCTTTTTAAAATTTGCTGAGTGTCTGAACTATGTGTTTGTGTATACATAGATATAAGAATAGTTTTCATTTCATTTTTAACCACAAGACATGTATTTTAAATATGCAAATCTTGAATCTATTAAATCTTTACAGACTGATTCTTTCCAAGTCAGAGCATATGTATTCAGGATAATGCCAAACATCAGAGAAAGCTGGAACAAAGCAGCCTGTTTTCAGTGATCAAACATTGCCCCTGAAGGCTGTAATGAAAGAGCCGTGTGCCTTTGAAATCACCTTTTCTGTAATGCTACTTTGCTCAATAAAAATGACACATTAATATCCTTTTATGAGCCCATCCCTTATTTGACAATTCATATAAGCAATGCTGTGATCACTTCAAAAAAGCCAAAACAATTGGTTCCATAGATTTTCTTCCATTTCCTCTACAAAGTTAAAAATGTGTGGCAGTCAGGGAAGAGAAAACTCACATCATTTGAAGGCTTTTTTCACTTTACTCAACAGGTACTCATGCCCTTCACTCCCAATACCCCAACTCCAGCCACTTATCCTCTCATCAGCCTGTCAAAGTTCAAACAATCCTAAAGATTCAACTCATATTAATTGTCTTCTTCAAAGCCTTTCTTTATTCCACATCTAAGTAAGATTTCTTTCCTCTGTGCTCTAATAGTACTTTGCATGTATATAGCCCTTATATGATTATTATCCCATCCTGCTATTAGGATATTATTTTCTGACCATTAATATTATGAATATCTTAGAATTTATTGAGTCCCTAGAGATGAAACATCACCTTAACCATATTTATATACTTCTTCACAAACACACAGCTGATACAGTTTTTGTCAACTAGTAGATACTTAGTGATTGTTAAATTATAACTTAGCTTTACTGTAAAATGACAATAAATTATTATGAATATAGTACAAGTCCTTCTACATCAGCAGTTTAAAGCATGGTCAGCACAAGGCTTTGGCATGGGTTATATCATCATTTGGTATGTCCAATATCAAATGCACAAGCATATGTGAGATTAGCTGGCCACCTTGTGAATTCCCTAGGCAATGAACATTAAGAGCGGGTAATTCTATAATATGAATTTCTGCCACTTTTCCATTATGTTTACCATTTTTATGTTGCTAGACTTGAGGGTGAGGCTCATAAAATGATCTGAGAAAGGTTTGGAGGAGTTAGGAATTTACTCTGTAAAGGATTAATATTGTAAGACAGCGTATAGAGAAACACATCTATACAACAGAAACAGACTCACATACATAGTAAATAATCTTATGGTTACCGGGGAAAGGGGGTGGGAATGGATAAATTTGGGAGTTTGAGATTTGCAAATGTTAGCCACTATATAAAAAATAGATTAAAAAAACTAGTTTCTTCTGTCTAGCACAGGAAACTATATTCAATACCTTGCAATAATCTTTAATGAAAAAGAATATGAAGACAAATATATGTATGTATATGCATGACTGGGACATTGTCCTGTATACTGGAAATTAACACATTATAATTGACTGTACTTCAAAGAAAATAAAAGAACCATATCAGATTGAGCTTGCTGTTCCTCATAAACAGTTGTGATTATTTACTATTGTTGTTGTTGTTGTTATTATTATTATTACATGGTCAGTCGTCCATATAAAGAGACTGTCTCCATCCCCTGTAAACAAAGACAAAGTCATTCCCACTCACTACATGAAGAATATATCTAAAAACAGATGAACATGATATTTGAGTGCAGTTTGTAAATAAATAAGCACGAAATAGCAAGCTTGCTAGGGATGAATTCTAGCTGGTACTGGATACACCACTGAGAGATACATCTGAATATTGATAGGAAATGCTCTTTCAAGGTCACAGAGACTCTCTTCCCCTTTGCCAAAATATCAATATAAGAAGGGCAAACAGTGGCACCAAGTATTAAGGAAAATGAAGGCCAACACCAGGTACAGCTAAGGCATAATCTCTCTTACTTCTAAGGATATGAGGGTTTTCTTGTTCATTGGGTGTTTAAGTGTCATCTGAGAAATCAAGCTTGCAGACAGGAATGTTCTAGAAACTACAGTGAATGTCGGTGAGTCTAAGTCTAGACGTAGGGAAGCAATAAAAGCCACAATGGGTTGAAAAGGCTGGAGCCTAAGAGTCAATAAAGCAGATTAAAATAGTAGTGAGGCCAGAAACCACAAAGTGTCCAATTTTTCAACCATTCTGAGTAAAGAGTGTGGCATTTAAATGACTAAGTTTTAGGGGTTGAGAAAGATTCACAGTTTCATTCACCAGCTAAAAACTTGATGTTTGTTTACTAGTACGATCAATTTAATAGATTAAATAAAACTGTGGTGAGAGGGTTTGCAAGTTGTTGTTATGACAGAAGTCGTTGTGGCTCTTTGTGTTAACAAGTAAAGGGACTTGGGATATGTGAAATAAATATCCCCCTACATATCTATAAAACCTGATGATGGTGGAGCAAACTGGCAGTTCCACATGTCTCAACACTATTATTGATCAAATATTCCCCACATTTCACCCAAATTTTAACTCTCAAAATACCATTATAAATAATGTTATAATTTCTTATGTGAACAATGGTGCATTGAGAGTTTAGGAATGACTTGGTTTCAAGTACATTTTATATACTTTAATATACTTGCCTATGTTTTATATCCTAAATGTTAAATAAAGCTACTGCAGACCTTTATAACCATTTAAAATCATAAACTTGTTCTCCATATCCCATTTAATGAATATAAATATGCTGATTGAATTGATTATACATGGGCTCCAATGCACTATAATGCAATGCATAAAAAATAAAACTTTACTATATTATAAATTTTTCCTAAGTTCACTAGCACTGATCACTTAATTAACCATTCTGTTTATGAAATATGAAGACTGAAGTTATTTTATGTTCATTGAATTAGATAATAAAAATATGCTTGAATTTTCTTTTTATTTTTTAAAATTTATTTTTATAACAGTTAATTTGTATTGCATTTTATTGAAGTACCAGTCTATAATGGATTGGGAAAAGAAAATAAATTATACCTTCACTACAGATAGTTTGAGAAGCACTTCTCTAAACTGTTAAGTACAAAAATATGACCACATTCAGTATTCAGTGCAAGGAATCAGGGTGTAGTCTCAGGAAAGAGTTAGAATAAAATCTGAACACACTGGAAAAAGGAAAGTTATAATCTAATACACAAAGCCCTAATCAGTATTATTAACTCATCTATTTCAATGTCAACAGCAGCCTAGGTGCCCTGACTAAAAGACAAAGGAATTTTAATCAACTTGACAGTAATAGTTCTAATTACAAATTATTGCATTGGCATTCTGATTTGTACATTATACTCCTCTGCGTTGTATGAGGCAATGCTTGAACCTAATTGAGCCTGGAGTTGATGAATTTACACAGCAAAGTTCCAAATCCAGGAGCAGGTGAAATTCCCTAGGAGATGAATTTTGTGAGTTCTATCTAACTAGCATGCCAGATATTCTCCATGAGAGAGATGGCAAATATCTAAACTATATTATACCATTTTTCCCTTCCATCAGTAATCATCCATGGCACATTTCCAGCTGAATCCAGATGAGGTCAAATCATCCTCTTCAACTTAAAGTTCAAGTGACTATCCATCAATTGAAGACGGTATGCCAGGTATAAATTATTCCCAGCCCAGTCTTATTCTATGACTTTTCTTGCTTTCTTTAAGCCCCCTTGGGTGATATTTATTTGTAAAGATTTTAATCCTCAGATTGGGCTAATGTACTCTCAAAGGTTTAGTTAAAAGAAATCTGGCAGAAGAGTATAGACTCCTTCAATCCATCATTTTTTCCCAGGCAGCTGTCTGAATTGAGGCATAAAACATCTAACCTGATAATAATCACAACTTTATATAGCCCAGTGGCAGCTGTCAGATGACTTTCAACTTCATTTATATTTCTAAGCAAAGTGCCATTAATTCTAATGATCTCTTGAATCACTGAGTCTTAGTGTCAGGAGCTTAAATACCATCTTTTCCTATGAACATATTAAAATGGCTACGTCTCTATATAATATCTCTACCTACTGGTTGTCCAAACTGTATTTGAACACTTTCTCTGATGGAATTCCAATTATTTTAAGGTGACCTACTCTACTTTTGGGTAATTCTTACTGTTAAAAAGCTCTGCATTTTATTGAAGGTATAATATGTGTTCCTATAGGATATACACATTAGAACTATTTTTAGCCCTTGAAATCATACAGAAAGCAACTATTTAATTCTTCTACAGAGCAGCCTTAAAATGTTTGAAGACAGCTGTCACCAGTTGTGCTCTATAACAAATCAATCTGGCAAACAACTGAAATATGTTCTGGGTCACTGCTTACAGCACAGGTTGCCCATTATAAAAATGCTTGAAGCACAACTTACATGGATGTCAAAGGCATTCTTGGAGTTGTGCAACAAGGTATCATGCCTCTCAAAAACACACATGCCCTTGACCGTTCCAGAAGAGATTCGATAGTGCCTGTCAGAGATGTTCTAAGCTAGTAAGAGAGATGAAGAGAAGAAAACACTCCTTTTGTATCAGTGGCATGCAACAGAAATTTCACATGTCAAATACTGTCCCAACCCATTGGCCAAAACTTAATCAGGTGGCCACTTTAAGCTTCACAAGGGCTGTGCAACATCTTTAGCTGGGCAGCTGTGTTCACAGCTGAAATCTCCGCTACAACAGAAGTTAGAGAGAACGGATATAGTTAGGGGGACAGCTAATGATCTCTGATCCAAAAGGTGAGGAAAAGTCATGTATATTTCATAATTTACATTAGGCTGTATGTGTCTATAAAACTACATTGTCTTATGAAGAAAAAAATGTATATTTTTATTTGAAATACCAAAGACAGGAGGTCTGTTGCTGAGGTTGAGACTGCAAGATGAAATTTCAGGGTTGAACTTTATCTCCCTAAAGAGATACAACTGTTAACATACACCCCCCCACACACATTTCTCTCCATTCATTCAGTAGGCATTTAAGTAGGTAAAAATCACAGATAAGAATACCTTCTCCAGAGTCAGTTTCAAAACCAAGGTCCACATTTAATAAATATGTGACTTCAGGCAATGTCTTCATCTGTAAAATGGGGATGGTGCCTCAATTTCTTTATCTTTAAAATGAGGATAGTAATTTTAACTCAGATAGTTGCTTTGAGAATCAAAGTAGATCATTTTTAAGTGCATGGCCAAAATCTGGCATCTATTTAGGGCTCAATAAATATTAGCCATAGTTAATGTCATTATTATTATTTCATATGATATTGTTTAAGACTAAATAATTCAGTATAATATAAACTGGTATGATTTCCTCGGTCAAGATGAAAGATAAATGGTTTCTTATGGATGAGGATGGTGATTTGCCTGAATAAAAGAAATTGATATTTTCTTTGTCTATCATCCTAAGAAGGCAAAAATGATGGAAGTGAAAATAGAAACTTGAGAAGATGTTCTTGGACTGGGAATAAAGATACATTAAAGGTCATTTTCCCCCAACTTTTATCAATAAACCTTGGTTTGCCACAAATGGGTTTCAAGTACTCCAACATATTGATCTCCTTCTTCCTTGAGATGACCAACTCAGATATGTCTGGGATGACTGGTGGCTTTGCCTGGTGGCATCTGGCTGCAAGTTACCTTGTCTGTGCACCCCAACCAAACAAATACAGTGGACCATTGAACATCACTGGGGTTAGGGTGCCTACCTTCCAGGCATCGAAAAACTGCCTATACTTTATAGTCAGCTTTCTGTATCTGTGGTTCCACATTAATCTATTCAACATTAACTGAATGCATGTTATGTGCCAAAGAAAAGAACTATGATAAGTACTACTGATACAATGGTGACCAATTTATACGTGGTCCTTAATCTTCATGAAACATTTAACATACTGAAATAAAAGGTATTAATGAAAGAATCATACAAATATATGATTACAAAATGATAATTACTATGAAAGAAGTTGCATGCACTAGGAGAAAGGGCCTGGGCTTCTAACCCCCATGAATAGTACAACAGTACTATACTTATTTATTAACCTATTCAACAAATAAATATTAAGTGCCAGCCATATTAATCCAAGTTTACAGTAAAGTTCTTTTTAAAAATTTAGATTTGGATTTCTGTTTCTGGGAAGATGGAGTAGGCACACATTTTCCTAACCTTATATATTCCAGACTTAAAGGTAAAGATGCTGGCAATCTAGAAATGCCAATGTGTATAGACAAAAAAAGCTCCAATAAATCCTGTTCTCTCTGGCCAAAAAGTCAGGAAAGGAACAGCCTAGTAAAACAGAAAACTTTTTAACAATAATCACTCTACTCAAGTCAAACTTCACCGAAATGACTTGGTTTCTGATTTTTGCTTCTCCAGCAGGGAATGGGGGTGCACTGCCTCATTATTGTCTGCTGGGATTAGAAGCCCAGGTTCCCCTTTCAGCCTCTGCTGACACCTGGGGAGAGGATCCTCCTTGCTGCTGAACAGAGTGGGAGCACTGGCTCCTCACCAGGCTTTCACTGATACCACCCTTGATGGGAGGGATACTAGTGTCTCATCTCTCTTGCACACGTGGCCTCCAGTTACACTTTCTGGTGGGGTGGTGCCTCATTAGGCAATAGTGGAAGTCCTAATTTTTCACTGAGTGTTCTCTGACAGCACCACTGGAGGGAGAAGAAAGTACACTGTAGTAATGCTGAATGGGGTTGGAAGTCCAGATTCCCCAACTGGTTTCCCTGACAGAAGGTGGGGGCTTATTAGCTCAAAAAGATGCAAGTCCCATCTCTCATCTCGGCCTTTTCTGACACCACCTCAGCAAAGGGTGGATGAGTATCTTATTACACTCCTGAGGATGAGATTCTAGTCTCTACTCAGCCTTCCCAGGTGTAGGTGGTTGTGGAACCAAATATTTTTCGGTAATGTTTGTAAATGCTCTGTATCTTGACTGTATCAATGCCAATATCCTGGCTATACTATAGTTTTATAAGGTGTTACAGCTGAGGGAAACCGGGTGAAGGAGACATGGGATTTCTCTATATTGTGGCATATAATTGTGTGGGTCCACAGTCAGCTCAAAAGAAAGGGTTTAACTTAAATAAATGTGTGTATGTGTGTGCTGCAGGGCAACTTCTCACACCAGTGACAGACTGAGAAAACCTGAGCCAAACACAAGAACACATGTGGATGAGGAGCAGTGGAGGCAGCCTGAGGAAAATGTATAACCCCCAAACTGCAGCAAATCCTTATGGGAGTCAGTCATGATGGGAGAGACAGAAACAGTGGGTTATACTGATACTGGAGAAGATGAGAGCCTCTTCCTACCATTGGGACTCCCAGAGGGACTCCAGAGCAGCACTGTCCATTAGACCTTTCTACAAGGATGGACATATCATAATTTGAGCTGTCCAACATTGTAGCTAATAGCCACATGGGGCTCATGAGCACCTGAAATGTAGCTGATGTTAAAATGGGGAACTCAATTTAAAAACGCATTTACTTTAATTTATTAAATTTTAAATGGCCACATAATGGCTAGTGGCTACAGTAGTGAACAGCATTTCCTTTTTCTACTAAAAAGAAAAGGAAGCTTGTAAGAGAGCCTAGGTTTTCCTATTCGTTAAGTGCTTCTGAACTTTGGTAATTTGGGCATCCTTACAACACCTTGATTGTCCTCTCATGTTAATGAAGTCAGCAAGAAACAACTTAAAGTAGAATCTCTTACATATGTAGTACGTGATGTATGATTATGGCCAAATGGGGTCGATCTGGAAGGCCGATTATTAATATCAATGGGACAGGTATTCCAGAATGTAAAAATATCACTTTTCAGATTTAAACAAATTAACATGTATTAAAGAATTATCTGACATCAGATGTCTTTCCAACATGGTCTGAATATAAAATAAAAAAGTCAATGGTCAGAGAAAACTTTAAAAGAATGGATTTGAACTGTAGGCAATATATTGCTATTGTTCTAAGAAAGTTCTTCTAAAAGCTGCTTGCAGGGTAACAAAAGGCAGGAGGGGCGAGGAGATGTGTTAGCAAGTGCAGTGGTGGTATGAGTATGCTGCAAGGCGAGTCTGAATAGCATGGTAACTGCAGACACTGAAATGACCCTCCAGGAACTGGTGAAAGAAAAGTAGAAAAATGTGACCAAGATGATTTCCAGACCACAATGCTAGAGCACTAAGAGAAACCTGGTGTACTAACGTGGAAAAGCTGGGGAGGAAACACCAAGCTCAGTTTCTGCTACATTGTTTCTAATGTCAAATGGTCACCCTTAAGCAGAGGTGGTCCTATCTATTACCTCTTCAACAGCTGTTTGCCAGCAAGCTGCACCAGAATTAATTGGGGGAAATTTAAAAATATAGATTCTTGGGCTCTACTCCAGAAACTCGAAATCAGATTCTCCAGGGTAGAATTCAGGATTATGTTTTCTTTTTTTAAAGTTCCCTAGTAGATCCCAACGTTTACTTAGTTTTGAGAAATACTGTTACAAATCACTAAACAGGTAAAAGGAAGTCAGAACTGCATATGTGAACCTGGGAATCCATAAAAATTTGGGAGTTAGTTAAAATCACACGAATAAAGACAAAACAAAAGCAACTCTGGACAGATCTACTCCAATGAGAGTGAGAATAGAGTATCTGGGATATGCGTGAAAGTAAATGTTTAATATTACAATGTGCATGTAATTTACTTAAAATAATTTAGCACTGACAATGAGGTACATACGGAGGTGTTCAGTAGTTGTAACCTATAGCCCTGGGGAAAGGATGAGGAAAACGTTAACATTTGAAGTACACTAATCAGAAATATAAACTCTGAGTGACTAGTTAATACAAAAAAGATTAATCAGAAGTTCGTATTCTTAAAACAACTACACTTGTGTCAGCCACACTTATCTATTAATAGTTTTCTTAATTAGAACAATGGATATAAGTTTTAAGATCACTTTACTGGTGAAATGCATGGTGTTCAAAATGTGTTGATTAGTTTCAAATGTAACAGAGGCACTTCTGCAAAGGCGTATGAGAACCTAGTGAGCCCAATATGGGTCCTAGGCTTCACAGTCCTGCTTCTGCAGCTGATTCAAAGCAGTTTTGTCATCTAACTAGAAGGGCAGCTGTGTCCTGCAGCTAGGATACTGCTGCAGAACTATGAGATGAACCTTTCATGCAAGGTGCTATCAGAGCATCTAAAAAGACAAATAGCTCGGATTACAAGCTGAAGCACAGGTCATACAACTCTTTTACCCATGATTTCTAATAAACGTTTTACATTTGACAAAATTTCATTGTCTAAGACCATGTACTTCCAAGGATTGAAGGCTACCAATATCTACTCCCCCAAAAACCCAATAATGGAGAATACCAAACCAATTCTGGTCAGTTGGTAACAAAAGTCATTTTCTCCAGAAAGTCTGGCATGATTTTTTTGTTTCAGTTACTCTTAATGAATAGGATGAAGTTAATATTCATCAATGGGTTTATTTTAATAAATAGGAGCTGCTAAGTTTCACTGAGCATTGAGCCTGTGGTTTTTAAAAACATGATGCCCCCTTGAATGACTCTGCTTTGTTTTTTAAAGGAATCTAAATTAGAAAAACAACTAGATGAAGCCCAACAGTAAATATACAATGCTGCAGGTCACTTGTCAGATGAATGGCATCTATCAGTAGATAATTTCACTGTCAAAATTTTAATGAGAACTTGCAAATGAATGACTTATTGTTCCAAGCAAGAAGAGAATGTTCTTAAAGCAGAAATTAAAATTTCCACTCTTACTTCTATCTTTAGTGGTTTAAAATACTCATTTAAGCTTTAAAGCATGCTGCAAGTAGCAGTTTACTAAATGTCATCTTTAAAAAAAGTCATCTTCAAAGTAATGTTATCTGTATACTAAAAAAAATTTCCTTAGCTATATTACCAGAAAATTCAGATGTTCTATTTAGTAGTTGACAAAAACTGTATCATGTATTAATCCAGAAGTGATCACATAACCTGTCGAGCATTTGTAGTGTAGAAGCACTACACAACACACCTTTGTCGCTATTACGTCTGGCTTCAAGAGGAGGCCGTGACTTCTTCGAGAGAGCTACGATGACTTGATGAGCTTTGTTGCTGTGAATTCAGCATCCTGCCTACTGCCAGGTATTGAGTAGCCACTCAGTGTTGGCTGAATAAATGGATATTCTTGGAGAGTTATTTAATCATTTGATTATTTGTTTGTTTCCTTCTATACAAGCATCAGTAAAAAAGATAACTGCTGATACTGTTATTTGAAAAACAAAGTTTTCTTCCTCCCTTTTTTAATAATCAGTGGATGGAATAATTGCACAAAAGCTTTATGGATCAGTCTCTGCCTCTATAACAAGAGGAGGTTAATTGTGTTGATCCAGATTGCTGTCTTACTCTAAAAAAAAAAAAAAAGGATTTACTAGAAATGTAGAAAATTGCTTTAAAAAAAAAAAACAAATTATGAGAGGACAGGCTGTAGAGAAAAAAAAGAAAGGAAATGGATCACTGAGGCCGTTAGCTGCTTCTGCTGTCGTGACTCTGATGTACTTGGAAAGGCCTGGGTGGTGAGAGCGCGGGGAGGCAGAAGTGGGGGTGGCTGCATTGCAACCACACAGCCTTTCAGGGCTGGAGCTTCCCACTGGGTTTCTGATTCGCGTGTCTTGCTAAGCTGGCCTTCCAGAATTTACAGCCCGCCCTCTCTAGGTCGGTTCCACTGGAGCATATTTTCTGACCAGCTGACAGGAGGTACGCCTGCTTTAACCCTCCTCGAGCGGCCCTGAGATGCACCAGACCCCGGAGCCCGCTCCTAGCCCAGTCACTAGGGTCACAGCTACCTCGTTCTCCTGATGTTTCAAAGCATGCAATGAGCATACAGTTGAACTGAGTTTTTTTTTTTTATGCCATCTCTATTATTGTCCTCTTATTTGCCCTTTCTTTGAATGAAAAACTTGATAGTAATGGGTCTTATTTTATATGCTCCCCTCAGCCAGGTTTTACTAGAGCACATAATGGGTACTGAAAGTACATTACTGTCAAAGAGCATCTGCAAATGCATCAAATCTCATTTAACTAAAATACAGAGGCGAATGGAAGGGAGGGAGGAAAGGAAAGAGCCAGCCTGTGCCTGTTCTAACACAAATTGAAATTTACATTATTGTCAAGAGTCTATAAACTATTTGAACATCCTAAATCATTGCTGACTTTTTAAATTAGTGGTATAAATAATACACTGTATTTAAATAGGAATATATTTAAATTAGTAACTATTTTACTAATATTCAAAATCAGAGTGGTATCCAATGAACAGTTAATTCAAAACTCACGTGATTTGATTTCACAAGTTCTGGGAAAAAATGTTTTAAATATGTTTTAGGCTTTTCCTGATGTCAACAGAGAAGTTTAAAAAAAAGTACTTTGGTCTGTGGTTAGAATTCACACATCGTTTATGGGGCAGGTGTTCTTTCCTCAACTGACACAAGTGCTGAATCACTAAAACCAACCCTTCTAACCTAGAGTAAAACTCTTTAGACCTAATCACACGAACCTGGAAAATCAGAATTAATTTCATTACATAGATTAGTGGAAACCTTCCCCACGTCCTAATAAATTATTTTTCTTTAAAATAACAACAAAATCTTCTCAAATAATGAGTCTACTGCCATTTAAAAATGTTATTTCATGTGAAAAAGCTTTGTTTCATTTAAATAAATTTCATCTCATGGCTTTTGCTAAAATCTTAAGTTTCAAAAAGGTGCAAGGATTCCAAATATTTATTAGGAGTAAAACAAAGTAGATGTCCCAATTAAAATGTAAAATATTAAAATTCAAGATCTTGGATATTGCATCAAAGATAGACATTTCTAAAAATATTGTTTTAGATTTCTTTTAACATTACTTGAAGTTACCTTCTCTCCCATTCTCAGTATTTACCCATCAGTCATTTAGCAGTGCCTAACAATATTTAGTAGTATCATAATATACAAAAGTACAAACTTCTACACTTAAGGCAAAAGCTTTTTATTTTCTCTTCCTTTAATAAATGTTTTTCAGTGCTAAATAATTTGTCAATAATTAGTACCTATTACAATGAATTTAAGTAATTAATGACTCTAACCAAAATGTTCATTTCACATTGAAAATCACACTTGAAAATCTAGCAGTCAATAAAAAATACAATTTTTACTTAATCTATGGCTTAGTCACTTCTTTATATATATAAAATGAAGAAAGCGTATGAATAATCTATATTTACATGATTATATCTAACAGCATATGACAGCTCTACTTTTTTTAACCTTTGTATTGCACAGTCAAGGTCGGTATTTAACAAATATGTTAGAAAATTTTAAGTGTGAACTAACACTCTAAAATAGATGTGAAAATGTGTGTCACTGTACAAAAATGTCCACATTTTGGAACTTGTCCACTTAAGTAAACAACACAAAAAATTTTCTGGCACTTATTTTCCTCTACAGCTTTCGAAAATAATAAAACTGAAATTACTCTTATCTGAGCTTGTCTTGCTTGTTTTTAATGTACCTACTTTAGGGAAACTTTTTCTAAAATAAGGCCTGTTTGAGCTAAGTTTTAGGGGGAAAATGTGTTCCATTCAAGCACAAACACAGAAATGCACTAAACTTTTAAAACTCTTTGACATTTTTGAACTTCAAATATTTTGATGCTCATTTTTTAAAATATAAAGTTTAATTACACTGAAAGGGTAACTCAAATGTGCAGAGTATGGCTTAAAGGTAACCTAGGAGCTAAAGTATACAGTAGATGAAGTGTCAATTCTTTTCCAAAATTGATTTGGAAATGATTCCAAAGTTTTTATAGAAAAAAAAATTCAACATCATTTCAGATAAGATTATGCCTTAAAGAATGTAATTTATGCATATTAACAAATCAATATAATTCCAATATATTTTTCAAATGAAACTGAACATTTAGGTTTGCCAAATTCCATTTTGATAGTCATTTTAGTGTCCAACCATATGCCACTGACACAAATTTGTATTTACTTTAAAATTATATTATCAATTTCAAATGTTGGAATAGAATAAGTTTTACTTAATTTTAAAGCTTAGATATAAAAATTTTCAAATTTCACTGTCTGTGAACTTAAGTTGTCATGAATCAAGAGCAGTTTTAAACCTGTGAAACTCAACAAAAAATGTTATAAAAATGTAGAGAACTCTCCTTTAGAAATGTAACACTTCTTTTTGGTAAATCTTTATAAAATATAAGCTCATGTAGAGAAATACCGATGCTCTGTTTTCATTTAGCTAAAACTCTTTTTAAAAAATGTGACAGGTCATATTTCATTAAACTGCTGCATAAGTTCATTTCTCTTGAGTGTATGAACCAATACCAATGTTGTTATTAAACAGTAAAAATAAGTTTTTGTTTTGTCCTAACATTTAAAACATATAATATACAAACAAACGCAAGTTGAATACAAGGCTATAATTTTCAAATTTTCCCTGGTTTTACTATCATATACCTAGCTGATTAAAATAAGCCTGAAGAAAATTAAATTCAATTAGTCATAAGAGAATTATGTCAGCATTCAAATAGGCACAATTTTTTGCCATATGAACTCTTACACATGCCTCAAGTTCATAAAAGTCATGTTCATAAAATGCATAATTCACTATGCATAATTATTCAATATATTTATCTAACCAGTTTTAGAGTTAATTTTTTAATGTCATGCTTATCAAATTGCAATTGTAATCAGTAATAAGCTATTAAAAGAAAAAACAAATATATATCTAATACTAGTTATTTCCTATGTGTGTTTACCTCATAACCCAATTTGTATTGTCAAACTGCCATCAGTAAACAGTTACAAAATTTCTGAAAGCATTGATGGTTCTATAATGAGAGGATTCATTATAGAATTTCATAAACTTTGGGGAGAGCAAGAATAAACTTCACTATGTTTCATCCCTGGGGCAGAGTTCGGTGATATGGCAAATAGGTGACCTTGAAACTGGAAATTATAATAATAATAATTTTACCATATACCTCCAAGGATTAAATATCTTTATAACTATAATGAATTAAATAATTTATTAAGATTAGATTTATATGTGTATATATATATATATAAATACTAAATTTGTGCATAGATGAGCATATATAAAATATTATTTAATTATGTGTTGTGTTAGATTTACTCACATGTATCTATGTATAGACATCTACATATGTGAAATATACTTATACATGTATTACATATGCTTACACACCCAAATCTATATACAAAGGATATGGCACAGTACTTGGCCCATTATAAGCCTTCAGCATATAAGGCTATATTCATAACTAATAATCTACCATAAACTGTGTGCTGATAGCAAACATTTCTCTCTAACACTCTCACAACCTAGTGCTACCAGTCATTTCTTTTTGTTGACATACTAGCCCACTTTCTTCTGTTTCTCCTCCAACAGAGACTTTTTTTTGGCTGGACTAACTGTTCTATCTGTGCTTTCCGTGTTGATGTTTGAGAGCCATGTATTCCTTCTGGCCTGACACATGGACTACAGGGCAATCCCTGAAATAACAAGGTTTCTTTCACCCACTTACAATTCTGTAACGTTAAACTTGGCAACTCTTTTTACTACTCTTTTTACTTCAGATGTACATTTTGGTGGACTAATGTTAATTGGCATCTGAATGTCCTATAGGAGCCTCACTGGAATGTACTCATACTTATTGCAATGTAACTGAATCATGCCTCCACCTCCAAAAGGACTGCTGCTCTTGAGGCAAGTCTTCTGTTTAATATTTAATCACCCATGGGAGAAGTCAGATGGAGAGTATGCTCACCAATAGCTCTGTGCTCAATTGTGTGGTGGGATCCCACGGCATGCCCAAGAGAATAATTAATGCAAAAACTGCCTGCCTTGACTTTAACCAGCAGAAAACAAAAATGAAGCTTGGGGTACAAGCGGTTATTACAGACCCTGAAAAATGGGAACAGATTAGACAGAGGGGTTCAGATATCACCAACGAGTGAATCCAGAAGATCCCGGCAACTGGTGCCAATGTTATTCTAATAACTGGTGGGACTGACGGTACGTGCCTAAAGTACTTTGTGGAGACTGGTGCTATGGCAGTTAGGAGAGTTTTAAAAATGGACCTTAAGCACACTGCTAAAGCTTATGAAGTGACTATTCTGTCAACCGTTGCCAATTTGGAAGGTGAAGAAACTTTTGAAGCATTAATGTTGGGGCTAGCAGAAGAGGTGGTGCAGGAGAGAATTTGTGATGATGAACTAATCTTGATTAAAAACACTTAGGCTCGTACCTCTGCATCAGTCATCTTATGTGGGGCAAATGATTTCACATATGATGAGATGGAGTGCTCTTTACATGATGCTTTTTGTGTGGTGAAGAGAGTTTTGGAGTCAAAAATTTGTGGTTGCAGGTGGGGGTGCTGTAGAAGCAGCCCTTGCCATGTACCTCAAAACTATGCAACCAGCATGGGCTACCGGGAACAGCTTGTTATTGCAGAGTTTGTAAGATAACTTCTTGTTATTCCTAATACTCTGGCAGTTAATGCTGCCCAAGACTCCACAAATCTGGTTGCAAAATAAGAGCTTTTCCTAATGAGGCTCAAGTTAACTCAGAGTGCAAAAATCTAAAATGGATTGGTCTTGATTTGGTCAACAACAAACAAACAAGCAGGAGTGTCTGAACCAACCACAGTTAAAGTTAAGAGTTTGAAATCTGCAGCTGAAGCTGAAATCACCGTTCTTCTAATTGATGATCTTATCAAATTACATCCAGAAAGCAAAGATGTTAAAAGCATGGAGGGTATGAAGATGCTGTTCAATCTGGGGCCCTTGATGACTGATCTTTTTTATTTATAACAATGTTAGATGCAATTTTCTTGTAGCTCAAGTATACACATTAAAGTGCAACAAACCGTCAAAAAAAAAATTTTATCACCTACCGCGTTTCCTTTGCCCAGAAACATCTGGTCTCTCATCAGCTCTTCCCTCTCACTCACAGCTTCTCATAAGCAATCAAGTTCAGAATATTCTACTCCAAAAGACCATGGGTCCTGTCTTTTCCTTTCTCTCTACAGCTATTAGCTCCTTGTTGTTTGTCTCATATTCCTCTAGCAAATCTCTACTGGAATAGATGTCTAATCCACTCAACTGGGTTGATTTTTTTCTGCCTTAAACATCTCAGAAATTCTTTAGTTTTTTCTATAGTTTTCAAATTATTTACAATGAACATGATTTACTTTTACAATCAGGAAAACACACTATAAAAATAATATCCTTTTATAGGTTTCTACTGACTACAGCATAAATTCAATATCCTTATTACAGTTTAGAAGCCATTTAAAATAGGACCACAAATTACCTGATTACCTATTATTCCCTAAGCTGTTCTTGGACCATATTGTGAATTTTCAAACTTTTATGACACTCTAAACACTTTTCCCTCATTCCAAAAATTTCTTATTTGCCTGCTCATCCTCTATATAGGTTGCAGGAAAAAGTATCACCACCTCTTGGTAAGCTTTCTCTGTCTCTTCGGGTGGTAAGTTGTGCTCTTCCTAGTGTTCTCAAAACAGTTTATGTCTATTAGGGCACCCTTCACACTGTATCACAAACATTGATTTTTAAAAAAAAAAAAAATCTATCTTCTTTTACTGGTTTAAGGAGTCCTTAAGGGCAAGAATCACATTCTACACATTTTGTAGAAGGAAGGAAGGATAGAAGGAAGAAATGAAAGCACTAGATATACAATTTAAATGACTAATTTCCATGATTTTAACATATTTTGGCAGGAAAAAGAAATAAAATGTTTAATATAGTCAAAACACAATACTTAAAAATCTTACCTCCCCCAAATCTTACTTTTCCCAAGAGGGAAAAGTATTTTCATGATATTTAAAAATTGCTATAGAAACACTTTTCAACATTATATTTATGGGCTCATTTAACAAAAACTATGCTCTGATTTCTGCAGATGTATATGTGGTTTCATCAGTATCGTTTTTGATTAACAGTGAGAAGAAATGGCTAATGGAGACTAAATTCATTGTGAAGAGAAGAGTTCTAGCATTATTTTAGTTGTTTTTGCTAATTTAGATTGGTATCTCTAAGTTCCCAATTCTTCTAAGAGTAAAACTCTTGCAATGTACAAGAGGACCAAATAGGGTTCTCCAGCATTTCCTCTCTCATATCATTTCTGTTCACTCTCCCCTTCCTTCCAGCCTCATTGGTTTCTCACTTTTTCTGAAATACGCCAACACATTTCTACCATAACACTTTGCTAAAGATATTCTCTCAGCTTGGAAAGCCATTCACCCAAATAATGTGTTTGGTTAACTTCCTCACCTCTTTTGGCTACAGAGAACTTGTTGTACCAGAGTATCCCTAGCCTGCTTTGTAACTGTGTAGAAAGCTGATTAATTCTTCCATTACTTGGATTTAAGGCTTTAGAAAAATTTGGCTAACTCAAATGGATCTTAGATCTAAAGATAGGAGATGAAACTCTTGTAAAATAAATTGCAATAAAGGGTTAACTGTATGGGCTGGGGGGTGCTCAAACCCCACATTTATCAAGGAAAGGACTAGCCCCTGACAGACTTCTGAGCGATAACATCTAAGCCTTTGGGATATCCTGCCAGATAAGAGTGTTTTTGTATATCTGGGATCTTGGGCCACACCAGATAGTTTATGCTAACAATGTGATTTATAGTGAATGCCTGCTTTTGTTCACTTAGGGTCCTGGATCATACTGTTACCACTTGACCTCTGGAGGGGCTGGAGACTCAGTAGCTAAGGTCAGTCACACATATCTTCCATGCCTATGTTGACTGCTCCAATAAAAACCCTGGACATGAAGGCACAGATGAGCTTCCCTAATGGAAATACTTTGTTCTGTTGTGTCACATCATCACTAGAAGAATTAAGCACTATCGATCTATCTTCACTGGGAGAGGATAACTGGCAGTTTGTGCCTATTTTCTCATAGACTCTGCTATATATGCCTTTTTCTTTCACTGGCTTAAGTTTCTATTCTTTCCCTGTGATAAACCATAACTCTGAGTATAACAGCTTTTCTGAGTTCTGTATTTCTAGAAAATCAACAAGACTGGGAGTGATCTGGTGGACTTTCAACACAAACAGGAGGAAATTTTTGTGACCTGGGGTTGGGTAACATGATAACAAGAACGAACCCTAAAAAATTTAGATAAAGTGGGCTTCTTCTAAATTTAAAATCTTTTTGCTTCAAAACATTATGAAAATGGAAAGAGAAGCCACAGAAGTAAAGAAAATATTTGCAGGCCAAATATCCAAAATACAGAAATAATTCCTATAGCTGAATAACAAGAAGACAAAAATTGGGGAAAAAAACTAAGAGAAATTTTATTTAAAAAAAGACAAATAAATTGCTAATAAGCACAGGGAAAAATGCTCAACATTATTTGTCATTAAGGAAATGCAAATTAAAACTACAATGAGATACTGTTGGCTATAATAGAAAAGATAGACAGTACCAAGTTCTAGTAAGGATTTGGAGAAACTGGAATCCAAATACATTGTAAATGGGAACATTAAATGGTACTTTATTCATAATATTTCCAAAAGGAAAATAATACAAGTGACCTGTAACTGGTGTTGGATAAACAAAATGTGGTAAATAAAATACTATTAAGCAACAAAAAACACACCAAAATATTAATATATGCCACAACATAGATGAATCTCAAAAACATTAAGTAAAAGAAGGTAGTTTCAAAAGATTACACACTATACGATTTACTTTATGTGAAAAGTCCAGGAAAGGCAAATTTATAAACAGAAAGCAGACCAATGGTTGCCTGGGGCTGGAAATGTAAGTGATAATGTCTGGCAAATAGCTCATGGGGCTTCTTTGAGGTGACAGAAAAGGTCTAAAATTGGTGGTGGTTGCACAACTCTATACATTTACTAAAAATCATTCAATTATACACCTATAATGGATGAACTTTATGGTTTAGAAAATTATACCTCAATTAAGCTGTAAGAAAAATCTAATGGGAAAAGATAGAAAAATAAACAATAAATAAATAACTATATAAGAAGGAGATAGTGTTTTGGTACCAAAAGATATAGAACATATAATAACAAAGATAGGAATATAGGGAAGAGGGAAGGGAAAATGTGCAGTATTAAATAGGGTGGTTAGGATGGGCCTCACAGAGAAAGGAGTTCACCAAGTTCACGTCTGGTTGAAGAGCTTGCCAACCCAAAGGAAGAACGTGAACAAAGTTCCATGACTCTGGATGCTATGAAAACAGACTTCAGGAGTGAAAGAGCAGAAGCAGGGAGACCAGTGAGGTGGTTATTTTGATAATCCTGGCAATATGTTATAATAGTTTGAACCAAGGTAGGTTGTAGTGAGTGGTGATATACTGGATAAAGCATTGGGGACAAAATTGGCATCAATTTTTCTCTTTTTAAAAGTTAATTCACACTTTCATAAAAATTAGAAGATAACACATCAAAATGCTAATTGTATTTCTTACTGTGTGATGAAGTTATTGGATATTTGTGCCTCTGCTTTTTCTAACTTTCCAGCCATTTGCATGTATTATTTCTATAGAGTAAAACAGAATTGTTTTCAATCTCTAGTTCATTGAACAAGATGGTAATGCAAACAAACTTGGTTTTTTGACAACTCTGTAAAGTCAACACCAAAATGGTTACGTATATGAAGTAAACAGTGATAAACTATATTGTTAGCAACATGAAGAGTAGTCAAAGAAGCAACAGATGTTTCCTGAATACAAGCAGTGAACTCACTTTTCCATAAACACATGGTAACATTTATTACCAACTAACTTTCCTGGCATTATATGACTCTTTCCAGAATATGTCTAATGTCTAATTTTTAATTGATAATAAGTGCATTTCCAGTCATAATAAATATAACTTGTATCAGTCAGTAAAGCTTGTTATGCTGAGATAACAAAAACCTCAAATTCTCAGAGATTGAAATAATAAAGGTATATTTCTTATTTCACTACATGTCCAATTAAAGTGGGCGAGAGCAGAGTTTCTAATAATTATGGTCATTTAGGGACCCCAACTGTCAAAAGCTCCATTTTGACATGGTCTACCAGTATGAAATATGTTAAATTATGAGCTAGCTCTTAAAGCATCTGCCCCCAAATGATACACCTTACTTATGCTCTCATTACATTAGCCAATGGAAGTCCTCTGGCCACAAAAGAGTCAGGAAGCTCAATTCTCTGATGTAGTCAAAAGAAAGAAAATATATGATGTATGTTATAATTATTCATTCTAATTACCCAGTGCTTTAATATGGGATTTGTGATGGCAATTATGTTACCTCCCAACAGGGATTTGTAAACTAGGCTACATATTCCATAGAGCATTACAAGATGTGAGATAAGAGAAGAAAATAATGAGCTTCAACTCGGATTCATTTTTACATAAAACAAATACAATTAAACTATACTAATATTTAATTTTAAATTTTAAACTTTATTAGTATTTAATAGTAAAAAAAATCATAACTTCTTCCTACATCAGATCGCCACATGACATGTTTAGTCCACAATATACTGAGACAGATTGGAAATTCCAAAAAGTGAGAGTTAAAAAAATCATCCTAATTCATTCATTTACTTCCAATACATCCACATAATAGATTTTATATGTGTCAAGTTAAGTTGTTTTCAGAATTGTTATAACCAAATTTTAATCACACTAACTCTCACAAAATAGACAATAACTTTGTAATATGCCCACAAAGACAGCTGAGAATTGAAAATTGCAGAGCCTATCAAGAAGAAAATGGCAGAATGACACTTCTATTCCTAATACAAACTTGTCATCAGCTACATACAATTGCTGTCTAAAGAAACTGCCAAAATCAGATTTATGAAGAAGGATATCTCGCACATGGATTGATGGCTACCAACATCAATGATAAATCTTCCCTAAGCATATATTTTATATGGTGTATGTATGCTGTGTATTGAACCTTTATGAGGTATCTTTAAAAGATATTATTCAAAATAAGTACTGAAATACATTAGAACCCTGTCCTTGAATCACTCTATCACATGGTATTAAATCAATATTTTTATAAATATTGAAGTATTCAGTATGGAAATATTTAATATTTTGAATAATGTTCAACAATGTTAACATATTATAATAAATTCAACAACTTCTGTGAGAGGAAAATGAGTATTATTGACAAAAATTTAAATTGTTTAAAATATTATTAATCTTATCTTTACTTGATCATCTTACAATTTTTATTATTGTGTATGCTTTAGAATTACCATAAATATCAATAAAGAAATCAATATATTAATTCATATTCTTTTTTTTTTTTTAACTCACAAGGTTTGTGATCAAATAAAGTCCTGATCTAGGTTATGGATGGGGCATTCCAGCCATGAACTCACTGTAGCCAAAACTGATTTTTCAGTTGTCACCTTGAAATTTCCACTTGGATAAATAACAGATACTTATATCTAACATGTCCATAACAGAGCTTTTGCTTTCTCTGCCGAACCTCTTCCTCCTCTGGTCTTCACAGCTCTGCCAAATGCACAAACATCTATCTAGTGGTTTAGGTCAAAGTCCTTGCATGCATCCTTTAGTCTTCTTCCTCCATATCAAATCTATTAGCAGGTCCTGACATTTTCTACCTCCAAAGAATATCCTAAATTGGTCATTTCTCTTCCAACTGAATCAAGACTCCATGACTCTCTTCTGGTTATTATATGGTCCTAATGTGTCTCATTCCATTTTTGCCCCACTAATGCCTATCCTTCCCCAAGCAGCTGATGATTTCTAAAATGGCGATTGGGTTCTGTCAGTCTCCTGCCTGAAACTGGTCATTGGCATTTCGTATAAAATTCAAACTCCTTGAAATGGTCTTGCCTGCTCCTTAAACCTCTTCTCATATAACTTTTCCCCAGGCTTTCTTCTCTATGTTCGTTGTACAGGGATGTTTTTCTGTTCCTCAAACAGACCTAGCCCCTTTTGGTCTTTGAATGTTTGCACCAGCTCTGCTTGGAACACTCATCACCCAGATATTTTTTTGGCTGATTCTTTCTCAACATTCAGGTCTCTGCTACTAAATCAGCTCTTCAGAGTGGCCTTCCCTGATCAAATTACGTTACAGGCCCCCTACCCGCTTCCCCAGCCCCATTCTGTACCACATTAGGTATTACTACGGCCTTTAAAGCCTATGAAACTTGTGCCTCCCCATGTCCTCATCTCCCACCACCCTTCCTCTCAGTCACTCTGCTTCATCCCCACTGGTCTCTTCCTTTCCTAATTAGATGAAGAAAGCTGTTACATAATTTGCACTTGTTTTGTCCTCAGCAGAAACGTTCTTTCAGGTATTTGCAAAGTTCATTTCTTCAATTTATTCTGGCCTCTCTGCACAAATCTCGTCTCATCACCCAATCAAAAGATCATCTCCTTTCTCTGCCTTACTTTACTCTCTATTTAGTTCTTTACGGCACTTGGATATATTTTAAATCTATCATTTGTTAATTGTTCCACCCACCAAAATATAGGCTCTAACAGGGTAGGGGCTTTGCTCTTTTTCCCCACTGTGATTCTAGCCTCTTGAACGATGCCTGATAATGTCTTACTGTAATTTACATAAGTTATTCCATGCTGAGGCTCACTTGTTGTTTGTCTATAAAACATGCTGCTATGATCACTGTAATATAATCATTATTTTTGCTTTTTGTAATTATATTTTAAGTTAATTTCTAGAGGTCAGATGTTTATGCACATGTTGTATGTGGAGGCATACTGCCCACTTGAGACCTAGAAAATCTGTTACAGTTTACACACCCACCAACTGTGCTTACAGTGGATCTTTTGAATCTCTTTTTATAGGTGTAATTATGAACAACACTTCAAATTGCCATTTTATTTTTTGCTTTGTTTTGGGCGCAGTTAATTAGGTTTATGTGTTATTTGTTTATTTATTTATTTTAAGGGAAGTACTGGGAATTGAATCCAGGACCTTGTGCATGCTATGCCTGCAATATACTTCTCAGCTATACCATCCCGCCTTGTGAATCTTTTTAATATCTGTGATCTAAGAAGTGATTAAGAATGATTTATTGCTTTATTTGCATTTTAGTGTTAGTAAATTTGAAA
Organism: Camelus ferus; assembly: GCF_009834535.1. NCBI lineage: Eukaryota > Metazoa > Chordata > Mammalia > Artiodactyla > Camelidae > Camelus > Camelus ferus. The sequence goes on from NC_045703.1 coordinate 43,477,393, forward strand.
TGTTTTATATGATTCTGACATGTAAACTGCCTTTTATATCTTTTTCCCATTTAAAACTTTTATATTCATGTTTATAGTTGTTTAATAATTCTTTACGCACTTAGGATATTTACATTCCATGTGCTCTATATATTGTGAGTATTTTCCCAGTTTGTAGTTTATCTTTCATACACATTTATGTATTTTTTTTTCAATAAGGAAGTTTTCTATTTCATAAGTTCAATTCTTTCATTTTTTAACATCCCTAGTTTAATATTGTTCTGTGGTTTCTCTGAGCACTTTTATTTTTATTATTTTAACTTTTAATAGTTTTTTCTCTATATTTAACTTATGCTGGGGTATGTAGTAGTGGGATTGAAATTAGTTTTGTTTGACTGTTTAGAAATGGTTGATAAGTTTTCCATATAAAATGCCAACAATATGGTAATCACAATAATAAAGATTTACAGTAAGATTTCTATTGGCCAACCTAACTATTTTATATATAATAGCTCAATTAATCTTCACATCAACCTTCAGGGTTATGGTGAAGCCTGTTTTTCTTAAGAGGGGTACAAAGCAAATGCTGAATGTTGTAAGTCGACCATGAAATAATCTCTCATGCGTCACAGCCAGGAGGCCAAGTCCTGAGTCTGTAATCCACAGATCTATGTCTCATCTCAGTAGGGCAATTTATTAAGTGCTTGAGCAACATGCTGTTCAGAGTATCATGCTGCCTATTATTACTGTTGTTGTAAACTGGGAGCACTCAACCCAGCATCACAGAACCTTACATGACTTCATGTCGCCTTTCTCAAGTTCCTTCAAACCTCCGTCCCCTCAAATCTCCTGTCATGGAGTCATCACTACAGCACGGGGGAAACCTGGTTCCACAGCTTGCTCTGACACAAGAAGCAGAAAGAGGAGGAAGAATATATTTCCTGGCACTTAAAACAAGAGACACCAAAATAACGGTGTCAATGGAAACAAATGCTTAGAAAAAATATTCCAAAAGAAAACTGGATTAGTAATATCATTAACTAGCAAAATAGAACTTAATTAAAAATCATATAGGAAAAAAAATCATATAGGAAAAAGGATGATGATAATACAGAAAGAGGACATAACCCTCGTTAATGTCAGCACATGCAACAATTCAACCTCAAAAATTTGATGAAAACAAAGATATAAATGAGTGAACTAGAAAAATGGACAATTGTTGAAGGACTACTTCACATAACCCTCTCAGAAAATGACAGGTAAAACAGGAGAAAAATAAACAGTGAGAGCAAGATCCGAACAAAACAATTAAAAACTTAAGCTCTTTGGTATATATAGAGAGATGTTGTACCAAATAACAAAACTACTTTTTTGAGAACATACATGAGATATTTTCAAAGTAGGACATGTTTCCTACCATAAAGGAAGCCTCAGTCAATTCCAAAGAAACAATATAATATAGACCATCGTTCTCTAAGAACATACAATAAAATTAGCAATAAAAAACAAAAGAACAGCTAAAAAAATTTTGTATTATCAGTGAATGAATAAAACAAATAGCCATTGGATTTAAAAAGGAAAAAAAGTGTACTTAGAACCAAGTAATAGTGAAAATACTACATGGCAAAATTTATGGGAAACAGTCAAAGAAGTATTAAGAGAAAAAATATAGGTTTAAACACATTTATCAAGAAATAAAAAATGTTTTTAAAATGATTGTGATTTAACCTAGGAAGCTAGAAAAGGAGCAAGGGAGTAAACAGAGGAAACAAGAAAAGAAAATAATGAAGATCATGTCAGAAATCGATGAGAGAAGTAAAACAATAAAAAATTTTAACTAAATTTTGATTTCCCTCCAAAAACATTCCACGTCCAGTAGTTCTTACAGGGAAATTCTGCCAAATTTTTAAGGAAGAGTTTATTTTTTTATTTTTATGATTCTATGGGTCTCCAAAAAAGGCTCTGTCCTTTTGTGAGTAGACCTTGCTTTACAGAAAAGCTGTATCCTGACTACTTGTATTTAAACCAAAGCACTTTTCAAAAGCATGTACACAGTGTCATATTTGATAGGACCCTAATGGCAATCCTTTGTTTAAAGACTTTCAAGAGTTTACAGCCTCCTTCTTTTTTTGCAAATGTTCAGAAAATAGAAAACAAAATCTGTGTAGCTCATTTTAGGAAGCTAGTGTTATCTTGAATCTAAAGCAAATGAATCTATTAGCTCATTTCAATTATGATCAAATGCAAAAATCTTAAATCTAATATCAAACTCTGACATTGTGTGTATTTTATATATGTGTGTGTGTGTGTGTGTGTATATATATATATAAAATGAAAAGATTCTTCAACTTATAAAAATCTTTAAAGGTAACTTACATTAGCAGACTAAAGAAGCCAAAACTCATTATTATGTCAATGATAAAGTATTAAGTTCAATATATATTTATTACAAAAACACCTAGAAAGCAAGGAATAGATGAGAACTTCCTTAATTTAGTAAAGGTTAAACACCAATTTTAGAGCATTGCACTTAATGGAGGAATTTTGGATGCATTTTCTTCAGAATCTAGAATTCCCATAATTGGTTAACATAGTACTGGAGGCCCTTGACTATACTATAAAGGTAAGTAAATGCAAACAGTTGTCAAAGTGGGAAAGAGACACAACTCCTGATATTTTCTAATGATATCAATATCTATTTAGGAAAACCAGAGAAATAAAAAAGATAAACTATTAGAATTAATAAGAGAGTTCATCAGCACCGCTAATAATACTTACTCGCATTTTTCCACTTTGGTGATAACCAGAGAGAACAGAGGAAATATGATAACAGTCAATATAGCAATACAGCATGTGTATATGTGTGCATTGTAGGAACCAGCTTAGAATACACAAGATCTCTGGGGAGACATTAAAAAAATTCTACTACATGATTATAAGATGAGCTCTTTGTTTTTTCATAAGAGAAATTATGCTTATGGATAAGAAGACTTTGTTATTTAAAAAATTGAGGTCCTAATTAAAAACATACTTACATTAGAAATCCCAGCTCTGAATGGTATCATTTGGAATTCTACTACATATTTAAATGAGAAAGAACACCTAATTTATCCATTATGTTTAGAAGAACAGAATAAGTCTCTACAGAAGAATTCTATAAGTTCATATAATTTGATACAAAAACCTTGCTAGGACATTACAAGAAATAAAAATTATAAGCCAATTTCATACTCCAAAAGAAATACAAAAGGTCTTTAAAAATCAATAAAATGAATTCAGTGATTTATAGCCAAATTGATGTTATTCCATAAGTAAAAGACTTAACATTAAAAAAAAAACAGTGTAAAAATCATACTATCACCACAAAAGATATAGAAAGAATGCTTGATAAATTAAACATACATTCATCATTTAAAAAGCTGGTAGAAAATTAGAAATGTTTATAACCTATCATTACTCTTCATCATTATTCTTACTCAATATTATACTAGACGCACTAGTTAGTGCCTTAAATGAAGAAAAATAAAGTACAGTCATTGGAAAGAAGAAGTAAGATCCAATCAATATCCACAGAAAACATAAATGTGTATATAACAAATCTAAAATAATCTAAAGATATAATCTTAGAATTCAACAAACACAACGAAGAAAAAGTGAAAACTTCAAAAGACACCATTTACATTGGAATAAAAAATCAAAGGACAAAGACTAAATCTGAAAAAATAAACCTTTTGTGCAAGAACTCCATAAAAAAAAATTATAAAATGTTATTAACAAAAGTGAAAGAGATCTAACTATATAATTAGACAGCTATACCAGGTTCATGGATTACAAGACTTCATTTAAAATGATGCCAATTCTCTCTAAACCAACGCACAGATGATAACAGATTGGGAGAACTTCTTTTATCATAATAGTTCTCAAATTTGGCTGCATTTATAATCATCAGGAAGACTTTTTGAAAAAAAACTTGATGATGCACTATCTCCATGCTTTATGACTTACATAATTAAACTGAATCTTTTGAGGAGAGAACCAGGCATTTATATTTTTAAAACTTCCCAGATGTTTCTAATGAGCAACCAAGTTTGAGAACTACAGCTCTGTAGCATATTATTATATATAATAAATTACATATTATATATTGTTGCAAACCTGCATTAATTAAGACAGGGTGAAATTGGTGTAAGGATAGGAATTAGATGAATGAAACAGAAGACAAGCTGTGGAAACAGAAGACAAGCTGTGGAAACAGACTCAGACACACATGACACTATTTATGACTATGTAACATGGTATGGCAGCAAGAAAAATGCAGTTTTCCATAAATGTAATTACACCAATTGGCTCCAAATTAAAAAATAAGCATTGATCTCAATCTCAAGTTATATACATAAAAATCAGTTCCAGGTAGGCTGCAGATCTGAAGGAGAGAGTAAACAAACAGAACCTCCAGAAAGTAACATAGAGGAATATCTTTATGAACTTAAGGTATAAAGAAATTTCTTTGATAACACACAAAGAGGAAAAAAATTTTAAATTTACTATACTAACACTAAAATTTAAAACTTTTATCCATCAAAAGACATCATTAAAAAAATGAAATCTCAAGTTGTAGACTGAGAAAGGACATTTGTAACATAGAAAATTGACACATGGTCAGTTATATATATGTACATGTATATACATACACTATATTCCAATTAATAATAAAATTTACAAAACCCAATAGAAAAATGAGCAAAAGAATAAACTAGATGGGAATGCAGTTTGGTGCAGCCACTGTGGAAAACAGTATGGAGATTCCTCAAAAGACTAGGAATAGACATACCATATGACCCAGGAATCCCACTCCTGGGCATGTATCCAGAAGGAACCCTACTTCAGGATGACACCTGCACCGCAATGTTCATAGCAGCATTATTTACAATAGCCAAGACATGGGAACAACCTAAATGTCCATCAACAGATGACTGGATAAAGAAGATGTGGTATATTTATACAATGGAGTACTACTCAGCCATAAAAACCAACAACATAACGCCATTTGCAGCAACAAGGATGCTCCTGGAGAATGTCATTCTAAGTAAAGTAAGCCAGATAGAGAAAGAAAAATACCATATGAGATTGCTCATATGTGAAAAAAACAAACAAAGCATAAATACAAAACAGAAATAGACTCACAGACATAGGATATAAACTTGTGGTTGCCAAGGGGGCAGGGGGTGAGAAGAGATAGACTGGGATTTCAAAATTGTAGAATAGATAAACAAGATTATACTGTATAGCACAGGGAAATATATACAAGATCTTATGGTAGCTCACAGAGAAAAAAATGTGACAATGAATATACACATGTTCATGTATAACTGAAAAATTGTGCTCTACACTGGAATTTGACACAACATTGTAAAATGATTATAAATCAATAAAAAATTAAAAAAAGAATAAACTGGATAAAGCAGCTGTGGTATATTTATAAAATGGAAAACTACTCAGCCATTAAAAATAATAAAATAATTTCATTTGCAGTAACATGGATGGACCTGGAGATTGTCATTCTAAGTGAAGTAAGCCAGAAAGAGAAAGAAAAATACCATATGATATCACATATGTGGAATCTAAAAAAAAGAAAAAGACAAATGAACTTATTTACAAAGAGAAACAGACTCATAGATATGGAAAACAAACTTATGGTTACCAGAGGGGTAAGGGAGTGGGAAGGGATAAATTGGGAGTTTGAGATTTGCAGATACTAATATATATAAAGTAGATAAATAGGTTTATACTGTACAGCACATGGAACTATATTCAATATCTTCTAGAAACTTATGATAAAAAAGAATATGAAAATGAATATATGTATGCTCATATATGATTGAAGCATTATACTGAACACCAGAAATTGATACAACATTGTAAACTGACTATACTTCAATAAAAAAAATACAAAAAAGAATAATCTCTTCATAAAATAGCATCTCTAAAAGGCCAATAAACATATGAAAAAGTGTTCAATCTCATTAGAGACCGGAGAGATGGAAACTAAAACCATGAGCTACTACTATACTTCTATACACTTATCAGATATATGCACCTCCATGTTCCTTATTTATTGTAGCATTATTTACAATAGCCAAGACATGGAAACAACCTAAGTGTCCATTGATGAGTGAATGGATAAAGAAATGCAGTATATATACACACAAGGGAATATTATTCAGCACCACCCGCTCCCCAAAAAAAGAAAGTCTTGCCATTTGCAACAAAATACGTAGACCCTAAGGGCACTATGCTAACTGAAATAAGTCGGATAGAGAAAGACCAATACCATATGATCTCACTTTTATGTGGAATCTTAAAAAAAAAAAAAGGAACTCATAGATCAGAGAAGAAATTGATGATTGTAAGAAATAGGGAAGCGGGGGTGAGATGGATGAAAGAAGTCAACAGATATGAATTTTCAGTAATAAGACGAATAACTCTGAGGAACGTAATGTATAGCACAGTGACTATAGTTAATAATACAGAATTGTATATTTGAAAGTTGCTAAGAAAGTAAATCTTAAAAATTCCCATCACAAGAAAAAATTGTAATTACGTGTGGTAACACGTTAACTAGACTTACTATGGCAATTATTTTGCTATATATACAAATATTGAATCATTATCTTACACACCTAAAACGAATACAATGTTATATCTCAATTAAATCCCAATTATATCTCAATTTAAAAAAAGACTGATAATGTTGCCAAGAATATATATTAATCGGAACTCTCATATACTGCTGGTGGGAATGGAAATTGGTATAACTACTTAGGAAGCTTGTTTTTCCTTACCTACCAAGGCTGAATATATGCATACTGTATGACCTGGCAATTCCACTTACTTATATACCCAACTGAATGCAAATACACGTGAACACATATGTACAAGAATGTTCATGGCTATGTTACTATTAATATCTCCAAATTGGAAATAATCCAAATGCCCAATAGCAGTAGAATGGATATATATATTGTGATATAGTCATCTAGTGCAATATTGTACTTTTGAAAATAAACTATATAGAAGAGTGTGGATTAATTTTACAAAGACAATGTTAAACGTATATGCCAACCAAAAAAGGATTCATATTATAATTTTCCATTAATATGAAGCTCATAAATGAACAAAAGTCATGATAATGGTTACCTATGGGGAATATGGTGAATAATGATAGAGAAAGGGCATCAGATGGGACTTACAGAATATTTGTAATTTTCTACTTCTTGACCAGGACTGTGGTTACATGAATGTGCTTACTTTGTGAAAGTTCATCAAGGTATATGCCCTTTTCTCTTAGCTGAAGTATAATATAGTACTAAAGTACTAAAGGATGAAGATAGTCTGAACACATAGAGAGACATACAATGTTCTTATAAGACTTAATGTAAGAATGTCAATTCTTCCCAAATTAATCTATAAAATCAATATAATCCAATACAAATTCCAGTTGGATTTTAAAGTAATCAACAGATTTCTTTAAAAACATATTTGAAAGGTCTATGAATAGCTACATCAGCTTAGAAGAAAGTAGTAATAACAAGGGATTGGTTTATGTATGACCTATAGATTAATGGTTATTCCAGAGCCATAGGTACAAAAATAATGCAAATTTCTCAACTGTGTTGCTAGCTCAGTAAATGGTGCTGGGAAATCAAGGTTATTATATGGAAAAAACTAAAATTAGATCCCTTTGCAGTTCATGGCACAGTTTAAAAATTAAGTATGAGATGTAAAACTGTAAAGTTGATATAAAGTAACATAAGAAAACATCTTTGTAATCTGAACATGAAGAAGAACTTTCTTATGCAAAACCTCAAAAGTACAAAACAAGAGACAAAAAAAATGACTTGGGGCTGGCTTAGGAACAAAGATACATTTCAAAATATTGTATATATGGAAAAATATGGTCTGAGTCAAAATAATCAATTGAAAAATGAATTAAATAAAACTATCTATAGTTAGCTGATGACTGCCTGCACCAATTCATTGATGGAGGAGTGCGCGTGTGTGTTTGTGTCTTTGTATGTGTGTGCGCGTGTGTGTGCGTGTGTGTGTGTGAACTGGATCTGACATTTGTCCATCTTTATTTTATTTCATAGCATAATGTACCTAAAAGATTCTTTCATCTATAAAAGGGAAAGATTTGCCTACTAACAGTTCTTTATTTGCCTAGTAGTGTGTCTGGATCTAATTCTGTTACTGCCTCAATTCTACTACTCTTGGAACCAAAAATTTATAGTTGCCTAGAAAATAACTCTGCCTTGTATGTATTCAAACCACTGCTTAAAGATTCCAGGGTATATGTTATAGGTCTTAATGCTCTTTTACTGAATTAACATAGTAAGTTGCATCAAAGTACACTAATTTATTCAATAATCTTAGTTGAGCTCTGACTTTTCAACATAGATTCTTTAAAAAGTATCTTGTGATTAGTAAACATTAATTTCTATACCTTCAAATAAGAATGCCATCATTTAAGAAATTAGAACTTAAGTCACCGTAGAAGGAGTGAGAGAAGCATTGATATAAGCAATATTTAAACGTGGTTAAGAGTTTGGTGAATTTTGCTTTCTAAACACTGTGCTTTTAATAGATGGTTTTTTAAAAAAAAAACTATAGTTTTATATTCTAGAAACACAAATATGGATAACTTAACTTTTCACTCTTAGATTACAATCAGTTTCAAATAAAAGGCAAACTTATTCACCATTCATGTTGAGCTATTTGAAGGCCTAAAAAAAGCTCAAGAAAGTTCACTCAGTTCCTTGTCCCTATCCATCCCAGAGTCCTATCTTGTTTCTCCCTTCTCCTGCACTATTGGGTCTCAACCATTCTTCAGTTAACTACCTTCTCAGATGACCACCTTTCCTTCAACAGAATTCGTATATTCTCTATTAAAAATTTCCCCTAAAATTCCCAAGACTAGATACTCTTTGAACATATTCTAGTCAGCCAAGAGAAAGGTGCTTACCTTCAAAATAGATGCCTGACTGGATTTCTAGGACTCTGGGGAGGGTCCTGAGGTCAAGGGAATGGACAAATTCTTCCAGCGACAATGCCATTGCTTTGGCTTGGGTCTTGTGCAGATCTGATACTTACAGAAGCTTTTAGCTTCTGGGTGTCACTCTGCAACTGCAGTCCCAACTCATCATTCCTTTCTCAGGCAGGCAGGGATGTCACACTGGAGCCCAGTTAGGGTGGAGTGGCTCTATGTGGGGAGGGCAGTGAGGAGGGAGGGAGGAGGCAGGGGACAGAAGGTGTTACAGCTCCTTTTAGTTCTCATTGTGGCTTCATTTCCTTCTAACACTGAAGTAGGGCAGGATGGGGGTGGGGTGAGCATGTCTGAACAGACACTGCCAAAAAAAATGACAACTGACAAGTAGCTCACTCTGTCTGTTGCTGATCCAGGTGTGCCTCAACAGCAGGGGCTAGGCTGTTTGAGGTCAGAGTGCTTGTGGTTTGTCAACTGCAAAAGAACAGGAATACAGGACTAAAGTCAAATCTTAAAAAGGGCACCATTTTAATTCTTTATCTCTTTAGTTTACTTGTGAAGTTTGGCTTTGTGCCTTATTTGCATACTCTTAGTGCTTTTATATTAAATTTAGTTACAAAAGTGCTTTGTGTCAGCTGTTTTGAGAAATCTGATACTTGGGAGAGGATCAGATCGAAACCGCTTTTTATTCTTCCACATTAAAAATTTTGCTGAATCTTAAAAAAAGGGTGGGGGAGAGGTGCAATATGCAAAGTGATAGAGTAAACAAATCCAGTAAATTAATGTGAATTTTCTAATCACTGCATTATAGTGAAAGTATCTAAGTCCGCTGTTAGAAAACCTGAATTTCCTGGGTTTAGCTCTGCTTTTGACTTACAGGTGACATCGGCCTTATCTTCTCTGTCCCTCATTTGTTTCATTTATTTAATGGAGAAAAAGTTAGAGTCAAATAAATTGTACAATTTCTTCCAAGGCCAAAATTCTACAATTCTCATCACGAGGTCCAAATTTGTTGGGTGGCAGTTTGGGGATGCTGAAGTCAAAGAAAACAAGAGAAGCCTCATAAAAAATAAATCTCTTAAAAATCCTCACCCTCTCTATTCTTTGTATTTAGATGAGACCATGTTTTAGAGTTAGAGTATACAATTCAAGGGGGTATTTTCTAAGTCTGTTTAAAGGTAACTAAAAGAAGACCAGTTGGTATAAATACAGGTGAAAGATGGTAAGAAGCTGCATGTTCTCCTTATAAATTGGACTCCAGGCTCCCTGCCTAGAAACTGTTTAAGCCTTAGTCTGCAGAGAGCATAGCCAGATAGGGAGGGTCAGGGTGCCCCCAGCTCCACCATATCCTTCATGTAAACGACCTAGGAATAAAAACATTGCCTTATTTTGATATAGTTTACAAAATTCTTTTGTCTCTTATAATCATATTTGATACAGTAAACTGCCTAGCTTCATTTCTTTCTTTACAAAACTAAAATTTGTAAGGTCACATCAATAGTTTTCTCACCAATAGTTTCTACTTCCCTACTTGAAACTTCTTTGCTCAAACTCTCCCAAATTGAACAGTGTGATTTCTGCATCCTTTCCCCCAAGCTTAGGCCCCTCAAATGACCGCAAACATTGTATACAGCCTAACAGTGTATCTCACATAGTTGAATACATGAAAAGGGCTGCTGTGGGCTGCTTCTTAAAAATCATACATCTGCTAGAATTGGTGCCACATCAAATTTCATTTGATACCTAATACAAACTGGACTTGATTTTTAAAAAATTTTCTCAAGTCAACTTTCTATCCTACTAGCCAAAGAAGCCATGTCAAAATATTACCAATCTCCTACAATTATCTTTGCTACTCCTACTTCTGTTCTTTCAACAGATAATCCTTTCTGCTACATTCTGCTTCTTTTATATTCCCAATCTTAGTCAATGACAACACCATTCTCTGTTTCTCAAGCCAGAAGGCTGCATGATAGGGGATGCCATCTCTAGCCTTCAAATCCCTCAAGCACTATGGATGGCAATACTCAATATCATTCACTCAGTTCTTGCTCTGTATCTCCACCATTACTGCTTTAATCCAGATCATAATGACTTCTGACACTGTAGGCAAAGAAATCCTGACATGAACAGCCAAGATAAAATTGACAAATAAGAATACTGAGACAGTACTTAAACTACTAGGTAACAAAAATCAATGATCAAAGTTTAATAATTGAAACAGCAGATTGTAACAACAGTCAGGTATAATAATAGTCAGATTAATGAGGATTCAGCAATCAACCGAAGCATTGCCAACTAAAGACAGCCCCTCACCACCCAGTTCTACAAGAATTGAGTCATTAGTCACTACAGTCACTGACCTTCAACATACTCTGAAAATTGTTCAGGGCAGAGATCAGGAATGAGGCACTGGGAAAACTGGCAGAACAGACCTTCAGATGGATATTTTCAGGAAAAAATTTAAGAACCCAATTACTTGCATCCTCTCATATTTAGATAAGCACTAAAATTTTTGAGATATCTATTCCTATGATTAGCAGCAACCTTCTACTGAGATATGTGCTTGATTGCACTTACCCCTTCTCCAAAATCATATGTTAACCTCCCCCACTACCTCTTCAGAGCAGTCCCTCAGAGCTATCTGAGAGGCTGTCTCCAGGCTATAGTTCTCAGTAAGTTCTCAAGTAAAACTGAAACTCACAGCTCTCACATTGTGTGTTTTTATTTCAACCAACAGTATAAATAATAATTTACTATATTGAAAAAGATGAAATTCCAAAGCACTAGGGGAAAATGTTTCATTCAACAAATAGTTGTTAAACAATTTTTTTAAATTTTAAATTAAAGTATAATTGATTTACAATGTTGTGTCAGTTTTAAGTGTAAAACAAAGTGATTTAGTTATACATATATATGTATATCTATTATTTTTCAGATTTTTTTCCATTATAGGTTATTACAGTTATTGAATATAGTTCCCTGTGCTATACAGTAGGTTTTGTTGTTTATCTACTTATAGTAGTGTGTATATGTTAATCCCAAATTCCTAATTTATCCTTCCCTTCCTTTCCCCTTTGGTAAAGTTTGTTTTCTATGTCTGTGAGTCTACTTCTGGTTTGTAAATAAGTGATATAATAAGATATTTGTTGGGGAGAGGATATAGCTCAATGGTAGAGTACATGCTTAGCATGCACGAGGTCCTGGGTTCAATCCCCAGTTCTGCCACTTAAAAAGAAACCTAATTACCTCCTCCCACCAAAAAAAAAAAGAAAAGATATTTGTCTTTGTCTGACTTACTTCACTTAACATGTTAATCTCTAGGTCCATCCATGTTGCTGCAAATGGCATTATTTTATTATTTTTCATGACTTACTAATATTCCATTATATATACAGACACACATATACCATAGCTTCTTTATCCAGTCATCTGTCAATGGACATTTAGGTTGCTTCCATGCCTTGGCTATTGTAAACAGTGCTGCTATAATAACTGGGGTGCATAAATCCTTTCAAGTTATAGTTTTATCTGCATATACAACCAGTAGTGAGATTCTTGGATCATAGGATAAGTCTATTTTCAGTTTTTTAAGGAATCCCCATAGTGTTTTCTATAATGGCTTTACCAAACTACATTCCCACCAACAGTGTAGGAGGGTTCCCCTTTCTCCACACCCTCCCTAGCATTTATCACTTGTGGACTTTTTGATGATGGCCATTCTGATTGGTGTGAGATGATAGCTCATTGTAGTGTTGATTTTCATTTCTCTGATAATCAGCGATATTGAGCATCTTACCACGTGCCTACTGGCCATCTGTAGGTCTTCATTGGAGAAATGTCTGTTTAGGTCATCTACCCATTTTTTGACTGGGTTGTTGGTTTTTTCAGTTTTGAGTTGTATGAGATGTTTGTATATTCTGGAAGTTAAGCTCTTGTCAGTCGCATCATTTGCAAATATTTTCTCATATTCGGTAGGTTCTCTTTTTGTTTTGTTTATAGTTTCCTTTGCTGTGCAAAAGCTTATGAGTTTAATTAAGACCCATCTGTTTATTTTTGCTTTTATTTCTATTGCCTTGGTAGACTGACCTAGGAAAACACTGCTACAATTTACGTTGGAGAATGTTTTGCCTGATCTCTTCTAGGAGATGTATGTTGTCCTGTCATATTTAAGTCTTTAAGTCATTTTGAGTTCATTTTTGTTTATGGTGTGAGGGAGTGTTCAAACTTCATTGATTTGAGAGACTGAGATGCTGAAAAGCAGAGAAACACAGTAAGAGGAACCCAATATTCTACACTTCTTTTCCCTTCAAGGTATTTGTGGCTTAGTAACTGGCATCATGAGAGAGGTTGAGAAACAAAACCAAAAGTGGTGGTTAAGGAGGAAGGAAGTTCAGTTGAGTCTTTAGTAGATGAACATTTCTAGGGAGACAGAAATTGGAGTTAGGGGCTAGCAGGTCACCCAGGGAAACTCAGAGAAAGGAGTTGTTCAGCACCACATTTCCCTTTTGGGTTTGGCCCATTTAAAGGCAGCACAGGGTTAGAGATAGCAGTTAGAAATATTCTTCCATAAGAAGTTGAAGAAGCCAGCAGTGCTTTTCAGAGTCTCCTAAAGATGTGAAAACAAGGCCAGCCAAGGAGAGGGAGGAGGACAGAGCTTCAGTAAATGTCCCGCACGGCTCCTAAAGACTACTTTCTAAAAGATAGAGTTGACTATAAATAGAACAGGCTTCACAAAAATTGAAGCATAGACTAAATTTAGCTCAATCTCTGAATGGATGAAGGTGATCTGCCCATTTTAGCTGCCAGACAAAAGCAAAAGTAATCCTCCCTTGATTTAAAAAAAAAGAAAGAAAGAAAAAGAGACAGAGAGGGAGAGAATAAACATGTGAGAAAACAGTAAAAAAAAAAAAAAGGCATTTAAATGAATGTAAGAGTGTCTCATATATAGGAATTATTGGGTATGTAATTCAAAATAATTTTGATTAATATGTTCAAAACTATAAGACAAGAAGGAGAATTTCAGAAGAGAACTGACATTTACAAAAAATATTCAATAAATACTCCAGGGTTGAAAAATTCAATAACTGAAATTAAGAATTCCATAGTGATTTAATAGCAATTTGGACATATAGTAAGAGAAGATTGTTGAACTAGAAAGTAGAGAGTAGAAAATACCTACACTCTATCTACAGAGAGATAAAAAGAATGGACTGTTAAAAACAGAAGATAAGGGACATTTCAACCATATTGGAAAGGTCTTTACTTATGTGTAAACTGAATCCTAACATGAAAGGAGAAAGAGAATAGAGGGAGAAGCAATATTTCAAGAAAGTGGCTGGAGATTTTCCAAAGCTGAAAAAGACATCGATCCATAGATTGAAAAACAGCCAAGAACACCAAGGAGGATAAATACAAAGAAAAACACAACAAGGAACATCATAGTAAAACTTTTAAAAAACAAAGTCAAAATCTCACATGCAATATGAGGGGGTAAAACTCATCACTGTCGAAGGATCAACAATAAGACTATAACTGACTTATTAACTGTGAAATAAAATTCATATTTTATGGCAAGACAGGAGAAATTTAAACAAAACTTTCCTCTGCTCTTTGGCCTCTTCTCTCTCTGCACTGTGCATCATGTATTTGCATTATGCCTTGACCAAAACTTCCCCATTGGCAGAAAAACCTGCTCAACCTTAAAAAGCAACATTCTTCTAGCATCAATAAGACATCTCCTTAAAGATAACATTTTTCTTGATAAGGGGTCACATGGTGCTTAGATCTGATTATGTAAACTGGCAATAATATATCATTTAATGTACAGCCCTCTGTCTCAAAAACTTGTATAACTGTGCCAAGGCATAGTTCACTTCAAAGGGACAGGACAGTTCTCAGAGCTTTCTGAGATGTTCTTCCCAGGCTATAATCCTTAAATTTGGCTAGAATCAAACTTTCCATCTCTTTCTTAGATTGACTGATTAATTTCTCAGCAACATAACAAAAACCAATATAGTCAGAAAACATGGAATAGCATAATTAAAATGCTGAAAGAAAATTACTATCAACTTAAAATTCTACAGCCAGAGAAGATTATCTATGAAAGTTAAAGCCAAATACAGACATTTTCAGACAAACAAAAACTAAGAAAATTTGTCGTCAGTAGACCTGCACTAAAACAAATTCTAAAGGATGTTTTCCAGGCAAAGGAAAATGATCCCAGATAAAAAAATTATAAATGAAAGAAAGAATGAAGAGGGTAAATACATGGGTAAATAGAACAAATATTGATGGTACAAAACAATCATTTTAATGGTTTAAGAAGTTTAAAATATAGGTGAACTATTTATACTTCATGCAGTATACTGCAATACATAACAATAATGCAAAAGAAAGAACTAGTAAATGAGTTAAAATATTCTAAGTTTCTAGCTTTCTAGAGAAGTTGTAAAAGTAATCATTAGCATTAGAATGAAATAAGGAATGCATGCTATAATTTCTATAATTTCACTAAAATACAGTAAATGGAATAATAAAATTATTTTTTGATTAATCCAAAAACAGGCAAAAAAAGAAAAGGACACCAAGTTAGCTGGCAAATAACAAGGTGATAGAAATAAACTTAAATATATTCTTTGTTGAATTAATTAAAAATAAATTAGCATACAAATAAATAATAATAGTATAGGTAATAAACTAATATTGGCAAACTGCATTTTAAAAATATCTTGCTTGGAAAAAATTTACTTTAATTGGAAGTACTCAGAAAGTCTAAAGGTAAAGGGATGGGAAAAGATATAACAAGAAAATATTAACCAAAAGAAAGCTCAGGAAACTATACCAATGTCAGATAAAGTAGATATAAAGACAAAAAGCATTATTAGACATAAACGGTATATTTAATAATGAAAAACTGTTCAATTCACAAGGAAGATTCAGCTCTAAATCTGTAATGCAAACCAAGTAACATAGCTTCAAGTATCTAAATAAAAATTAACCAAATGAAAGAAAGACATAGAATCCACCATCACATTAAAAAACATTTACACTTACATTCAATAGCTCATAGAACCACCAAATATTTAATTCATGAGGATCTATTTTGCTATATTGCTCATATAACTGAAAACTGATGTGATCTATTTTGAAATCAATTTGATCTAGTAACTTTATCTTTAAATATAATCCGATATACACAAAGATTTATTATACCACTAATTGAAGCATTTATTATTTTCAATGGCCAAAAAAGCGGAAAGAAATCTAAAGTACAAGAAGGAAGTATTTGCATCAATTATCCACATAAGGATACTACACTGCCACTAAGAAACATACTTTCAAAGAAAAAGTTGTTTTGAGAAAATACTAACAATATAAGGCTAAAAATTGCAGGATAGAGAAGAAGCAGCAAAGAAAACATCTTAAGTAGGAATCAAATTTTATGTTTTTAACGTGTGTGTGTTTACAAGAAAAAAATTTAGGTTAAAAGTCAATGAATGACAAAGCTTTTTTTTTTCTCTTGAACAAATAGAGGTTTCTTTTTAAAAATTCTGTGGTTTCTAGCACCTTCTCTGCACTGTTTTCACCCAAGTCACTTGTTACCCTGTTCCTCTTTATTTTATCTTGTGGATACTTTTTATTCCTTATCTTACCTTCATATTCATGGTCACATGCTTTTCCTTGAAATACTCTCTTTTTTTGGCTTTCCTCATTTTTCATTCTGCTTTTCTACCTGCCACTTGCTGGTCTTTTTTGCAGCCTCTTGTTTCTCTGCCTTTTAAATATTGTGGTGTTCTCACTCAAACATTTGTCTTCAGTAATCAAATGCAAGTTTTACCTTAAAAGTAATGTAAAAGGTAATATAAAGCACTGAAAAGGCTGAGTTCGAGAAAAGGAGGCTGTTGTATCTCCAGCCACTTGTTGTCAGGAAAGAATTTAAGTCCAAAAGAGCTGGTTTTTCAAAATTTTCAAGAAAAATTTAAGATGATATTTTTCTTGTCAAATAACCTTTGTATGTTTGCAACTAATACTCATTTAAAAAATGATGGCCAAATTATTATTTTTATGTGGAATTACCTTATCTTTACTAAGTATTTGTAATTTATTCTCAGAAAAAGGAATGCTAGCCCAAAATAAATAAATCAAAGGGCTTCCCATTATGACCTCTGACCTGTACCAGTATGATGATGGCTTCTAAACCTGTGTCTCTGGCCCAAACTATTTTCTGAGGTCCAGATCTATATAAAACCTTTTGGATATTTTTCAAATCTTAAATTCAACATGCCCCAAATTGAATGTTTCATTCCTTTTGATATCCCCATTCCCATCCTCCACACCCCCCAGACACACACAATCTGTCTCCTCTTCCTATATTCTCTATCTCAGTAAATAACACTGCCCTCCGTCCAACTTTCCAAGCCAGAATCCTGGGTCTTATTAGTGACACTTTCCTCTCAGCCATCCGCTCTACCAAATGATCACTGAGGGAATCCAGGTCTACTGCTGGGACATTTCTCAAGTCCTCTACCTCTCCCCAAGCCTACTGTGCCTATGTAATGAAGGCCACCACCATCTCCTGCCAATATTAGGCAAAAAGCTTTTAGATTATAAAATTTTTACAACCTCCCTCCTCACCATTAGGCCTGAGTAATTATTCTAAAGTATGAATCTGACAAGGTCATTCCCCTTATTAAAACTCTTCAGCAGTTTATTCTTCAGTGGTTATCATCTGAAGTCTCTCTCTTGCAATAAATAAATTGCAAGTGACAGGGACTCAATTCAAACAGTCTTCTCCACAGGACGTGTGGCCAAAATTGACCCCTTTGTAGATTAAGTATCCTGTGCATGAAATTTGGTCCTTTCTATTAGGAAAAGAAGGAATAAATACTTATGACTGAAAGCTTTTGTTTCCAGGTAAACCTCATCAATTGTCTAAGGGCATTTCTCTCAGAAAGGTGTATTTCACATCATTCCAATAATTCTAACATGCTTCAAAAGTTCCTGTTGAAAAAGAATCTGTTTCTGTTAAGAAAACTCTCTGAGCTTGCTCCTCAATGCTTTTACTAGAGAACAGAGATGGACCTGCCCATCAACACAACTCAAAGAAGATAACAGAGTCATAGTTAGTGTCATCATTGCCAATGATTTCTGTCCTAAGAAGAGTAATGCTGGAAAAAAAAGAGGGAAAAAAAGAAAACTAAAGAAGACAATTTATAAAAGTGAAAAACAAGCTTTGCATTAAAAGCCTATTTCTTTGCCATTCACTCAGTAGCTACTTTGTCAAAAAGTAAGCAGAACTACTGAACATTAAAAAAAAAAAACTCATTTCATAAACTACAAAGCAAGAATTTAAAAACAATATTTTAATATCTGAATATGACATAATATTCCTTTGAGTAATGACTGAAGCTTAGAGATCATTTTGACTGGTACCTAAACCTCTTCATTTTCTAAAACTTTCTCTTGTCTATTCTGAAAAATCAAAAATTAGGCCTTGCCCAGAAAATAGGAATCACCCCCTGATTTTTGCTTATAATGTGGCATTTATTGGTTTAAGTCACTGATGAATTAAAAGTAATTCTAGCTACTGGATAGCTGTTTCTGGAGAGCCACACAATACTATCAGGGCATCAGGCTCAACTTTCTTCTGCATGGATTGCATTTCAGGGAGATCATGCTGTTGTGTTGACCCCTGGCAACGCAAAACCTCTATCTTCACAGATCCAAGTGTAATGAAAAGAAACTACAGTCATCCCTCATTATCAGCAGGGAACTGGTTCCAGGAGCCCCTGCTTGCCATATCCAAATCTCGGACGCTCAAATCCCTTTATATAAAATGGCACAGTACAATGAACACAGCTGGCCCTCTGTTATCTGTGGGTTTTGTATTCACAGATTCAACAAACTGTGGATGCAAAACCTGTGGATAGAGAGGACTGAATATACCTTCTCTTTATATCAGGAAAAGTCCCAGGATAAACTCTGATTGATTCAACCTGGATTGCATGTTTATCTCTCAACCAATTACTGTGACTGAGGAAATGGAATATGCTAGTTGCCCAGGTCAGGCTCATGTGCTCTACTTCAGCTTTTATTAGGCAGCTGCCCCAGTTAAATCACAAAAACAGAGTTGGGAGAGAAGTTCTTAAAGAAAAATCAGTGTGCTATTACCCAAAATAGGAGAAATCGGTGTTTCAGGAGCAAAATCATAGTATATCTACTACGTGTTCCCAGCGCCATAAATGGCTCCCTGTTTGCTGTACTTTGATCACCTTGATTTTCCAGCTCTAATTGGAGATATAATTATGTACATTTTTAATTTAGAGAAATAAGTATGAATTATTTTAATAATCTAGGAAGAAAATTAAAATCTGCTCTACAACAACCTATTGATCTTGTCAAAATCCACATGAGCATCTTTAAAATGGCACGTCGCTAAAAGGACTGCTAAATCAAAACCTTTCACCATCCCCAGTGACTCTCTGAGTAATCACCTCACAACATTCATCATGGCCCCACTTTCAACGAAGATTGTGCCTCCTAGTATTTTTATTCTCTTTTTGGATGAAGCTTAAGGCAGGGCTCACATTTCTTCCAAGCAGGTTTATCATTTTGGTCACCCTGTTTTCTACCCTAATGCTTAATTGTTCTTTCAGCTTACATTTGTTGACCTCTCCTCTGAACCTGTGGTTAAACAAGGCACTGAGAATATAAATAAGCCCTTAGAGAAGTCCCATTTTAGCAGATCACGCACACAAGTGAAGAATCACAATCCACTGTAGAAAGTTGTGTCAAATTCTCCATAAAGATGAGCATGCCACTTTATGGGAACACACAGGAGGAACACCTGCCCAGAGACTTGAAGAATTAAAACTGGGTTTCCTTAGGGAGAATGTTCCTGAGGTTAAGAGGCAGTTAGGTAGGCTTTATTCAAAAGAACGGATTTTTCTGCATGGGGTTCTGCCTGTTGCCAGATAGTACAGAGCAGGAGCACAGGTTGAAATGTGAATCTTGGGAAGAGGAATGATATGGATGTCGGCATCATCATGAATCCTGTGCTGGCATGTCTCCTTGCCATAGAACTCAACCCCTCTTTCCATAGAACCATAATGACTAATCAAAAATTAAAATCCCTTCCTTAATAAAAGACTCCATCTTCTCTTTCCAAATGGTGGAGGTTCTGTGACATAACTCTAACATTTTCTTCTGACATTTATACAACATTATTTAAAACCTTAACTGCAATATGCCTGTAGAAGGAATTTCCCACTTTTGACAGTTTTGCTCTTTTTTCATACAATTGCTATATTCGAAAGATAATCAAGGATGTCATTTATGTTTCAGTGTGGTAACATCTTAGAGTACCTGAGAAATAATTTGGTCCTAAGCATTAATAAAAATAAACTTGAAGGGGGAGAGTATAGCTCAAGTGGCAGAGCTCATGCTTAGCATGTACAAGGTCCTGGATTCAATCCCCAGTACCTCCTCTAAAAATAAATAATAAAACCTAATTGCCTACCCTCTGCCCCCAAAACTAGTAATACAATAATAAATTAATAAAAAATGAAATAACTATTAAAAAACCAGAAATTTTCAAAAATAATTTTCATTACAAATTAAACACTGATAGGTTGCCAACCTCTTTAAAAAGTCAGGACTGTCCTTTTCAATTTCAGACCTAAAAATTTTTAAAAATTAGATATAAATGATATTACAAAAATAAAATATTAAAATATATGTTAAATGTAAATTGTTTTGTTTGGCAAATTTAACTTAGGTCATGTATTTCTTTAACTGAAATCAGTTTCTTGATCAATAGACCTTTCACTTAACCTGACAGATATATCTATATCTATATCTATATATATACACACACACACACACACACATATATAATTATTTATTATAAACAACTTTTTTACACTTGGTGCCACCAGACTAAGTCAGGCTGGGAGGTACCAGGTGACAAAAATTCGGTGCTATCAACAGCAATTGATTATGGGGAAAATGATAGAGATAGCAACAAAAATACATAAACATAAAATAACCACCACAAAAAGTATTTTTTTGCATATATGTATGCTAAAGAGAGAATGACCCACGATTCCTTTTTCCTGAAGTATTTTAATAACTGAAGAACTTACTGTGCTCACTTGGCATAAAAGCAATACATAACTAAGGTCATTATGTTTCTCAAAGCTCCTCTATTTTACAAAGTAAGCACATGATACACAATTTGACCGAAATCATTTCAAAGCTGGAAAAGTTGTAGATCTAGTGACAAGAAAATCTGACACAGGAATTACTTATGGAAAGAAGCCAGTTTGTTAAGAAACTACGTTCCCTCACCCCACTCTTGCCAAGCAAAAATCTCTAAGGAAGAGACAAAAAGGGTAGCAACTGGAGAGATCTACAGATTCACTTTGTACAAAAAGAATGATTTTAGATTTCATTACTTTCTAGTGCATTCGACTTCTTTGAAAAAAATATTTTTTTATACATGAAATAGCTAAGAATAAATGAAGTAAAAGACTTGTTATAGACGATGACTCTTCACAAAGATTTATAGTCATAGCTCAAATTACCTTCTCAGTGACTATGTTTTCTAATTAAACTCTGAGAGCATTGCAACCAGCTTCATCATTTTGTGAGCTTATTGTTTTAGAAGATGTATTTATTTCATTCTTAGGAATCAGGAATGTATTTTCGAGAGTTTGCTATCAGGGAAGAAAGTTCTTGACATCATAAATAGTTACAACCACATTATGTAAGTATTCGTTTTCTGATGGTATGTATTCAAAAGTGATTTAGTATTTTTTATCTATTTCCTGCAACACTGTTCCCAGAATAAAACTGTCTGAAGAGAATGAGGTGTGGGGAGTCACTTCCTACTATCACTATGCCTCAAAGAAGGTCATTAGAGGGCTTCACATTTTAAATGGAGCTTATAAAGCAGAGCAACAATCTTTTTTTTGTATTTAAATAATTTTAGAATAGGCTGTAGATTTTCAGAAAAGCTGCAAAGTTAGTACAGAGATTTCCTGTACACCCCACACCTATTTCCCCTAATGTTAACAGTTCACATTATTGCAGTGCTTTTGTCACAAGTTAGAAACCAATATTGAGATATTATTGACTAAGCCTTGTACTTCATTAGAATTTTATTACATTTTCACTAACGTCCTCTCTCTGTTTCAGAATCCCATCCAAGGTCCCTATTCACATTGATTTGCCATGATTCCCCAGGCTCCTTTGGGCTGTGACAGCTTCTTAGACACTCCTTGTTTTTGATGACCTTGCAATTTGAGGAGTACTGGTCAGGTATTCTGTAGAATGCCTCTCAATTTGGGATTGTCTGACTTTTTCTCACTGTTAGACTGAGGTGATAGGTTGGGGAGAAAGACCACAGATATGAAATACTACTCCATTCCACCATATCAAGGGTACATGCCGTTAATCTGACTAACCATCTGACTAAGTTTTTGTGTTTACCAGGTTTCTCCAAACTCAGTTTACACTTCCCTTCTTTCCATACTACTGTTTTTGGAAGCAAGTAATGAGCATATTCTACTCTTAAGGGGTGGGATTTATGTTCCAGCTCTTTGAGAGAGGAGTATGTACATAAGAAATTTGTAATTCTGCTGAATGAGAGATTTGTGCCTTCTCTCTCCATTTATTTATTAATTCAATGATGTACTAACATCAGTATGGATTCATGGATATTTATTTTATACTTTGGGTTATAATCTAATACTACTTTGTTTTATAAATTTTGCAGCTCAAACTATTCCATCTTTGACCATTGTATACATACATATCTATAAATATTTCTATATGCATTTGTCTGTATATATGTTAAGCTAAACATGAGTTCATACTGATGTCTCCAACTCTAATCCAGTACTTCTGGTTTATTCTAGCCCTTTCCCCTTGCTCATTTGTAACCTTCCACTCCAAACAGGACAAATCTATCTTCTACCATCTGCCATTCAATTACTCACTTGCTGAATCCCAGAATACATGTACAGAGGTTTCAGAAGTGTTAACCCACACACAGAACCCATTCATCCAGGAACATGCCACTAATCCAGTGGGAAAAGACTGTTACTCTGTACTTTTCTCAGCAGTCTGACTGGGTTATGCATCCATCTCTGAGCAAACTCAGCGGCCAGGTTAGGTCAGAGGCCTACTCTGACACTGGAGACAAACACCTTGATGGAGAGTGAAATAGGAAGTGATTCCTCAAGGAAAGATGAAGAGATGCTGGGTGAGAAGAAAATAATACAGTCTCTCAAGCTCAACTTTTAAGGTTCAGCTCTCGTTCTGTTACCTCTAAGTCTTTTCTGATCTTTAAGGCACTTTCAAAATTCCCTCTTTTTTCATAGCAGTCTCATTAGCTGAACAGCTCTTGTTAAGTGGCCTTTTGCATACCTTTTTCTGTTTTTGGATTGTTAACTCCTAAGAGAAGTATTTGTGTCTGATGCAGCTTCATAGTTCCAAGCAACTGTGCTAAGAAATACTTTTTAAAAGAACAAACGAACAACCGTCACATATTCGATGTATTGCACTGAGCAATCTGAAACTGAACCAGGCTAATTTCTATCCTCCCTCCTGTTCTTTTCCTCAAGGTGACAGAGTAAGGTCATGACCAGACCTGGCTACAAGCCAAGGCTAGGACATTTGTCTCACTCAGAGACTCTGAGGTGAAGTAGGACCATAAATCCAGGCTTTGAATCCCCAAAGAATTATTTAATCTGAATTTGAAGCAAATATCAACCACGTAAAGAGGCTAAATATTTTTCTTCTGAGTAAGATTTTATAGCTCATACCTTAGGATTCAGTCATATGTACCATATTCCTGGACTACCGGTATTGAATTGGTAGTGACAATCAAGGACTATGTGTTTCCTAGTACCTAATCTGGAAGAAATATTGCTCTCAAATCCCTTACTGAATAGTAGAGAAATGGTAGATGCTAAGTCTTATATTGTTGTTCTTACAAGGGTATATCTGTGAAGATACTAAGGAAAACTTATATTCCTTTTTCTTGTCACTTTGGAAATCCTTATGGCATGAATCTCTTATGCTACGTGTCATTTCATATAATGACAGAATTTTGAAAGTAAAAGGATCCTTTTCTACAACAAAGTCAGGACATAGCTGTATAACCTCTACAAAGTTCTATTTTGTTTGAAGTAAAACAGTATTACAGATAAAATTCCACAGAGTACTTTATAAATGCACATGGTTTGGTTATCAGAAGAACAACTGATGTGAAACACAGCATGACTTTTATACATCACCAGTGAACCCAACTCTGTAATATTTTTCCCAGCTTTACTGAGGTATTAACAAGAAATACAAATTTAAGCTATACAACATGATGTTTAATAAACATACCCATTGTGAAATGATTACCACAATCACAAACATATCTATCATCTCAAATAGTTAACTTTTCAATTTTTTGTGGCAAGAACACTTGAGATCTACTGCCGTAACAAATTTCGAGTAT
This sequence comes from Camelus ferus, assembly GCF_009834535.1. Lineage (NCBI taxonomy): Eukaryota > Metazoa > Chordata > Mammalia > Artiodactyla > Camelidae > Camelus > Camelus ferus. The sequence continues at coordinate 43,501,932 of NC_045703.1, forward strand.
ACAATACATCATTATTAAATATAGTCAACATTCTGTACTTTAGGCCTCCAAAACGTATTCATCTTGTAAGTGAAAGTTTGTACCATTTGATCAGTTTCCCCCTTATCCCCTGCCTCCCAACCCCTGTAACAACCACTCTACTCTCTGTTATGAAGAATTTAACTTTTTTTTTTAATTCCACATATAAGTGAGATTATGTAGTGTTTTTGTTTCTGTGTCTGGCTTATTTTACTTAGAAAAATGTCCTCCAGGTCCAACCATGTTATTACAAGTGGCAGGATATCCTTTTCCTTTTTAAGGCTAAATCATATTCCATTACATATCACATTTTCTTTATCCATGAATCCATTAACGGACGCTTAATGGTGTTTCCATATCTTGTCTATCGTGAATAATGCTGGGAGTGCAGATACCTCTTCAAAATCCTGTTTTCATTTCCTTTGGCTATATAACCAGAATTAGGATTGCTGGACCATATGGTGGTTCTGTTTTTAGTTTTTTGAGGAACCTCCATACTGTTTTCCATAACATTTGTGCCAATTTCCATTTCCACCAACAGCACATAAGGTTTCCTTTTTCTCCACATCCTCACCAGGACTTGTTATCTTATGACTTATTGACAGTAGCCATTCTAACAGGCTTGAGGTGATATCTCATTGTGGTCTTGATTTGCATTTCCTGGTAATTTGCAATGGATGTTAAATTTGATTCTGCTTTTGCTATTTGTTGTCTGAGTTCTTTATATATTTTAAATATTAACCCCTTATCCAATAGATGGTTTACAAATATCTTCTTCCATTCTGTAGGTTCCATTTTCATTTTGTGATGGTTTCCTTTGGTGTGCGGAAACTCTTTAGTTTAACGTAGTCCCACTTGTTTATTTTTGCTTGTGTTACCTGCGTTTTTGGTGTCAGATCCAAAAAAATCATTGCCAAGACTAATATCAAGGAACTTTTCCCTATATTTTCTTTTCAGAGTTTTATGGTTTTAGGCCTTATATTTAAGTTTTTAAAACTTTTGAGTTTATTTTTGTGTTAGGTAAGGGTCCAAATTAATTTTTTTGCATGTGGCTATCCACTTTTCCTGACACCATTTATCCTTTCCCCATTGTGTGTTCTTGGCTTCTCTGTCAAAAATTAGTTGACTATATATGCGTGGGTTAATTTGGAGGCTCTCTATTCTTATTGTTCTGTGTCTGTTTTTTTATACAAGTATCATAGTGTTTGGATTACTATATCATTGTAATATCATTTGAAATTAGGAAGTGTAATGTCTCCAACTTTGTTCTTCTTCCTCAAGACTGCTTTTGCTATTTGGGTGTTTTGTGGTTCAATACAAATTTTAAAATTAATTTTACTATTTCTGTAAAAAATGCCATTGGAGTTTTGATGGAGATTGCACTGAATCCGTAGATTGCACTGGGCAGAACAGACATTTTAACAATATTAATTCTCCCAAACCATGAACACAGTGTATCTTTCCATTTATCTGTGCCTTCTTCAATTTCTTTCATCAGTGTTTTATAGTTTTTAGTGAACAAATCTTTGAAGTCCTTGGTTAAATTTTTTTTCCTCAGCATTCTATACTCAACTCTATATTATTTTAACTTTACATACATTGAAGTCTCAATATAAACAGTACATTACTGATGGATCCATCTTTTGCCCTATTTATAGAAAATATATTTTTAGAAGAACCACAGAAAAAAGTTTAAAACTTTTATTGGGGTGCTGAAGGGGCTTATCATACCTCCCTTCTGGGAACAAACAAAATTGAAAGCCAATATAGGAAAAAAGTGATGATGGTAGTATATTATTTATTTTTTGTTTGGTGCAGTTAGGGCAGAGAACAGATCTGTGAATATTGGCTAAAATTAGAGTCTCTAATCATGTTCTCTCAAGTCCAGAGCTTGGTATTGACAGTTGAGAGAGTTAAAGTTTCAGATTCTAAACTTTAGAAAATTCACAACCTCCTTCACAAGTCAGACTTTCAGGCCTATCTCGAGAAAACAGGCCTTGGGCTCTGACATGGCTGTGCTTACTAAGTAAATGCAGGACAGAGAAAAATAAAGTAGTCTGCTCAGAGCAGGAGATAGAGACAGAGAGAGAGAGAAAGAGAGAGAGAGAGACAGAGAGAGAGAGAGACAGAGATTGAGAGAGAGACTGAGAGACTGAATCATACTTGAACCTTTATCCAAATCTTACCAGAAAAGGAGCTTTTCCTCTGGGAGGAGCAAATAAGGAAGACAAATAGGCAAACTCTTTTCCAGCATTTAAAATAGACTGCAGAAGTTCCTATTTTATGGGAAATGGAATCTGGAGAGAGTCAGAAAATTAGCCTTATATTTGTTTAATTTAAAAATTCTTTCACATTTTAGGGGGTTATAGCTCAGTGGTAGAGTATATGCTTAGCATGCACTAGGTCCTGGGTTCAATGCCCAGTATCTCCATTTAAATAAGTAAGTAAGTAAGTAAATAATATTTCATATTTTGAAACCTAGAGAACGTGTTAGAAAGAATTTCTATATTTTTTACATTACAATTAAATACCTTTATTGAAAAAAGTAAACCTAGGGAAAGAGTTAGAAGAATGATCAAAGCTAGAATCATATCCTCTCTGTGGGAACCTTAAATGTTGAAAACAATAAGACAAAGAGAGTAAGAAAAATAAAATGAATGGAGTTCACTCATTTCAGTGGTTAGCAATTCTAAGACAAGATAGTTACTTCCTGCTGCACTGTTAGATTCTAAATCTGATAATTTCACCTTCTAGTAGTCAGTGAACTCTCTAATATGCATAAAATAAATGTCCTTTTTGCTTAAACCAGTTTTGATTTCTGTTGCTTATAGCCAAGGACCTTAAATATCATACTACCTGACAACTGTTTCAGATTGCCCCAAGGCACAGGCCAAGAGAAAGACATGTCAGAAAACTTAGGCTAAGGTTCACTGATAAGAAATTGAGACTCTCAGGCCAGAATGAGACTGTAAGAGTTTGATTCTACAAGATCACTGGTTTTGAAATATAGCCCATAAACTCCAGGAAATGGAAGTAGAAGCAAATGATCAAAACATTTTTAAAGAGTTCTATTCCTAGAGAAAACAAATCCTATTAAATGACAAAGTACTGGATTACTCAAACTCTAAAATAATCCCAAATCTCACAAACTATAAGAGAAGGGTTACAAAAGTGGGATGGTCCCCAAATCCTCCACAAAGCTATCTCAGATATGATCTGGAAGTCAGTTAAGTGAGCAGAAAGGAATCAGTCCTCATTATATTTTGGGACTGTAACAAAGAATAGCTGCTTCTGGTGCCAATCTCTGTTATCACCTAGACTCCTTTGGTTGCAAGCAATGCATACGGATGCTAATTAAAGCAATATGAGGGAATTTATTAGAGGGATAATGTACACAGAACTGACAGGATGCTAAAAAAGAGACAGGAACCAGGGCAGAAGAATTTGGAACGTATCGGTACTGTACCTAGTCTTTCACATTAGCCCACCAAATCAGCAGTTATGTTTCCCTGTGTTAAAGCTTTTCAGGATGATCATTGTTTAATACACTTTTGATCTGTCTGCCCATTTCCCACTCTTGGAATGATGTGACTCTTCAACCATATTAAATGTCATTAAAGATAGAACTTTCGCAGAACTAGCCACAAACTCCTGTCTGAGCCTTTTCTGGTTTCCACATTCCAAAGGCCTAATGGTTTTACATTTCCTTGGATTCTATGCAGTATCATAATATGTTTCTAATACATTTCTCCTTTCTGCTGAAGTTAGCATGATTCAGCTTATTTCACTGAATTCTTAGAGAACCCTCACTACTACACTATATAAAGTCCTCACTGCAAAGTTCAGTGGTGGTTTTTAAGAATCATGCATGACTTGACTAAACTTAGAAGTCATTGCCCATTGGCCATCTTCTTAGACAGATCCTAATGCCAGTATAGAGAGTACCTCATCATTAACTCCAAGCTGGCTCTTAAGACTCCAAAAGACAGACTCTCATCATTAAAAATAAATGAATAAATCCATGTATAACACATGCCCTATGATTAGCACTTTAATCCTAAAGAAAGAGAAAGATTATTAATCTTACTCTGCTGGTAATGGTAATTTTTTAAGAGAAATTCTTATCTAAACTGTGTCTATAATTGGACACTTGAAGGAAGAAAACCCTGAGAGTATATACATAACTGGTGATAACTATGGCCCTCAAAAGTCTTATACAGAAGGTATTATTCTGCAGGGAGCTGTACATTTTATCACAGAGGCTGATGCTAAGGATTATTATGTGCATAAGGGCCTTGGAGCAGCCCAGGTCTTCTCCTCTCCTGCAGAGAAGAAAGGTGCCATGAAAGGGCCCTTACCCCTACATCAGCAAAGGAAACCAATGTAAATATAAACCTTATAAATGTAAATAAAAGCCTTGAGTCTTCAAAATATGATCCTCGTGTATCCACAGAGAAGGGTGGAGCTCTTAAATCTTGCTGTGGTTAAACCCAGATTGGACCAGACTCAGTATTTCCTGCTGTGTTAGCTGAAAGTAACAGCAACCAATTCTAGTTAGATTAATCTGAAGAGTAAAATTATTATAAGCTTTCAGAATTGTTTAAAGTCAAGTTTACAGCTGGGGATCAGGTAAAAACTGGAGCCACAAATCAAAAAGCCATCTGGAACTTAAAGTGTTATCTCTTCATCTTTCATTTTTATTTTCTCTGCATGTCATAAAAGAGTCTAAGTAACCCTCCCACGTTCACTCAGCTAGTTTGTAACAGAGGAACTGAAATCCAAATCTTTTGACTTCTGGTTTTGAGCAATTTTCTACTTCACTTTACTCTCTGTTTTGAAAGCAACTATAATCAGCTATGCAAATCTAATGCCTTCCATGTTTTACAATTGGTAAATTGCACTAAACGAATGCATATCAAATGAGGCTGACTAGCTGCATGAAGGTCCACATATTTCCTCCCTCCTGTCTGCCTCTTTTCCAACATAGTATAGTAGGTAGTTACATTGACCATGAAGTCACATAGTTCCAGTTTTGCACCTCAAAAGGTAGACCTTAAGCAAGTCATTTAAACTTTCTGATCTTTAAAACAAGATAGTAATTGTATTACCCACAGAATACTGCTGTAAGAGTGAAGCGAGATACTGCACATTCACGACACCCATAGTGCACCTGCAGACAGTGACCCTTTTGATGGTACTAGAACTATTAGTATCTCTACTGCCATGACAGTTCTCCAAACAGCTCTGCCACCTCATCTCCTGTTCTAAACACAAACACTGTGGCCTTGAGCATTCTCAAAGCAGAGATGTTTGTTTGTTTGTTTATTGAAGTAAGTCAGTTTACAATGTTGTGTTAATTTCTGCTGTACAACAGAGTGATTCAGTTATACCTCTACATATATTCCTTTTCACTATAGGCTATCACAAGGTATTGAATATAGCTCCCTGTGCTATACAGTAGGACCCTGCTATTTATCTATTTTATATATAATAGTATTTTCGGATCTTGAACTCACAACTTATCCCTTGCCATTCCCTTCCCCTCCTGGTAACTATACATTTGTTTTCTATGTGAGTCTGTTTCTGTTTTGTAAATAAGTTCATTTATGTCTTTTTTTAGCTTCCACATGTAAGTGATATGATAAAGTATTTTTCTTCCTCTTTCTGGCTTTCTTCACTTAGTATGACGATCTCCAAGTCCATCCATATTGCTGCAAATAGCATTATTCCATACCTTTTTTTATGGCTGAGTAGTATTTCATTGTGTGTGTGTGTGTGTGTGTGTGTGTGTGTGTGTGTGTGTGTGTGTATGTGTGTATTTGTGTGTGTGTATATATATATATCTCACAATTTTTTTATCCAGTCATCTGTTGACAGAAATTTAGGTTGCTTCCATGTGTTGGCTGGTGTAATAGTGCTGCTATGAACATTGGGGTGCATGTGCCTTTTGAATTAAGAATTTCCTTGGGATATATGCCCAGGAGTGGGATTGCTGGATCATATAGCAACTCTATTTTTAGTTTTTTAAGGAACCTCCATACTGTTCTCCATAGTGGCTGCACCAATTTACATTCCCACCAACCGTGTAGGAAGGTTCCCTTTTCTCTACACCCTCTCCAGCATTTATCCTTTTTTAATGATGGCCATTCTGACCAGTGTGACATGATACCTCATTGCCAGAGCAGGGATATTTATATTGATAAAAACAATCTTTTAGTGTTTTTATGTAGGAAGAGGTGAGGTGAACAGACGAAGTGACATTTATTTGTGACCTAATCCATGTTTCACAGTCTGGTTTCCCAAAGAGAATGGTCGGTATTTCTGGGCAGCTGTCAAGCCTCCTGGATTTACACAGATGCAATAACACCTGCTGAATTAACCTCTGGCATTTGCCACAGCCAACCTCTGCCGAAAACAAATCTTTTTCCTTCTGGCATGCTGAATAAGAGATAAAGACGCATTAAATATTTACTGAGACACTTCAAGATAGTCTCAGGTAACAGGAAGTGTTTTGAGACTTATCAGGCATACTGTAAGTGCACATAAGACAGTGGGAGATACACAGGGAATGTTTCTGAGGTTTTTTCTTTTCAATCAGCTTCCTCTGCGACTTTTACACTATAATTTATTTTTAAAGAGGCATCATAGTTTTCTGGGTGCCATAATAAAATCTAAAATAAATGTTTTCTCCCAGATAAGCTCTATTAAAAGGAAAGGATACTGAATTCATTTAAATACATTTGCAAAAGATTGATTTTCTCAAGGGAGTGAACATATCCTATTTCTTTAATTATTCTTGAAGTTTCGTCTATCAACTGACAATTTCCTACAGAAAGGAAGCAAAACAGCCTGGCTTTCCTGACAGCAAAGAGCTATAATAATACTAGAATGAAAACGGATTTGTCACTTTTCTTATCTGTTCTAATGTCTGAGTTATTAGGAGTCAGAAATGAAATAACCCCCACTCCAGTGAATACAGTTTCTAAGAATATATTAAACTGAAAGTTAAATTCAAAGTCAGCTTTTCTAGTTTTTGAAGATTAGTATATACAGTCTTAACTTTAAGCAACAGGTATGGTGAGTTATACAAAATTATGGAGTGCAATGTAGTCATATTGGCTTTATTTTTCCCACTAATTTTCTACTCTTCTCTAAAGCTCAGCACCGGCTATCACGGCTGCTAACAGCAGGGTGTCTGGGCAATACAGAAGCACTCGATTAAGCCCTGACACAACCCTTGCAGTACACCTAGGTCACCAGCCCCAAATCTTTCTGTCTTAGCACAGCCCCTCCTTAGGAGCTGTGTTTTTTTCCTTGTCATTGAACTTGGTTCAGGTCTTCATGAACCTGGTCCTTTGCCAAATACAATGAACTCTCTTGAAGAGTGGTGATAGTTAACACAACATTGTGAAGGTACCCAATGCCAACACTGTGACTGCTACACTATAAATGATTAAAATGGTAAATGGTTATGTTGTGTATATTTTACTACAAAAAAACTAATTATTTCTACCTTCTTCCTAGGCAGCAGAGGGGGCTTGTTTCCCAGAGGGTACTGGCCTTCTTTTTCCAATAGGTCCACTATCTCTGTATCTTTGCATGCCAAAAGCAAAGGCTTCTTGTGCTAATCACAGGTATACAAAATACAACTGTGCCTTTATACTCTTTCCCTTCTTCTTCAAAAGATGGAATATAATTTCCTTTTGAATATATGTGGGCTTATGGCTTTCTTGAAACCAAATGAATGGGAGATAGCATGTTGCGTAAATTGTGAGGATAGACGATTAAAGGCATTTCGTCTTCTTTCTTGCTTGCTCAAACTATCATGTTGGCTCCCTCAACTACCACATAGGCAGTCCAACTACCCTGAGGCCACTATGTGGTAAGGAAGTCCAAACCCCCACACAGAGAGACCAACAGACAAAGCACTAAGACCACAGGAAGAGAGATGCAGCCCTCAGTGTCTTCAGCTTCAGTTACTTTGACTGCAAATGCATTGAGGCTCTGAACCAGAACTCCACACTCAAGCACCTCCCAAATTCCAGACTCACCAAAACCACAAGATGGTAATAAAATGATTGACTCTGCCTCATAAATTGTTTTGAAGCAATAGAGAACTGGAACAGAACTTAACACCTGAAAGTGGGTGCCGTAAACAAATCAAAGATACATGACACTGGATTTAGGACCAGGCAGAAACTGGAAGAGACCTGAAGAGACTACTAAAGAGCCTAAAAGGCCTGGAGAAAAATTTCAGTAAAATTTTAAAGATCTCCAGGAGACTGTCTGTGGAAGCCTGAAGGAAAGTAAGGAAAATACAATTAGAAGGTTAAGGAAGTGACATACTTTAATGTAGTGACAGAAAATTGAGCGGAGCTGTCATCAGAAGTAACATGGAAAGTAGAAAATGTATCCAATGAACTTGGTGATCTAGCTAAAGAAATTTCCAGGCGGAGTGTTGAGGGTAATGCCTGCTTTCTTTGAGCTGCTTATTGTAAAATGAGAGAAGAGATGAACTAAAAACCAAATTATTCAAGTTTTGAATTGGATTTGAAGAGTATGCAAAGGCCTTCAAAATAGTCTTTTCAGTTAGCAAAAGCCTCTCAAAATAAGAAAGGGTTTCAAGCCAAAGACCAAATCCAAAATGGGACTGAGGATTATCAGAAAGACCTTTCTGACAGACAAAAAGGCCAAAAAGGACTTTAAGGGAATACCTTTCAGTTAAACAAAAAGGTTTCTGAGACCATTAAGAGCAATGTCCCTCAGCAAACTCACAGGTAGAAGAGGGCTTATCTTGAAGAGATCTGTGGGTGTGGCTTTTGTCTAATAAAGTAAATTAGAAATTAATACACAGGAAGCCTATGACATTTTGAAAGAATTTTATTCAAGAATATTGAAAATTAAAAGAGGGCTTTGGGCTTTTTAATTTCCAAAGACAGAAAGCAGGATGAGAAAACTAATCAAATGCAACATAGGCTCCACATTCATCTTGTATTATTTCCTGCTCCAATCCGACAATCAGTCATTTCTCCAAGGAGTCCTAGTTCCTTTTATTGGAAGATGGTACTAGAAGCCAAGATCTGAGTACTAGGTGCACCCATGGCCCCTCGGGTGTCATTGTTTCTAGGCTTTTTTTTTTTTTTTAACAACAGAGCAAACAAATATATCTGTATGTGTAGTATTCTGTATATACATGCATATTTATAAATACTTCTATATATATCTGTATTTATATTAAGCTACACATAAATTCATAGTGCTGTCTTCAGTGCTAATCTATACTGCATGGATCATTCTAGCTTTCTCCTCTTGCTTATTTCTAACCTCCCATACCAACAGGGAGAGAGTGTTTTTCACAACTACCATCGACTGAACTTTTCCCTATGGGGGTATGGATTACAATTCTGACACTGCTATACATGTATACTGCTATTGAATAATTAAGTAAATGGATGACTAATTTTAGGACCAGGGCAAGAATTATACAAGATGAGCCAGAAAGGAAATACTCAAACACAACAAAACACACACACACACACAAAATGATAGAGCAGGTCAATGGGACACAGGAACCAACCAACTGAAAGAATCTCAATGGCCAAATCTAGACACAAATTGAAGAATAATATTGGATTATAACCCAAAGCATGAAATAAATATTTATAAGTCCATATTAATATAAACAAATGTTTGAATAAGTAAACAAATTAAGAAAAACACAAATATCTTATGCAGAAGAATTCCAAACAATTTATATAGATATCCCTCCCCCTCAAGGAGATAGAGCGTAATTCCTCATGCTTTATGTTATGTATATAATGACTTCTTTCCTAAAAGGTTAACTTTATAGTTGAGAAACTTAACAAACACTACCTTAACTAGGTAATCAAAGTCAACAGTGATGCCATGTTAATCACATGTACCCTTGATATTATGTGATACCTAACCCTTCTGGAATTTTCCTCCCCCTATAACTCTAGTCTAATATGAGACGAACATCAGACAAATCACAGTTGAGGGACACTCTACAGAATACCTGACCAACACCCCTCAAAACTGTCAAGATCATTAAAAATGGAGTAAGTCTGAGAAATTTCCACAGCTAAGAGGTACCTACGGTGTCATCGTAAGTAAATGTAATATGGTGTCCTTGAAGGGATTCTGGCACAGTAATGTTAGGAAACAACTGAGAAAATCTCATTAATGTCTAGAGCTTAGTTAACAACATGTATCAATACTGATTTGTTAACTGTAGCATGTACATACTAAAGTAAGGTGTTAATAATGGGAAATTGGACATATATGAGATTTTCTATATGATCTTTGTAATTTTTCTGTAAATATAAAACTATTTTAAAATAAAAAATTTATTTAAAAGAAAAGGAATTATGGAAGGAACTGGATCATCCGAAGGGCATCACAGAGTTTCTATACCAATTCAGGATTACCTATTGCTGGATTTCTTACTGCATCTGGAATATTTCTATGTTGTTAAATTACTGTTGATATAATCTTCAATTGTTCCTATCGGAGAAAGAATTAGAGGTATCAGAAAGAATGGCAGGACTGAGAAAAGGAAGAGGCATAGCAAGAACTAAGTTCTTTCTGAAGCAGGGTTATTACCTTAAAAGTATCCAGATTCTAATGTCATAATTGTGTGAGAAACTACACATTTTTATTTTTAACTGACAGATTTATTCACCTTCCACAGTTGAAGAAAGATCTCTAATTGTTGTTGTGGGTTGTAATATTGGGAAGAAAGGATATTAAAAAAAAATGCTGAGTAGAATCCAAAGAAAACCTGAAATAAAAAATGAAGTTTGGTGGGACCAGTGAGAAGAACAGAGTTGAAAGAGTATCTGGGAAGGAATTCTTAAGATGAGGTATGTTAGAAGGATAATCGGACATAAGAGATCATGTCATTTTGGTCAAGAATCCCTGGTGTTACCTGTGATCCTCAGAGGATCATTCTAGTTTGGCTGGTTAGAAGCCCCTACCATCTTCAGGGCAAAGGAGGTGATACATCTGGCAGTCCTTTGACATTTTGTGTATTTCTGAGCAGGGCACACAGAGGCCCAGTTCATGAGTAAATGTCCCAGGAGACTCCTCAGAAAGAGTCTGGGCCCCTTATATTAACTGGGTGGTCCAGCTAGTTACTGTCCAAGGTCAAGGACACTGCATCCACATCATCAAAGGAGCAAGGAGGAACTGGATTTAGGTTAGAAACTCAGATACCTGTATTTGAGGAGAAGCAAAATCAACAATATAGACACACAGTGAGATCAGGAATGGAAAAGCAGAATGCAGCAACCAAGTAGAGCCCATAACCCCAGCAGTGAAGCAGAGGGAAGATCACGATTTCTGTTCCCGGGCTATTAGGACACACGAAACCAAATTACTGCAAAAAGGACTTATTCTGTGCTTGCTTCTGGTTATAACTCACCCTCCAGAAGCTCCTGAAGGTCATATACGCATCATTTCCAACAGGGTATAATAGGGTGAATAAGGAGGTAAAATTTTGATCCCCAACTTTGACATCTTAGGAATGGAAGGGGTTCTAGAAACAAACTTTCATTTTACTTCCTTTCTCAGAAACCCCATGTCTCATTTCATAAATTAAAAACTTGGCATGATATATTTAATTGTAATTTCCTCCTCGGCCTATGTAAAGTTCAATCTGAAACAATTTCAGAGTGTTTCATTTTAATGACTGAAATGTGTATTCAATTCCTATAAAAATCCAAAGCTCCATTCCGAATGCAGTTGACATTCTCCAGCACATCATTTAAATTTCTCCTAGTAATTTTCTGCCTTCTGTGAGACAGTGATATTACATTGCCTCAAGGCATTTTGCATATTTTGTTGATTTTAACATTTAAAGTCCTGGTGGTTTTTACTCTCTCATTATGTCCCTGTTCATGTCCTATATTTTTCTCTACTCTTCTTTAGGAAGCAGTGAGAAAGTTGAAATAATTTGTGTGAGTTTAAAAAGCAAGTTCTCTGAGACGGGGACAGATGAGGGTTTGGGATAGAAGAACTGATGAAGATATCAGGAGTCAGGGAAATTTATTCTGGTTATGATGGCTATGAAATAACTGAATTCTTCTACCCTCTATGTAGAAGTCCTCAAAATAAAATGGAAGCTGAGGTCTAGAATCTCTCACTGTGGTCTTGACATGAATTTTCTAGGAAAATTAGTGATGTTGAGTAATCTTTGAATGATCTTTTCATATATCTGCCAGTCATTTGTACATTTTCTTGGGAGAACTGACTATTCAGGTCCTTTGCCCAATTTTTAATTGGGTTATTTGGTTTTGCTTTTGTTCTGAGTTGTCTGAGTTTCTTAAAAGAATAAGAAAGGCATGGGGGAAAATGGTACAGTACTCGAAGTCTCTGACTTTTCAAAATTAAACTCTGTTAAGTGAAGAAGAAACACTTGAATGAAAATAGGAGAGAAGAATAAGCCAATCTGATCAAAAGGCAATGCCAAGAGCCCTTATGCCTATTAAAATTTTCCAAACACCTCCATGCCAATGTTTTAGCATGAAAAGGAAGAATCCGTGTCATATCTAATTGTTAATATATATACATATTGTACATTTTACCTATTTATTTTCCATTGTAATTTCTACATCATGATACATATCCCCAGGTACTTGTAAACTTTAAATAGTAGTATTCTTTGTAAACATTTTTATTTTTCATCTTTATCCCTCATTTCTTCCATCTGCTTTCTTTGGCCAAGATCATTTTCATTTATCCATCCATTAATGCATCCATCCAACACTTACTGAGAAATGCCAGTGTGGAAGATTAAAGATAGTTACACATTCTTTGACACTTTTCAAATTGAGAGCTGGGGGTCTTTTCCCCTTCCTTTTGAATCTAGGTGGGCTCTGCAAGAGCTCTGACCAATTAGAATAACTGACTGGGCAGAATTAATATTGTTCCCTCTTCTGAGCCAGGTCTTAAAAAACTGGGAGCTTCTACTTATTTTTTGAAATGCCTGTCCTGGGGGAAGTCAGTAACGTTACAAGAAGTTTAATGCCCCTGAGTCTACTAGGGTAGGAAAAAACCCAGGCTCACCACACGCAGAGGCCATGTGGAGAGATGGCCTACAAGCCTCAGTGACAGACGCGTGAATGAGGAAGCTTTTTGATGACTTCAGCCACAGGCCACCTGCTTCAACCACATGAATGACCCTAACGACAAACCACCTAGCCTGTCAACACCCAGAATAGATAAAAGATATGTTATTTTAAACAATGAAGTTTTGGAAAAGACTATACATAGCAACAGACAACCAGAACCACCATATCTAATGCAGAATGCTGGAGGATACAGAGAAAAATAAAACAAGAATCCCTCTCCCTAGGGAAAAGTAGAAAAGTCTTAATTAACATTATGAGAAGTAGTTTAAAAGTGACTAATTCTACAGGAACATAGAGGAGTAAAGGATTGATTATACCTAGGGTCAGGTTTTGTAAATATTCACTGTTTAAGTTAAAAGGAGAGGTGAGCTGCACTGTGTGAATTATTTGAATTCTCTGAGACTGAGTTTCCTTATCTGTAAATCTTGTAAGGATTAAGTAGATTAATCATGTAAAATGCTTAGAATATAGTCTGGTCCATGGTTATTGATCAATATGTATTAGCAGCTATTATTATTATTATTATTATTATTATTATTATTATTATTATTATTATCATCAGCAGCAGCAGCAGCAGCAGCGGTAGCAGTGGCAAGCATCTCCATTCCAAGATATAACTGAAAAAAACAATAATTTTCCTATGTCAGTTCTGCTGGCCCTTGGTGTGAGAGGAGTCCATGGTTACCCTCTGCCTCTCATACTAACGTTCTTTGGGGCATCTCCGACCTTTAACAGCTACCAAAATTTGTATTGCTGTAAGTCACACTAGTCTGTCTAAAATCATTGTTTCTTTTTTTTTCCATTTGTTTTCATTGAAGTATAGTCAGTTTACAATGCTGTGTCAGTTTCTGGTGTACAGCATAATAGTTCGGTCATATATATATACACATACATATATTCCTTTTCATATTCTTTTTCATTATAGGTTACTACAAGATATTAGTTTCCTGTGATATACAGTATAAACTTGTTGTTTACCTACCTTAAATACAGTAGTTAGTATCTGTAAATCTCAAACTCCCAATTTATCCCTTCCCATTTCCTTTCCCTCCTGGTAAACACACATTTGTTTTCTACGTGAGTCTGTTTCTATTTTGTAAATAAGTTCATTCATGTCTTTTTTTTTTTTTTTAGATTTCACATGTAAATGAGGTCATATGGTATTTTTCTTTCTCTTTCTGGTTTACTTCACTTAGAATGAAGATCTCCAGGTCCATCAATGTTGCTGCAAATGGCATTATTTTATTCTTCTTTATGGCTGAGTAGTATTCCATTATATAAATATATCACAGCTTCATTATCCAGTCATCTGTCAATGGGCATTTAGGTTGTTTCCAAGTCTTCTCTACTGTATATAATGCTGCTATAAACACTGGGGTGCATGTATCTTCTCAAATTAGAATTCCCTCTGGATATATGCCCAGGAGTGGGATTGCTGGATCATAGGGTAAGTCTATTTTTAGTTTTTTGAGGAATTTCCATAAAGACTGCACCAAACTACATTCCCAGCCAAAGTGTAGGATGGTTCCCTTTTTCTCCACACCTTCTTCAGCATTTAACCTTTGTGGACTTTTTAATGATGGCCATGCTAACTGGTGTGAGGTGATATTTCACTGTAGCTTTGATTTGCATTTCTCTGATAATTATCAACGTCAAGCGTTTTTTTTCATGAACCTGTTGACTATTTGTATGTCTCCATTGGTGAGTTGCTTGTTTAGGTCTTCTGCTCATGTTTGGATTGGGTTGTTTGTTTTTTGTTATTAAGTTATATGGCTGCTTATATATTCTGGAAATTAAGCCTTTGTCAGTCACATCATTTGCAAATATTTTCTCCCATTTGGTAGGTTGTCTTTTTGTTTTGTTTATGGTTTCCTTTGCTGTGCAAAAGCTTATGTTTAATTAGGTCCCATTTGTTAATTTTTGCTTTTATTTTTATTGCCTGGGTAAACTGCCCTAGAACATCGCTAAAATTTGTCAGAAAATGTTTTGCCTATGTTTTCTTCTATGAGGTTGATAGTGTCTTGTCTTATGTTTAAGTCTTTAAGCTGTTTTGAGTTCATTTTTGTGTATGGTGTGAGGGAGTGTTTTAACTTCACTGATTTACATGTGGCTGTCCAGTTTTCCCAACACCACTTGTTGAACAGACTGCCTTTTCTCCATTTTATATTCTTGCTTCCTTTGTCGAAGATTAATTGACCTTAAGTCTGTGGGTTTATTTCTGGGCCCTCGAAGATTAATTGACCTTAAGTCTGTGGGTTTATTTCTGGGCCCCTCTATTCTTTTCCATTGATCTATGTGTCTGTTTTTGTGCCAATATCATACTATTTGGATTACTACTAGCTCTGTAGTATTGTCTAAATTCTGGAAGGGTTATTCCTCCAGCTTCATTCTTCTTCCTCAGAATTGCTTTGACAATTCTGGGTCTTTTGTGATTCCATATAAATTTTAGGATTGTTTGTTCTAGTTCTGTGAAAAATGTCTAGGTAATTTGATAGGTAACACATTAAACTTGTAAATGGCTTTGGGTAGAATGGCCGTTTTAACAATGTTATTTCTTCCAATCCAAGAGCATCAGATATCTTTCCATTTCTTTAAATCATCTTTAATTTCCTTAATCAATGTTTTGTAGTTCACCACATATAAGTCTTTCACCTCCTTGGTTAGTTTTATTCCTAAGTATTTCAATTTTTTTATGCAATTTTAACAGGGATTGTTACTTTACTTTCTTTTTCTGGTAGTTTTTTGTTAATGTAAAGAAATGCAACTATAAAATCATTGTTTCTAAATGATATATAGAAGAAAGACACAAAGGCATTACATTTAAGAGTGGGTTCAAATCTTGTTTTCTACATTTACTGGCTATGTGACTTTCTGTGCTTCATTTATACATGTAGAGTTAATACATGTAGAGTCCTTAGCACTTAGTCTTGGTATAAATGTTAGTTGTTGTTGTTGTTGTTGTTGTTGTTGTTGTTGTTATCATCATCATTACCACCACTGGCAAGTAAAAATAATAGTCCCCAATACATGCCAGTCATTTTTATATTTTACTAATGAGCTATTCAACAACATTTGATCATAAATGTTACTATATCTATGAGAAAATGAGGTTCAGAAACAAATTTCTTTCCCACTGTCACTAGCAAGAAACTGACAAAGTCAGACTTTAATCCACATCTAGGTGATTCTAAACCTCATTATTTTTCTACTATGTCATGTCTTCTGGAAAAACACAAAAATATTTACCATACACAGGAATTAACACACATTCTCACTTTATTAAGGTTGCCAGATTTAACAAATAAAAATTTTTTAAAAATTCATTGTCTATCTGAAATTTAACTGGGTGTTTTGTAATTAGGTGGCAATGTCTTTATATAGTTTTAGCTGTTAAACCTGAGTGGAATAATTCCAATCTGGAATATTAAATACTATAGGACAAAGTTGTTAAACCTGAAACACTGTTTCTTTTTTGCCAACCATTGAAAATCAGAGATTTAGCCTTTTGTCACTTCTGCCTTCATTTGTTAGGTGAAATTTAGTTGAGAGAAAGAATATGTTCTTCTTTTAGATGTATCTCCCACCCTTAGAACCAGTGATTATTACACAAACAGATCAAAAGTGCTCCTTGGAGAAAGGGACTTTGTCTCATTCATGTTTGTGTCTCCCAACATTATATATATAACATATGTGGGCTCTCCCCAAAAAATGCTTATAGAATCAAAACAGCAGTCAAAGGTTCTTGTATGACTGAAGCATTATGCTGTACACTAGAAATCGACACATTGTAAACTGACTATACTTCAATAAAACTATATATTCTTTAAAAAAAAGGTTCTTAGGAGTCCTTCAGAGGGAAGATTTGTGCAGTGAGAAAACGATTAGCAAATGGTGTACACAGCAAATATGAAGCAGCAAGAACTTTGTGTAGCTGTTTGGCAACTTAGAAATTAACAATCATTGTCTTCTACAAACAGAAGAAACTTCAAATCCACTTATCCAAGCCTTAGGTAAATATTATGACTACTCCCTGATTCATGATGAAGTTCTAAACAGACAGAATTGACTGATATTAGCATATCTGGAGTATTAACTACTACAGGCCAAAGTTTTATTCAAAGCTGTATTACAGCAGGAAAGTTTCTTCTTCTTCTTCATCATCATGTTATACCTATTTACAAACTGCATCATCTTTAAGATTCCATTCAGTGAGAAAATCATAAAACTAAGGAAACCTTTTGGAGACAGCAAGGGAAGGCCTGACTAAGGTTTAGTCACAGGGAAGGACAATGAAGATCCTGAGATAAAATCACAAGAGACAGAAGCAGTGAGTTGGAATAGAGGAAAAGAAAAAAACTAAATTTTTTTATCTCTGAACTAGAAAAACTGGAAGGAGATCCAACTCAGAACAGACTAAGACTCTGGGCAAGTAAATGCATCCTAAGAACATGGCCTTGACAACCCTGGTCAGCTTCTGCATAGAGAGCTCTTCACACAGTATGTCTGGAGGAGTGTGGTAATCCCCTCTGCCCAGGCCAGGAATCTGTACTAGCAACCATCAGCGTGGCAACAGAAGTGGAATAATCCAACTACATCTCTGTGAACTTTACCATCAGTGATGGTACTTATCTACTGTGGACAACTGTTCTATTTTACATGATCTTGTGTAATTTACTTAACATCTCTATGCCTTTATTTTCTCATCTGTAAAATGGAGTTAATAGTAGTACCTATGTCATGCCTGCTGTACAAGCTAAGCTTAAACAACAATATAATAAACTTTTACTGTTAATACTACCTATTTTTCACTGTAGACACTGTATTATGCAGTGACAACACTTAATCATAACTAAGGAAGTTTTAGCCTTGGGAAACCAAAACAGTTTTGGCTTTGGACTTCTCTGACACTACACTGAGGGAATGAAAGGGAGTTTCCCTTTTTGAAGGCCCATCTATCCTGGATAACAGGGGGAAACACTTAATTCTTCTAGCCCACCTCTATAATTCTGACACCAATTCTCAGGCCTAATGGTCCAGCAGAGTGCCAGAGCACTGCAACAAACCAATAATGTTCTCAGGGCATGTCCTAGCAGCTGGTACCAGCTCTGAGACCTGGGAGTGAACAGCACTGGCAAACCTGGATAATGCTAAACACACAAGGATTCCTAAACATGTAAGGGGAAGCGGAAGTCTCTGATGAGGGCAGGCATCTGTTTGATATTTATGTTTTCAGCTACCATCTCAAGTTTGATACTCTTCACCCTATTAGGTGCAGAAAATACAGGCATACCTTGGAGATATTGTGGATTTAGTTCTAGACTACCACAACAAAACAAATATTGCAATAAAGTGAGTCACACAAATTTTTTGGTCTCCCAGTATATACAAAAGACTACATTATGCTGTAGTCTATTAAGTGTGCAGCAGCATTATATCTTTAAAAAAAAAAACAGTGGACATACCTTAATTTAAAAATGCTAACCATCATCTAAGCCTTCAACAAGTTGTAAACTTTTTGCTGGCAGAAAGTCTTGTCTCAGTATTGATGACTGCTGACTGATGAGGTGATGGTTTCTGAAGGTTGGGGTGGCTGTGGCAATTTCTTAAAATAAGACAGCAAAGAAGTCGGCCGCATCAATTGGCTCTTCCTTTCAGAAACAACTTCTCTGTAGCGTACAATGCCATGTGATAGCATTTGACCCATAGTAAAACTTCTTTCAAAATTGGAGTCAATCCTCTCAAACCCTGCTGCTTTATCAAGTAAGTTTATGTAATCCAAATCTTTTGTTGCCATTTCAACATCTTCACAGCATTTTCACCAGAAGTAGAAACCACTTTCTTTGTTCACCCATAGAAGCAACTTTTCAACTGTTCAAGTTTTATCATGAGATTGCAGCAATTCAGTCACATGTTGAAGCTCCACTTCTAATTCCAGTTCTCTTGCTATTTCCAACACATCCATGCTTACTTCCTCTAATGGAGTCTTGAACTCCTCTAAGCATTCATGGGGGTTAAAATCAACTTTTTTTCAACTCCTATTAATGCTTAAATTTTGATTTTTCCCATAATTTATGGGTGTTCTTAATGACATATAGAATGGTGAGTCCTTTCCAGAAGGTTTTGAATTTACTTTGCCCAGATCCATCAGGAATCACTATCTATGGCAGCTATAGCCATGATGCATACAGATGTGCTGTCCTCCAAGCTTTGATGTTCCATTTATAGAGAAAAAGCACAGTACATTTAGCATAATTCTCAAGGGCCCTGGGATTTTCAGAATGGCATATGGGCACTGGCTTCAACTTAAAGTTACCAGTTGTGTTAGCCCCCAACAAGAGTGTCAGTCTGTCCTTTGAAGCTTTGCAGCCAGGAATTAACTTTTCCTCTCTAGCTATAAAAGTCCTAGATGGCATCTTCTTCCAAAATAAGGCTGCCTACATGGAAAATCTGTTTAGTGTCTCCATCTTCATGAAGCATCTTATTAAGATCTTCTGGATTACTTGCTTCAGCTTCTGCATCAGCACTGGCTGCTTCAACTTATAGTTTTATGTTATAGAGATTTTTTTTCCTTAAACCTCATGAACTAACCTCTGCTGGCTGCAAACTTTCCTTCTGCAGCTTCCTCACCTCCCTCAGCCTTCACAGAATTAAAGAGAGTTAGGTCTTTCTCTGGATTAGACTTTGGCTTAAGGGAATGTTGTGGCTGTTTGGATCTTCTATCCAGACCACTAAAACTTTCTTCATATCAGCAAGAAGACTGTTTTGCTTTCTTACCATTCATGTGTTCTCTGGAGTAGCACTTTTTGATTTCCTTCACAATCATTTCCTTTGCATTTGCAACTTGGCTAACTATATGGTACAAGAGGTCTGACTTTTGGTCCACCTTGGTTTTTGACATGCCTTCCTCACTAAGATTAATCGTTTCTAGCTTTTGATTTAAAAGTGAGAGACATGTGACTCTTCTTTTCACTTGAACACCTGCAGTCCATTGTAGGATTATTAATGGCCTAATTTCTATATTGCTATGTCTCAGGGAATAGGGAGGCCCAAGGAGAGGGAGAGAGACAGGGAACAGTCCCATCAGTGAAGTAGTCAGAATACACACAATGTTTACCGATTAAGTTCCCTGTCTTATGTGGGCATACTACATTTCACCCCAAACCAATTACAATAGTAACATCAAAGATCACTGATCACAGATGACCATAAAAAATATAATCATGATGAAAAAGCTTGAAATATTGTGAGAATTATCAAAATGTGACAGAGAGACATGAAGTGAGCGAATGCTATTGGAAAAAGATGGTGCCAACTGATTTGGTTGACAGAGGTTTGCCACAAACCTTCAATTTGTAAAAAAACACAATTGTCTGTGAGGTTCAATAAAATGAAGCACAATAAAATGAGGTACACCTGTAATAGCATCAAATGTTTTTTTCTATAAGGAGCAGACATACTTTTGGATGAAGGGCAAAAAGATGCACATCACTGGGGTAAAGAATAATATATATTAGCCTGCAAATCAGTGATACAAATTGCCTCTTATATTTTCCATTTTGATCGAGAGAGAAAAGACACAATCCCTACATCTCCTTTCTCAGCACCTGATCCATTTTTTCTTAGTTTCTGGAAGTTAAAAGTAGACTATTTAAGTTTTATTCATTCACGCAGTAAAGCATGTTTTAAATTGTTAGCAACTTAAATATGGCTGGGGTTAAAAGTTTGATAACAGCAGTGTATAATGTTTGCTCTTTTAAAACATTATAGAACACTTTTTACCCTTTGAATAGACTATTTGTTTAAATGCCAAAGAGTTTATTTAGAAAAATAAAAAAACATGAGAACAAAAATAATTCTATATCTGTCTTTCAACATTTACCTCTTCCAGATGATTCATCTTAGTTTTGTTCAGTTGACTCACTATTACTCTGAGCGTTGTGACCATAAGGCAACTAAGTACTTCAATGTTTTCTGCCTTTTTTTTTTTTTTTAGAAAAACTCAGTCTCCTGGTTAAAGCACATTTACAGTGGATTATTTTCTTCTTTACCCCATCAGTTTTCAATGCAAGTACAGTACTTGCATTTCATAAAATGACAGTATGCACTGCTCTTTTCAACACTTTCAGAAATACATTTAGTGGTATGTTTGTGGAT